>NC_091126.1:69529090-70247423 GCF_040183065.1 Periplaneta americana | reverse complement strand
CACTTGGGAGAATATTAAACGCAGAATAAATATGAGAAATGTCCGTTATTATTCGGTTGAGAAGCTTTTGTCAACAAGTCTACTCTCAAAAAAGCTGAAAGCTACAATTTATAAAACAGTTACATTACCAATTTTTGTGTATGGTTGTGAAACTTAGACTCTCACTTTGGGAGGAAGAGAGGTTAAGGCTGTTCGAGAATAAGGCGCTTAGGAAAACATTTGGAGCTAAGAGAAATGAAGTTACAGGAGATGGAGAAAGTTACACAACGCAGAACTGCATGCATTGTATTCTTCACGTGACATAATTAGGAACATTAATTCCAGACGTTTGAGATGGGTAGGGCATGTAATACGTATGAGCGAATCCAGAAATGTATATTAGAGTGTTAGTTGGGAGGCTGGAGGAAAAGAGACCTTTTGGGAGACCGAGACGTACAGATGGGGATAATATAAAAATATATTTGAGGAAAGTGAGATATGATGGTAGAGACTAGATTAATCTTGCTCAAGATAGGGACTGATGGCGGGCTTATGTGAGGGCGACAATTAGCCTTCGGGTTCCTTAAAAGCCATAAGTGAGCAAAGCACCTAAAAACTGAGACATTGGTGCCAACTGTAGAACCCAATGATTATTTCGTGAATAATTACAATGAGAAAGACGTGGACGTCTTCAGTGGGAATATGATTAAAAAAACAGAAGTTTACATAGTGATACTTGTAAATTGAAAAATCAGAGTTGCTATAGCAGTAGGAATATTTACATTATTTCTGAAACCTAGTATACCTTATGTGCCTTGGAAATATTTATGATTATTTGGAGACTTTTTGAAGAGAGCATAACCCCCTAAGAAATTAGCAAGGAACAATGAAATCCACTTTCCATTGGTTGCTGGTAGAGTTGAACAGTGAGCGAGAAACTAACAGCACCCTCAAAGCCGAAAACACGCACGACAATACTGCCTTTGTCGTTGATGCAAAGACTATTTGTTAGTGAATCAAGCGAAATTTGAAGACATCGGGAGTGGTCAAATCTCGAACGTCAAGTAGCCTTGATTCGTCATAGTTGTTTATTCTCAAAAACCAGACTGAACTTTTATGTGTTCTATCAATTAATTTTTATTTGAGTAATATATATATATATATATAATAAATCAAAATATGTGCAAAAATTTATCTAAACAATAAATAATTGTACAAAAATTAATTAATTATTGAAGAAATAACTACTTATTTGTTATCATGAGACAAAATGTGCCACAGAAAACATATTAACTAATTCAAGCAGTTGCCATCAACGTCTCAGCTTGCAAGAAAGACAAAATTTTTAAGTTATGAAGAAGAAAGTGTGGGTAACTGAATGTGATGCTACAATAAACAATTTAAACGCTCGCATTATTTTCAAGACAAGAAAAGTGGGGAAGTTCAATGTGTTATATGTTACGCTTGACAAAAGTGGGTTAATCTGATCATAATAACTTCTCACAAGGAAAGCAAGATATCTGTCTTACAAACCATGTGACCATTCAGATCCAGGTTACAATACAACACAAAAAGTTAATTTAACTACTGTCTAAATTTCACGAGAGGATCTCTGCGAGGGGCGTATGGTCCTTGCGGGGTAAGAGGAGAGAGTAAGCCAGTAACTCAACGTTCTTGAAGGAGCAGGTGGATAGGAGTGGTGTCATTGGCCGTCTGGGACGAAAAAGACTCAGTCAATGGCCGGCCGGTTCCGTGTCGGTGAGAGGTTATAAGAGTGGGGGTAAAAACTCGCATTCCTTGCTCGTATCTTCTCGTGAAATACGGACTGTAATTAACATGAAAACGGTACTAATTTGGAAACTAGCATTACTAATTTTAAAAATTGTAATAAAATATTGATACAGTAACATTAATATGTAGAATACATATGAGAATTAAGTGTAAGTATAGAGTTCTTAAGAATCTGGAGATAAATACTTTCATTATCGTGCCGCAGTATACCTAGAGAGTTCAAATAATATACAGGGACATAATTTTATTTTACCAACATTTTTAATATTAACTTGCCTATACCTCTGGATCAACGCCGTTTGTTACCCCCTTCCACGACTGGAGTTAGATGATACTGGCGTAATATACAAACAAATCACTTCACTAGGTATAGGAGGGAAGAAAAGTAGTTCATCCATTTACGTAAGCTAGGAAATATTGCGCTTTTGAGTTTGATCATTTTCATTAGGTTTTTGTTTAATCAAAATACAGTACTGTATTAACAATGAGTGTTTTTACTCACGAACTGAGCTGTCCATGTGGACGTATTCATTATGCAGTGTATATTATACTGTCTACAGAACATTTACGTACACTATAGAGAATGAAGTTAAATTGAAAAAATAACCATAACATGGATATTTTAAAATGGTGGCCGTTCATTTCCATACAGGCTTCAGTTCTATGTGCATATTATCGCACTATAGACTGTTGTACCTAATCCCAATTACCAGTTTCGTTCTTCGTACTAGTAACTCTTGTTGAAATAATTCCGTACCTACTCTTTAAAAGAGTATCTTACGTACTTTAAATTCAATCTTCACTTCTGCCCGATCCCAAAAGATAAAATTACTCAGACATGCTATCTACTGTCCGTCCAAGTGGTTATGTCGTAGGGTCGTAGAGAGGAAGGAAATCACGTGACAGTAAATTACTTAACGAGGCCCTTTTATTTGAGTTATTTTAAACAGTTGTATAATATTACGTAGACGTCCAATTCCTAACAGAAATTAATGTTTTCAGAAAAGAGCTAAGACGACAGCCCAGCCACTAGCTGGCGAATAAAATCTGGGGGGGGGGAAACCGGGATACGACGTAGGGAAATGGAAGAGAGTACCTGTGCGAAAATGAATCAATATTGAAAGCTCTTTGGTCACTGGAAAACGCGAACATATTTTTGGAACGTACTGTTTATTATGACCGTAAGGCTACTATGACTGTATATGCGGTCTTGAATCTGTTTGGCTGACGGTTGAACTTCATTAGTAGAAGGGGTGGGAGTGAAGTACATTAAAAAACTCAGTTACAATAAAAATTGAAGTAAAAATAAAATGATGTCCCTGTATATTATATAATGTATTTAAAACAACTTCCCCGAGCTCCGAAAAGAAGACCTTTTACCTCCCATGCATGTACAGTAGTGGCAAAAAAACCGAACCTATCCTTGTAGCTATTTCAGAACCTTGTTCACTCCAGAGCACGATAGACTGGTAACGAAGACTTTCGTGGTTCCAATCCTGCCTGGGAAGGAAACTTTTTTTTTGTTCCTTATTCAAATTTATTCCCAATACTTTTCGATTGCTGGTAAAATTCATGTTCTGGGAATAGTAAGTTAATTAAGTAGTAAAGTATCGCTGCAATAATAAAATTATTGAGAATAAGTTTGAATAAGGAACAAAAAAAGTTTCCTTCCCAGGCAGGATTCGAACCACGAAAGTCTTAGTTACCAGTCTATCGTGCTCTGGAGTGAACAAGGCTCTGAAATGAGCTACAAGGGTCGGTACGGGTTTTTTTTCCACCACTGTATATGTCGTCGTTGTTCCTGCAATAACTCCTATGTGACATATTTATAGATTTTAAGATTTTTGCTCTATTAAATAACTGAAATAGTGATACAGCAATTTATAAAATTTCCGCGGCCGGGTAGCTCAGTTGGTAGAGCACCTGGCTACGGACTGAAAGGTCCGGGGTTCGATCCCAGATGGTGACAGGATTTTTTTTCGTTGCCAAACTTTCAGAACGGCCCCAAGTTTCACTCAGCCTTCTATAAAATTGAGTACCGGGTCTTTCCCGGGGGTAAAAGGCGGTCAGAGCGTGGTGCCGACCACACCACCTCATTCTAGTGCCGAGGTCATGGAAAGCATGGGGCTCTACCTTCATGCCCCCCAAGTGCCTTCATGGCATGTTACGGGGATACCTTTTACCTTTTTACCTATATGTAATTATATTTCTTTATACGAAAATTTAAGAATTCACAATCTCCTATGTACGGCTGCCATAAAATGAACAAATGTGTTTTTTCTTCCTAATGAAAAATTGTATACTTTCCACATAGGAGTTATTGCAGGAACAAAGACGATGTATATTATAGCACTCACTCGTCGCTCAGTTGCGTCGCCTGTTGTGTTTAATTTGAAGTGTGAGGAAATGTCTTTGTAATATGAGAGGTTCAGAGCTATAGTGGGCCAAGCGCCATCTATGAAAAACGGAGAAATCAAGGGTTAAAGTTAAGTGAATACCATAGTTTAATGAAGATTGATATATCATTTACTATTAATGTATATACTTTATATTACTTGCTATATGTTTTCATTGAATTATGGTAATAACTTCATTTTAGCCCTTGTTTTCTACGGTTTTAGTAAGTGGCACTATGGTTCTGAACCCTTCATATCAAATCTGTCTCTTACAATTCGATAAGTGATGAATATTATAATCCTGTTTTCCAAATCTTGGTGTTATTCTCTTACTTGTCAGATTGTATGTATGTGGGAGAAAGGCATGTATTACTGTTGTTTTTGCTAGAGATTTTCATTATTTATAGGCCCAAACAATCAGAAGGTTGAAACTAATTATGACTTTTAACTGAAGCGAGGCGATAGTGGAAACTGCAATGACATGCCCTTGTATATAATTTAATTCTACTTCATATCTATAACAATAACTAGCCACTGGCAAACATCGATGACCAGTAACACATTTCGTTATTCACACCTGAGTTGTATACAAACAAATTTTCTTTCTCTGACTGGTAACTTCAAGTGACATGTCATTCATTCATAGACTTCTGCCCAAGGGAAGGTTTTTCACTGCAAACCCAGAATTTTCCAGTCTTTCCTATTCTCTGTCTTCCTCTCTGTCTCCACATATGATCCAAATATCTTAATGTCGTCTATGACCTGATATCTTTTTCTGCCACAAACTCTTCTCTCGCTCACCATTCCTTCCAGTGCATATTTCAGAAGGCAGTTCATTCTCAACCAGTTACCTAGCCAATTCCTTTTCCCCTTCCTGATCACTTTCAGCATCATTCTTTCTTCACCCACTCTTTCCAACATAGCTTCGTTCCTTGTTCTGTCCATTTCACACGATCCATTCTTCTCCATATCCACATTTCAAATGCTTCTAGTCGCTTCTCTTCTCTCAGTCGTAATGTTCATGTTTCTGCCCCATTCAGTGCAACACTCCACACAAAGAACTTCAATAATCTCCTCCTTAGTTCTTTCTTCAGAGATCCGTAGAAGGTGCTCCTTTTTCTATTAAAAGCTTCCTTTGCCATTGCTATCCTCCTTTTGACTTTTTGGCAGCATCTCATGTTACTGTTTATAGTACACCTTAGGTATCTGAAGCTGTCGACTTGCTCTACTACCCCATTTAGAATTTGCAAGTTTAATTTCTTCACTTTTCTTCCTATGACCATGGTCTTCGTCTTGTTGGTATTTATCTTTATTATACACTGCTCACAGCTGTCATTTAACTTCAGTAGCATATTCCTTAGTAACATCTCCTCTTCTGCTAACGACGCAATATCATCAGCCAATCTTATGCACTTTATTCTTCTTCCACCTACTATCACTTCTACCATGTTCTGAAAACAGTTCTTCACTAAATCCTCAATTAGGAGCAGTCGGAGTCTAAAATCTTTTATGTACACTCTACTTAGAAATGTTTTTTATGCTCGACCGAAATGTAGTAATTATACACCTGGTAGTAGTCCTTTAATGCATGTCATTAAAGTACACCTACTCATTAAAGTTCAGGTGTTTTCAGCCAATGACAACTCAGTTTACAGGTGTTCAGCCAATGACAAGTCAGCTTTGTACCGTTATAAAACCGCAAGTATCGATTATTCTCGGATAAGCAATCGAAAGAGAATTAGCGAAAAGTCACGGAGCCTGGAAATCCAATACTGTCGCAGAAAGTTATGTTCTGTTACTATAATAATTAGCGTTAATTGTAAATAATATTCAAATAAATTCAATTTGTCATCTCGTATTTCAATGTCGAATTCAATAATCAAAGTTATACCAAGTTTAACGGGATTACACAAGGTCAATGACATAATTGTTCCTCGGAAAAAATCAATACTTTCGCGTCTGCGCACATCTCACAATTCACGACCTAGAACAAGGTCACTTCCGATCTTGTCAGATAAAAATAAAATGTATACATCTGAATACTGTAATTTCAAGTTAGAAATATGGTCGAGCATAAAAAAGTCGTATGAAAATCGCCTATAATGGTAATTAAGAAGCTCGTATGAAAATCATAAACATCCATACTCGCTTCTTAATTACTATCATTATAGGCTCGTTGCATAATGTACTATTAATGAACCGAACTAGAATCTTGCGGAAGTTTCTCAATAGTCTTAAATGACCAAGCTGTTATTTTTTTCTCCTCTCTCTTCCTCTTTCTTTTTCTTTTCTTTTTTATTATCTTGACATATTACTTAATCATTTGAAGGGTACACGGGAAAAAAGAACAATGTCACAATGCTGTTAAGGGTGATGTCATTATCTAATTCACTGTAATACTGCAAACTTTAATGTTATTTTTACCAAAAGCGGTAAAGGAGAATTAAAACCTCGTATACACTCATCATTGCCTTCATTTCAAGTAGAAACATCAATCAATTTTGCAGTAATATACTGAAATAGATCACTATTTGACCTTTAATGCAAATGTGACATTGTTCGTTTTTCCCGTGTACCCTTCATTTGTATTTGTATGCCATTTAGTACGACTTTGCTAATCAACATTTTATGTCTTGTAACCCACATGTATTCTACTATTAGTATATTAACTGTATAATATATCTCAAGTGAATTAATCGTCGAATTTATCTCGAGCATTTTAGGTCTTATAAATTGTGTTTGTGTGTGTGAGTGTGTATATTCCCCTTATGTTATGTACCTGATTTTGATTATGTGTAATTTTCTACTTTATTTCATATATTATGTAACCGATTTTGACTATTTGTAATTTTATATTATGGTACTGATCTTGACTATTGTAATTTTCTACTATATTTTATGTAATTTCTAAGGTATTTTCTTTTGTGTTCTGTAATCTAATTTTGTATTTCATGTATATTATTGAAACCTGGTTGAGTGGAAGAGAAGGCCTCATGGCCTTAACTCTGCCAGGCAAAACTACCACCACCACCACAACCACCACCACCACCACCACCACCACTACGTGTTGAACAGAGTAGGTGATGAAATACATAATTGACGTACTCCTCTCTCTCTATTTCGCTGACGTACTGCGTGATAATAGATGTAGATATCAGACACAAACTCAGAGGTAATTATTATATTTATTCACTGCCAAAAGATGTAAAATACATATTAGTAACGAAAGAATTAAGCATTATGTACCACATTAACTTCTTATTGCCGAAAATTTTCTTACAATGTGTCAAACGGACATTCATACAGAATTGTTTAATGCTGTTAAATGTCATTGCTATTTATTAAATATATGGTGATGTTGACCATGTAACGATGAATTCGAAATGGGGACGACGATATGCTGATGTCATAATATTACCACCGATATAGCATTGACGACGACGTCTGTGATTTCGATTTAACAATGACGAGAGCAATATTTATGACGATAACTTGAAGTAGAGAAAAGAAACGCAGCAAGGGAAGGAAGAAGAAAAGCAATCCCTGTAATCACAAAGCAAAGTAGTCGAAATAAGTAGAAGAAATTGTGTGCCAAGTGAAAAGGGAAGGAAGAGAAAACAACGGGAAAGAGTAGAGAGGAGAGCAGCGGAGTCACGTAGATGTGATTTCTTCCATTTCAGTTATGGTGGCTCAAATAGTAGAATTGTGCGATACACAAGTCAATACGAAGGTAATCCCCTTGGTTCCCTCCCTCATGTTCATTCATCTGTAGCTGATACCCTTCCGAACAGGCTGAGGTAGAAGAACTGGAATTGGCTTGCTGAATATTCAGTGATTTGAACCGGGAGCTCTGCAGAGGAATGGCGAGGATCGCGCTCTGCCTGCTTTGATCCACGGTAACTAACCGGGCAGCAGCTGGCCACTACCGGTCCACGGCAGAGGCACTGAGCTGGAAGTATCGCTTTTCTTATTTACAAATCAAGAAGTCTCCTTTTCCCCTTTCTTCTAATATTTCAACATTCCACGTACTAAATAGATATTTTGCTATACCCGTGATAATCGAAGTCATCTCCAAAATCATAATCTGGCGCATTGTGCGCCTCAGCTGTGGGAACTGTATGCAGAGTGGAAGGGAACCTATTACCGCAGTCTATTATATAGTCACGAAGCTCGATAGGTGATAAATATGCATCCATAGATAGTTGCTAAACACTAGGATCGCTACTATCGCCTTATTAAAGACAATGCGAAATAGTGCCGGCACAGTCTATTGTTCCTTTACGAAAGTTCAATTCTATTTGCGTGTTACATAATTGAATCAGGAATTTGCAAAAGGGACCAAGTCCGAAAAATAAAATTTTAAGAAAACAACAAAAAAAGTTTTTGTATGGATCTGGATGTACAATGACAGTCCAAACTTGTTGATACACAATTTAAATGTGTACATTCTATAGGACTTGGTTCCATGAGAAGTAGTCCAGTAAGAGTGTATGGAGAGCAGGTGTAATTATTTCATTCTTAACAATAGCAACAGATTTTATAGCATATATTCTTCCATGAGGATAAATATCATTTTGAGGAGCAACAGTAATTACAAATGTATTATCAGCAATTTCATACTTAGGTATTGAATTAGAATCGGGTATAAACTCACTTTTAAAAAAATATGGATTTGGTCCCTTTTGCAAATTCCTGATTCAATTATGTTACACTAAGCAGAATAATCAGTAAAACATTTCCATCTCCTTCAGAGGTTTGTGTGTGCATGAAATCCTGTCGGGTACAAAGCATGGTGTCTAAAACAAACAGGATTACCTCGTAGATTTCAGATATAAAAATGAGTAATTTCAAAGAGGAATGACGGAATGGAAAAGAATTTAAAAAATCTGAAGCACCATAATTCCAAATTATTGACTTATTTCCAGAAAACTGTAAAAATCTATATACCCTATATTATAATACAGTGAGCTTATCGGCATCTCCAAAATGAAACTAACTGAAACTATAGGTTTTAGTTTGACAATCTGTTCATCTAAATGACATTTTTGTTACGTCTAAAGCGACGAGGTTATGGTACGAAGGAAATATTCGTGGTAATCACCTGTCTATAGAATGCCAGCCTACAACCTCAAAATCCATATCTAAGAAGAATGAGAGGGGAGATTATGACTTTATGACCAGCAAGGAAAATGGGATTATCATCAACAGGTGGCTGGACAACTCCGCCGTGACCATTCCTTCCACCAGCTATAGCATTAATCCAATCAATTCTGTCACCGTTACTCTAGGTAGAAAAAGAAAACATTCTTGTGCTGCGCATGTTATTGGGGAATATAATAATAACGTGAAAGGAAATAGACTGGACAACAATGCAGTAATGTATAAGGTGAGCATTAGAGGGAAGAAGTGGTAGTGCCCAATATTTACTTTAATTTGAATGCTTGCCGATGCCTTCTCTGCAAGAAAATTAGCATCAACATGTCAGAGTTGGAGTTGAGGCGTTGCATTGTCATATGCTATCTTACATCCAAATGCAGCTATTCCCAGAGATCTTCGTACTGGAAGTTGTTCGGGACTGGGAAGAGTTTTACCTGACATCCGATACGATGGATGAATTTTCTAGTGTCAAAGGTGCCGATGTTCTGCAGAAAACTGCAGAGGATCACCAAAGACAACGTGTACTAAATGAGATGTTGGTTTGTGCAGGGAGTATTTCGCGCCATTCCATAGGAAATAAAAAAATGGAAATAGAAAGAGCTGCCTAAACATAAAATATAGGCTTTATTGCATTTTTGGTTCAAATTTACACATATATTCCAAATGCATATTCTGCCTAGCGCGACGTGTAGACTATGCCACAACCTCCATTGTTAAAACTAAGCATTTTTTCAATTTTTTATTAATTTTAATATGTTTCTGAGATCAAAATGGATATACAAACACAAAATTTAAGAAATTTATAAGTGAAAAATAAATCAGGCAGGAACGAGTTAATATTAGTCTCAGAAAGCAAAAATATTTAAAACATCGCAACCAACGTGGTCGGGAAAAGCGAACAGGTCTCGTCCTACGAGACTGCCGGGTATTGTTTCGAATAACGATTTGGTTAATTCAGGGGTTCGGGAGTAAACCATGGTAAGTGACGTTTTAGTGTTTTGAAGTTTTTACGTAGGTAAACATTTATACATACAATAGTTTGTATAGTTACCAGGAAAGAAAATCTTTATACTTCTGCTATCTGTTAAGATGTTGGAAAAGTAACTACTGCATTAGACACAGAATGTAAGACACCGTATTATACGTAACATCTCATTTTTTACTAAAATGTTAGTTACCACGTTTCACGCCCGAATCCCTCAATTATCTGCTTGAAATTATTTATAGATTTTCCTCGAAATTTAATTCAAATCCTGTAACTCGTTTCACCAAACATCAGTCGCAAAGTCCACCGCGAATTTAAAACAAAAATTTGCCTGTTGTTTATTTTCAGATTTGTCATTCCCTCTCTCTCAATATATATTAGAGTTAAGCTTGAAGTACTGCAAGCAAGTGAAGTCGTTTGATGTGGGTTTGACATGTCAGAATTTAATTGTTTGAACTTATTCAAGGTGAAACATAATAATACGCATCTTTGATTTCTTCAGAAGGAAAGATAAAGACGTATTTCCAGTCTCCTATTTTAGTCTGCAGTAAAGTTCGAATACTGGGATATCGGAGTGTTGAGAGATTTGAATATCAGCCAAACTAATTGTGGCATGTGCAGAATGTACAGGGAATATTGCTCATAGTGTAAATGGAACAGAGATGGCATTTTAGTGGGAGACAGATGATCTATTTACTCAAAGCAACAACTGGTTCTCTCTGAGGATTCCTCTGATCTTAGGCAAGTGAGGCACAACTCCACAGTTGCGAATATTTAGCATTACTCAATACAACTTTTAACACGCTTCCATTGCCTCTACGCCACTTTATTATTCTATTATTTAGAGACGCAGTCTCTATGTGTTTGTGGGTTAACTGTTAACACTAAACTTACAGGAATTTCAGTCAACAAGAAAATTAATTTTCTCACGCACAAATAAAATTATTAAATTAATATGCCTATGTATTAAGAATTTCATCTCGCGCCGTAGCTGCTTGGTGTAAGGAGTTATGATTCGAATTCGCGTTACCGAAACGGCACTGGTTCGTGCCTTCATGGGGGAAGAAATTCATAATAAAATTTTGTAAAATCTTTAGGACCGGTGCCCATCCAGCATTGTGATGAATTAGAAGAATTATGATCAGTAACGAATCCGGTTTCGCAAGCCAAGGACATCGTGCTGGCCACACATAACTCTCTTATTGGTTGGATAATCGATCGCTTCTGCTGAGATATGTGGGTAAAATTCCAGCAGTCGGCTTGCACATTTTAGTCCTCCATAGGCTGTCGCAATTCGGATTTATTTATTTTAATTGTATTAAGAATTTCAGGCTGCCCACGGTGTAACGAGAGACTAAAGACGTGCCGACAATGCGTTATATTGTTTTTAATCGGCTATTTTACGACGTTTGATCAACTGCTATGGTTATCTAGCTTCTCAGTGAGGTGAAGGTAATAATGCCGGCGAAGTGAGTTCACGGTCCAGCGCTGAAAGTTATCCAGCATTTGCTCTTAATGAGTTGAGGGAAAACTTCAACCAGGTAATTTATACCAACCAGAAGTTTAATGCAGGCCCGCACGTTTCATTGTCAAGGATGTTAACCCTTACTCCACAGCGGTGAATCTAGTGTCGTTTCAGATTGAGGTCTGATATCATTGCATTCCTATTATGTGTAAACAGGCGTTCATTATAAACCCAAAAGTTTTATATCACAGAAATGTATGTCTTTTCATGGAAGTTTGGTGAATTAAATGAATATCGAAAGTATTTTAAAGCCTAAAATTATAATAAAATTCAACACGTTTGTCTAGGCGTTTTATGACAAATTTAGGAGCTAGTCATATGTTATTTTGGAAAATAGCATGCCGTACTTCGTCAAGCAATGGTAATTTGTTACAGGAAAAGTTTAAAACAGCCATTCATTTCTTATTGTTGTTCCTCTTTTGTTGCATTTAGTTGACATCCCATGTTTTATTTCCACAATTTGTAACATGCTGACGTTACAACAACAAACACAAATACCTATAGTTTCATTATTATGAAGTAAAAAATACAATCGCAAAAAAATAATAATTAGAATGAGGTTAGACTGCAGGTGAAAGTGAGAAGACTGCAGATTTTAAAAGCTTATTCCATGGACAGAGTAACGAAAAATTCGAATAGTTTTTTTTTCTCTTGTACGGAGGAGTGACGGAAGGTTTACAGTGTAGCCTGAGGCTTATTGTGTTTACCACTCCTATTTTGTGAATGACTGAATAGCCTAACGGCCGCTGTCTTGTACAAGTACAGCACGCTGCACCGTGAACTCAACCCGGGCTATGGAATGGATGATGATATGTGAATTAATGATGGGGAAAATGAGATCGAGGTCCAACGCCGAAACTTACCCAGCAATTCTGCTTCAATTGGTTGAGGGGAAACCCCGGAGAAAAACCTAACCAAATAATTTGTTCCAACCAGGATTTGAAGCCGGGCCCGCTCGTTACACGGTCAGACATGCTAACCGTTACTCCACAGCGGTGGACTTATTTGATATATCACGTTTTATTTCCAAACAAACTTATGTAACTTACTAACGTTAAGATAATAAATACAAATTCCTATAGTTTTATTATTATACAATGAAATATACAATCACAGAAAAAAAATAGTAGTTACAGTGAAGTTAGACTACCGGGTGAAAGTAATAAAACTGCAGATTTTGAAAGCTTATTCCTTGAATAGAGTAACGCAAATTTTTAGTAATATATTAGTCCCAGACGAATTAATTATGTACCTTTTAAAAATGACTCATGTTTATGTGTTCATCATTAATTAAAATTGTTCTATGATTTATCTTGTATAAATTATTTAGATTATATCACAGGTTGTGTTGTATGGGAATATAGATAGTCACGTATCAGATACTGTTTAACATATATTGATAATTGAAGTGGAATTCAACTGTTTTAATAAAAAATGAAACTGAATCAACAAAGCCATCTTGACTAGTAATCGTCCATAGATTGTATAGTTGGCACAAATGGTAACAAGAGAACAGCTCATCATAACACACTACTGCCATCTAATGGAATATTTGTGCTGATGATATGGTACAATAACACATTTTCAAGAAAGTTTGGTATTTTAGTAAGTCAATCAATATTCTATTATATCAGAGTACTTCATTTTCTTCTAATCATTATATAATTTCTTCTAATAGTGTAATAGTCAATTAAATACCCCACAAGTTTTGATTTTCTAGATAAATCAAAACCACTAGTGAGATTACTGTAGATAAAATATTGTTGTAAGTGATAGAAGAACAAAATTAACACAACAATGTACAGGTATGTTCTGTGATTCCTTCTAATGTTGTCACTGATACATAAACATAATTAAAAGGTAATTGATAATTAGTATCTCCATGAAAGTATAATTTTATTTTCACTCTACTGCAGCGGACCTCAGCGCAGAGCACCCTGGGACTAGCGCCTCGGAAAACACAGTGCACCATGGTGCACTCGTAGCTGCCAGCGGGTATGCTCTCTACCTTTTCTTGCTGCACGACGGTGCACACGGGACGGCACCGCTTACCCTTTGCACATTTCAGCGAGTGCTCTATTGTTTTCAAAAGACATTAGCTATATCCTTACACTGACCTAAAATTAATTTTTCCCTTCAAAATTAAAATGCTAACTTTTTAAATTCAATTTGCTAAAAGCCACCAGCCCTAATAATAAGTAACTAATGACAGATGCTTGATACTAAATGTTTCATTTCAAGAACATTTACATAAATACTTTTTCAATGAATATTGCATGAATTATACAAATTACACTTCAGATTGCACATTTTTTCTTCGTAATAAGTGCATAGTTCCTCAAAGTGCTGTCTTCTGCAGTTCTGTGGTGTTCCTGAGAAATATTTATCGAATAATGTTCAAATAATTATTCTGTGGCATTCCAGACTGAACAAGTAACCAGTAAGTGTCAGGAATTCTGTTTTGGTATTTCACATAGGTTAAAATCAACAGGTTCTTATATTTTACCTCTTTGCTCTTACTTTATAGCAGACTCTTCCAGCTTGTGCAGCAGAAAATTGAATCAATTCAATGCGGTGCAGAATCCTTTATACACGATAAAGGTGAACCTACGAAGTTCAGAAATGCTTCATTTCTATTTTTTAAAATACACTATTTATAACAATTTTCTCCTAAACGTTTTCCCTGTAAGTCAGTGTCAGCACTTCATATATTGAATGAACTCAATTAACCTGCTGCTAATCCATATAAAATATTCACTATTGCTAACAATTTGTCGTATTTTGTGATATTCATTAAAATAATATCTCTCCGTTCTCTTCGTTCTACGAAATATAAGTAGAAAGTTTACTGCAACTGTGTAAGAAATTAAATTAGAGACTTACAACAAACAAACAAATACACGTTTTCGGCATTAGTGATGGTTTACAAGCACTTCCTAGCATTCAGCCTGTCTATTCACAAATCTGTTCGTATTTATTAGGTGAGGTTTTCCGTAGCTATTTAAAGGTTTTTGTTGAAATTTAGTATTTGTGATTCGATTCCTTTGAGAAATACGTGAAAGGCATTTAAGTACATACAGAGTGAACAGTAAGTAATGTTATTAATTTCAGGGGGTTATTCTTCGAGATATTTTAAACAAAAATGTTTAATATAATTTTGCTTCTTCTTCGAGATAAAATTGTTATATGTGAAAGGTTTCACAGCGTGTTTTGCGAAAGCATTGCTTTACAGTAATTCCCAATATGCTCATTCAATTTAAGATAGCAGTGTATAACTGAGGACCGTTTATGCAAAACTTGCTAACTGCAAAATTTGCAAAATTGAGATTATGATGGATTCGTTAACACAAGGCAGGCCTCTACATGATGTTAAAGGCGTCTTAGTAAAATTGAATTATTTCTCTTCATTGTAGTGTGTCAAATTGTGATCGTTTTTCAAAACTTTCTTTCTGCTAAGTGAGAGTCGCAGGAAAAATTTGCTTACTACAGTGTTTTGTCTCTCCTGTAAAATTTAGATTTTTTCTGTTAGCAAGTTTAGCAAAAACGGTCCTCAATTATAATTAATGATTGAAAGAATTTTACTTTTGTTCTTTTTAAGTGCAGATTATCTTAAAATCAACTGAGCCCTTCAAGAGCTACTGCGCTAACCCTCAAGCAAGGTGCATTTCCAAACCTACACCATCTAACTACACTGAGGTTTGCTCCATACCCAGGTTTTGAGCAGGCAAGCCCCTCCCGAATTTAATTCCATTTCTAAATAAATATGCGCCGTTATAAATTGCAGAGGACTAAAATGTACTATACAATACTGTATAACTACACATAGTAATGACTTACACATGTCCCACTGGTGTCAAATTGAAGACTGGACACAGAATATGTTGTAAGTGGCATAGAGACAATCCGTAGAGAACAAAGCTTTCTTTTGCTACTAGTAGTGTGGTGTCATACGTTTTGCACATCTATATGAGAAGATAGAGTTTAAATAAAATTAAGAGTATAATGAGACTTACAATTTTTCTTAGCTGATTTAGCCAGGGTTGTAGTTAAAAAAAACAGTACAACTTTCAACGATGGTGATACTTACTGCCTTTCTTATGTAGTCTTAAATTAATGACGTCATACACACATGATTGACGTTTCAGCGCTATCATCAAGATAAACTTGTTGAAATCAGAGCGACTTATGAATAGAGACTCTGTAAGGAACGTTAGATTATTCACAATAGGTATGGATTTGTTTGCTAAAGAATATAAAATGCTCAATTTGTTTTCTACGAAATATAAATTCTCAATATAAAGAAATTCGTAATGTTTCGGAAGTTAAAAATACCTTCGTTCTCACGTAAAAATATTTTCATTTCTTATTTTTACATATACTTCATTTTGCTTATATATGCTCATCCCCCCCCCCCTCTGTGCACGCCACCGGTAAATTTGATTTCGTTTCACACTGGAAATTTTTACTCTATTATTTAATGACGGTTTCTGAAAGCTAGAATGTATGAAACAGTTATATTACCGGTTGTTCTGTATGATTGTGAAACTTGGACTCTCACTTTGAGAGAGGAACAGAGGCTAAGGGTGCATAGGAAAATATTTGAGGATAAGAGGAATGAAGTTACAGGAGAACGGAGAAAGTTACAAAATGCAGAACTGAACGTATTGTAGGCCTATTCTTCAACTGACCTAATTAGGAATATTAAATCAAGACGTTTCAGATGAACAGGGTATGCATAGGGGAGAGTTGGGTAGTATCAGAAATCGGATAATATTGGACAGTGAGTTTCTTTCATCTTCCACCAGATGATAGTACATAAATGACATGGTTACGTTTCTGTGATATCTCATACAGAAACGTAACCATGTCATTCAGGTACTACCATCTGTTGGTAGATGAAGGAAACGCACTGTCCGATATTACCCGATGTCCGATACTACCCAACTCTCCCCTATAGAGTGTTAGTTGGAAGGCCGACAGAAAAAATACCTTTGGGAAGGCCAATACTTAGATGGGAGGACAATATTAAAATGGATTTGAGGGAAGTGGTATATGGTGGTAGGGACTGGATTGGTCTCGCTCAGGATAGGGACCGATAGCGGGCTTATATGAGGGCGGCAATGAACCTCCAGGTTCTCTAAAAACCATTTGTAAGTAAGTTATCAAATACCTTTTATGTTACTTAGTGTCAATGGAATTGTTGGCAACATAATACTATTTGGCGAGATGTGACCGAACATTCGTTATGTGCTTATCCGACATTCACCTTACAGGTCGTAAAAATATGAACACACTCAAACAGGAAAACGACCAAAGTGGAATCGAACCCACTCCCAAACGCTCTTGCTACCTGGGATACTCCGGTGACTTATTTGTGAAAATTGGACTTTTTTTGTTCGTTTATAGAAAATATCTGATCTCTTCTTTTTAACTGCTGCTCAGTTTCGTTAATTTACATATTTTTAATGTTCACAATAAACTGGGATATGCGGTCTTTTCATCAAAATGTCTCTGTTGGAGACAGAGGTGGACCAAATCTTCGAAATGTTGTAAAATTGAGAGGATCAGCGCAACAGTGGTCTAACCCTCCTCAATGCGAAAAATTAAATATTGAGCCTTCTGTTGCTTTTGACGTGAACTATCTTCCTACGAAGTGAAATAGACCAATCCACCATTATATAGCTTGTTAGGAAGCATGTAATTTTTCCCCTAAAAATATCACTTATAAATATAGGCCTATATAACTTTAACTTGCTTTTTCTACATTAAAAAATGGCTTAGACCACTGTTGCACTGATCCCCTCAATTGTATGTTACATTTTTATTATCAGAACTGGGAAACATAAAACGAAATGTTTTACGTGGGATTGTGTGTCTTTATTGACGACCTTGTTTCATAAGATTTCCCAAATTTAAGGCTCAAGTGTTTAAAAAATATCGAGAAATTTGTGTAAACTGACGGCTAATAGTTTTTCTTCCTGCATTCCTTTCTGTTTTTAAGTCTACCATATGTGGGAATTACACTTTCCCAATAACACCCTCGAATGTTCTAAATTTCCATATCCCCACAAAACGGGAAGCCCCGCGCACTTTCTCCGTCTCCCCGTGCCAACGTTTAATACATTCAATTCTCTCCTCTCCCGGTTTTTTATATCACAATAGAAGCTTCAACATGGGTTCTCTCAGAACCTTCCCTTTCAACAAGATTAACCCTTATTCTAATGTATTTTATTCACCACTGTATCACATTATAAGTTTCAACTAAACACAAATCACATCTGGCATTCAAAATTGAATCATACCCCATCATTTTTTTCTTCTTTAACTTTTTTTCTGCTGTCAACGTAAATCAGAAACTCGAATGATATCCATGCGACTGAACATTGAGTTTCCAGTGGAGTTAGAGGTGTTACGAAGGATATTCTCTGGTTAAGCATTAGACATAGGACATTACATTCATTCAGTTCCGATTTAACAAATGTTTCAACATCACAAAATATTATAATGACACATAAACTTACAAATTAAAGCAAAGCAACGAAGTGAACATTACAGAATGTTTGTATAACTTGACGATAAAACCAGCAACATATTTCAGAAATGAAGATTACACGGAAAAAATTATGAATGTCACAATTGTCTTAAGGTTGATGCCATTATCTAATTCAATAGATTACTACAAATTTTAGTATTGTTGAATAGTTTCAAGGAAAAACTTGTCCCAGGGCCGGCTATAGAACCCGGAACCTTTGGCTGAGCGCGTCAACGCTCTACCGACTGACCTAGCCAGGGACTATACCAGATCCCCAGTTCAATTATTCCCTTACATCCACATACCTCAAGTGGGCTGACAAGACGCCAGTGATCCAGCATTGAGTGCAAACTATATTTATTTATTTATTTATTTATTTATTTATTTATTTATTTATTTATTTATTTATTTATTTATTTATTTATTTATTTATTTATTCAGGTAGAGTTAAAGCCATGAGGCCTTCTCAAAATTGAATCATTCCCCATCATTTATTTCTTCAACTTTTTTCTGCTGCCAACGTAAATCAGGAAGTCGACTTATATCCATGCGATAGAACACTGAGTTTCCAGTGGAGTAAGAGGTGTTACGGAGGGTATTCTTAAATCCTGTGTGACTTAAATCCTGTGAGAGTCAGTATAACGTTGGTGCGCTCAGCCAAAGGTCCCGGCTTCGATACCCGGCTGCGGAACAATTTTTCCCTTGAAACTATTCAAATCTACTTTAGAGGGAGCTATACTTGGATGTCAGATTTACATAATACACGACATTGTCCTTTAACAGAAAACCACAATTAAAGTCACACTGTGTGATGTGCATTCAATGCTGGGTCATCAACCCACTTAAGGTACGTGGATATAAAGGGAAAAATTGAGGCGGGGGTCTGGTATAGTACCCCAGTAGCTCAGTCGGTAGAGAGTTGGGGCGCTCAGCCAAAGGTTCCGGGTTCGATACTGGCCTCGAAACAATTTTTCCCGTGAAACTATTCAAGTCAGCCTTACAGGGAGCCATACCCGGAAGCCAGATTTTCGTTTAGTTTTGTTATGAAAACTGGTAAAAAGAAAAATATATCACCACAGATACAATCATCATTTCCTTAATTTTCAACAGGAACAGGAATAAATTTTGCAGTAATCATTAGATCATTATTTCACCCTTATCAGAAATGTGACATTCATCTTTTCGCATTATACTCTCCAAATGCAATGATTTCCTGTTGGTTTTTCTTCATTGTTCTCTCTCTCTCCTATTCGTGTGTTACTCAGGTAATCTGTTATCCTGCACTCTTTAGAGATATCCGTACTATTTTAACTGTCGCGTTTTATAAAATCTACTATGGAACGATCGGCCTTAAGTCATTTCCTAATCACATTACTCATAATTTTATATTTCCTGGATATTCCCATTGCTCGTCTCCAAATGTCCACTTGGGTAGATAAATGAAGCGGTAAGAATGAGATAATTTAAAGCCATACGTTTAACAAAAACAGTTTCTTGTGTGAATTCATTTCTTATACTTATGGAGAACCTACTAGTAAACAAATATAAAACATATTTTATTGTGTATAAAATTGTATTGTGTATTGTAAACTTTATTGCGTATTGCTGATCATTTTATTGTGTATTGTTTATATTGTGTATACCACTGCCACCGGGTGCTTGCCCACTTGCAGTGTAAATAAATACATACAAAAATAACCAAGTATACGCTGAAGAATTTATAAAAAAAATATATCACACTGCGCCTAATACATTCGACTCTACGCATTTTATACGATTTTCTATGCAATTTTGTATGTGTGGCTTAGGATCATATCATTATCACCCCTTGAAATAATAAATACCGATGCTCGTATTAAAAAAAATTACCTTCATAGAACGAAAAAAAAATCTTGAAAAGGAACAAATATCTGATGTAAGAGAATAGCCTATCTGAATCCCTTCTTGTGACGTTTGTGTCCATGCCTTGACTTAAGATGTGTATGCAGAATATTCGGGAAAATTTATATTTAGTAGGAATCAAGTGAAATCATAATGTTTCCTTAAAGAAAACACTGAGGTAAAAGTTTGTCAATTTTGGTGGACAAATTCTATTTTTCTAATTCAACAACCAAATGCTGTATAAAGTTGAAACTCTCCACAAATTTTCATGTACATAAGCCGCATGTCTTTTGTATGTAATACGAATATGTGTACGCATGAAAACAGGTTTTGTAAAATACGAGTCGTTCCAAAAACGACATGGGCAAGTAACAGCTCGCTTATCGGTGATTCAGCGCGTGCTATCTCTGATGTATAATTTGGAAGACTTTATTGCCGAAAACTGACGCGATGTATCAGCGGTAAGTGGGCTGTTGCTTGCCCATATCATTTTTGTAAAGGCGCCGTATTAAGCGAAACCTGTTTCCAGGAGTACATCCATTACATACGAGCGCAATAGAATGCACTATCAGACTGTGACGCACTTTATAAAGAATGGCTACCTGCTTTCACAGTGAGTTTTGAAAAAGTCTTGTGTTCATGAATAATGTGAAAATGTAACGAGTTTTGTCAACTATTTCCATTAAGTGTACCGTTGTTTGCTGAACAAATGAGTAGAATTCATGGAATATACTGTAATTGTGAATAATTAACATCTTTCATATTTCTATTAATTTTAGCACTAGTAGCATATTTCATTTAACAGTGCTTTCAAGAGCACATTTTATTAAGCGTCGAAATTGAACGTGGACGACAAATGGACGACCTAGTCGTAAATCTTTGACACGAGACACAGGAATTAATTACCTCCCCATGGAATTCCGACAGTCAGTAAGGTAAACGCGAATTTATCAATTTTAAATAAAGAATTTGTGACGTAATATTAAAAGCGATTAGACGGAACGAAGAACTAATTCAGAATAATTTGTGCAAAATTCGATTAGTTTTTTGTAACTAAATTAAATTTCACTTTTCGTCTAGTTAGGCAGTACAGATGATTATTATAATCTGATGTCTTAGTCCTCGGAATTAACACTATCGTACGTAATTTTGAGGTGTACTGGATAAACAACACATCCTCACTGCTTTTCCAGCCAAGCGAACCTCTCCTTCTTCTAGCCATGCCTCCATCTGACAGACATGACAGCAAGTTGCAACTTACTGTCCAAATTTCACGAGAGGATCCCTTCGAGGGGAGCACGGTCCTTGCGGGGTAAGAGGAGAGGGTAAACCAGTAACTCAGCGTTCTTGAAGGAGCAGGTGGATAGAGGTGGTGTCATTGGCCGGCTGGTACAAACAAGGCTCAGTCAATGTCAGACGATTCCGTGTCGGGGATAGGTTATAAGAGTGGGGGGAAAACTCGCATTCCTTGCTCGGATCTTCTCATGAAATGCGGACAGTACATGCTTCGCTAAGCTGTTGTTTAGTCAACTGTCCGAAGACAGGTC
The DNA here is from genome assembly GCF_040183065.1 of Periplaneta americana. Classification (NCBI taxonomy): domain Eukaryota; kingdom Metazoa; phylum Arthropoda; class Insecta; order Blattodea; family Blattidae; genus Periplaneta; species Periplaneta americana. The sequence goes on along the minus strand of NC_091126.1, from coordinate 70,225,630 downwards.
TCAACCTCACAAGTGATACCAAGAAGTCACCACTTATAAGGCAAATAGGCCAGGAGATAATGGGTTAGGGTGGCCAGTTCCTTTCCCCCTCCACTGCATACATCGCCGATTAGCTACATATTGCACTAGATATACTTCAGATAAGTTATTATGACATATATTAGGAAGTGTACGTCAGATTTACGTATCAATAGCATAAACAGAAATTTATCTGTCAGTGCAGTTGATTTATTTTCTTATTACCGTGTTTTATCTAAAAAAAAGTACCCATAATACTGGATGAAAACTTACGTGATGATCCTGACACTATCATGCAAATTATAGATAAAAGTTCAGATAATGATGCTGAAGACAATGTTGAGTTTGATGATAAGCTTTGTGACAGTGACAAGGATCCAGAATACATACCGGGATGAAGTTACAGCTCAAGGGAAAAAAAAAATAATTGAAGATACAGTAGAAAAGATTGAGAATAATCGTAGGAAAGAAGCGAATGGAGAAAGAAGAAAAAGAAGCAAGAAAACAGAAAATGGGAAACACATTACGTATTAAGCCACAGAAGACAAGAAAAGGAAGTGTACGAAATTCAACCGAAACGTCTCCAGTTGAAGTTGAAGAGAATACCTTTACTGAAAATGCAGTAATAAATCTCCAATTGGATTTTGAAGCCAAATTTCGCAGACTTTTCTTATGAAAGAAAGTTTATCTTCCTGGCCAGCGCTGCTCTCGTGTATCTTTATTATCAAATCAAATGTAGATGATTAGTTAGACATAGTATCACGATAACGCTCACCACAGTATGTTGCATTAAACATGTTTGTAGATAGACGGATACATTCTAAGGCTGCCGCTAGTATTACAGCTCATGCACTTTGTCAAGACACTCGCGATGCGCAGTAGGGAAACAACGTTTCTGTCGAGGGGTGACGTGTGTCTACAGAGTTCAAGGCAAAGCCTAACCCATTCCCCTATAATTCGCAAGTAGTCTCATCCGATCTCGTGCGCAGCTCTGTAGGAAGAGTGGAGGAGTGTCTGGACATAATGCATGAACTGTACTCGACCAAGGCCAGTGGAGTCCTGCAGCCCGGAGCAGTGGCGCTACTGCTCCTGCGTTCATAATACTGCAACGCGATAGTTCACATTACGTCCGCAGCTCCACTCACCTTGATCGAGTAATATCATGATTTATAATAATACGTTGATTGCCATGTAAATAAAAATCACTGAAACAAAAACAAACCAAATAATAAAACTAAAGAGAATAATAAAATTTAATTCTGAATATATTTTCTTGCAGTGAGTTTTATATGGTTCTCTGTTACCTGTAAATTTATTTTGATACAAATATAAATTATAAACAAACACAAATATAAGTAAACAAAAGAAACAAACATTATATTGATAAATATTTTCTTGTAGTTATATCTATATTATTTCATATTTCATGTAAGTTTATTTTCATACTAATAACAATTAAAAACAAAAAAGAGACTTAAACAAATAAAAGTAAAGAGAAATAAATAAAACTATCATTCCGAAACGAATATAAGCTCAAGTACACTCTTTTCGCCTATTACATCATTTTTACATATCAATAGCAATACAGTACTACTCAATGACGATTAGATTCTAGAATTAATTAGATACCCTTAAGATAACAACGCGAAAAAGAGCTTCAATCTTGCATCGAGACACAGTAAAATATTTAATATCGGTATCGTATAATCACTTTTCACAAAAATAAGCCACGAACACAAAATATAAGGGTTCACAGGGTGTGAAATTACAAGGCCCTTCAAATGTTGATACATCTGTGATAAGATTCTATAAACACCGGCATTAGAATAAAACAAGTTTTTTTTATTGGCCACTCTGTATATAAAGAATGTCACTTTCCTAATAGTGGGATGGGATGGTTTCAGAGTCCAAAATACAAGTCTTATCTGGATGTGGGAGTGGATATAGTTTAAATGAGTCTCTAGAATCATTACATGCAAGCTCAACTGTTTCCTAGACCTAATTAGTCTTCCCATCCCAATTTACCCGCATGCTTGCAACTCGCGAATGTATCCGCAACGAAATCGGAAAATGTATCGTGATATTTTCAAGCAAATAGATTACTTTCATTAGTGAAATTGATATCTCGAGAGTTCTGCGAATTGTAAACTGCTTTCAGTAGAGTGAATACAAATTCAGCCGGCTTTGGTGTAGAGAATGACTGAGCAACAGTCTGAACGTCGCATGGGATGCATAATTGCGGATTCCAATCCAGTCTGGAGCAAAAGTGTCTTGTATTTGAATGTCTTGTCTTTTTAGTTTCATCTCTGGCATCTTGCTGTCCCCATAAATCGACGGCAATACCACTGTGTGTTAGTGTAGTGTGTTAGACTGTTAGGAACTTAGTACAAAATTCAATTTGTAGTTGAGTATGTATTGTGGTGCTAGTTTTACACGTTTATTGCTCTGTGTGTGGTGCATTTTAATATGGTGAGAATAAGTTGTACTTAGAACAAAGAATATTCATTTACAAGATTTAAATGAAAAGAAAGATACTCTCTCAATTCCTGCAAGAGAAAATTTTGTTGCAATTATTCCGAGACACACCTCCCATGATGACAAATAATTTTAAATTGTGTAAAGATACGAACACATGATAAACTTACAGAGAAAAATAGAAGGCATTGGCTAATTCCTGTTTTAACAGCGGCAAACCTCAACAAAAAGGAGTTGCGAAGTACAAAAAAAAACTTCACTCATATTCCCGTAATGTTTTCAACAAAACTGACGAACGTTAAAGAGCAGAGGGTGAAGACTTCGGTCGTCTGATATAATAGTGAATAATATGTGGTTATTTATAACAGGTAGTTAAAGTACGTACGTACATTAACAGTTTTATTAAAGCAATAAATAAATTCAGAACGGTGCAGGATCAACCTAACTAGTGCACACTCGTTGCTTTCCTAATCGATGTTATACTGTACATACTAGATAGCTAAGTTAAAATCCTAAAAATAAATAAATTCGTAATATCGAAGCAAAATTAAAAAGGCATTATCCATAAGTCAGCAATCCATCAGTTTATCTAAAATATCTTCTGAATAGTATGTCGGGTAAAGTTGCCTATTTCCGTGATACCCTTAATCCCGTGATACTTTTTTTCCATTCGATCATAGCGCCAGACACCTTTCTCCTACTTTCGAGACATCGGCGAACATCCTAGCAAGATACTCAATCCCGTGAAATTCAGTGGAAATAAACGTATCACGGAATTAGGCAACTTTACCCTACTACAAATTCACGATGATTTTAAGTTCTCTACTGTTAGAAAATAATGTAAATATTAATTGAACAAGAGAAGTCAATTGAAATCTGGACATATATATTACCCTTGTGCGTATAATTTTGCTCAATAAATAAATTATCATTTCTGCAGTGCTTGGGAAAAGTGGCATAAGTCAGTTTCCACAAACTTTTTAAATACTTTATTGACAACTTACGGAACATCTGCTCGCTAGGGAAAAGAGACATAAGTATTTATCCCATTACAATAATTCATACAGAAGAAAATCAAATCGACATAAACCAGCGTTAAGAGTTTTTTTCCCTCTCCTGTAAAATTAACATTTTTGACTTGTGCTAATTTTTAGAGCACTACAGATTTAAGGAGATGAATATTTCTGTGAACTATGTTTGTGTAGATATAATTTTAGCATAATTATATATTTACCTTGTACCTTGGTGTAAGATTTTATTTTGTGATGAATGTTATCCTCGAACACACTTAAACAAATAATAAAATCTAATTTAATTTAGTAATATATAATGCATACCATCCACATACTGTTGTCAATATACGGCATTAATGTTGATACAATATGGCTTTCATTTATTAATAAATAACGCAGATCATCTTCAATTCAAGGACATTCCTCAATTTAGTAAAATTGTTATTTGTTAACACGAAGCCGAAAGCAAGGGTCAGCTTAAAATCTTAGTAATACATTTTTTAATTTGTTCTTATTTTTGTAATGACAAGTATTCTTGCAAGATCATTATCTAAACATTTAATAACGGAAATAGTAATATGCGTTACAGGAGCGGTATGTTGACGTCTTCATGTTAGAGGAAAAGATTGAAAAAGCGAAACGTAGTTCAGCTTTTTTAATTTCCGAAAACATGAAAACAAACATACCGCTCGTGTATCGTGCATTATTTTGTGCGAAGATCGTTTATTACATACGTGAAAGAGAAATTTCTCATTAGTTGCAATGAAATCTCCATCTTGGTTTCTGTTCAATGACGGCAACTTTGGAAAACAAATATATCTATCTCCAACATTGTTCCTATAAAATGTTTTCTGTGTTTACTATAATGCAGCCAGCCGTGATATACGTCTGTCTTTTTTTTTCCCAGTCTATGATGAGTCTGGAATCTTGTTGATTTTTTCACGGCTTCCTTAATGTTACTTGCATTACAAATGCAGTAACTTTTGTGGTGTTTTAGAGTTTACTTAATTTTTGCAAATATTTAAAAACAATAATTAACAGTGCAATTTAGGTGAAATTGCAGTGGTAAGTTTCCAATTTTTAATTATTACTATATTGAACGTCTTTAAAAATAATATGTTAAAAGCCTAAAGCAGTAAAATGAATATGACGCTTAAGCGGTAAGAATAGGGAAATTGTTATGTGTGTTACGTTGGGAATACTGAATTGGTATTTCACACTTACCGCGTATTGGTTTTGTGCGGAAAGCAAGCAAATACGCACGATCTCGCACAAATTATTATTCAATTCACCATTGTTAAATTCATGCAATAAAATACTGTATATAAATGTATAAAATGAAATTAATAAAAAAAATTGACTCCCTAATACTGTACGCACATGTGAAACTTAAGAGATTTCCCCCATTTCCATAGAGAGACGGACAATTTGCCTATACAGAATGATTCACAAGGATTTACCGTCACTTACAGAGCTTATTCCCTAAGAAATTCTGAGCAAAAAATGTCATATAAACATGTGTCCTAATCTCACTATTTTCAGAGTTACACTAATTTGAAGTGTATGTGTGTATTCAATGCCCACCCACTTCACTTGCGTGATTTGGGTTCAGCATACTGAAGATAGATAGCAGAACTGTGACCCATTTTTCTAGTTGTACAGCACTTCGGCGGGTCACACTGTACATGATGTGTATCTGTGTAGAGTTATGTCGTGTGCTAGGGTGACTGTACGTGTAAGTGTAGTGTCTGGAATGATTTATGATGAAGTTGTTTGTAAAATATTGCAATTCTTGAGTTTTAAGGGTAAAAAATTTTACAGAAAAAGAATGAACTATTCAGGAGTATCGTTTCTTTAATTATTTAGTATTCTGAACCTAAAAATGTGTTTGGAATTTCATAGTTGCTTCGTGTATCTTTTTTCGACTTTTACCGATAAAATTACATTTTTCTTACGCATTTAACACAAAAATTGTTACAAATCACGCCACTGTTGTAAATTCTTCAAGACAGCTCATTAGGATACTTAATTAAACTGTAAAGACTCAAGTTTCTAAAGTCGTTTGATTTGTAACAATTTTTGTGATAAATGCGTAAGAATAATGTAATTTTTAGTTAAAAATTGAAAAATAAATCTCTACAAAGCAATTAACAACACATTTTAGCTTCAGAATACTAGCCAATTAAAGAAATGTTACTTCTGAATAATTCATTCTTTATTTGCAATATTCCTTTACCTCTAAAACTAAAGAATAATGGTATCTTACAAACAATTTAAAATTAGTGTAACTCTGAAGATATTGAGATTAGGGCAAATGTTTATATAACATTTTTTTCTCAGAATGTCTTCGGAAATAAGGTCCGTAAGTGACGGTAAATCATCGAGAATCACCCTGTATAACAAAATCTGTGACAAATACATTTCACATTATTGTTGTTAACTAGTGTAATTATTGAACTTAGTACGCTAAAAACGACGATTATAATTATCATTGTGAATACGACGCCGATCAATGTAATAGCTGCGTTGACAATATGGTTCTAATGATGTTAGAGATACGACAATATCGTTTGTATCATAGCGCTTATGACGCGTTTTCATGTCTACAGAAAACAATTCCATATAAGCAACCCAATTTTTAAAGCGTCTATATGAACAGTTAAAGCGAACGTTTCTTCCTAGATCATGAATCGCGTACAAGACGGTTGTGAAGACCAATTTCAGTATAAAAGAAAATTACATGGCAATCTCCATGAACCGAAACGTAGATATTAATTTGAGATTAGCGTGGGCAGAACACAAAGCAAGTTGATGGAGCGTACAGTTCCATTCAAAACGCGTGGACTCGCACAACCCAAACGACTAAATAATTATATCACGGAATTTTAAGTCGCTACGTAACGCCAGGAGTTGGAAGAAAGCTGCATTGCGTCCGTTCATACGCGCTAGTAATGCAACTGGGACCCAGAAACTCAATACCACGCATATGTTGCACCGCGAGGAGAAGCAAAGCCATCATTACGAGTAGCGGGGTAAAACTAATTATCATATATTAAAATTAAGACAAATAGAAGTTCTACAGAATAAACAGGATACTAACAACCATTCGTGGCATAATTTCTGCTTGAACTCAAAAAAGCCTACGAGGTTTATATCGTACTCTTTTGGCGCATAGGCCTGTAAGTTCATATTAAAATAGTCTGTCCATGAGAGAAAGGATTCTAGGTAAAATTTACTGACTATCTCACGTTCACAAGAGAGTTCATAGGAACATTTCAGTAAAAGGAGAAGGAAGAGAGGATTTTGAAGGGAGAAAATTTGGAAGCAGCAGAGAAGAAGAGAAATGATTTTGAAGAGACACAAATGGGAAAAGTAAGGGGAAAGGGAACGTTTGAGAAAGATAGAGAGAAAGAGAAAATTTTAGACAGAGAGACAGAAACAAAAAGTTTTGAGAGCAAGAAAATGAGCGGATATAAAAGACGGAAAATGATTTTTGATTTTTAAGTAAAGAAATGAGCGGATTTGAAGTAAATAAAGAAATGGCCGGATTTTAGTGAAACAAAATCGGCGGTTTTTAAAGAAAGGAAATGGGAAGAATTTAAAAAGAAGAAAATGGATGAATTTGAAAATTAAGTTATGAGCGATTTCAGAAAAAATAAATGAGGGGATGTCGAAAATGACAAAAGTACGGGGACATGAAAGAAACAAAGCGAACGCATCTGAAAGAAGCGAACGCATCTGAAAGAAACGAACGAGTGCATTTGAAACAAACTTAACGAGCGGATTTGAAAGAAACAAAACGAACAGATTTTAAAGAAACAGAACGAGCGGGTGTGAAAGAAACGAAACGAGCGCATCTGAAATAAACGAACGAACGCATTTGAAAGAAACTAAACGAGCGGATTTGAAAGAAAGAAACGAACGCATCTCAAAGAAACAAAACGAGAGTGTTTAAAAGAAACGAAACGAACGCATATGAAAGAAACGAAACGAGCGGATTTAAAAGAAGGAAACGAACGCATCTGAAAGAAACAAAACGAGCGTGTTTGAAAGAAACGAAACGAACGGATTTGAAAGAAACGAAACGAACGGATCTGAAAGAAACGAAACGAACGGATCTGAAAGAAACGAAACGAACAGATTAAAAAAGCAGAACGAGCAGGTTTGAAAGAAACGAAACGAGCGCATCTGAAATAAAAGAACAAACGCAACTGAAAGAAATGAAACGAGCGGATTTGAAAGAAACAAACGAACGCATCTCAAAGAAACAAAACGAGCTGGTTTGAAAGAAACGAAACGAGCGGATTTGAAAGAATGAAAATCAGCGGATTTAAAAGAAGCGGAATGAGAACAAATGTAACTAATACAATGAGCGGATTTGAAAGAAACAAAATGAGTTGGTTTGAAAAAGAAAAACTAAGTTTGCACATTTGAAAGAAACTACAGTATTTGGGCAGATTTGAAAGATAGAAAATGAGGGGATATGAAATATAGTAAATTAGTGAACTTGAAAGAAATAAAATGAATGGATTTGGAAAAAAATGAACGAATTTAAAGAAAGCAAAATGAGAGGTAAAAAAAATAATATGAGCGGGTATGAAAGAGAGGATATGAACGGACTTGAAGGGAAAATGGGCAGATTTGAAAGAAAAATATGGGCGGATTTGAAATAAAGGAACTGGGCGGATTTTAAAGAAATAAAGGAAGAAAATGGGCGGATTTGAAGGAATTAAAGAAAGAAAATGGGCGGATTTGAAGGAAATAAATAAAGAAAATCGGGAAATTTGAAAGAAAGAAAGAGAGAAAGAAAGAAAGAAAGAAAGAAAGAAAGAAAGAAAAGAAATTTAAGGAATTTGAAAAAAGAAATTGAGAGAATTTGAAAGACACGAAGTGTTTGGATATGAAGAAGGGAAGTGAGCTGATATGAAAGCTAGAAAAAAATCGTATTTGAAATGAATAAAAGAAGAGTGCATTTGGAACGAAGGAAATGAACGGATATGATACAAAAAATGAGCATAATTTGAAAGAAAGAATAATGCCGGACAGAGAGAACGTGAAAGAGAGGATTTGATGAAAGAGAGGGTGATATAGAATGAAGACGCTAGAAAGGTGAATAGAACAAAGAAATCAGATAGAGATGGAAAGATTTTAATGAAGATACACAGACAAAAATACGTTAGTAGAGCAAACAGAACGAAAGAGAAGGATGAATGGAGAATGAAATAAAAGAGAAAGCGGGAGAAAAGGAAAAGTAGAGGAACTGAAAAATTAATATCAGGAAATAATGGGAAAGATAATATGAGGAGTGTCGAATCAAAATGCGCCATGTCCATTTCACTTTCTTGTAGATTGCTCTCGTTTTTACGGTCATAATTTTATCCATGTTTTTAGTTTCACTTAAATATGCTTTCTCCTTGTTCAAAAGAGCGTTAAGGGGTAGGTACAGCTTACAGCAGTAAAGTTTTGGAATGCTCAACATTTTTCCTCAATTTCTGTACCTTCTACAATAATGAAAATTGGTATGTGTAAAACATTGTCCTTCTGCTATATGAAAAAAAAAAAAGAATTTTTCACTATTTAAAAAAATATTTACATTTCTTTTTTCAAAATTCAAAATGGTGGCAGTTCACTGTGCAGTGATGAAACGTTTCCCTCATAACTGAAAAATTTATCCAACGTTCTGTGATGAAATTTTTTGTGTGTATGTATGCATGTCATATCTATAATATGACCACTTCTCTACCTTTGATAGATTGTCCGATAAAAAAATAAATTGAATAATTTCGAGGGAAAAATTGTTCCGGGGCCGGGCATCGAACCCGGGACCTTTGGTTTAACGTACCAACGCTATACCAACTGAGCTACCCGGGAACTCTACCCGACACCGATCCAATTGGATCCAATTGTCGGGTAGAGTTCCCGGGTAGCTCAGTAGGTAGAGCGTTGGTACGTTAAACCAAAGATCCCGGGTTCGATGCCCGGCCCCGGAACAATTTTTCCCTCGAAATTATTCAAATCAACTTTACAGGGAGTTATACCTGAAATCTTGATTTGCAGGAAAATAAATTGATTTAAAAAAATGGCCAAATATCAGTATTTTCTTATAACACATAATAAAAACAATATTATTTGTTAAGGAATGTAGTTGAAAGAGCATGATATTGTAAACATGAGTTTCAGCAATAAAATAAAAGAGAGAGAACACGAAAATAAAAAAAAAAAAATATGAGTTATAAGCAAAACGCTTTATCACTACACAGTGAACTGTCACCATTTTGAAATTTGAAAAAAATACGCAAATAATTTTTTAAACATGAATATATATATATATATATATATATATATATATATATATATATATATATATATATTTTAATATAGCAGAAGGACAGTGTTTTTCACATACTAATTTTCATTATTGTACAATGGAGGAAAAAATGTCGAATATTTTCAAAATTTTATTGCTGTAAGCTGTAGCTAACCATATATGTAGTCTGATTGAAAAGTAGTGATTAATTAAATATTGCTCTCTTTTGAAAAGTAGTTTCGTTCGGACTATGTGCTTTTTGATTCGGTGCTCCTCAACTGAAATTAAGTAGGTAACGTATATGAATAAATGGACATAGCGAGAAGAAATATATTGTATTAAGAGCCACAATTCATTATTAAAATAACCGACAGAGCTAATTATTGAAAGAACAAACAAATAACGGAAACAATGTCGTTTGGTCCGTATGAGTTCAGTGCCGACGTTAAAATACAGGAAAGGCTAAATCTGTGAACCTGTGATGAGGACGTTAATAAAATTACAGAACAAAAATAAATAAGAAGAAATATCGATAAAAAAAAGTCGCGTAATATCGGCAAATCCGCCATCCAACTGCGCCTATGCATCACACGAACGCAGAAACTAATTGGACCGATTTTGCTCATATAGGGTTTATATGGGTTTTCAGCTAGCCACTCATCAATGAAACCTTACAGGCTCCAACAGCCGTAACAATAATGATGGTATGATGATTAGAGAAATGGAAATTTTTGCGACTTCTTATGCGAGGTACTCACCAGAAATTAATTAAATGACTTTAGTCATCAACGTACGTGAACATCAGAGCGATCAGAAGACATTATCACTGCAGCGCACGTTCATACCTGAAGATTGGGACCTGAGTGCCAATTAGGTTGCGACTGCCTCATTCGCTACACAGGCCAAAGTAATTATTCATACCATGCAAAGACTATGCCACTAAGTCAATAATTTCCCTTTGATTTATGCATATGCGACAAGGAACATTATGATTTAGGCCTACATGACAACAAGAAAGGAAGATCCCAGATAAAACTAGTCTTAATTGGATTTTAATTACTCCTTTACGAAAGAAATTGTGATGCTACAGAAAAGGATTGTCCACATCTGTGAAGTAACGGTCAGCGCGTATGGCCACGAAACCAGGTGGCCCGGGTTTGAGTTCCGGTCGGGGAAAGTTACCTGGTTGAGGTTTTTCCGGGGTTTTCCCTCAACCCAATATGAGCAAATGCTGGGTAACTTTCGGTGCTGGATCCCGGACTCATTTCACTGACATTATCACCTTCATCTCATTCAGACGCTAAATAAACTGAGATGTTAATAAAGTGTCGTAAAATAACCTACTAAAAGAAAGAAAAAATAGAAGAGGATTTCAATATTTTCGAGGGACTTGTTTTCTGCAACCGTGATGCAAATTTTTTGTGCATATGACGTCTCTCTGTTTTATGTTTTCCTATTTGCAGACAACATCGTCGTCATCATCATCATCATCATCATCATCATCGTCGTCGTCGTCGTCGATGTCGTCGTCCTTGCAGATATTAGGCCTAGTGGCCTGTTACGGTCTCCGTCCATCTTTTAGGGGGCGTCCCGAAGATCGTCTTCCATGTCGTATATAGCGGAGAATTTGTCTTGGGGGTCTGCGACGGTACATCCTATTGACATGGTTAAGCCATTTTTGTCTATGGTGGTTGAGATGTTCATAAATAGGTGTAATTTCCAATTCTTTTGTAATTAGTTAATTATTTTTGTGGTCAAGCAAGCTGTAGCCGGCAGTCCTCCTTAGAAATCTCATTTCCGCAGTTGTTAGGCATTGAACATCTGAGTTGCGGACAGTCCAGGCCTCACTACCATACATGAGGACAGGTCTTGCTAGAACTTTTTATGCTTTTAACCTGGTATGTTTTTGGGTTTTCGTGGTTGTGGAAACCTGGTTGATGGTTCTTAAGGCTCCATTAAAATGTTGACTATTTTCAGATGTCAGTAACAAGTAAATATGTCAAATTATAAACTAAACATTTAAATGAGTTTATCTGTTCTAACGTATGGGTTCCGATGCAAATTTTACTCCTAACTGGCTGTTTACCTCGGAACGCCATAATTTTTGTTTCGTTTGGGGAAATTATCATATTGAAATTTTGTGCTATTATATTCAAATGATATATTGAGTATTGCAGCTCATCTTCATTTGTAGAAAAAGAACCTGATAATCTGCGTATAATAATGTACCAAGAATACAATTTCGGAAGAGCGGGATGTTTCCATGAACTGTTAGTTGCCAATGTCTGATGATGGAGTTGATATATATATATATATATATATATATATATATATATATTGAATTAAAGTGGTGAGAGGGGGCATCCTTGACGAACTCCACAGTTTATCGGTTTCCATTCGGTATGTTCTAATCCGATAGTACTTTTGATAATATTCTGATTATATAAATCGTAAATTGTTCTTATAATTGCGTTGGAAATGAATCATCTGTCAACTCCGACTGCAGACATTATTCATAAACTAATGAGCAGCCACTGGAATAGCTCAAGCATTAGTGCGTTTGTCTGCTGCTCCGGTGTTCCTCTGGGGCGTGGGTTCCATTCCCGCTGGTTTAGTTTTGTCCGAGGTTTTCCCCAACCACAAGGAGAATGGTAGGTAATCTATGGCGAATTCTCGACCTCATCTCGCCAAATAACATCTCGCTATCACCAATTTCATCGAGATTAAATAACATAGTAGTTGATACAGCGTATTTAAATAAACAAGAAAAAACCACTGGGCATATTTTGTTCGTATTTATTGGGTGAACAGTATAGAGCAGAACAGGTTTCACGGCCGGCCGGCTCTGCGCGCGGAGGTGGGGGACTCAAGGACGCGCGAGGCCGTGAAACCTGTTCTGCTCTATACTGTTCACCTCGCGCGGCCTTGAGTTCCCCGCCTCCACGCGCAGTGCCGGCTGGCCGTGAACCCTATTGTACTCTATACTGTTCACCCAGTGTTATTTACGAGTCATTGGACAGGGAATGATGCTCATGAAATAAAATAATTTTAGTAAGGAATTGAATAATATTTATTTTAAATAAAAATCAGACGATGAAATGGAAATCGCCAAAAAAGATTTAACTCTTGTACAAGCTAGAGAGATAAATGAAAACAGGCATCTAGAAAGTACCGAGATCTGTACATATCCGAAAATTTGTTAATTCCTTACATGCAAAATTATTATTATTTTTTTCGTTGAGGTATAAAAATTGAGACCAATGCAGGAAATATTGGCTTGCCTCTTCGGGACGAATTCTTAAGACTATTTTATTCGGTAAGTGTTAAGTACTCTCCGTACGATTCTGATTATTTCTATTTTCATTAGAGAAAATGATAACTGATACGGAATGATTTATCTCTTAGCAGTTTTTAATAATGTGACGGTTTTCTTGCGAATTAACACTAACATTGTCATGTTTTTTTTTACGTTGAATAACAAGGGTTTTAAAGAAAAAGAAATGTAAACAATAACGACATTGGAAATATAGGGAATAAAGAACTGAATTTTTGTTATAAGGGTAAAAGGTTAAATGAAACAGTATGCAACACCTTCGTGACACTTGATTTTTCGCCATGTCATTAGAACTAGCACGTATCATGCGAGCCACCAACTAGCAAGAAAAGGTGCGGAACCAGAAACGCGATATCTTAATAAGAATCCAGCCAATTTGAAGGATCTGACAACTGCGTATACTTCGTTTCGTAATGTCTGGCAAGAGATGTAAACAATTCCGGCAGAGGAGAGATAAGTACAATTGCTAATAATCAACGATTGGAAGAGACCTCATTCCACGCTTGGCTTGAAGTTGGGCGTTCTGAAGCGTTCTACCTCCGCCAAACTTCAAGACAAGCGTGTAATGAGACCTCTGACATTGGCTGAATCGTAATTATAAACCAATTCTCTCCTCCTCTACCGGCAATATATACTTCTGTCAATCATTACGAAACGAAGTATAGATTCTGACACTCTTGAGTGTAGGAGAACAATCATTTTTTCGTGGAGAGAAAAATGGAAAAAAGAAAGTATTCATTAGGCTTTTTCAGTAACAAGATAACTTTCCACAACATAAGGTTCGTACACAGATACGTACTGTATGTTCAGTAAAAGAAACCTCAAACGCAGTTGCAACAGAAATTATAACAAAAGGAATTAGATTTAAAATGAAACGCAATTTATGGCGCTGTACTTAACTTGAATCATGAATTCATGATATCGGTAGAAAATAAGAAACAATTGAAGAGTGTGAACGGCAAAACGCGTTGAGTCAATTTTTATGAAAGAACTGGGTTAGTTTCTTTATTCACCGATCTGCGGACTGAGCGAATTTACAAATGACATACATTATAACACAAACTTTTAGACAAGAATTGGCGTTGTTTTTGAAGAAAGCACGCTTAAAATATAACGACACATGGTTCAAACATAATCATATACGGCATACAAAATTTTAAGAACATGCCTGAGATGTCATGAATATTTTTGATCTTTTAATATAATAATATTATTATGAAAATAAATTAAACTGCCAACTATGACCGCCATACCATTAATATTTTATTCATACAGATGATTGAAAAATGGTTGGCAGTTACATGTTATCCTTCGTTTAAAATATTCTGGACGCCCTATATGAAGTGTTATCGAAACTAAACAAACGCCATTGTAAACCTGAATAACCATATTTTAATACCTTAAAGAATAATCCGAATAATATTAAGGCATGCTCAAAAAAACACCTCATTGAAAAAAAGAAATAGTTATATATTCGAATGCAACAATTTAAATTCATGCGAATTTCATTCGTATTGAAGTAAATCTTATTCCTAATCCAGCTCCCAAGTTGTATGACTATCTCAAAAAAACCAGTGAATAACTAAATTAATAAAATGATTAATTTTTGTTCCGACGGTTGAAAATCGCTTGCTATATGTGGCGGTCGCAGCGTTCGCGAAACTTCGTAACGGTGAGTAATCTCAAACGTCCGTCTCCTTGATCTTGATCGTGCAACATTCTGTACGACGTGAGAGCCTACCTGCTGAATTTGTTTGTTGCGGTGAGCTATTTTTATTAAAAAGTGACATGATATTTAAGTCAACGTTCTAAAATTTTCACAGTCAAATCAATACACCTATAAAGATTTAAACCCATGCTTTTTCGTCTGTAAAAATGAATTGCATTTTGTGTTTTATATTTTTTAAAATTATTTTACGGTGGGTAGGCCTACAAATTTATTTATTTACTTACTTTTTTTTTTCATTTTAAGGGCATTTATAAACATGGCTCTCCTTTTCGAATTGCATTGAAATCATTTTTCTATCTTGCTTTACATAGTAAGAAAACTGCAATTAATGAAACCGTGTTCTTTATTTATTTATTTATTTATTTATTTATTTATTTATTTATTTATTTACTTATTATTTTGCTAATAATTGTAACATAAAATATAATATATACACAGAAAAACTTTAGCTCGCCCCTGAAAGAGTAGAACTCGTGCTCAGGGACGGATTCCTGAATTGAAATAATAATTATACAATACAATTTGTCTTATGTCTACTGTGCAATTATAATATATAAATTTAAATTTACAATTTTTCAATTTTTATAAAATCCATACATAACTAAACTAATATTAAACCAATTAAGCCAATATTTTAAATTCTGATTGCTGTCAAACTATGGAAGATATAAATATAGTATTGCTTGAAATTCATATTTAGAACATACAAAATAACCTACTAAAATATTTTTAACTTTTGAGACATTATGGTTCAAATCATACTTTGTTGCATGGAAGGTCCCATATATGCATAAAATCATAAAAAAGGGCCAAATGGACTGATCGCGTTTTCGGATCACACTCTTCAATTCCTCACCCCTGTAGCAGTATCTCTCTGGTTTACTATTAGCAGCCCACTGACTTTTGCTATGCCGGTATATTTCACAAGATAAACTTGTTGGACTGACACTTTATCTGTGTGTTCTCCGAACGTTTAGTGTGCGAGAGGGAAGGACATTGAAAGGCAGAGGAGAAAAAGACTGCGCATGAGTGGAACAGCACTCCACCCACGCTACGGCATTTCCAGAACATCAGTTCTTCTCTCCATGTAAGGAACACCTATGACTATCTTGTGCAGTGGCGACTCGTCATATTTTTTGTATGTAGGATATGAGATTGACGACCGATGACCAAGACAGAAAGTAATATTAATAATAATGTAATATTAGTAATAACAATAATAATAATAATAATAATAATAATAATAATAATAATAATAATAGAGCATACAAAATCAATACAGTAAGCCTATGGTATGTTCTTTGACTCACCATTCTGGAACAGGCAATTTATTAGTAGTGAAGTTCGATTCACCTCCCCCATTTTTTTTTTTTTGCGAATATGGCTCCCAAGCCATTGTACTGTCCGATATTTACCGATGTTCTGTCGTACGTTTGCGCAATTAATTTCTTGCTACAGTTAAATTCTTTTAAACGATCAAATACAACTTCAGATATTTTTCGGCTGTCCTCTCATCTGAAAGTCCTGCTAATTCTTGTATTTAGTATAGTTTATTTTATTTATTTTTATGTATTTGTTTTTTATTAATTTTGTTTTTTATATTATATCATTTTAAATTATTTAATATTTCGTTTATTCTATTCTTTTAAAATGACCAATGAACTGCATTTAAGGAGGCTATAAGGATACTTGAAAATTCTTATTGTAGTCTTTGACAGGGGCCCCATCACCCAGAAAGAAGTGTCGTAGTATTAGGATACGCGGTCATATCCTCAAACGCTACTAAACTCAAGCCGTACCCCACCCTCCTCACCCTCCCCTGTCCACTAACTTCACTGCTAGAAAAACCGTTTCCTGTAAGATATGTGGATGGTTCCTCGGAAATTATTTCTGAGCTGTGTAGTGGCGACAACTGACGACAGAAAGTGGAAGCTTAAATTAAGTTAATACGTCGGGACGCACTGAAAATCAAAATCTGTAATTAAAATATATTCTATCCTCAGAGGCACGAAATTGAACTATAGGATCATCCTGATATCCTTCATGGAGGAATCGCCAATGATCTTGTGCCTTTAAAAACATAAATTGCCTGTTTCTGTTGTGTTTAATTTGCGTGTACATTGTGAACCGTAAGTAATGTCATTAATTCCAGGGGATTACTCGATGAGATATTTCAAAGAAAAGATTTGAACACAATTTTCCTCGTTTTTGCTTCCTTTTCGAGATAAAATTGTTTTATATGAAACATTTCATAGCATGTTTTGGGAAAGCTACTGATTTAATTCCCCATATGATCAGCAAATTTGAGAGAGCAATGTATTAGGATAATAAATGATTGAAAGAATTTCAGTTTTGCCCTTTAAATGCGCACAAATTTGATCCTGAAAAATGTACCACTGAAAAAAATTAAGTTGCTGAACGAAAAGTTACTTTTGCTTGCATCAAATTTCTCCATACTTAAAGGGGAAAAAAACTAAAATTCGAAATCTATTATTAGAAGGCTATACACTTCTTAGCATACTCTGGAAGAAGTTTTCGAAACATATTTTTAGACAGCTCAGCTGTATACTTCTTAGCCTACACTCGAAGGAGTTCTCGAAACCTATTATTAGAAAGCTATTTACTTCTTAGAATACTCTCAAAGAAGTTATCGAAACATATTATTAGACATGTCTCCTTTTATTTCTTTGCCTACTCTCGAAGAAGTTCTCGAAACTTAGGCCTATTTTTAGATAGCTATATACGCACTGCGAAACTCGTTGGTCATGGAGTCAGCACAATGATAACACATGTTCATACATATAGTTCGCCGTATGAAGATACATTTCTTCGTTAAAAAAAACATAAACCTTTCCGGTGGAGAATATATTGAAAAATAGTTCAACAATATCTGTATCTGTTTCAATATATCTTTCCATGAAATTGTGTTTTCTTTCTGTAAACGGCGCCAGGGAAGTTTACTTTCTGAGGACTTCCCTGATTGCGCTCGAGTGGCCAAAACTTTTATAAGCACTGGTTTTGACTTTATTAACATGGTGGAAGAAAAACAATTAACTTTTTATTTGCCCTCATGATAATGTTTGCTTGTAAGTTCATAACGTCTCACCCTCTTCATGGTTTGGCCTACCATATTTTGTCTGGAAGCATGTAATATTTAACTTCCCATAACTAACAGCCACTGAGTCTTAACATTAGGATTAATCAACGTTGCTTCAGTGCGAATTTCTCGTGTCGTTCTGGGCGTTTAAAAAGACGACATCCATGTACTAAGATGCATAGAAAGGGTTATAATTCTATAGTTAAGCCTTAGTTTTTCTCAACTAACGCATGCGACGTGCGAGGTGCGAGGCCTGCTTCGAACAAATCCGGACCACACGAGGGATTGTGAGTGGTTTCTATAGTTGCGAGGTGCGCAGGTCTTGCATCTGGCAATTATAGAAAACACTCACTATCTCTCGTGTAGTCCGGATTTGTGCGAGGTCCACTTCGCACGATCCATGCGTCGGTTAAGAAAAACCAAGGCTTTATTCAAAATGAAGAAAATGAACAGAATATAGACCGAAAATTTTACTACATATAAATTTTCATTAAGAAGACCTTAACATTACGTGTCTTCTGTCACTGCTAAGCCTACCACAATCGGGAAACGAACTGGTGGTAAAGACTGGTTGAGAGAGACAAGCGTCGAATCGGTCGTCGGTCTTGCACAGCCGTTCTTGCCAGCCAATTCAGTTCAACTCGGCTGAGTTGGCTGGCCTGATTAGAGTTACCTGAAGTTAAGGACAAATCAAATTAACAGAATTCCAGACTCTATTATGAAACGACGCGCTTCGTAACTTTCTTTGCTGTCGCTGGAATCAGCCCTCATTATGATTGCCGGAGCGTTTCGGAAAGAGAGAAGTTGTCTCTGTGAGTGAGCAGCAAGTGGACAGCGGCATGCGCCAGCCACTTTGCCACCAGTGTCCATTCAATGCCTAATCAACCGACAACCTACCAAACTACCCGTATTAAATCTTCAGTTTCTCGATTTCACTGCGTCAAGGGGATGTTTACAAATAAGTCATTACTATAAAATATCCATAACTAAACAGTGTTATTGTACCCTTAGTCAGATTCACCATAAACCAATTTCTCGATTTTTTGACATGACTCTACACTGACACAAATTGAAACTTCCGTAACATGTGGGCATGGCAGAGCGAGGTGGTTCATGCGTTCTGTGTGAGACTCACATTCGGGTGATCCGCGGTTTAAATCCCCGGACCTACCAACCTGACTGTGGTTT
Organism: Periplaneta americana; assembly: GCF_040183065.1. NCBI lineage: Eukaryota > Metazoa > Arthropoda > Insecta > Blattodea > Blattidae > Periplaneta > Periplaneta americana. The sequence continues at coordinate 70,206,469 of NC_091126.1, read as the reverse complement.
TTCTGTGGTGTTCCAGTTACATAGACAAGTGCCGGGTCGAATTTTCATTGCCACGGTCCATTTCCCTTCTTCTTTCCTGTAGAAAATGAATCTACACTTCATATCATATCATTCACCTTCATCCCCTCAATCCATAGACATATTCAGATCACGACGCATGTCTTCATTCGTTTACGGGATGGGCGTCCTCTCCGAAACCGCCTCTGAGTTCCAAGCCTTTCGCATTGTCTGTGCCAGGATTCATTTCTTAAGAGCACTTCCAAGGGCGCTTCGAGAGCTTGGATCCTGTGCTGCTTGGTTTCCTTGGTGGTATGATCTTAGGGCGGGGGTGTAGAGGGCCCGGGTGAGGGGTCTCATGCGGTCGATGGGCTGATACACCTCATCCTCATTCATCCCATAATTCCGGTTGGATAATAGGCCTCACTTTGGCCGACGTGCTGAAGGGTCGTCCTTAATCTGCCCTTAAACACAGTTTCCTAATCCCTAGTCCCCTAACATGTGAACATTATTTTGGTTTTCAACACGCACAAAAAGTATCATTTCAATGACAATGGAAAAACACGCATTCCCTAGGCAAGTGATTTCAACCTGAATTCTTACCACTGAGTATGTTGTTCATTGCAGAAAAATCAAACAGGAATCGAAATGAAAACGATAAACTGAAACCATGGTGAGTGGTTAGGTGTGATAGTTTCGGAAAATGCTCGATGTAGTGCAGAATTGTAAATAGAACAGAAATCTCCTTGATGTACATTATAGAGGGTGTAAACGATTTTTAATTTGGTTATTTAACGACGCTGTGTCAAATACTGCGTTATTTAGCGTCGATGAAATCTGTGATTTCGAGATGGTATTTGGAGAGATGAGACCGAGGATTCTCTATAGATTATCTGAAAGTCATCTTACGTTTGGGAAAAACCTCAGAAAAGTCCAACCAGCTACTCAGCCCAAGCGGGAATTGAACCCACCCCCGAGCGCAGCCTCGGGATGAGAAGTCAAACGCGCTACAGCCTTAGCTATGTCGGTGGCCTTTAACAGATACAAACTGCCAAAAATTACGGGTGGCAGAACATAAATAACTGAAAGAAGAAAGTCAATAACGTTTTTCTTTAACTGTAAAGATTTCTTCCCGAAAAATATCTGTTTTGTGAGTATGACTTTTGGAAATTAGATCGAGAGTCATTATTGACTTTGTCCTATACGTAAGTTAAAGCAGTCGTTTGTTACTCTGTTGTATCTCTGTTCTGGATGGTATGTTGGGCGCAAAGTCATTGGCAATGACATTCACGGTCAGTAGATATGTAAACAAATATTCGATTATCTATCTTAAGAACATGGTATTTTCCAAATTAAAAAAAGAAATAAGAAATAATTAAATTTGACTAGACACTTTGTTCAGTAGATTTATATACACTGTCTATATAATTTTGACAGTTTATATCGTTTACATCCTATATATCTGTGTGTGAGAAAATTCAATACACATTGAACACATTCTGAAATAAACGCTTCAATTTCAATACGAGTGTTTATAAGAAGTAATACGAATAGATGTTAACATGGCCTATAATACTATTTTGGTATGAGAGCGTCTGTCATAGTGACGAGCATTCATCCATTACTCACTCTGGTGACACTTTTCCGTGTTTCTATGTCCGATTAAAACACATCGTCATAAATTACTTTGCTTGCATTCAGCAACACTAATGGTGGGTTGCAAGAACGCATTTATTCCTTCGTTAGCCGCTAACGGACCAATAAGTTCGAAAGACGCGTTGCAAGAAACATCTTTAGTGTTATTAATCCGTTAAAGCAGTGGTCGTCAGCACTCGCTGAAATGTGCAAAGAGTAAGCGATGCCGTCCCGTTTGCACCGTCGTGCAGCAGGAAGAGGTAGAGAGCATATCCGCTAGCAGCTATGAGTGCACCATGGCGCACTAGGTTCTCCGCGGGTAAGAGATGCTAGCCCCAGGGTGCTCTGTGCTGACGATCCCTGCGTTAAAGGATTCACTAACTTAGATATCTTATTTCCCTCCTATAATAATATTTATTTCTCCGTTAGACAGCCGTCTTACGTATATTTTATGGATTGGCGAATAGTGTAATTTATTTTGATTCCTCATAATGTTACCTCTGTAAGATTCAGTCATGCGATATTTTGTATATTAGGTCTATATACACAATATTATAACAATATCCCGTATCGATGGCTAAAATGTGATACTTCGTATCTGTACATTTGCAGGTAAAGAAAAAACGTCCGAAATTATTTTCTCAAAATAGACAAATTTCTTATATGTTTCTGCTTAGGAAGATCTTATATTCGAGAACAAAATATTAGTACACTCAACAAAATAATAATGTAGTTAATCTAAATAATAATAATAATAATAATAATAATACTAATAATAATAATGTAGTTAACCTAAATTACCATTTTTATAGAGAGAGGTATCTCTTTTTAGCCATCGATATACGATATTTTGATTACTTATTTATTCATTAATTCTTCGAATAGCGAAGTTATTATTTATTTCTTTATTACAGACTCTCGTTCTTCGTCTGACGATGAGATTATGTGCCTTGTAGACTGTCTTTATTTTCTATAAAATTAATGAATTCGTGCGCTAATTCTAATAACAAATAAGCATATTTATCTTTCTCACTGAAACTTCTGTTCCTGATTTCTTTCTGGTTCACATTAGTCTATATTTATTGCAAATTTTGACAACAAAAAAGCAATGCCTCACATTAGTCCAGAAGCCGATATTCACTTTTTATTCATTCATGTCCTATTGCGTCACTTGTCAAATCCAAAGATGATTGGTTAACGATCCAATAATTAATAGCCCGTTAAATTCCTCTTCTGCAACCCGACTATCCACTAACTTTAAAGATCCACTAAGTAATGGAGGAATACATTATTTATACGTCTGTTTTCTTGCAACTCAGCATAAATGTACAATACATAGATTTTTTAACAATAAGTATTATTTTCACATATGGATACACAAGTATTACTAATTTTAATTACACACTATTAGCACATATTTTAATTGTCTTGTTGTCTCTCTTACGTATAAAATTGTTCCGTTATCAATTAAACTACAAAATTTGTAGAATTTACGTTATATGATATAAGAAAATTATGTTATTTCACAATACTGGTTCCCTAGAAAATAAATTAATTGTCAATTACTTCATAAACTTAGCTTTTTTCCATTCTACTCCATTTTTTTCGTCTGGTGAATCTCGCGTACTTTTTAAAGCAATGTACAGGTTGTACAGATAAGGAAATGAAATTTGAACCTCCATTATTAATAAGTTTCACTTACAACACACTCCGCATGAGCAGTAAACAAGAGCCCTTGTGTATAGTAAAGATGATATATTATAATTCGTGACCAAAAAGAAAAGTGTAACTCACGTTTATTGTGTCTATTGCCTTCTGTAAATGTAAAACACAAGTTGAAGCCACGAGATTCACTTACACAGAAATTACAAACACAGTCAACAAGATCTCATGTAGTTCGACATTTATCACTGGGAACAGTGCTCGCAATGGCTACTTTTCTTAAAAGTATCGAGATTCCCTTGCAGGTCTTCCTTCTTGTCTGTGTGGTAGTTCTGTATTTATTTATTTAGCATATTTTTTTAACGATAGAGACAAATCAAAAACATATGTGAAAACGACATCATGTCAATTCAAAACCGTCAGCCTTTTGCTCGCTTGGAGATGAAGTCCATGTAAATTATGGAGGCAATGATAACAATAATAAGATATTACGCTTTAGGAGCATTACAATAAATTACATCTCCATACGTACTATTTTTTTGTCGATTCCCTGCAAATTCTCCGGCTTATACTCTATAGTTATGACATTTATCCATATAACTTCCGGCTACTACGTTCATTATTTGTTCTTTTCTCTGCTTGAAATTATCTCTAGTAACAGTTAATATATCTCAGTTACATCATCTTCAATTCTACAGAACAATTTTGAGCTTCATACTGTGGCGATGAAGTTCCCAACTTAGAAGTCGTGAAGGCGCAAGGAGGTAACACTTCATGCTTTCATTACCTTAGCAGCAGAATAAGGTGGTGTGGTTTGCACCACACTTCGTCCGCCTTTTTAACCCAAAGAATTACCCGATAATGAATTTCAAGAGAGACTGATTTGAACCCCACGGCCGTTCAGAGAGTCTGACAACGACAAAACTTCAGTTAACACCCTGGACTGAACACGGGACCTTTCACTCGGTACCCAGTTGCTCTATGAATTGGGTTACTCGTCCCTTTTCTCACTGTGTATTCAAACCTAACATTTCTCCCGACGTTTCAGTAATACTGAAGGGGATAACCACTTGACCTGCAGTGCGTGGTGGGATGCGCTGTTGCCTTCTACGACAATTTATTTTAGTTCTAGGACTGATACTGATGGTCGGTTCCTGGATTCAAATCTAGTCCAGGCAGACGAAATTTAAAGGGCGGTAAGAACCATAGCATTGCTTTCTATGTGAAGGTATAAAACTGCATGACCCGTGTCGTAAACTGACGGCACTTACAAGATTTCTGTCCCTGACAAAGAGTTCCCGGCAAAATTTGTCGGCAGTTTCTTTCCCACGTTGTAGTTCACAAGTGAAAAATGCATTGTTTTAAACTGAAAATTTCTGTACATCGCCACAGAGAGATCTGAAAGATTACTATGCTACTTCTCTGTTTGTATTTTAATCGCTGTGGTTAAGTTAATTCCCTTGTTTTACATATAACATCTCTCTAACCGCTGAATTCTTTCCCCAAAATTGGTTTGTCGGGGGCATAATTTTCTATCAAATTAAACCGACAGGAATGAAAAGAAAATAAAAAAGTTAAGCGAGCAAGAATTGTTTGCAAAGGAACTTGGGGCTGTGTGATAGAGACTATGAGAGGTCCAAGGTGGTAGATCATTTGTCTCACTTCGATTATCGTCATTTCTTTTAATGAACCTGAAGTATTTCGAACGAAAAAAGCATAGAATAGATATAAACTAATAGATACGGCATAATGGGAAGAAATGTAACATAGAACCATCCGAAAAAAAACTGTTTGATACAAAGTAGTGTCGCCTACTCATTCTATAGATAGTATATGCAACACAAATATATTTTAACGTATTACCACAGTCTACTATATACAGTCACGAAGCTTGAGTTTTGAGGGTGCTAGAAACAATAGACTGTGCCGGTACTACTTCGCATTGTCTGTAATGAGGCGATATTAGCAATCCTAGTGGTTAGCAACTATTTAATGTTTGCATATTTACTACGTATTGAGCTTCGTGACTGTATATACTAGACTATGGTATTACGGAAACCGGACTAATTTGATTTATTTAACATTTTATCGTACATGTGTACAAAAATCTAGAATGCAATCCTTTTAAACATTTTCATTAAACTGTTATTTCCTTCTTTTCTTATAATACAATCATTTGAAGCTAGTAGCATATTTCGAGTACACTATTGTTTTTGGACACTCAATATGAACGAAATTGACACAATAGATTATAAGAAACCACTTTTCATAAATAAATACAAATAAGAGAGAGATATTTCCACAGAAAGATGGGGAAAAACAATCTGAATCTTAACGTTTCGTATAATGGGGAAGTAAATTTAATCAGTATACAAGGCTTTGGAGGACTCCTGTTGTAGAGCCACTCACAAAGTTTCAGTGCACTAATGTTTCTCGAAGACGTGAAGAAATATGGATGAATTTAAGAGCGTTGTGGAATAGAAATCATTGGGGACCTGATGGAGTGAGTGTTGCTGGAAGTTGAAGTATTCGTCACCCTCCGTCCTTCTGGATCCGTATTGAACTACTCGCTCTGTCATAATGGTGAGCAACAACGGAAGTAATTACAGAAAATGTCCTCCACCCCAAGCCATCCATTTTCTTTCGTTTAGCTTTTAATTCTTCCTTGCTTCCCTCCCACAAAAAAAAATAAAAATGGAAGAAAGAAAGCTGCATTCAAAGATAAGGGAAGTGCACATTAAGGGCTACGATTTGAACAAGACTCTGGCTGTTAGTTCGAGTTTTCTCGCTGTCGCTTTTCACGTGGCCACTTCGTTATATGCTCTATCTTCCGCCCCATCATTTGCGTGTCGCTTCTTACATTTAATTCATATTTTGTACTTGCTCTTCCTCTTTACAAAGAGATATATTTTTAATGGTAGACACCAGAACTTTCTGATATAACCATCGTCAACATCTTGCGCAATTTACACGGAATAATTCGTCATATTAACAGAGTGAAAGATAATTGAAGGACTCGCACTCAACAGTGCGAATCTTTGATGAAAAGTAAAATACTTTTCTATTTAAATCAGAACCGTGCATACATTTTATACTTCCACGCTCGCAAGTGTACAGCTAAGCTCTATACTGCCACTTCTGCTCTACATCAACAGCGGAAAGTTAAAATTTATGCACTATTCTAATTTTGCCTTATCTTTACAGAATAAGTTAAAGACGGGCATTCGTGTGTATATTCACCGTGTACACTAAATACTTACACTCGCACTTATCAAAGATTGCCTAACATCTAGGCGCCCTTGAATTTCTTGTCTCACTGTAGTCAGTGATCAACAAATACTTATTACTAGGGACCGTACTTCATCCCAGGAGGCAACAAGTCTAAGTATTACTGGACTTTTTACTGTAGCGGATGAATTCGTGCATATAGGAAGCGAAGTACTTTTGTCTGCTCACGCGCCTCTTGTTTGGTCAAATCGGCCAGAACAAAACATAGACCACTTTAACAATATCACTAATATTTACAATTTATATTATTTCAACTATGTACAATAGAATACGCTATGTTTACTATTTAACCTTGATAAAAAATGTAGTCCTACATTGATCAAACATTATATACAATATTATCTACAATGCTGTGTATTGTAATGAAAGTTATTTTATTTCATAGTATTTATAGCATACTTATTTTGTAAAGCACGATTGTCCCAAATAAATAACATAAATTTTCCTCAAAGGCAGGTTTTAAACTTATTATTAATCACCTTTCTTTGTCGTTCACACTGGCGCCTTATTGTTGGTATTTAACCCATCCTAATGACTACCTATAGAGAAGTATATGACAATTCAAGGCCAGTTTTGGCATACTTATTTCCAAAGGTTTCCTTCAAAGATAAGGAAAGGCCATGGTCTTTACTATCATGCACAATTATACCGCTTCGGTAACTGAGTTGGAAGAGCAATGGATTACGACAATCTAGAATCCGAGATAAAATCTCGAAGATGGAGTTTTATTTATGATGGAAAAAGCGAAAATTCGTTTCTCTTTTATGAGGGTTTTTCTCAGATTTTATTTGGTCATTTTACCAAAACTCTTCACACATTCCCCTTCATTAGAATTTCCTTGTGGATAAATAGAACATCTCCACAACGAATATTTCTCGCGGTTTAACTAATGATTGTTTATATCACTATTGTGGTTGGTCCTAGAAGAATCATAGTTGTGTATAGGAGGCACGTACGCCACCCAGATTTACTGGTTGCCGGAGAGGGATATATAGTTCTTAGTGTGAGGGAAAGTTGGTCATGCTTAGCACTGTCTCCACGCAACTCATCCCATAACGGGTGTACAAAATTCCTTTCAGCTACTGTATTTAGGGATGCTCCACGCCCCCTCCCCTCAAGTATCTCTGTATCTCCACAATCGACAGTTTTCTTATTATTTTTTGTGGTTTTGGAAAAGTCATCAAAATTATTTTTGATTTTTTCTTCATTGGAAAAAAAGGATTTTGATTAAGTCCGCTTTTGGGGAAAAAACGCCAGAGACATTGCCCTGTGAAGCACGCATTTGGACGTGTGTTAGGAAAATCCCAAATCTAGACGGAACTCTATACCTTAACAGTGGCTATCACAAAACGTAGAAACAGAGTCCTAGGCTTTGCGTATATAACAGCCGGCGCTGAGCAAGCTACCGGCGAAATTCCAGGAGTTGCCGCAGGCGACAGCCTTGAGGTGCTACACAACGGAATGACATCGAAATTCTACCTAAGAAAGGCAATAGAATACGCATACTAGCAATAGTCAAAACGTGCCCAGGAAACTTGATGGCTTTATATGCATCTTGGAATCGATTTTCATTACCATGTTCCTACTTTCTTTACTTCGCGTTTAGGAAAATGGAAGGAAAATGCTTTCAGGGCATTGAATGCACGATTTCTTCTACACACATAACAACCTAACAACTTTGAATCATATTACTTCAATGTCACTAAAATGCGCAGTTTCATTTTCTGGAAAGGTCGTAAGTGGTAATTTCTTATTGTGCGCCTTCATCAAACGCAAACATTTCCTGCAGTTCTTCGGCGAGTGGATGACCACTGCAAAAATCATATGTAGATAACGCCACAGGCAAATAAGAAGCACTAGTTTGCAGTTTGCACCATTACAGTAATATTTTATGTCAACTTTGAAGAAATAGAATAATGTTAGATGGGAAAATTTGACCACTCCTAGAAAGCATTCCCCAAATCCTTTTTAGTCCATAGGAGATATCAGGTACATTGAAGTCATAATGCCTTGAAGCCGGTTCTACCGTATGATAAACGACGGAAGGACTTTATCCCTTGACGCAATCTTCAGCAGATACACGGAACATAAACGAGATACGCTAATTAGGATCAAAACTTTACTTTCGGCTATGCTAACGTTGCCAGAAAGTCACTGCTCAAGGTGTTCCTATTGTGCAAATTTACGGACATACCTTCTAATTCTCCACCACGTCTTCTCTCCACTACTTCCGCATAATGGTTCAAAACACAACACCTCGAACACTATGATCAGAAGTAATTAAATAACGAATGACTTCCGCTACAGTTTAGATGATATTGCGCCTAAATTGATAGTTATCTATTTTAGGTAATGTCTCTACAGCAGACTTGCAGAACTGGGCGACAATTGTGGCATCGCGTCACTCATCGGATACGTCACTCACCCTTTCCTTCCATCCCCGCGTCATTGACTTGGTATGGGACGGGATTCGCATTCAGCGTCTGTCTTATATGATTAGGTACGGGCCACAGATACCTCATTCAACGCCGGTGGACTGTGGACGAGGAACCAACGCTTTCCCCCATGCTCTCCAGCCCTCTCCCGCCAGTTCTATATCCCTGCTCTACAGAAATATTGATCGTTACCCAAACCGATCTGTTTGTCTATTTCTTTAAGGACACCCACAAATTTTAAAACTCTATTAAGTTTACTAGAATCGGCTTTATATTACTGGTTGTTCTGTATGGCTGTGAAACTTGAACTCTCGATTTGAAGGATGGAAGGAGATTAAGGGTATTCGATAATGAGGTGCTTAGGAAAATATTTGATGAGAAGAGGGATAAAGTTACAGAAGAATGGAGAAAGTTACACAACGCAGAACTATAACTTACGCACTGTATTCTTCACCTAATAATTAGCAGGGCAAGGGCTTTTGAACACTAGAAGGTAATGTCAAAACGTAGTATATACGAATATAGCCCAAGATCTAGTGAACTGGAACCCAGCTACTGGATTGACAAAGCAGAAGTACAGTTGAGCCATTAAAAATTACACGCAACTTATTACAAAATTATTTGAGAACAAATGAATGTATTACATAATTTAAAGCAATATATTGGCCTGCATATATAAGTTATTTCATTTAGAACTAAATAATTGAATAAATTTGTTTTTTTTTTTTGAAAGGACATTTCACTAATTTCCATCGTGTGAAAATTAAGGAAATTCTTAAAAAAATGTTATTAACGTTTGAGTTGGGCACAGCATGTAGCACGTACTGGTGAATCCATAAATGGATATAGAGTGCTAGGTAGAAGACCTGAGTGAAACAGGCCATTGGGAAGGCCGAGACGTAGATGGGAGGGTAATATGAAAATGGATTTGATAGAGGTGGGATATGATGGGAAGGACTGGATTAATCTTGCACAGGATAGGGACCGTTGGCAGACTTATGTGAGGGCGGCATTGAAATTCTGGGATTTTAAAACTCCATTTGTACGTAAATACTAGAATCGGTTTAGGTATACCTAACGTTACACTCGAATCTTGCTTTCCAGTTGTTAATGTAAGGTTATGTATTGTATTGTGTGGAGTATGGCGTCATATGAATTCACGGTACCTACATGAGTCCCCGTATAGTTTTGTCCACTGTCAAACAAGCCAAGTACGGAGTTTGACACCCCAAGACAGAAGAGGGTAGGCAACCGACAATCAATTAAGGTGAGTAATTGAGCGTTGTGCGCAATCAACTATGGATGATTCAGATCAATCTGGTATATGACTTCTGGTGCGTTATGAATATGTTGTTCCTTGTAATCTTAGGTGAAGGCTCGGCTCTGTATTGAATTCAAACCATGTGAGTTCCTCCGCATGTCCATTTGCGTGCGTCGAATAAAGTTCAGAGTATGGCCTTATGGTAAATTCTCATCAGAGGTACGAGAAACCCGCAATAGATTCATCTTAAGACATAGAAAACGAATATTTTTGTTCAAGCGTTTACAATAATATTTTTCTGCACAAACAAGATTCTAACATGTAATTAATCCGTGTTCTCATTAATTTTCTGACAGAAGTAATCTACCTCAAAGGAAACAAAGACAAGACCTCATCAGAGATATACTTTACTAAGATTTAGTCGACTAGTGCATAGCATCAGGACTTCGCGTCCCTTCCCTCAATTTGTTTTATCCAATCCAACATTCCTTGGACCGCATTACATCAGAATTATTATTCGATATTAAGCGGAGAAATCTTTCTCTTCCTTAAGAGAAGGGGGAATTGTAAAACTTAAGAAACTTGGCAATGTCTTTTGCAGAAAAACGTTTCTTTTCGTCAACTCTTTCCTCTCATACAAGTTTAATGTGTAATACTAAATCACTAGAATGGGCATCCCATTTTCTGCAACGTCTATATGTCTACCTGCTTGTCGTAAAACTCTCCTCTACACTAAAAACATGAAGCCTGAGGTGAAACGCAACGTTGCCAGATAAGCGACGCTGCGTACCTTAAAAATAGCAACAATGATTGTATCAAGTCGTCAATTTAGCCCATTTCTCAGCTGTCTATTTGCGCGGTTTTTATGCGTTCATAAAATTATATTCTTGTTTTTTTTTACGATTTACTGCAAAGCGACGCTATCAACAGAATACTAGCATAACAATTTCTCAAATAAGAGATTATGGCTCAATCATGAGTAGCTTTGGTGTTGCTCAGCTGGCAGAGCACTGATTTAAGATGACTGCTAACCCGAGTTCAAACCTTTCCGACGGCGGAATTGTATTTGCCGTGGAAAAACTCAAGGTCCCTGAGTACACATCTCTGGGTTCTTCCGTTTCCATTCATCATCTATCATTCCACAGTCACTCGCAATTTCAAAATATTATAATTTAAATACTAGGGTAGACCAGGGTAATTGTAAACAGGGGGTAATTGTAAACAAATGCTGTGAGAAATTCAAAACTCTCAATATAACATTTTTAATTCTGAGAATATTTAAATTAACGTGTTCGTTAACCTACAAAACAGTTGGTTGCCAAATATGAGTAACTGCTTACTTGTGAACCAATGTTTTGTAAGAGTCTACAAGAAAAGGTGAGAAAGAGTTTTGCTTCACCTTTATTTTTGGCATTGTAAGTACACGTGCAGTGCTATTTTTTAAGTATATGTTGCTTTATGAGTAATGTATAGTAGTTAACATTTATTGCAATGGTTTTGAGATCTCCCATAACCTCAGTTCATTAAATTATAACGTGTTTACATTTGCCCCATAGTTTTAATTGCTTGGGGGTAATTGTACACATGCTTTACTATGGTTACATTTCGTACTTTTCAGTAATCAAAGAGACCCCTAGCCAACTACACTGTAGAGGATTTAGAGGGGATTGTCACAGATGTGAAAAATGGTAACTAGAGTTATCGTAAATCTCAGGAGAGGTACGGAGTTCCTATATCCGTCATATATCATAGTTAAAGGGACGAAATATACCAGTGACCAAAATTGGAGTTGGAAGGAGTACAGTCTTTCTTCTGAAACAGAACAAAAAATGTTCAGTGTCTGATAGCCAGTGCGAAAATTGATGTTTACAATTACCCCCTCTCAAAGGGGTAAATGTAAACATGTGGGGTAAATGTAAACTAGCAATTAAAAGATGAAAAAAGTCAACCTTATTATTTTAAACCCATTTTCAGAGAAAATATAGATCTAAAAATAACACAATGTTTCTTTGTCATGCTTACCGTTACTGAGGGTTGTATAATGTTCAAATATAATTGAAATCAGTGAAAAGCGTTTACAATTACCCTGGTCTACCCTATCTCCTAAAATGCTGCAGTTGGATGTAGTATTCTGATTGCCGTACAGGTACCAATACTAACGACCGACTGAGAGTCATGATCAGGCTTCGAGACTTGGGACCCGTTACAATAAGTTTACTGTGCATGTACTATAGGTTGTTGACTCGCTGCAGGCAGTGAAATGTAGAGATGTATTGAGGTAACAACGTTGCTGTTTAGAATACAGTACGGTAGTATGGGGGAACACACACATAAGTACATTCTGAAAGTAAATATACATTACACAATGACAATATCAAAATAATGTGAAAAACGTTTATTGTCCTGTCTTTTATAAGAATTTGTGTTTAATTATACACAGTGTTAATGGTGGAAATAAACATGTAGCAATTTTAATTTCTTCATATATCCTATTGGTCGTCTTTAGGAAGTGCAGTTACAGTACCGAATTGCAATGTACTATAAGATACATTCTCAGTGTCTCAAACGTAAATCGTTTTCGATTATCTGCTAAACAAAGTTTGTACTGTGAAAAGCTGAGCTCTACGTCGCACGACATGATAGGAGCAAAACGAAAAAACCTAACATCATTGCAGTCTCTGAAAGACAGTCCTTTATTCTCGGGTGACTCTATATCCACTAATTTGCAGTTTATGTTATATAGAGTTCCACATCCTTAATTTTTACATAAAATTTATTTCCACTTCTATTTTACACGTTCAGTAACCGGTGTACTTGGTGTCTCATTAATTCTCTGTGTCATTTCCTCAACTAATTTGAGGGCTTCTGGCGTCTCTTGCTCTTACTTTTCTAACCGTGTAATAGTTTCAGACACAGTCTTAAAATAGATTTGTATGAAAACCAAATTATTCGTCAGAACCTTCAAATCCAGAGCGTTTTCCTTTGCGTATTTGTTGGCATTCATTTTACAGTACTCCCACCCACTGTACTCCTTACCACTACACTCAGTACACAGTTATGCGGATTTTCCACTGAACTACTCTATCGGGTCCGAAGTCTCGAAGCCTGGTCATGATGTTATACACTTGCGGTCAGTTGGCCGCTCCGTACTATACGCAGCAAGCTGGCTGCCGCGTGTCCAAACTCCGTAGAAAGCAACACACGATGAATCATCACGGTCGACTGCATGAGCCCGAGCGAATCATTTCCCTACTGCCATATTCATAACCGAAGTCTAATCGGTGAGCTCCGGTCGGCCGTTTCCGTGAGAATGCAGAGGTCTACGACCAGTCTAGGGAAAAAAAAATTGGCCACCCTACTCCATTATCTCCTAACCTAGATTTTCATAAGTGGTGCTCTGTTGGTATCACTTATGAGGTTCAGACTTGTTTTCGGACAGTTGACAAAATAACAACTACCAGTCTGAGAAGACGAGGTAAGCTACGAAGGGGTGAAAGAGCGCTCTAAATGTTTGAATCGACTGATAGCAACACATAATTGAGTCACGATATCTGTAGTGCTCGGGAAAAGTGGCACAAGTCAAAAATGTTAATTTTACACCAGAAGGAAAAAAACTGCCTTCACACTGGTTTATGTTGATTTGAGTTTCTTCTCTATGAATTATTGTAATGGAAGAAATACTTATGTCTCTTTACCAAGCGAGCAGATGTTCCGTAAGTTGTCAAAAATTAATAAAAAAATGTTTGTGGAAACTTACTTATGCCACTTTTCCCAAGCAGTGTAGATATTTTCAGAACAGTGACCATTCAGTTTCTTCCTAATTTCACCTTCTCTTTTTTATCTCCTTCCCTCAACTACATTTATTTATTATTTTTCTGCTAGACCTTCCTTCCTTTTATTTCAATTCCATTGTTTCCATCTCCCTTCTCTCAATTTCTTTCCTTTTCCCTTTTCCTCCACATCCATTCTCTCCCTTCTATTCACTCGTCCTTCCTCAATTCTTCTTTATCTCTTATTTGCTATTTTCCTTCTTTCTTTCTTCCCTCTCCTCCTTAATTCCTCATTTATCATAATGTATTTCTTTCCTTCGTGTTTCTTCTTTCTTGTTTTTCTCCCTTTCATTCTTTCTTTCGCCTTTACTTTTTCTCCTCTTTTCCTACTTTTATATTTTTCATTCTAATTTCTTTTCATATTTCTTTTTCTAGTTTTTATTATTGTTATTTGCATCTGATTCTTATTTATTTCTTCTTTCTTTAATTCTTCCTTTCTTCTCACCTGACGTAAATACCAGATCACTTATCTGTGGCGCGTTAAGTATACCTCTTCATAGAACATCTCGTTATTCATCATCTTTTACAGTATCAATCTCGCGACAATGAAATTCCCTGTCACAAAGTATTAGGGGCTGCAAGACAATAAACACTTTTAAAAACAGCTTAAAAGATAACCTTCTTAGCATTTCACTCCAATCATACCGACTTAAACTATCACTGTCTACATTGTTTCTCCTTCCTTTAGACATGCATCCTGATAGTGCTGTACTTTGAAAATTGTCTCATAATAATCTCTTTCTATTATCTAACATTATTTGAAATATATTAACATTCTATGTATTTCAGCTTAATTCTGCTGCACAGTTTGTATTTTGTTGTTTAATTCGTAAATAACTCTTGTATACATGTACTACTACTAATACTACTACTACTACTACGATGGCATCACAGCCCAAAGTCGAGCCTTAGCCTCCTCAATTTTCTTCCTCCAACTGTACCTGTCCTGTGCTAATCTCCTCCAGGCAGTTGTTCCGAGATAGTCCTGAGAATCGATCGTTACCACATCTATCTATCTATTTTTGGGTCTTCCAATTGGTCTTTTACCACTTGTATACATATAGCTCTTATCTAAATCAAATTGTTGAACTCTTTGTAAGTTCATACATAGGTGTATATATACTTTTTCCTGGTTGAGTGGAAGAGAAGGTCTTACGGCCTTAACTCTGCCAGCTGAAATAAATTATTATTATTATTATTATTATTATTATTATTATTATTATTATTATTATTATTATTATAACATCTCATCCAGATATTCTTCTTTGCTTCTTATATTACTTTCTTCCTTATCTCTCTTCAATGATAACAATTTGAGGAATAGGAATGCAATGATACGCTTAGTCGTAGGAAACCTATTCTACGACCGCTTGGTGCAAAAGAAATTTCTCATCACCTACCGGGGTAGTTTATGTGCAAGTGCTCCATTCAAGATGGAGAAACAAAACGTGGAGGATTCCTCCTTCAGGAATTCAGGGGCGTGGAAAGAGCGGGATGCAACCCTCATCGATTGTAACCGTGTGTGTGTGTGTGTGTGTGTGTGTGTGTGTGCCTCTCACTCCACATTTCAATCGCCATTACCTCTCTCTCTATTTGAGTGGTTTATCACCTACGACCCTCACCTCTCTCTATTCTCCGCTCCCTCGGGCGTCAGCAAGACTATTCGCTAGATTACCGGGCCGATTTTGCCGAGTGATTCACCGCGGGGCGACACCAAGACCTGGGAAATGCCAGGTGCGTCTTCACGTCTCAGTTATAAGTACGTGTAAGGGCGGTGGTGCTATATTGAAATTTCAGACATTCCGCTACAAGTCTGTGTGCCTCAAACGTTTGTGGTATTCCCAAAAATTAGGCTACATGTTTTCAAAACTTATTCCTTCGTTTCAAAATTTTGTGCAACTTATTTCTCAGACAACACTTCATGGTAATCCATTACTTTGTGTTGTTTCAAGAAGCTGTTCTAGGTAAGTATCTTACCTTCAGAGAGACGCTACCCCAAATAAAGCATCTGTACATAAAATGATGAGTAAGATAGTGATCACTAGACTTCGTGGAATTGCCACGAGAATCGTAAGGTTTACTATGCAAGCAGTATAGACTATATGAGAAGGGGACGTGCAACGGACGGACCATGCCTCTGATGTAAACACTGAGCAGTATACTGCGGTTACAATAAAACTTGTATTCTGCATTCAAGAAATATAATGAATGATCATTGAAGTAGGAAATGTCTAAACATGTAAATACATAATTATTTTGTAGTGAGATACATTAACTCTTAAAATTTAATGTAATATACTCACATCATCCTTGAATATGTGCATTGCAGTGAAGAGTTACGTACATTTTGAGCGACTGCCAAAGTGAACCTCCTCCGATGGTCACTCAAACAGTTTTTATATTGGGAAAATGTACGTTCAACACCACACGATGTAATAGGAGCATATTTGAAGAACGGAAAGTCACTACTTTTTAGTACACCAATTTCATACGTCTTGTCGTGACTTGATAGTACATCATTTATAATACGAAGTTGTAAATAGGCAGAATTTTTAGCAATAAATAATGTTTCTCAACTTACATTTCACTTTTTCTGAAATTAGTTAATTGTTATGTTGGATAACGGTTTGTGATACTTTATACACTATATTAAGGGCTTCTGAGAGTTGTAGTTTAGACGATTCTAATAGGATGATGCTTTTGGACACGATTTTAAAATTAGAATCAATGAACAGAATATCTTCCAATAGCTGTTCAGAAGGCAATGATTTTACAGCTGCAACAGCAGAACTGTCTGTATTATCCACTGCATCAATTACCTCCATTATTTTGCCGTAATATTCTGCATAATAATTAACAGCATCCAACCACGTTTTCCAACAGGTCAAGACTGGCTGCGGGGGTAAGGGTATTCCAGGAGAGAATATTATTTGGAACAGCAACACACTCATTGTGGCATGTTTGATTGAATTTTTGTCTGCACTGAACAAATGTTAAGCTTTGACTGTTTCAACCACAGTAATGCAAAAACAAGTGCTGACATAGGAATACATTAGCTGTAGCTACTTATCTATTTGGACCGGTCACAACTCTTAACATGAACTGTTTATACTACGAGACCGGTCGGTCGCTCATCTCTTCTATACTACCGTACATCGGCAACCTGATTGCATGCTGCGTGTGGCAATTCAAAGAAGTCTAGTGATCACAAAGCTTTCTCTTTCATAATCGAAGTTCAGGGGAAAATTAATAGCAACACTTTCAATTTGTGTATTCCCTTCTTCGTACATGTTTTCTTGTTTTTCTCTTCTTTCTCTCTACCTCCCATGTCTCTTCTGCAAACTTTCCATTTCCCTCTCTTCCATCTATATTCCTCTGCTTTTCTTAAGTACTTTCTTGTCTTAAATTTATTTTCCATCCCTTTCCTTCTCTTACACTTTCTTATTTCTCTGTTTCATAACACTGTCCCTTCTAACTTCCTTAATATTCTCTTTCTTCCTTCCACATAGCCACTGACGCTTCTAAACGCTTCTGAATTCCAAAGGTAATTCATAGACAGTAAATTACTACTACTTTTTTGCTTTCCGTCTTGAAGTTGCTGTCATGCTTGCTATAGGTATCCTACAAGCAAAACTCAGCTTGAAATCCTCGCGGCGCGCATGCTATACCCCTCTTACCCCCCTGCAGTACGCATGAGAGTAAGCTGGGAACGGGAGCATACGTCATCTGCACGAGACAGTCACGCCCGCTGGTTTCTGCACACTGAGTTTCCTTGTTGGATGCCTAGAGTAGCTTACGAGTACGCGTGTTGAGAGCCCCCGGACAACAGCCTGAAGGGGTACATAAAAGGAAAAAGTGGCTGCTAGACGATATCTAATACAGGACGAACTGAAAGACGCTGTGACAGTTGCCTTTGCAGACATAATACCACAGCAGTTACGTGTCACAAAGGACCTGAAGACCTATCCAACCCTGCAGAGACAATGATGGAGCTCACACAGATCCATTATCTCAGATAAGTAATTAAGAAATATCTATGGGTACGGTGAATTGTGACCAGCCCTGTATATTGGCGATTATAATACTGTATGTACAGTAGTGGCAAAAAAAACCGGACCGAACCTTCTAGCTGATTTCAGAGCCTTTTTTCACTCCAGAGCAAGATAGACTGGTAACTAAGACTTTCGTGGTTCGAATCCTGCCTGAGAAGGGATTTTTTTCCCCCCCTTATTCAAATTTATTCCCAATACCTTTCGATTGCTGGTAAAATTCATGTTCTGGGAATAATAAGTTAATTAAGTAGTAAAATATCGCTGCAATCGAAAAGTATTTGGAATAAATTTGAATAAGGAACATAAAACGTTTCCTTCCCAGGCAGGATTAGAACCACGAAAGTCTTGGTTACCAGTCTATCGCGCCCTGGAGTGAACAAGGCTCTGAAATCAGCTACAAGGGTCGGTCCGGTTTCTTTGCCACTACTGTACACACACTTGACCCTTAGAAAAGTAAAAAAAAAAAAAACAGATAAAATGCGTTTTTAAGCGCACTCGACAGGATTCCTTCACTTACCGTAACTCTATGACACGAGAACTACTACAATTCCCTTCCGGAAAAATCATGCTCAGGACTTCATTGCCCTCGGTCGGATTAGAACTCACGAACGTCGAGTTCAACGCACAGAAAAAGTTAGGAATTAAGTGAAACGATGTCATAACAGAAATTAATTAGCAGTGTGACGGGAATGTAGATGAAAGGTATTTAACACAGAGAAATTATGCCTTAGTATCCGATGGTATGGTACAAATCTCCGGTGAACAGGGTGGAGGCCTGCACGGAATTAGTGTAATCATATGAGCACATGTTATTATCTCACAGATATGACGTAGAACTATGTCTTTCTCATCACTATGTGTACAGAGGTAACTTGAGAATCTCCTTCCAAATAAAAATTTAACCATTTCCTTTGTCCTACTCGCCTTCCACTTCCAACATTACCCTTCCTCTCCATACATTCCTATTGTCATCATTACATTCTCCTTGTTCTCCTTCTATTTCCACCCACTTCTCATTGCTCTTACTTAGTCATCTTGCCCTCCATTTGTTTTCTTTGTATTCCCCTTGTTTTCTTTGTATTCCCCTTGTTATCTTTATATTCCCTTTATCTTATTTGTACTTCCCTTTTTCTTTTTTCATTCCCGTTGTTCGCTTTTTATTCCCAGTTTTCTTTGTAGTCTCCTGGTTCTCTTTGTATTACTATTGTTCACTTTGTCTTCCAGTTACCCTTTTAATCTCCTCGTTTCATTTCTCGCACCACCCACGTAGTTTTACGTAATGATAAGCATCACATTAAAGTTATGCACCTGTCGACAGGTGTTGTGTGTAAATATAGGCAGAATTTTAATTTTATGCACTCATCGAATTTTCATTTTGGCGAGAAAAAGCCGATGAAAACTGTCCGGAGCCCTCTCCTTCCAGGAGAAGTGTGATCAAATGCCGCTTATCTACAACACGGGCTTTCCAGCTTTATTCTCTTCCGAAGGAAGACGTGAAGCTATGGATTTTATTACTTTTAAAATTTCATCGCCTTTGACGAACTTCGAATCAGCGAACCTTGGATTTAATAGCAAAAGTAGTTATTTCTTACTCCACCAAGAACAAACTTAACATCCATTACGTGCGTTGTAGTTATCACAGAATATGTGAGCGTCCAAATCTCGTCCACTGGTTGCGAAGTCACTCGGTAACAGATACGTCTGGAACCTATGGATTACGACTATTTTAGCTTCTTATTCTGTCCAAATAAGGAAAATTTTATGTGGTATTTAGTAAGTACACTGTATTTTACTAATAGCATTTCAGAGAGAGAGAGAGAGAGAGAGAGAGAGAGAGAGAGAGTGTGTGAGTGAGTGAATGAGTGAGTGAGTGAGTGAGCTCTGAATCAATAAAATCAAACAAATGAATAAAATATTAAAACAATCTATCATGACGTATTTGATTTACTTCGTACCGTATGAAAACATTTATTTAAAAATATGACCAGAGCTATCTACTTACAGGGCAGTTACTTTATGGTGACAGCTCTGGGCTGGCGACGCAGTGGTTTGGGCGAGTTCACTGTTTGTTCGAAGGGGTGTTCCTTTTAGTCTTCCCCTGGCTGCGCTAGCGGTCACATCTCGGAACGTTAGTGTGGGCGTAGAGTCGCGCTAAGGACGTACTACACCACCACTGTCTTGTATATTGCAATTTAGTGTGTTTGTTACGTACATTTCATTTAGTTGACTTAAATAGTTGTAGTGCTTCTGTTTTGTATTATATTGTCTAGATTCACTGCTATTTTCTGTTTGTGAAAATGCTGCCTGTTAGAAGCAAACTGAAAGGTCGGGTATTGCATTCGCAGTCGCGAGAAGTCGTGAGCAACGTGTAGCGCTTTATGAAGATAGCGTCGGAAGAAAAAACGTAACAAATGTTGGAAAACTTGTAGCAGAGTTTACCGCTGTGTCTGAGAGCTGTGTCAGCCAAATAATAAGGGAGACTAAAGACATTAATAATCGGCGCCAAAATCAACTGTGGAAAACTTTAATGAAGCTGTCATAAGACGAACCAAAGCAAGAGTACTATATTCCACAGAAATAGCGGCCCACACTCAAAAAAAAATATATATTTATTATTGAAATTGAAAGACTGTCGACTTTCAGGGAGGTGTCTCGTCTTTGAGGAAAGTTATTTTGAAATTAGGATTTCATTGAAAGAAAAACACAAAATAATCGCCAAATTCTGGTCGAGCATCACAGCATTGGGGCCAAAAGTTTGCAGTATTTGAGGAAAATAAAGAAGTATAGAGAAGAAGGCCGCTCCATCTTTTACATGGATGATGATGATGATGATGGTGGTGGTGGTGGTGGTGGTAAAGGTAACAGTGAAGCACTGATGAACATTACCGATATTTCCGCATGAGTATATTTCATTGTTAATTAGTGATTAACTGTTAAATACAGTGATTAGATTGCTGCTCAGTGTATTTCCACATTAGTGTTTATTAGTGATTATTGTTTCGAGCTGCTGCTCATTGTATTTCCACATTAGTTTACTTCTGTATTGTTTATTATTGTTCCGAACTCCTGCTAATTGTGTTTCCATTAGTTTACTACTTTAGTGTTTATTAGTGATTATTGTTCCAAACTGCTGCTCATTGTATTTCAACATTAGTTCACTTCTTTAGTGTTTATTATTGTTCCGAACTCCTGCTCATTGTTTTTCCATTAGTTTACTACTTTATTGTTTATTAGTGACTATTGTTCCGAACTGTTGCTCATTGTATTTCCATGTTAGTTTACTTCTTTAGTGTTTATTAGTGACTATTGTTCCGGAGTATGAAGTGAACACAGTGACAGGAGCTCAAAATTATGCAGACGCTGCAACGTGAGACTTCGTTTCTAATATGACTGTATTTCCCTCCCTCCATTCGCTCCGTCTCGGGTCGGTCTCCATCCCACAGTCGACCCTTCTCCTCTCTCGCGTCGACGAGCTGTCACCATAAAGTAACTGGGCTGTACGTATGTACTTACTTACAAATGGATTTTAAGGAACCCGAAGGTTCATTGCCGCCCTCACATAAGACCCCCATCGGTCCCTATCCTGTGCAAGATTAATCCAGTCTCTATCATCATATCCCATCTTCCTCAAATCCATTTTAATATTATCCTCCTCTCTACCTCTCGGCCTCCCCAAAGGTCTTTTTCCCTCCGGTCTCCTAACTAACACTCTATATGCGTTTCTGGATTCGCCCATACATGCTACATGCCCTGCCCATCTCAAACGTCTGGATTTAATGTTCCTAATTATGTCAGGTGAAGAATACAATACGTGCAGTTCTGCGTTGTGTAACTTTCTCCATTCTCTTGTAGCTTCATCCCTCTTAGCCCCCAAATATTTTCGTAAGAGCTATCTACAACTCTAACCTAATACACACATCAATAACACACACATTAGAAAAAAAGGAAATATTAATACTTACTTCAAACACAAATAAATTTAAAAAATGTAAAATTTCGTGAATGTATAATTATGAAATTGACACTCCATAGAATGAATTCATTGTTTGTAATTCCTGTTTAGGAAATTGACGTTAGCTGATTATTTCCCAGTTTATTGATAAATAGCTTGTGGTATTCCTAATTGACTTTTGGAAACAATTGCGAATCACCAGCAACAAAAGAAAAATAATCAATATTACAGTGATAGATGAGTCTGATTGGTTGCAATTTAACGGAACTTAAACTCCAGCGTTGGAACGAAACAGTAGATAAAACACATGAAATTTCAACGTGGAGCATATAGAATAAAAAATAATAAAATATTAATAAATAAACAAACAAATAAGTAGATAGATTAATAAATTAATTAAACTAAACCAATGTGAAAGAAAATACAATCGCCTAGTTTGCAAATGACTTTAATAAGAAATTCCAGAATCCTTGCGTTACCTCTATTTGCTTTGAAACAGAACTGTGATTATCTGGAAAAGTGAGTTCACATTGTAGTCGTGCGTAAACATAATTATTATACACTTTTATACGTTTCGCGTGACACGAAATAAAGCTTATAGTGTATACATATTTAAAATCATTCTCCGGTTGTAAAACTTCGTAAGATTAAGGAAACTCATTTTGAAAAGAATAGCGTGAATTTCTTGCGTGAGCAAGTTCACCTTATGCACATGTAATCAAAATTAGCCACGTTATTTTTTTTGCAAGGTCGTGAATTAAAAACGACTGACAATATGACACCATATAATAGGCCTATACGTCTACAATTTTCATCTAATCAATCAAATTTTCCTTTTACAGTTTTACTCGTTTTATGTCACTCTAAACAAATCTATATAGTGCACAGTGAATGTATATCCATAATGAATATATAATAAAAAGCATTCATTGCATTTAATGCACGCATAAATACATAAAATTACCTGATGACCAAATAAAAAAAATATGAAACAATTTTAAAACTATTACGCGTGTATGTAGAGTAGCATAGTTTATTATTCTGTTTGAAACGTTGCAGTGTGCATTTCAGTGTTCTTTATGATATGAATGTCTATAGTTTCATAGAATGCTATTTGCAAACTACACTAGTGTTGTACAGGGACATCATTTTATTTTTACTTCAATTTTTATTGCACCTGAGTTTTTTAATGTACTTCACTCCCACCCCTTCTACTAATGAAGTTCAACCATCCTCACACAGATACAAGACCGCATATACAGCCATAGTAGCCTTACGGTCATAGTAAACAGTACGTTCCAAAAATATGTTCACGTTTTCCAGTGACGAAAGAGCTTTCAATATTGAATCATTTTCGCACAGTTACTGTCGTCCATTTTCCTACGTCGTATCCCGGTTTTCCCCCACCAGCTTTTATTCGCCAGCTAGTGGCTGGGCTGTCCTAGGTCTTTTTCTGAGAACATTAATTTCTGTTAAGAATTGGACGTCTATGTAATATTATACAACAGTACTGTTTAAAATAACTTAAATAAAAGGGCCTCGTTAAGTAATTAACTGTTATGTGATTCCCCCTCCCTTCTCCGATCCTGCGACATAACCACTTGGACGGACAGTAGATAGCATTTCTGAGTAATTTTATCTTTTCTGATAGGGCAGAAGTGAAGATTGAATTTACAGTACGTAAAGTACTCTTTTATAGAGTAGGTACAGAATTATTTCAACATGAGTTACTGGTACGAAGAACGAAACTGGTAATTAGGATTAGGTACAATAGTCTATAGTGCGATAATATGCACATTAGACCTGAAGCCTGTATCGAAATGAACGGCCACCATTTTCAAAAAGGTGTTTAAATATCCATAGTATGATTATTTTTCAATTTAACTTTATTCTCTATATTGTACGCTAATGTTCTGTAGAATACGTCCACATGGACAGATCAGTTCGTGAGTAAAAACACTCATTGTTAATACTGTACTGTATTTTTGATTAAACAAAAACCTACTGAAAACGATGAAACTCAAAAGCGCAATATTTCCTAGTTTACGTAAATGGATGAACTACTTTTCTTCCCTCCTATACGTGGTAAATTGATTTGTTTGCATATTACGCCAGTAGCATCGAATTCCAGTCGTGGAAGTGGTACCAAACGGCGTTGATTCAGAGGTATAGGCAAGTTAATACTAAAAATGTTAGTTAAAAAAATGTTATGTTTTATTTAACGACGCTCGCAACTGCAGAGGTTATATCACCGTCGCCGGATGTGCCGGAATTTTGTCCCGCAGGAGTTCTTTTACATGCCAGTAAATCTACTGACATGAGCCTGTCACATTTAAGCACACTTAAATGCCATCGACCTGGCCCGGGATCGAACCCGCAATCTTGGGCATAGAAGGCCAGCGCTATACCAACTTGCCAACCAAGTCGACTAAAAATGTTAGTAAAAATTAAATGATGTCCCTGTACATGCAATCCAGTGAAATGTATTCAACAGCTGAGGCATGGAATGCGGAACACTTACTGCAGAAAATTCATTATTTGAGCGTAAGATAAAATTTTACCCGATATAAATGCAGCAATTGCGCGCGGCGGTAAAGTTTTGGTATACTCAGGTGCTCGCGGCGCAAACTGTGTGATTTAGAGAGTCTAGCCGTTCAAAAACAATTTCTCGAAAACTAATATCTCAATATTTCATAAAATTTGGTATGCACCTTCAATGATTGGCGTGAATAAGTTTTTAATAATAAAAATAACATTAGCAACTAATTTTACAAAAAAAAAATTACCAATATTGTAAAAAAACAACTTTCAGTTTTAGTGAAACAAATTATTATTGATAATGTGAAATGGGCTTAACACAGAAAGAGTAAGACGAACGATTATTAACTACATATCATCCCAGATCACATATATAACAGATTGCTCATCCCCATGTTAAAATAGGTAGCATTTTGGAGAGAACCGCCAGGATCGTCACCCTTCCGCCGTACACGAACACGAGATAGCAGTACAGTCCCTAATGCACTTCAAATGGGAGTTATGACGTGACTCCTTATGTAAGATGGCAGCTTAGTAAACCTAACAAAAGTTGTTACCGTCATAGCCTATAAGGCCGAGCAATCTGGGTATACACGATCTAGGATATTATACTCGTTTAGACGTTAGATTCATTCCCATCACAATCTGTATCCTTGCTGGTAGTTTCTCCTTCGGCACAACCGACTAATGGAGACTGGGAGAGTAAATGCAGCACTTCTCTTGAAATCGGCCTCAATTTTCTCTCCTTAATTTCCTTATCTGCCATTCATTTTAATACATAGCCTCGATTGTGTTTGAATGTCAGTGTTAACAAATCGTCAATATGTGGATGTACACTGTTAAAATTAAGGAAACAAAACTTTAATAAACCTTCCCAAGCATTTCTCGTACTTTAGACGTAATTCTACTTTAAGCGCAATACTTGCGAGAAAATAATATATCAGGGTTTATAAAATTTGTTATTAAATAATCGGCAAAGTTTATGAACTTTTAATCGACCGGTTCCATGCTAACCAAATCTTCAACAAAATACTTCCGTCTTCAGGATTGAGAGATGATAAACCAAAAACCCAGTTGAGCCGTTTTTCAATTTATTTTCTTTACGCGAAAGAAGGTCCCCGATTGTAAATCATCTTTAACCAAATCTTAGTTAAATGAGATCTACATCTTACTAATGATCGAACTACACACGAAGAATGATGACTCTTAGAAGAAGTGACAAATAACAAGAGGATGCTCACCATTGCCACACGCATGAGAAGGTCCGCGCGCAACTGATTTGTTTACAACTAGAGGTCCGCGCGCAACTGATTTATTTAGTTGCAAAAGGTTTATGAATTATAATCCCTTCGTACGCAACTGTTACAAGTTACACATATCTTGCATACGGGTCTCATTATAATTTTTAACAAGAATAATATTCAGTGGGTAATTGAAAGTTACATGGGAAACATGAGGTGTACAGTTCATATCTTACACTCTGACAGTAATGCTACTTTCAGAAAGAATTTATCTTATAATTTGCCTCAGATTATGTATGATTTATACGCTATTTAGTCGTCGACCATGTTAAGTACATTGTTTGAGGGCATCGTTATGTGGAAAATTTGCAATATTACTGCTGTATTGTTTATTTTTCATTTCTCAATGTACTTTTTTGTTAACGATGTTATTTTGTTTTTGTTTCCTTATTTCGATAGTCTGTCTTGCCCCTGGAAATGCGCAACGTCGACTGATGGTTTCTGGAGACTTAAGTAAATACACCTTGAAATAAAATAACTTCCGGCAATCGTAAACGCAGTGCCTAACATAAGGTGCACAGCTGAAGGGGATCGGATAGCGTGAAACTCAGGAGGAGTAACTTTCAATTTAAAAAGTTATATTTAATAATCTACTTTGTGAATTGTTATGAAAATTTTTACACGTGATCATAGGACCATAAAAATGAAACGAACACATTTTCAAGTTCCTATTGGCTATTTCATATCAACGACCACATAAGAGCCCCATTTTCTTGGAAACATTAGAAGGTTCATAATTATAATTTTATTTTTTTTCTGCGTAATTAAATTGTAAAGTGAAGGAATGAGAATAATTTTACATTGCCACCGTCCCAAATTGTCTGTACGGTCGTACATATTACAAAACATATCATCTTTATAAATACTGCCAGTTAGGCTCCGTATTCCAGCTACCTAAAGACTGAAGTTAAAGACACATTAGGCATATAGCACGCCGAACAGGTAATGCAACGAATAAGGATATAAACAAACAGATCGTCGCTGCGTGTTCGTGGAGTACAGTCAACTCCCGACATTCTGAAGCTATACTAGTAAACATGTGCTTGAGCCGTGATATTCATTTTCGTCGTAAAGTTTGCAGTGAATAATAACGTGCATTCGTAATTTACAGAACTTCAACATATGCGGATGTCATTTAAAATTATTTTATACTCCAAGAAATTATTTCAATAGCAAATGAAGTTGTTGATGCATGATGTATGATGAGATAGGCCTATTCTTATTGCCTGATAATTTTTTCGTGTTTATGCAATGGAGGGGGAAAGGAACTGGCCACTCTATCTCATTATCTCCTGGCCAAGTTTTCTCATAAGTGTTGCCTTGTTGGTATTCATTTTGAGGTTCTGACCTATCTTCGGACAGTTGACTAAACAACAACATTAGGATATGAGGCGTTTAGAGCAAAAGGGAATCAAGTCCACTTTTGGTCAATTAGAAGATATTTCGTCTGTACATACCTTAGATGAGGCTACGTTCAGAACATAAAAGAATCATGTCCTCACAGCCTTTGTAATTGTGCAGATGTTTAAAATCGCACTCACCTTTAATGGGTCATTAATTATACATAAAAACTTTGGGCCATATTCATAGACAGTCTTAGCGCGGACTTCCAGTGGATGATCAGCGCACTAATGTTTTTCGTATTCATAAATCAGTGTTAGCGATATGATATGATATGAATCCTGTACAAGTAATCAGTCGATAGCCGGGGCTAGTTTAGCACGCTCATAGCACGGGCTAGCGAAATGTCTATGAATAGCACCCTTTAAGTCTAATTTTCTGAAAAGCTTATTTCTGTGACTTGATTCCATTGTGCTCTGAACGCCCCATATTGGATGTCGCTCATCACTTAAAAAGAAAACTAACTTCCTATGTACGTACATTTTCTAGACATTCTCTAAAATGTAGATTATTTAATTTATTAATTGAGATGTTGGCACTGAACATCATGGTAAGCTACATAAATCCATGATAAACGTCGAGTTAATATCTTCGTAATTTTCAGATTTTTATGGTACTACACTCTATACCAGATGTCTTTGGAGCAGACCATAACAAGTATCTCGATGCATCTCATGTTATCGCTGCGCTCCCATTGGTTGGCGAGTCATTACTTAGCTGAGAGCGTTGTAGACACTAGCGCGTGCATATCCTGGTTACGAGACGGTATTCAGAGACGCGTCCACTACTACAGCTCTATTGCGTCTAGCATCTGTGCGGTGTATGAGCAGACGACAGCAGTACAACTAGTGACTTACGCAAGAAGGTATGTTCAAAGACACATTACTTAAATTATCACGTTTCGTTTTATGAACGTAGTCGGTCACTTAATTCATACACAGACATTTAGTATCGTGTGAACCGCGCTCTCTTGCATTTCGTTCCATTCTTTGTATCTGCTCCAAAGATATCTGGTATAGAGTATAGTTTTTTTATTACGTTCAACACACTTTCTGTGCCTTTTTATATTGTAGTGTCATTCATTCATTTATTATATTCCATAGATCTTACATGAGCAATGAAGCTTTAAGATGTGGAACAAGTCAAAATTTTACAATATAACAATTACAATTTTTACAAATTGTTACAATATTTTACAATTTTTACAGTTTTACAATTTAGTAATTTTCTGCATTTTTTTTACAATATTTTGGCGAGATGTAGTGAGATGAGGTGAGGTCCGAGGATTCGCCAAAAATTACCCGGCATTTGCCTTTTGGTTGAGGAAAACCTGGGAAAAAACCCAAGCAGGTAATCAAATCAAAGGCGTGAAATGAAGTGATGCCGAGGACTCGCCATAGATCATCCGGCTTCAGTCCCACGGCTGGGGAAAACCTCGGAAGAAACCATTCAATGAGACCAAAGGGAGATCCAACCCAAGCCCGAACGCAGCTCCGGATCAGCAGCCCAGAGTTCATTTTACACAATTTATATATAGTTTTGTCTATACTTACAATGAAAATATTAGTTCAAATATCTTGAACTGTGCCCTGCAATATTACACGCTTGAGCGTCTAACCCTAGGCATTTTACATCCGCAATGAACCTTCAATCAGCCACAAAGATGAGTTACTTAAGTAATACGATTAGACTACGCATTATGACTGCATTCCGGTTTTGACTTTCTACAGGAAGAGGGCAGAGTTTGCATAAATATTTTGTATACGAACGTACCTATACCTGCGCTGTGACGTCACATATGCTTCTAATCAGACAACTGGGCCTATATTACATTTATAGGTATTACTCGACCAAGGCCAGTGGAGTCCTGCAGCTCGGATCCGTGGCGCTACTGCTCCTTCGTTCGTAACACCGCATGGCGATAGTTCACAGTACGCCCGCGGCTCCACTCGCCTTGGTCGTGTAATAGCTAGAATACGGAGACTACTGCCAATGCATCAATGTCAACCCCTTTAGTATGTATTGGCAACACCAAAATAAAACTTTCAATGATATAATGAGCCCCTGCAAATACCACACATTTTTAAACAAATAATATGAAATCTATTGGTAATGTAAAAGTGATAAATTAGAAACATTAAGTTAATTCGTTGAAATCCTATGTAATTCATAGCTGAAGGTTGTGATCGTATACGGGATTCTCATTACACATAGTAACATACATGCACTGCTAGATTGACTAGCTAATCTCATCACCGTATTTCCTGGATACGTCAGTGCCCAGGGTGCTAGCTTTATGTAATCCCG
Source organism: Periplaneta americana (assembly GCF_040183065.1). NCBI lineage: Eukaryota > Metazoa > Arthropoda > Insecta > Blattodea > Blattidae > Periplaneta > Periplaneta americana. The sequence continues at coordinate 70,176,810 of NC_091126.1, read as the reverse complement.
CCCCTTACATCAAATGAATCATAACATCATTTCCTCTTTTGTGAAGCAATGAGACCCACACAACGCGATTAATTAATGACTTTCTCCAGAGTGGAAAACTATCACACTCGGCAGTAATACCAACGTGGGCTGGTTTACGCAGAGGTCTCTAGATTCAAATTACTTCGTGCGATAGGAGACCAATTTTAAGTACAAGACTGGTCTATGGCCATTGATCACAGTTCTCGAAACAGTCATCTCGTCCTTGATCATTTCGAGTTAATCCTTGAAAATATGATTTATATGAATTGAGTTTTCAAGAGGTAATTTTAATTCTACATCTTGATTACGCAACCTTTAGCACTATATCACTTCGAAAGACTTATTATGTCTTTCACATGTTAAATTTTATATTACCTTGTTAACATGTTTCGGCCTGCTATTGGCCATCATCAGAACTGGTTGTTGCTGGTCTTGGCGCCTTTTGTTTTGTTTCCTGTGAGGGTGTGTTTGTGTAGTGTAATGTGGAGTCAAAGAATGTGTGTGTTGAGAATTTCATTTGGATGTGTTTTTATGTGTCTATATATTTCATATTGTTCTAGTGTGTTCAGTTCCTGGCTTTTTGGTTGGATGTGTAGAATTTCCATGTCTGTGTTGTTGTCTTCGTATGTGTGGTTAGCATTTGTGATGTGTTCTGCATATGTGGAATTGTTTTGTAATTTTGTTATGGCTGTGATGTGTTCTTTGCAACGTGTTTCAAATGATCTGCCTGTCTGTCCTGAACAAAATTACAAAACGCTTCCACATATACAGAACACATCACAAATGCTAACCACACATACAAAGACATCAACACAGACATGGAAATTCTACACATCCAACCAAAGAGCAGGAAACTAGACACACTAGAACATTATGAAATATACAGACACACAAAAACACAACCAAATGAAATTCTCAACACACAACTCAATTTCAGAACACACACATTCTTTGACTCCACATTACACTACACAAACACACCCCCACAGGAAACAAAACAAAAGGCGCCAAGACTAGCAACAACCAGTTCTGATGATGACCAATAGCAGGCCGAAACATGTTAACAAGGTAATACAAAATTTAACAAGTGAAAGACACATAATAGGTTTTCCGAAATTTCAATTGCCTGTATTTTCTTCGTTATCTACAAAGTTATAAAAATTCTGGCGCTGGCTGATTACACAATGTTTATTTTTTCATAAACTTTCACCGTCCCCGTGGTGTTGTCACATACTGTATACGGCCGGGAAAAGAGTAACAGTTAAAGTAACATGTGCGATAGTTTAAAGGTGTATACCCTGCGTTATTGGATGTATCTGAGAAATTCCTTGAAAATAAGAAAGAGAAAAGTGCAATGTATGAAGAGAAAAATTGAAAAACGATATTAACTTTGTGGACTTGCACCAGAGAAGAAAAGGAGAACAATGGGAATACAAGGATAACACTAACATGACGAGGATAACAGGACGAAGACAAGAATAACAGGACGAAGGATAACAGGAGGAAAACAACAACTATGGGAACTCAATGATAACAGCAGGAAGAAAAAGTGAACATCGGGAAGACAACGTATACAGACTCAGAAACAAAATTTGGGCCACCTGAATCTTTCAATTTCCAGTTATAACATAAGCACTGTGATTGCGCAGAATGATTTAACTGGAACTTGGAAAATTCAGGTGGCCCAAATTTTATTTCTGGGTCTGTACAACTGTGAGTCAAGTGTCAACAAGGGATAACAGGGGAAAGAAAAGGAAAGCAAGGGAAAGACCAGGGGAACAAGAGAGTACCAAGTAGGAAAAGGGAAATACATGTGGAAAAAGGGAAATACAAGTATAACAAGGGAAATACAAGTAGAACAATGGATATACAAGTAGAACAATGGATATACAAGTAGAACAAGAGAAATACAAGTAGAACAAGGGAAATACAAGTAGAACAAGGGAAATACAAGTAGAATACAAGTAGAACAAGGGAAATACAAGCATAACAATGGAAATACAAGTAGAACAAGGGAAATACAAGTAGAACAAGGGAAATACAAGTAGAACAAGGCAAATACAAGCATAACAATGGAAATACAAGCAGAACAATGGAAATACAAGCAGAACAATGGAAAATACAAGCAGAACAATGGAAATACAAGCAGAACAATGGAAATACAAGCAGAACAATGGAAATACAAGTAGAAAAAGGGAAATACAAGTAGAACAAGGGAAATACAAGAAAAACAAGGGAAATACAAGAAAAACAAGGGAAATACAAGTAGAACAAGGGAAATGCAAGTATAACAAGAGACATACAACTAGAACAAGGGAAAGACAAGTAGAACAAGGGAAATACAAGTAGAAAAAGTGAAAGACACGGAGAACAAGAGAACGAGAAGGAGAACAAGGAGAAGAAAAGAAGAATAACAGTAAGACGAGAACAAGTGGAAGGCAAGAAGGACAGGACAGCAAATGAAATACAAAAAAAAATAAATGAATACAAGGAGAAAAAAGAGAATACAAGAACAGGTGGTAGTTGCATTTTTATGTGACGGTTAATTCCAAAGTTACCTACGCCATACCTAGTGATGAGAAAAATGTAGTTCAAATATTTATAATTTTAATTGATTTTAACACGTTTTATCAACTGTTATGTTTATCTATCATTCTAATGAAATGAAGGTGATAATGCCAGCGAAATAAGTCCAGGTACAGCGTTGGAAGTTACTCTGCATTTGCTCTTAATGGGTTGAGTGGAAAATCCCGGAGAAAACTCAGCTAGGTGTCTTGTCCTAAACAGGATTTGAGCCCGGGCCCGTTCTTTGCACATTCAAGCATGCTAACCATTATTTCACAGCAGTGGACTGTATCACTTTTTAGTTGATTATTTTATGACGCTGTAACAACTACTAGGTTATTTAACGTCGAGAGATTGGTGATAGCGAGAATAGTTTGGCGAGATGAGGCCGAGGATTCGGCATAGATAACCTGACATTCGCCTCACAGTAGGTGAAAATCTAGGGAAAAAACCCAACCAGTAAATCAGCCCAAACGGGAGTCGAACCCACGTCCGTGTATCATTTTTAGGACACAATTCTTCTCTCTTAAATTCTTGTATTCACGACATTTTATATGCCACTGTGATACTTTTCGGAAAAACGGTTTAGATTTCAACCATGTGTTGATATCTTAGACAGCCTATGTTGAGTTTGAAGACATGGAGTAAAGCCCGGAATTCCTGCCCTGAATGCTAACACTTGCTTGGGAAGCACTACATATACGTCAATCGGAAAGTAAAGTAGACTGGATACGAAACACCTTTCTTTTATTATTCCCCGTCTTGAGACTTGTCGGCGAAGAAGAACAATGTACAAGTCGAAAGACAAACTCGAAGAAGATGCCGAATGGAACAGTTTGATGCCAATTTATGTTATTACCCGGCCTAGCGTTAGCTTCAACGTCTTGACTTTGTGAGGAAGATGCACGCTTTAGTATCATTATTCCGATGCTTTCACTGCTGGAATACCTCTTGATTCAATTGATTGACTTTCCTCGTCCTGCCACTGGCAGCTAGCTGAGCTCTATTTTTAAAACCCTCACCCCTAGCATTTTATCACGGCTGCTGAAGAGGGAAAGACAATAGCGCCGACTGTCTTCTATGAATTCGATAAGGGCTGACACCAAACTAAATAAACAGATTGACATTCTACCACTTATTCCTGTCGTAATAACGTTCTTCTCTGTTTAGATATTCTCTCTGTCGCATTTTTCGCATGTGAAGCTACTGCAGTCGTTGAGAGCTTCGGCTTTCAGTTCAAACTTCTGAAGTTACATAGGCTATATTTGTCTATACGAAATGAAATTTTACTTCCACGATGAATGTAGGCCTACTTAAAAAAAACAATTTATTATTACGCCACATACCTGATTTTGACATCTTCGACGTTTCGGGTCTACCACTGTGAAGTAACGGTTAGCATGCCTGACCGTAAACCGAACGGGCCGGGGTTCAAATCTTGGTTGTGAGAAGTAACCTGGTTGAGGTATTTTCCGAAGTTTTTTCTCAACCCATCGCGGGTGAATGCTAGATAACATTCGGCGCTGTGCCCTGGACTCATTTCGCCGGCATTATCACCTTCATCTCATTCAGATGCTTGATAACCATGGCAGTTGATAAGGCGTCGTAACATAAATAAAAAAATTGACGTTTCTAAGCATTTGGCATATAGGGGAGAGTCGGGTAGTATCGGACATCGGGTAATATCGGACAGTGAGTTTCTTTATCTACCACACGATGATAGTACCTGATTGACATGGTTACGTTTCTATGATGTCGCATAGAGAAATGTAACCATGTCATTCAGGTACTACCATATGGTGGTAGATGAAAGAAACGCACTGTCCGATACTACCCGACTCTCCCCTACTCTTATTAAGGAATTTCAATAATAATAATAATAATAATAATAATAATAATAATAATATCTCAGGGATCAATAATCTCTTAAACGCACTATCCCTGATACTGTATAACCACAGTCTAGTATATACAATCACGAAGCTTGAGTTGTGAGGGTGCTAGGAACAACAAACTGTGCCGGTACTATTTCGCATTGTCTGTAATGAGGCGATATTAGCGATCCTAGTGGTTAGCAACTATCTATGGATGCATATTTACTACGCATTGAGCTTCGTGACTATATATACTAGACAGTGGTATAACCCTGATAATGTAACCCGTACGTAATTTCGAGACAGTGGAATTCAGCGTATTCCGAATCTCACCGGACCGGTGGACAACAATGACGTCACGCTGCAGCGAAATAGGAAAAAATCTGCTGGAAGTTTCTATGGCTATCATGGCGACTGTACAAGTTGTTGTCTGTTCTACACTAGCAAGATTTTGCGAAATTTCCGTACTGTCATCTCGTTCAAAGAAAAAGAGAGCATAAACAATTTATTTCTTGAATAACTGGTCCGTTCACATGTTCGCTCATAAGCCATCAACATATTGTTTTTACGTTGTGCTCATTACATACAATACAGTAGAGCACACCGCCGTGACACAACAGTGCACGATGTCATTCGTCTGCTAATTCCTGCCCTGTACAAGAACCAATCAGATTCACTGATGGAGACTGCCACCACCTCTGCAAGCTGATGGAACCGATGCGACACCGGTGGAGCATCAGTGACGTCATCGTTGAAATTCGGCAAACTGTTATGCCATCAGATTGCTCACCGCTGATTGCTCCCTACATATTACGAAGTCCATCTGGTTGTGTTGTGTGTTGTTTATTCTTAATCGTCACAAGGGGACGAAGAAAGCAGCGGATCAATTCCTGAAGGTTCACCGTGGTGAAATACAGCTGTTGTGGTTAAAGCGGAAGTCTTGGAAAACCTGGTGACAATAAAATCGACCTCAAATATCAATAGCAATACCGATTGCCGTGACCACTGTATTCAGTATCAGCTGATAGTTAGCCAAGCGAAACTGAGCCCACTACAATAAAAAATATATATATTGGGGGCATCAATTCATTCCTTTGTAAACTGCGGGGGTAAACGAACAAGCTTTTAAAGATCGTGGGATTTACGATCGAGCCGAACACGCCCTTCTAAATGCACGGCTACACCATTCGTTTCCACCCCACCCCTTCCCAGTCAGAGCTCTACAACTGCTCTGCTTCACTACGGGGCATAAGGATTAACAGTCGGGATGGCGATCCCGCTGATAGTGGGCCAGTGTGCTCACCTGCTCATAAGACAAATTGGATTCCTGCACATGGGCCGAGATGGACCAAAAGCCTTCCCGCCCTCCTTTTCTTTCCTCTCTTCTTTACTTCCGAGTGAAGAAAGAATTCTGTCGTTGCAAAAATCGGACTTGGAGAACTAAAAGAATAAAAATCGCACACTATTTCATGAGAAGATCCTTACAGAAATAGAGAGTTCTTACTAAACACTGTGTTATTTTGAGTGAATAACATAAATAATTGATTTAATGGCGATCTTACTCGTGTTAATTGTGTAAGCATGTGCACCTTACAGCTGTTCCAGTGCTTCTTCACACCATCCTCAGAGCCTACTAGATCTCGGCGTCATCTCGAACTTCGCTGCCTGTTGTGTGGGTGCGTTCGGTTGTTGAAAAGTGTTGAAATGTGGTGTCAAATAGTGTGTGTTTTCTGAAATTGATCTGTGTGTTGAGAATTTGATCAGGGTGTGTTTTAGTGTGTCTGTATATTTCATATCGTTCTAGTGTGTTGAGTTTTTGGTTTATGGGTTGTATGTGTAGGATTTCCAGTTCTGTATTTATGTTATTGTATGTGTGGTTAGCATTAGTTATGTGTTCGGTATATGTAGATGTATTGATCAATTTCAGAACACACATACTATTTTACGCCACATTTCAACACTTTTCAACAATCGAACGCACCCACACAACAGGCAGCGAAGTTCGAGATGACGCCGAGATCTAGTAGGCTCTGAGGATGGTGTGAAGAAGTACCGAAACAGCTGTAAGCCGCACATGCTTAGACAATTAACACGAGTAAGATCACCATTCAATCAATTATTTATATTCAAGTGTTAGAATTAGTGTACGAAAGATTCAACATGGATGAATAACATAATTTTGTTCCACGCTTCCCAATAAATATGTTGACAACTCAACTAATAAATCAAGAACAGATTCAAAGCCGACCTCAGTTCACGTACCGCATTGGTGTCACGAAATCAGCACGGCAACTTACGATTTCAAGGTATTCGCTTCGCCGCGTCCTCTGTTTTCAAAGACAGTACACAACTGTAAGACTACTCGGCACTCGGGCGGGGATGTACAGTAGAAAGTGTTACAGTAAGGGGTTGTAGTTGTAGGGAAAAATCACATTCATACAAATGAGGAAATTTATGGCTTAAGTGATTGAGATACGACATGTGCAATAATTATAATCACAACTTGTAAGGTAAAGGTATCCCCAGAAAATAGGGGTTATAAAAAATGGACACTGAGCGAATTTTCATGTTTTTTGTTTCTCTGTGCGCCGGCGTTTAGTTCCACTTTCAAGCGCTAGAGGTTAGTGTAATCGAGCATACGCTAAGATAATAATTGAGTATAGAGTTGAGACACAGGATCCAAACATCGCCTACCTTATTGCATAATCCAGTAACGTTTTGCTTCATATAAATTCAAGTTAACAGCCTTTCCTTATTTCTCAGTGACAAACTAGTTGTAATAATAATTTTTTTGTATTTCATACATAATAAATTATATTATGAAATAATATAATACATTACAAAATTATGTATCAAATTCGTTTAATATTAGTATAGAATATAATACAGGTATATGGTTTTACTTCTCATATGAATTTTGTTTTTCCATTTTCAGTGCCATCACATCATTACATATTTTAATTGTTGTTGGGATCAACGTCTCAACTCTCATTATAAAGGAACTCTAAAGTCTAGACATTACAGTTAATGACGGATTTATTATTTTATGGATCCAATTTATTTTATTTGAGTACATAATGTACCTAGATGTAATAATTATGTGTGTTATATTTCCGCTGTGTCGACTGCTAGCTGGTGTGATGTCACCGCCAAATCTAGGGAGAAAGCAGAATCTCACGCTCTAGCTGGCTTGAAGGTCATTGAAATCAGTCCGGCTACATCAAAGGTACCGACGCGAAGTGTCCATACTTATTTTCCTATACGCTGCTATCCCCGTCACACGCCATGAAGGCACTTGGAGGGCATGGAGGTACAACCCCATGCTTTCCATGATCTCGACACTACAATTAGGTGGTGTGGTCGGCACCATGCTCTGACCGCCTTTTACCCCCGGGAAAGACCCGGTACTCAATTTTATTGGAGGTTGAGTGAACCTCGGGGCCGTTCTGAAATTTTGGCAACGAGAAAAATCCCGTCACCACTCGGGATTGAACCCCGGACCTTCCAGTCCGTAGCCAGCTGCTCTACTAACTGAACTAACCGACCACAAAAAAAAAAAATACGGCACAAACATTATTGGAAATTGAAATATATGTACTACGTAATTATGATTTTATGACTACTTACGTTAGTGCGACAATGGAATACGGAACTAGGCCTACATGTTGGGATCCCTATAGAATATATCAGATAAATTCCTTAGAAAGAATCCAGTATAGGGCAGCTAAATTTGTTAAAGATAAAAGAGAAGACGGAAATGATACGATAAAAGAACTTAAATGTGAAATACTGGAAAAGACGTAGAAAAACTAGAATAATATCATTGTATAGAGCACATATAGGTAAAAAGCATGTGTAGACATACCGGCTCGATTTGAGAAGCCAACGTACTATGGTAGGAACGGATCATTTAAAATAAAATGTCGAACACAGAAAACGGATGTAGGTAAATTCTCATTTTAAATAGAATTATAAATGATTAGAATGACCTACCTGCAGCGGTCTTTGAGGTATTTCCTTCCTTAAGGAGATTTAAAAATAAATTAAAAAGTTGTGTACAAAATGTAGATTTAAAAAAGAGATGTTATATTACTTAAGGTGACATGTGTTTACTTAGCCTGACGAGTTATTCCCTTGGTTTGAATTGCAACTTATTCTAAAATAGCTTGTAAGGGGGTCTTAGACTACAAATTTTCAGTTTAATGTAATTCTCTTTATAAGTCTGAATAAGGGTGTAATTTTATTGTTTGTCCTATTTAAAATGTTGTATCAGTGAAACGTGGCGAGTCAGTCAAATTATGGTTTACAATGGCAATGAATAGTTTCGATCAGTCATAATTTATAGTGTGTTCTATAGTGTCAGTGAAATGAGTTATATAGTGTCAGTGAAATGTTTCATAGTGCCAGTGCAGTGAGTGAGATGTCATTATTATTATTATTATTATTATTATTATTATTATTATTATTAAAAATATAATAGAACAATCGGATAACTTAAAACTCAATAAGTAAGAAAATTAGGATTAAAGAAATAGATGGAATAGAAAAGAAGAGAATATGCAGATAAAACTGAAGAAACTACATATGGTACAAAGATTACATAGGTGGAAGAGAACAGTTGACATTCTTTAGATACAAAATCAAAGATCAGGAAGGTGGACTAGATCGAATTACGTATTTATTTAACACAAATTCGTTATATTATACAGGTTAGATCATAATTATGTAATTGTGAGATATCACAGCCAAGAAAATACGACTTTCTATAGCGTTTAAGAGAACGTCCAACACTTCACACATAACCAATTTCCCCCCCTCTTAAGACGCACCCAACATGAAATAAAAATCGTACTTCTGATGTCCTTTACAACACTGAATAAACACTACGTTTACAAAAAAAAAAACAAATACACACTAAAGCCAACCGCAGGAACAGAAGCGAAAAGTTCAGACGAGTGGTAGCAAGCTTTGTGGTCACGTGAGTTACGTCCAATCACGTTCATTCAGTAGAAGTTGTTGCTTACGTAGGGATGTTCTCATTGTGTTGGAGTTAAAAAGTTATATTACAGTATTTAAGTACTATAATGCGTAGAATTCTGAACTAGCGTTCAGTTCATAAATTAAATTTCCATTGTGTGTTTCATGTTGGATATTACAGGATAAGTACTCTAATTGTTTCTCTGCCCTTCAGAGTATGACATTCAATTCGTTGTACAAAGAGGATATTAGGAAGCTAACCTTGGCGGAGTACTGGCAATTTGAAATGGCGACGCGTTTATAAAGTTAGTCCAACAGCGAAGAGCGTGAAGTGCTTCCATTTGTCTTTAGAGAAGTCCATTAAGGGGACAAGATATTCAGAATCATAAAAAAAAAAATTGAATTTTTTTTTTAACGGAAATAAATTCTCTGAATCTTCCTGATCAAGAATATATGTAGTTTTGAAATGTTGCGATGTGTCTAACCTCCAAAAAACAGTTTTTAATTGAAGTGGGCGTCTCATTAAATCAGTAGTGCCACGCCCCTTCACTGAAATGTGAATTTCTCTGCTTGCTATGATGATAAAATATTTGGGAAATGTAGTTTTATTTATAGCATAGGTATTGCCAGCCCTAATGCTCCACTCGAAATGAATGTAATGGCTTCTAGTGTTTACATTTTGAAGTAAATGACAGTTTATTTGGGGGTTCGAGCTAGTTCTTCAGTGTTATTGTGTTATATAATTCACGGTTTTGATCACGACAAGCGTTTAAAGTGGGTAGAAGTAACAGATATAGTAAGAAACGTAAATTTCGTGGTAATTAGTACACTAAGAAGAATAATGAAGAACATAACCTTCAAACTAAATGTGCTAGTCCACGTGGAGAGAAAGAAATCTGCCCTTCAGTATCCAGTTCCTCCAAGAGAAAACTCTCCTATCTACATGAAAGTGAAAACGTTGTGCAGGATGTAAATAGGGTAAAGTTGCCTAATTCCGTGATACTCCTAATCCCGTGATACGTTTTTTCACTCATTGTCACGGGATTGGGTATCTTGCTAGAAAGTTCGCCAATGTCTCAAAAGTAGGCGAAAGATGCATTCTTTTGAGAAAGATGTCTGACGTTATGGTCGAACTTCACAGCTTTGACTGACATTCGGTTTTAAAAAAGTATCACGGAATTAGGCAACTTTACCCTATCAGTAGTGACAGTGTTGTAAATAACAATAATGATGATGGTCCACTAGTCCTACTCCCAAACAATCTACATCCGGTGTACCTAAATATACAGGACGAAAACAAAATTGTAGAAAATTATGGTAAACAATTACTTAATTTAAAGCTTGGTTTTCCTCTGATGAAACAAACTATAAAATATCTAGATGTAGGTTCTGGCTCTTCTATCCCTGCTGTTGTTGATCTGTTGATCTTTGTGAGGATCTTCCCAAGGTATGAAGACAACAAAGTGTTAAAAAATCATTTTATGCTCGACTATGCCGAAATGTAGAAATTATACACCTGGTAGCAGTCCTTTAATGCAGGTCATTAAAGTACACCTATTCATTAAAGTTCAGGTTTTCGATTATTCTCGGATATGCAATCGAAAGACAACAATTGAAAGGTCACGGAGGGTGGAAATCCAATACTGTCGCAGAAGGTTATGTTCTGTGACTATAATAATTAGCATTAATTTTATTGTAAATAATATTCAAATAAATTTAATTCGTCATCTCATTTTTCAATGTCGAATTCAATTTCAAGGTTATATCAAGACTAATGTTTATCTTACTCTCTAGATTATATAAAGGTCATCGACATTCGTTTCCCGGAAAAAATCAATACTTTAGCGTCTGCGCACATCTCACAATTCATGAGGTAGGCTATTGCACTCACATAACAATAACATGAATATTTATGAATAATTTCAAGTTAGAAATATGGCCCAGCATAAAAAATCGTATGAAACTTGCCTATAATAGTAATTAAGACGCTCGTATGAAAATTATGAAACTCGGTTCCGCTCGTTTCATAAACATCCTCGCGTCTTAATTACTACCATTATAGGCTCGTTGCATAATGTACTATTATGTGCTGATATTTAATTTTTAACAATTATTCCCTTTTAAGAAGTTTAAAAAGTCGTTTAAATAAAACACTGTGGAGGGAGTTTAGATAAAATAACCAAAATAGGCCTATTTTGTATTTAGTATACGATTCCCCAATCAAAAGTACGAAAATATGGAACCAATTGTGCGATCCAGTCAAGCCTCAGGGTTGGAATCGCTTATCCGAAGTAACTTCCTTTCCGCACAATGACAGAACAGCAACATCAATTTGCTGTTGAGTGTACTCCCAATATCGTAGCACAGTCGAGTTGATTTATAAACACGCCGTCGGCAAAAATAGCTGTCCCAAGTATTAGCACAATCTCGTATTATACAGTCACGAAGTTTGAGTTGTGAGGGTGCTAGGAACAATAGACTGTGCCGATACTATTTCGCATTGTCTGTAATGAGGCGATATTAGCGAACCTATTGGTTAGCAACTATCTATGGATACATATTTACTACGTATTGAGCTTCGTGACTGTATATACTAGACTGTGGTAGTAGTTTAATTTATTGAATGAAGATGTAATCTTGTATGTGTTTTGTTTTCGTATGTTAGTGTGATGTATTTTTTGTCTTGTGTTTATGTTGTGTTCCTATGTTTCTTGTAATTAGGTTTTTTTCCTTTTTTATTATGTTGTCTATTATGTTGGGATTTTATCCATTTTCTGATGGTATTTGTCTTTTTCTTTGTAGTCTTGCTGGCTCATTGGTATGTTGAGTAGTCTGTGTACCATGGCTCGAAATGCAGCATGTTTGTGTTGTGTTTGGTGGTTGGATGTGTTTTGTAAATGTGTGTGGTGGTTGTGGGTTTTCTGTATATTTTGAAGTTTTGTTTGATATCTTCTTTGTTGTGATGTCTAGTAAGTTATGGATTTGTTGTTCTTCATTTACAATGTGTAGTGTAGCTTTGGGTGTATTTTGTTTATGAACACTTAGCGGCAAAGAGAATGGGCCGACTCTTGGTCGAAAGAAATGTTAAATTCTATCGCGCTGTACACTCGTGTAAACGTAACCCACTGCAAGGCATTGCTGTGGTGTCTCTTCATTGAAAGTCGTCCGTCTATAATAGTGAACCTTACGAGCTGTGTGTAGCCCAGTGGTAAGAAGTCTGACATCCGTATCAGAGGTTGTGAGTTCGGCTCCCGATGCGGTAAAATTATTATATTTTATTTTAATTTTTATTTAATTTATTAGTTTAAATGTGAAATGGCATTTGTTAACAAACTTCGTTATACCTGCCTTGTAAAAATATTATTGCCCATCACCTGTGGGCTATTAATAGGTGAGACCTGGCCTGTATAAACAAAAATACTTGTTTCACGTCCTAAAAAACCCGACGCATATCAAACACAAATAAATAATGAAATTAACAAAAACAAACAATATTTAATATATTAACAAAACAAGGCCTGTGGTGGGGACTAGTATCTCGTCCACAAACCACCTGCGTCAACAACTGCCATCATTCTGCGCGGCATGGAGTCCAAAAGATTATGGAACAGGTCTAAATTCTTGGCCATCTCCTCCCACGCATCCAGAACTCCGTCCCACAATTCCTCAGGTGTCCGAACGGGTGGTTGTTCTGCTCAATTACAGCGTAGGATCCTTTTGACTGCAGACCACAAATTTTGAATCGGATTCATATCTGGTGCATTTGGAGGCCAGTCGACTGGGTCGACATCACACCTCCTCGTAAACCATCTTTGAATCCGGTTGGCGGTGTGTATCGGATGATTATCCTGCTGGAAGAAAAGTGTTCCTTCTGGATATAGTTTTCCGTTGTATTGACAGATAGCAATATTGCTTGAAAGAGAGAGAGGGAGGTTTATTATTTATTAGAGTTTGGGCATATTCTAAGAGACATCGCCACATAATTATAGCTTTGCGAGACACATATGATGGCAAATTTGTATTAAAGAAAAGAAGATTGGAGGAGATTCGAAACTTGAGCTCTACTATCAACTTGTTCAATTTGTTCAATATACCAACGCCGTAACGACTTACGCTACTGTGAGTGTTAATCTCAGTTCGGCATAATACGTGGTTTTCCTGTTCATATTCGCTCCTGTCGATTTTGTATTTATAAATTTTATTATTATTTCACTCTTCAAGGCCCTGATATATCTAGAATCAACACTACATTCGATTTTATTACATATTGTGACAGCGACGTGAGATTCGAACTCACGACCAGCGTCTCGCAAGAGAGAAGATCGCGCGGAGCACTTTGGGATGGCGCGCGGCGGAGAGGGGAAAGGGCCAACGCGGCGAGAGAGTGGAGAGAGAGTGAGCGCGCATCTGGTGCTGGTAGAGAGGAGAGGGCTCTGGATTTTTCTGGAGTTCCATCTCTAGAGACGCGTGGAACATTCGAGGCTACGTCGCTGTGGTTATAAATTAAGGACGCGAAGGAACGACAGCAGTTTTCAGTTGATTAGTCAGCCAGTCAGTGAGAAAGCCAGAGCAAGCAAGCCAGTCTTGTGTACCGGAGTTCGACTCGAGTGTGCGTCCGCAACTGTATCAGCATCTGAAGGCCTGAGTTCGAGTGCAGTGGACCGCAGTTGGAGGGACCTGAGTTCGAGTGCAGTGGACCGCAGTTGGAGGGACCTGAGTTCGAGTACAGTGAACTGTCTCTGAAGGTCTGTGGTTCGAGATACTGTGAACTCGAGTGTCTGAGCTAGAAGAACCGTGAACTGAGAACTGACAGTTCTGATTTGTAAATAGTGCTTTGTAAATATTAGTTAAGATTAATAGTTCATTGTTGTTCGTAATAGTCCAAGTAAATTGTCATTGTCGTCGGTGGAGTGCTATAACGAATACTGTGTTGAGTGAAAATCCAATTGTTGACGAGAGCGTTTAAGGTGAATTATAGAAAGAAATTATTGTTGTGACGAATAAATTATATTGTTGTTACTAATAAAATTCACAATATTTTAGACTCTTAAACAAAATACAGAAAATTTAAATGGTTTAATTATGTGTTACCTGGTGAACTACGGCTTTGACGAGACGAGCATGCGCAATGTTATGTCTCTGGATCTTAAAAATTGTCGGCCGGCCCATTCTTTTTGCCGCTAAGTGTACCTACATTTCTACTTCTCACATTTCTCCACATGAAAATTCAGCTCCTTGGGGCAAGATAATGGTAACCCAAAATTAAATTTGTAATTCAGCATGCTTCTAGAAGTGTTTTTGCAACAAGGATAAACAAGCTTTGTGTTCAGGAATTATATGAACTGGCAACTAAAAGCCAGCCAAATATATTTTTATAATTTTCAAATATTATTAATTGTTTTTCTCAGTAACTGCAACCTAAGTTTATGTTGAAGACAAATTGAGGGGTTTGGGGGAAAATCTAGGCATCTCCATTTTTTTTTTCATTTTTTTTAGCTATTTATACACAGATGAAGAAAAAATATGTTCTATCGTTTGGTCGAAGAACCAAGTAGTTCCAAGAATTACATTCACAGTTATAATGCATTCTGGACTTGCCTCTTTCTGCACATGCTTATTATTTAGCAGTACGTTTTCCTTCATTATCTCGAAAGGTACGGAACTGCCTCGTTTTTCCCCCAAACCCCTCATTACCTTGCATCAATGGGCCGAATGAAATCTTTTAATCACAAGTTTACTAAAGTCTTTGTCCAAGGACAAGGAACTTATATGTAATTCCGAGTTGCGCTCGGAAGTGGGTTCGAATCCAGTTTGTAATGATTATGGGACTGGGATTTTCAGAGATCTTCCTCAAATGTAAAGCAATTATCAGGAAATGCACGACGAATTCTCAGTCTTATCCGGCCAACAGAGCATGTCCACCGACACTAAATAACCTCCAAGTGGGCACAGTGCCACTAAGTAACAGAATAAAAATGACACACACTACAGGGAGCAGAGAATAAATTATGACAACGTGTAGCGACAGAACGTGAGACCCATTTTCGAGATAATACTTCAAGCAACAATGAAAAATATTAAGCATCGAAGTCCTAGTCGGCATTGGAACCTATGACATCAATTTCTACACAGCTTCAAAACTAGATCATTACCATTACAAAATCATTTCGGCTAACAAGCCTTTTTATCAGAAATTATGGATATACTCCAACTATTCTGTAAGCTGCATTACGTGGAATTAATTGTTAATCCCCGTTACTCGAGGTAAAGCGTTTATGTTTGATAAATATTTTTGCTGTATGGCAGATTTCCGAAATAGGCCTATTAAATCGTAATGCATGTTTGTGCTTATTATATGGAATTTTATTTAACATTGTGTTATGAGAGAATTCAGGCTTTCACGATAATCATATTTTCATGAAAATATTGATAAAAGTCCGTTTTAAAACAGAGAGCGTGTTCCACACATACGTAATAAATATCTTTATCACAACTCGGCGACACTTCTGTTTACTGTCATCATGTGAATACAGTTAAATGGCTGCTTTTTTCTCGACATCGGCTTAGTATTGCAGAACATCTAATTCGACGTTAGCAAGAGTTTTTCTGGTTTGAAATGAGGGGAGAGTTGGGTAGTATCGGACATCGGGTAATGTCGGACAGTGAGTTTCTTTCATCTACAACCAGATGACAGTACCTGAATGACATGGTTACGTTTCTGTGATGTCGCATACAGTTACGTAACCACGTTATACAGGTACTACCATGGTAGATGAAAGAAACGCACTGTCAGATATTACCCGATGTCCGATACTACCCAACTCTCCTCTATCTCTACTGCAGAATTCGTTTCCCCCAATTGTATGTTTTGGGTAAGGTTAATGACAAGAAATTATCTATAGCAGCGATTCCCAAGTCTGGGTCGCGACCCCCAGGGGGATCGTGTAAAGAGCTGTTAAATGTTATGCTTTATTTAACGACGCTCGCAACTGCCGAGGTTACATCAGCGTCATCGTTGTGCAGGAATTTTGTCCCTCAGGAGTTCTTTTACATGACAGTAAATCTACTGACATGAGCCTGTCGCATTTAAGCTCACTTACTCCGCTATCCAGGCCGACTCGTGTAAAGAGCTGTGGAGGCCGCGAGATGATTGAGAAAATAAAACAAAAATGTCTTATTAACACATGTATGTTGTATTCAGAAACATGAATAAAATTGAACATAAAAATGAAATGAAGTTTTAATAGTTATAGCTAAAGTAAAAATTAATTAATGCTAAAAATGTGCCTGTTTTTGAGAAATTAGCATCTCGAATCTTCGTTCTGTATTCAATATGCACACAATTGTATTATTTCCAATTTCAAGGAGATTTTTCGCCTTTGTTTTGATGGAAATAGACAGGAAAATTATTTTGCATAAATACGAGTTTACATTTGAAAGGTTCAGAACCATAGTGGGCCAAGCGCCATTTACTAAAACCGTGGAAAACAGGGTTAAAATGAAGTTATCAGCATAATTCAATGGAAACATATAGCAAGTAGTATAAAGTATGCACATTAAAACTAAATGATATGTCAATCTTCATTAAACTATGGCATTCACTCCCTTGTTTTCTCGGTTTTAATAAATGGCGCTTGGCCCGCTATGACTCTGAACCCTTCAATTGCTATCAAAAATTGTAAGAGTTTCTTTTGCAAAGTTGAGGTATGCTTATATTCTTTTGATCTAAAACTAGTCTACACTGTGAAAAAAAAAACTTTTAACCTTCCATCTGTAAGCACATATTTTAATAACTCTTTTCCTTATTTCTTTTTATTTTTTTTAATTTCAGCCAGTTGAATGCAACTGTTAGAAACGAATTCAATATCTGTCACTGTCATGTTTGTTTTGAATTTCCTCCCGGAAGATGTTGTTAGAATTGTGCAAAGATAATTGTACGTCCGCAAAAACAAACTAAGAATTTGTCGTGTCATACGATACATAGCTAAATTTTCCGTGATTTCTTTAATGTACTGGAACGAATAAATGTTATTTTGTCAAGAAATGTCTACCAGAAACAAGATTCTTTATAAATCCGTCGATTTTATCTCTGGCTGTTATGTTAACTTCTTGGCTTCGCGAACTACTACATTATTTCAAGTGTTCTAAGTGTTTGAAAAAATATATCAGAAAGAAAGGACACTCTAAGAAGCCGAAAAGAATTAAAATAGTATATTACGATACAAGATTTGGAAATGCTTGTTACAAAATCGAGAAAAAGTTTGAATATCGAGTAGAGCGAGTTTTTCAATTTCCGAGATTTTGTAATGCACTTCATAAACGTGTATCGTACAACATTTTTTGCACGTTCGTATTTTTAAAATTGCATATACAATAGGCCT
This sequence comes from Periplaneta americana, assembly GCF_040183065.1. Taxonomy (NCBI): domain Eukaryota; kingdom Metazoa; phylum Arthropoda; class Insecta; order Blattodea; family Blattidae; genus Periplaneta; species Periplaneta americana. The sequence goes on along the minus strand of NC_091126.1, from coordinate 70,158,992 downwards.
ATGTTTTGCATTGGAAATTTAGAGTAATATTATTCCAAAGCCTTCGCAAAACTGCACTGTAATGGTAACTAAGTAACAATAAGTGCACTGTAATGGATCTACTTCAGTATAGCTTTATATTACAAAGAATTGTTTCCCTAGCAACAAGTTTCTGTGTGAGAATTCTAACTTTAAAGGCCTAACAATATTAACTTGAAATACGAGTACAGTAAAAAACATGATCGTGCAAAAAAATAGGTTTGCATATTGCAATTCCCCGTCCTGCGGGTATCGACACATTACAAGCTGAGCGGTATCTACTGGTTTTGTTCACAATCTTATAGGCATTTGTTTTGTTTTTTTTTTCGAATGGGGTTAATTACTGGTATGGTAATGGGGGGGGGGGGTCGCAAACAAATACCTCACCCAAAAGTGGGTTGCACTTTCAAAAAGTTTGGGAACCACTCATCTATAGTAATCTCACTAGAGTAGTAGTGTAAGAGTTGTAAGCTCCAAAACCGGTTGTGGAGCTAGAGAGTGCAGTTGGAGCGTGAACTTGCTTATGTCTGTGGAAACACCGGAGCACGCAACGAGTCATAGCGGATCCGTTTAGTCTCTGTCTGACAACGCTGCACTAGAGGTTTTGATTTGTCTAGAGAAAATCAAAGCTCAAGTGGGATTTAAGTTAATTGACTATTACACGATTACAAGAAAGTATACAAATATTAAAATTATCACCAGTCCCATCGACGCTAAATAACCTCGTAGTTGATACAGCGTCGTTAAATAACCAAGTTAATAATAATTTTAAATCCCGTCAATTTTTAGTCTGTTATTTTTTACACTGTACCAACTAGTAGTTTATTTAGCGTCGATGAATGCTTTTGTCTCATTAATTATGAACAGTGTATCTAATGTAGAAGTGGTATTGAGTATTGAATTACAACATATTTCGCAGCTCTTACAACATAAAGTCCTGTTCCTCTGTTATAAAGACTTTAATTTTAGTGAGAGAATTATGAGGATTAAATTATACCAGTATAATACTACGTTGTAGGAATGTAGATTATTTATTGATAATATAATTTGATCATTTGGTTCATTGTCTCCAGATTTTCCTATAGCTAGTCTTTCTAACGTTTTGTTGGTCGACCAGAAATTTTTCTGCGAATAGTTCAGCCTTTTTTATACGTACGTGTAGAATTCTGTCTGCTTCCATTAGCAGTACATGGTTATGAAATTCATACCTATCCAGTATTTCAAGTACACTCTTAACTTTTAACTTGAAACGGATGTCTGAATTATTGTATGATTTTTAAGCTATTCTGTTGCACTGTTGTTTTTCAGTACGCAGTCTCCTGATATACACTAATACACTGGAATGGCTAAATGGTTCCTTTTTATAAAATAATGTTTCATCTCTCCTTAGCCTTTCCTGTAAGGTAAGTTTCATCATCCCCAGTAGTTGTAGAAATTCAGATAAATTTATTTCTTATCGGACGTAAGCAATAATGTAACTCAAATAACTGAAACAAACGTTTCCTAGTACTGCAATAAAATTACGATTTTTGTGGTAACAAGTTGTTTCCTCATATCCAAGAACTTTATCCTATATTTTAGATAGTTCAAATCTTTACTCTCTAGCTATTCCACTTTTAATATACAGAGTGTTTGCATCATTTTATCAAAAACTTCTTGTGATTTTAGATAAGTTCACAAGGAAGAATTGAAGGGTTCAGAGCCATAGTGGGCCAAGCGCCATTTATTAAAAACAGAGAAAGCAAGGGTTAAAGTTAAGTGAATACCATAGTTTAATGAATACTGACATATCATTTAGTTTTAATGTGTATACTTTAATTACTTGATATATGTTTCCATTGAATTATGGTAATAACTTCATTCTAACCCTTGTTTCCTAAGGTTTTAGTAAATGGCGCTTGGCCCACTATGGTTCTGAACCCTTCCATTTGTCATTGGGATCTCACGTTCGTAGTGGTACAGTTTTACAGGCAAGAAACCTATAAATATGCCCACCCTGTCCTACAATCTAGGCTACCTGTTTGTCATGTGTAAATGCCACGGTTCATTCGGCAAAGCGCTGTACTGATCAGAAGATAGTTTCTGTTTTAATAACTTAGTTACTGACGTACTTACTTCAATTAGTTATTATGAATAATCAAACCATACTCACCAATGTATCAGGTGATCGAATTGTTCAATCTCTGCTCTTAAATATTCGTCATTCCTGTTAAAAGTATTGGAGAAAAATGGGTGAAATTTATTTTGTATTCGGTACCCGATATCGTCAAGATTTACCTCTGTTGAATTATGATTTGTATCTATGTCTTGCATATTTTTGTCGGTAACACCACGTTTATCTTTGACTAAGAAGAAAAAGAAAAGGGTTGTGATGTTGGAATAATTATCCAGGAATAATTAATACAAAATTTCCTCTTGCAGGATTTGTGTAAATATCTTTCGCACAACTGTTGTGAATTAATGTTATTTGTCCTAAATTATAATTAATTAAGAGGATAAGGAATTGCCTATCTTGACAATTTTAAATTATGCCTTACATAAGGAAATTTTCTAGAAAACAGTTAAAGGTAGACAGATGATTTTTAAAGCTCGTGTACAAAGAGTAATTTTTCTTTAATTTATTTCCTCACTGAGAGTTAATTTTTTCCCACATTCGTATAGTATTCAAACGTTGTACAGTACATTATCCTCTGTAACATCTACAAACTTTTACCAATTTCAAAAGCGTTTCTTTAGTACATAAAAATATCCAAACAAACAATTCCAGAATATTTAAGCTTTCTAAATGAAATATAAGCTGAGGAAATGTTCCTTGTGTGTGAAAAAAAATAATAACTTACTGAAAATGAACGTTAAAATAAGACGCCCTCTACTTAGAAAAACGAAAACTTAAGTTGGATACAATTTTACTATAATCATATGTGGTATATCATTTTAAAGAGAAAAGTCCAGATAATAAATTGAAAAAAAAAAACTTTCCGCGAAAAATTCTAATCTTTTTGGAAAATGATGGTTAACTTTAAATCATCTACACCCTATCTCAGAAAACAGAACAGTTAAAAGAGGAAAAACGAAGAGGTAATTTCTAAAAATAAAATAAAAATTAATCAACATTTTCAACAAAAACCCAATACCATTCCCCCTAAATTAAACAGGGCAGTCTTACCTTGATATTCCTGTATTTTCTATAACTTCTGACTCATTTTAGAGGTTTTTTTATTTTTAGTAGTTATTTTACGACGCTTTATCAACATCTGAGGTTATTTAGCGTCTGAATGAGGTGAAAGTGATAATGCCGGTGAAATGAGTCCGGGGCCCAACACCGAAAGTTACCCAGCATTTGCTCATATTGGATTGAGGGGAAAACCCAGGAGAAAACCTCAACCAGGTAACTTGCCTCGACCGGGAATCGAACCCGTGCCATCTGGTGTCGCGGTTAGACGCGCTAACCGTTACTCTACAGGTTGTGGACCTCTTTTTAGATCCTACACGATCTTTATGAAGAAGTACGTGTTCAAACAGAAATTGAAATATACTGGTAACAAAAGTAGGAGCAATATAATGAAACCTGACCCATAACGCTAAAAGAAATATGGTATATTTAACGACGCTCGGAACTGCAGAGGTTATATCAGCGTCGCTGGTGTGCCAGAATTTTATCACGAAAGAGTTCTTTTACAAGCCAGTAAATCTACTGACATGAGCCTGTAGCATTTAAGCACACTTAAAAGTCATGGGCATAGGCCGGGAACGAACCCGCAACCTCGACCACAGAAACCAGCGCCGTACCAACTACACTACCCAGGCCGACTCAAACCGCTGAGAGTTTAAGAAATTTCCAGAGGTCGAACCCTGTATCTTTGAAGTTTTACAGTCCCCATGAACGTTATGCGGTAAATAGGACAGTCAATTTAATTCTGATGGAATCTGACCTGTGACCTCTTAGTCACTATGGCATTTGAGCTAACTCAATGTTTTCCTTCTTTCTATTTTCGTTGGGAGAAATTTTGAGATGTGTTGTCATGTTCTTGATAAATTGGTGTGAAGGAGTTACAGAGTGCTGGGATATGAGGTGCTATCTCAGGAGAGGCTGAGAGAAACATTATTGGGTCACTCGGCAAGGATTAAAACCACGAGCGTGGAGTAACACCATGTCAGTTTCAATTACTGACAGCGAAGAGAAGAAATTCAAGTCGCATAGAGCCGAGAGAGACGACGCTTGGAGTTGACGTGATAGTTGCGTGCTATTGCCAATAACTCATATTTCACCTGCGTTTCATCTTCAACTTCAAGGAGGATTATAGTGGTCTCCGAGTTAGAGAATATAAATTAATAAGGAATCAAAATGCATTCAATTTTAATATCGATCTTGCCCACAGGCGCAGCTCAGGCAGTAGCGCGTTCGTCTGCTGATTCGAAGTTTCGCTCGAGTGTGGGTTCGATTCCAGCTAGGGGTGATTACCTGGTTTGGTTTTTTTCCGCGGTTTTCCTCAACCGCAAGGCGAATGTCAGGTGATCTACGGAGATTTCTCTGTCTCATCTCGCAAAATACCATCTCGCTATTAGTAATTCCATCGACGTTTAATAACTCAGTAGTTGACACAGAGTCGTTAAATAACAAAGTAAAGAAAATCGATCTTATTTGGACTATTACAGCATTAGAAGGATAATCAGAACGTAATAAACAACGCAATATAATAATTTTTATCAGTTATCAGTCACCGATAAGAAGACTATTCTTTTAGAAAAATTCTTCCCTACATATAATCAAAAATAATAAAAATGAAATAAATGTAAGATATAAAAATAAAACACAGTGAAACATAAATATATAAACATTTCAGTTCAATTCAATTCCTTACTAAATTGCAATAAATTATCCAAATAATAAATATAAACGTAAGATATAAAAAACATATACACACGCAATAAAAACAAATATAAAAAACACAAATACAAAAAGACCATATCCCTCAATCACCTCATTCACTCAATGTTGAAACTACTCATTGCAACACTAATAAATAACTCTTCCCCTTATTTCCTCGGTTCCTTTCCCCTCGGCCAATTCCACCCTCAGCTGTCGAATTTTTATCATAAATTTTCCAACACTGTCACAGAATTTAGCGTTATTTAATATATCGTATGTTGCCAAGTGCCCCCTGAAAGATGTAATGAAAGACTAACAGGAATAGTTTCCTCAGAGCTTCTGTGGTTTCACACTCCGATAAATTATGATATGATGTCACACCTCTACCGCAAAGAGGACATATTCTCGCCCCCTCATCGTTCACGATTTTAAGTGCTCTCCAAGCTCCTAGACGAAGCCTGGTTAAGCCCATCCTGCTCTCTCTGCTTCCTCTATAGAGGTATAACTCGGTTTCCAAATTTGTTTTGATCATCCTTTCCTAAATAAGAAAACATCGGTTTAAAATCGGAGAAGAAAGTAGGCAAGTAAGGAGCCTTATTAGAAGAGAAATAAAAGAGAGAGACTCCAACCACTACACGATTTCCGAACTGTACCACTGGGCTTATCAGCAATCGAAATAATAGCGAAAGAGTTTTACAAGATTTCTCGAAGTGTGTAATAACTGGAACTCACAGGATAACCTCGATTTTTCTTCCGTTTTTAACCGTTCTGTGGATTATCCGTCATCAAAAAGAGCACGCATTTTAAGTTATATAAACTAATGGCTTACACAACTAATTTCTACTTCCTGAAACGTGCGAACCATGATCAACGTAACTTCGCTGAATGTATGGCTTTCGTTCATTTCTGAGTTAAGTTTAAATGAACACTTTCACTCGTTTCGAACTGTTATAAAAATTTCACTTTGCATCCCCTTGTCCTAATATTTATTAGTAATTAGCGCACTTAGAATGGATATAAAAAGGGAATTGATTGCGGGAAAATGGAGAAAGAAACCAACATTTAAAAGCATCTTAAATTGTGTCAAATACATTTAAGTCCATTAAAATTTGTAATATGGATTATCCGTTCTTCTCGATTAAACTTTCACTGTATATCGTCCATTAAAACGGATAATCGAGGTTGTACTGTGGGCTACATTGAGACAAAAAGATGTCCTATGTAAAGGCAACATTGATCGATAGTTAATGGAGCATTAGTATGCTATGATTGATAATTGAGGAGCGTTTTTGCAAAAGTCGATAGATGCAGAAATTTTCGAAAGTGAGTTACATAAGGATATCGTATGTTTTCTACCTCCGGAATCAATCTGTGAAATCAGATTAACCAAAACTTGATTCATACCGTATGTAGAGACTACCAAACCTTCCAGGTTTTTTTCAAAACTCGATAGATCCTCTCACTTAGTGTAATTTCTGTAAAATCTTGATTTCTGCATCTATCGACTTTTGCAAAAACGCTCCTCAATTATACTTGGCAAGTTACTCTATGAAAACTAGTAAAATGGAAAAACATCATCATCATCCTCAATAATAATAATAATAATAATAATACAAAAATAAATCGCTGCGTGACAGATCACGGAGCTCCCAAGGGCTTACCACCAAATTTCAACGATCATCTAACTATCACGGGGTAATGTATAACCAGCATTATGATCGTCAGGTTGGTTTGCGAAACCTAATTTCGTTGCTAACTGAAGTATTAATTCTTGCCGAATGACCCAATAATGTTTCCTCGGTCACTTATGTGATAGCACCTCATACTCCGGCATTCCTCAACTCCACAATTTGGGATTTGTCAATTGTCAAAATAATGTCATTGTATTGTAACAATTATTAATTCTTGAATATTTCAATTCTTTAAAATGTTCTCATATATTATTGGCTAAAAGAAATGGAGTTTCAAGTAGAAAAAAACAACATTTTAGACATGTAACCTTTGATTTTCAACGATAAGTAAAGACATCGTTAGAATCATTTCCGTCTCTTAAGGGGACAACGCCATCAAGAAAAGTAGCCTACAGCACGAAAAGTCTTCTAGTTTTTAAAAGAGGGCCATTTTGACATTAATGTTTCTCAATATTCAGGAAGATTGTTCAAGTATGATGAGACAATTTAAACACTTCAATTCACAATGTTCCGTGTCAATGAACTCGGAAATTGTCCAATATGAAGGACTGTAACTATTCAATCATCATACGACATTTTCATTCCTTGAGCAAAGTGTGGATACTGTACGTTTTGAGCAAAAAATATAACAAGAATCATTGTGTTACCATTTGTGCCTCTGTGTGCTCGCCATTTTTTAGCTCGACAACAAAATTGGTTTTTATTCTGGTGGCGAAAAATGGTGCATTTACATGAGCATCACGAACAGAAAGGTATGGTTCAACTCTAACAAGAAATCAATTCCTCTTGAAAAACTAGTGTCATGCACGTCAGCTATAATATTGCCCATCTGGTGGGACAAGGAATGCGTCATATAGTATGAATTGCTTCAGAGGAATGCACCTATTATCGCCAACAACTTAATTGTCTTGGGGCCAAAATTCAAGACCAAAACCCATAAAGACTACATCAAGTGACTCTGCTACAAGATAATGCTCATCATACTGTCAACATTACAACAGCGGTTATCCAAGATCTCGGTTGGAGGTATTCCGAATGCACAATATTTTCCTCAACTTGCCCGATCAGATCTTCATCTTTTCCGCTTTCTATTCAACAATCTCTGGGAAATTTCCATTGATAACAAAGCTGCTCTTCGAAATTGACTTGGTTATTTCTTCAAATTCAAACCATCTTATTTCCTTAGGATTGAAACAGAAAAAACTGTCGAAACTTTGGGAGCCAGTCATAAACAATAGAGGAAAATTTATTATTCATTAGTTTATGTACCGTTTATGAATAATAATAATTTAGGACTAAATTTTATTTATTTATTTGTTTATTTATCTATTTATTTATTTTACTCATTCATTCATTATTTATTTATTTCATTTATTTATTTAGCTAGCAAAGTGAGTACAAATTAAATTTATAAAACAGAAATGTTTCTAGCCACTAGAATAAAAGCCAGGCTCGTGTACGGTGTGGTCTTAGCCAATAACATAACATAACATGACATGACATGACATGACATGACATAACGTAACACAACACAACATAACATAACATAGCATAACATGACATAACATAACATAAAATTTACAGAGGTAGTTTACAAATACAGTAATTAACTTAATTCAAAGCGATAAATAACACACAAGACAAAAAAGTTAGTAAGAGAAAAAGAGAGAAAAACACATATAATATGAATAGTCCACTGCAAGAATGATGGATGTCACTTTCTTGTCGAAAATGAACCAAGACTGTCAATATAGCTTAAGATATATAGAATGTTCATAAAGAGTTATATGGCATTAACACTGATAGTCTTTGTCCAGTAATGATCGGAAAATCACAGTTAAGCTTTGAGCGCTAAGCATTTCAAACTTTCAATTGCTTCTTCTGCAAAATGTATTCCAAATGACATCCATCATTCTTGCAGTGGACTGACTCTTCATATATATTGATAAAATCAGACAGAAGCCAGTGATACTCAATAAAGACATAAATATAGACGGCAGATATAATAAGATAAAAAATACACACATTTATTAGTATTGTATATCATAAATAATTTTGTAAATATCATTTTTAATGTTCAATTTTAAAATATTTCAAATTTGGAAAATGGTTTGTAATTTTATTATAAAGTCTTGGGCCGAAACTAGCAATTAATTTACGAATTTATGCATGAGCCTAATAAACCTATATTTTTGTCGTAAATCGAACCCGTGTCAACTCGATTTGTTGTCGGATATGCTGTCATTTTTAAGTTTATTTCAATTTATTAAATCTGTCCTAAATTTATCCCGTATATATTGCATATTTATTCAAGAAATTTTCGTGTGCTTGCTACTACTTAATTAGTAACGCAACTAGTAGCGTAGAACAAAGATATGTCATGATACTACTCAGCTGCTTACGTCATAATGAAATCAGGTATATCAGAGGCGGACCAAAACTGTGACAGAACTATTACCCGAGCAGAGCACGAATATTCAATTAGAGCATGTGTGTGTGCCTGAAAGTGTCACTCTTTTCTGGCTCCAAAAATTCGTTATAATGGAACGGAAACGAGTGCTCACGAGAGTTCTGCTTTACGTACCGTCGACCGATGATGAATCATGTTTTCCTATCTGTTTCTGGAAATTCCACAGCCAAAAATTTTGTCTGCCAAAGAGGTTAAAATGATTAGAGTTCATTAAGTTCTCTCTTTAGAACATTTCCATTACGAGATGGATTTCCATAATGGCACAACCGGATCATAAGGCAATGAGATGTAACCCATAAGTTAGACTACACTTCGCAATTATCATAAACATTCGTTGTATAATCTTATCTGCTACACACTTTAATTCAAAAGCGCATCACAGAAGAGGGGCTGGGGCTGGAAAGAGAGATTTTTAGTGAGTAGTTGCTAATGACTTGGGGTGCGGCGTGCGACGTTAGTGACTTTCCTCCAGTTATGACGAATTTAAATTACAGGATTTGTTCCATTAGTCTCTGAGGTAATGGCTTCGAGAAGTTATATTGAAAGAAAGAAAGAAAGAAAGAAAAAAGAAAGAAAGAAAGAAAAATGAAAGTAACGAATAAAGAAAAAGGATATAAAGAAAAGTGGTGAAAAAGAAAGAAAGAGAAAATAAAGATAAAATAAGTAAAGAAAAATGAAAGTAACGAATAAAGGAATAGAATGTAAAGAAAGGAGGTAAAAATGGAAGGAAAGAAGAAAAAGGAAGAAAGGAAGAAAGGAAGAAAGAAAAATAAAAATAAAGAAAGAAAAATGAAAATAAAGAATAAAGAAAAAATATAAAAGAAAAGTGGTAAAAAAGGAAGAAAGAAAGAAAGAAAGAAAGAAAGAAAGAAAGAAAGAAAGAAAGAGGAAAAAAACGTAAAAGTAAATAAAGAAAAATGGAAGTAATAAATAAGAAAAAAGAAGATAAAGAAAGGTGGTAAAAAGGAGGGAAAGAAGAAAAAGGTAGAAAGAAAGAAACAAGGAAAGAAGGAACGAATCAAAGAAATAAAGATAAAATAAATGAAAAATGAAAGTAGCAAAGAAAAGGAAGTAAGTAAAAGTGGTAAAAGAGGAGGGAAGGAAGAAAAAGGAAAAATGAAAGAAAGAAAGAAAGAAAGAAAGAAAGAAAGAAAGAAAGAAAGAAAGAAAGGGGAATAGAAAGAACGAAAAATGAAAGTAACGAATAAAAAAGGTATAAACAAAAGTGGTAAAAAAGAAACAGGAAATAAATATAAAAATAAAGAGAAATAAAAGTAACGAATAAAGAAGAATATAAAGAAAGGTGGCAAAAAGGAGGGAAAGAAAGAAAAAAGAAAAAGGAAAGGAAAAAAGGATAAAAGAAATAAAGAAAATGAAAGAAACGAATAAAGAAAAAGAATATAAAGAAAGGTGGTAAAAAGGAGGGAAAAGGAAAAAAGAAAGAAAAAAGAAAGACAAAAATAAATAAAGAAAAATTAAAGTAACGAATAAATAAAAGGATATAAAGATAAGTGGTAAAAGGAGGGAAGGAAGAAAAAGAAAGAAAAAAGGAAGGAAGAAAGAAAGAAATAAGGAAAGAAGAAATAAAGATAAAAATAAATAAAGGTAAATGAAAATAACGAATAAAGAAAAAGGATATAAAGAAAAGTGGTAAAGAAAAGGAAGGAAGGAAGAAAGAATAAAGATAAAAATAAATAAAGAAAAATTAAAGTAACGAATAAAGAAAAAGGATATAAAGAAAAGTGGTGAAAAAGGAGGGAAGGAAGAAAAAGGAAGCAAGAAATAAACATAGAAAGATGATTTGGAAAAGAGAGAGAAAAAGAAAAGAAAACGAAAGAGAAAAGGAAAAAAAAAGAAATGAGAAACCAAAAAAGAAAGAAGAAAATGATAGAAATAAGAAAAAGGAAGAAAGAAAAAAAAGGAATGTAATAAAGAAAAAAAGAATTAAGGAAACGTAAAAAGAAGAAAATGGAAAAAGAAAGAAAACTATGAATTTTGATGTGAATTTAGAGCGAAGTACTGAAATGGACAGTGAGAGTTTAAAACGTGCACATATCGACCACCCATTATTCAGTGCAGTATGGACATTAGATTATCTCCTAATTTTCATTAGACCATTACCATGACAGAGACGCATTCAACACGTGTACCATAATCCGTACATTTCATAATTTGGTTTCCTTCCTCCCGCAGCCCTGAGCTTTTCCGAAAGCTGTGTAATTGATTTATGACAAATATGATGATCACTACCGTAATTATCATTGTTCGAGGCTTTGGTTTTTGAACCATGCCATACATGCAGAAACATCGAAACTTTGAAGCTATTTATTTTCTTCATTACCGGCGAAGGGAATGAAAGGGAAAGCTATTTGTTGGATTTTTTTTACCAAGACCTAGATAATCAAATTTCGGCAGTAAAAGAGTTGTATTTGTGGTGTACAAAGTCAAGATTATGGGAGGTTTTTTTGGACATTCTCCCATTTATCCGTCGTCATTTCACCAACACTCTCCGTAATTCTCCTTTCATTACTCTCTCTAATCCGAAAAAATATGGCATCTCCTGTATTTGAGTGGATTCGTACCACTGTACTCTGCTATAGATATTCCTTGCAACTTCTTGTGCAAGTACTAATTATTATTTCTTTAAAATACGTTTAAAAATATTAGCGGAAAAATGTTTTATATATCATAAGAGACAAGAGGCACATTTGTTGGCTGATCTTTGAAGAACGAAATAGTGAGTAAATTTTATTTTAGTTGGTTATTTAACGACGCTGTATCAACTACTAGGTTATTTAGCATCGATGAGATTGGTGATAGCGAGATGATGTTTGCCGAGATGAGGCCGAGGATTCGCCAGAGATTACCTTGTATTCACATTACGGTTGGGGAAAACCTCGGAAAAAACCCAACCAGGTAATCAGCCCAAGCGGGGATCGAACCCGCGCCCGAACGCAACTTCAGACCGGCAGGCAAGCGCCTTAACCGACTGAGCCACGCCGGTGGCTAAAGAGTAAATGTTTTGAACTTTCTTCCCGTTCACCATTCCTTCCAGTGCATCCTTCAATAGGCATTTTCGTCTCAGTCAGTGACTCAACCATTTGTTTTTTTTCCGCCTGATCAGTTTCAGCATCATTCATTTTTCACCCACTTTTTCTAACACAGCTTTATTTAGTTACACTATTCCACACCTGTGGAGTAACGGTCAGCGCGTCTAGCCGCGAAACCAGGTGGCCCGGGTTCGAATCCCGGTCGGGGCAAGTTACCTGGTTGAGGTTTTTTCCGGGGTTTTCCCTTAACCCAATATGACCAAATGCTGGGTAATTTTCGGTGCTGGACCCCTGACTTATGACGCTCATATACCCAATAGTATTGTCTAAACTCCAAACGCACTGTAGGGTAGTAACACACTCTAGTATATACAGTCACGAAGCTCAATATGTAACAAATATGCAATCATAGATAGTTGCTAACCACTAGGATCGCTACTATTGTCTCATTACAGACAATGCGAAATATTACATGCACAACCTAGTGTTCCAAGCAACATCAACAACTCAAGCTTCGTGACTGTATATACTAGACTAGACTGTGGTAGTAAATAGTAAAGAGACAGAGAGAGTGAGAGTGAGAGAGAGAGAGAGCATCAGCTTAACTGTAGAACAACTTTTTTTTCTTTAAGTGGGTTATTTTACGACGATGTATCAACATCTCAGGATATTTAGCGTCTGAATGAAATGAAGGTGATAATGCTGGTGAAGTGAGTCCGGAATACAACACCGACAGTTACTCAGCATTTGCTCATATTGGGTTCAGGGAAATCCCGAAGAAACCTCAACCAGGTAACCTGCCCCGACCAGGATTCAAACCTGGGCCACCTGGTTTGGCGGTCAGAGTCGCTAACCGTTAATCCACAGGCATGGACCACAGGTATTCTTGTGTCCCTTAGTATAACACAATAAAACTCCAGTGATGTCATGTCATTGGGCTCCCACGTAAGCACCAGCACAAAGTAACAAGGGAAATTATCCAAATATTTATTCGTGCTAGGTACGATGAAATAATAATTTCTGAAATTTTGATATTGAAAGAGATGACGTAAACTGTTACACTAGAATACTAATTTTATTGCCCTCCTCTGAAAGCCAGAAGAAGAATTTTTATCGGTTCCATATCTCAGAAATGCCAGATAGAAATTTCTCAAACTAATGTCTCATCCATCACAATTCACACAATCTACCGGCAATAGAAAGCCGACGAAAAATATGAGGAATGGTGACGAATTCTTCATCATTTGCTGAAACATTTTCCGTAAATGAGAGGTAAGAAATCTGTCAAGTGGTGAATGGAAATCAATCAGAAAATTCGATATGAAAATTGATGTTTCACACCGTCTCTATCTGAACGTAACACAAAATGAAACAGGGATGTGACTACCGGGAAAAATCTACGTTCCTTTATCGCTTGAGTGAAAAGTGGAATGTAGAGATATATCGCAGGAAGTGGAAGCGGCAAATCTATCGATATGCTTTATGGAGGTCCGGGAAGTCGCGTACGACCACCTCAACCAATCAACCTTTCAAGATACATCTCTTTCTAAAACGCGAAAGAAAAATGACGTGTACCTTGGCTCGAAGTGGTCACTGCAAACAATTCACATAGGTTTAAATAAGTGTGTTCTACGTCATCACTATCACACTGGCTACTATCAATGACAGTTACCTCCAGAGACAAGTTAGAGAGCTCTCAATTCTGCAATGAATTTCCCTGCTTATTTAATTCAATTACGAGCACTTTGAATGAAAGTTGTAATCAAAATTCTTGGAACAAATGTTTCATATTCCTAATTTACAAAACATACAGATAAAAATGTATTAAATTTGGAGTGACAATTGCTTTGCAATAAACATAAGCATACTTTTCTTCACGATAATACCACCAAAGATTGCTGCCTTCTTACGCTTCTTTCTTATTTTAATATTGAACCTGGAAAACTTCCATATATGAACCTCGAAAACTCCCATGTGTGAAAATATTGAATCTTCAATTTTCATATTTTTCCTCTTTATCAAATAACACAAAACACTCAAATTGACTCATAAGGTTCCCAGAAACAAAACTGAAGCTAATTAGTAATATTATTTTGACTTTTATCCTTCTCGTCATTTTTAAATCAGAAATCAATGCAATGCAAATGAAAATACACGATTTTCGCAATTATAATATATAAAACTGAATCATGTATAGCCTATCATTAACTAAAACAGAGTAGCATCATAAATAATAACATCAAATGAATCCGTTTAAGAATGATATCTGGTTAACTTATACTACGTGTTTTCAAAAAGATGTTAACACTTATATGGACAGTGATTTACATACAGTACTTTCAAAATTTCTCCACTAGTTCACCATCATCTTCAACACACACAAGGAACATATCCCATGTGGTATGCAGTGCTTGGATACACATTTCTTGTAGAATAGCTGCAATTATATCCGTTATTCTCTCTCAGAGATTGTCAACATTTTGTAGCTTGGTTACATAGGCTATACACGGTCTGTCAGTATACATCACAACCATATATGACTGAAAATGAGATCCGGCGAACGTTGCTCGCCATTGCATTGTTCCTTATCTATCATCCATCTTCAGTATTATAACTGAACTGCATCCGAGCACGAGTTTTTAGTTCTTCTGATGTATTAATTTTATGTCATCTCTATAATCAAAGGAACTAAATTATTATTTCTTATTATTACAATCTCCGTTCAACTTTCTCTTCAAGATTTAGGGCTTGCACAATTTGCATATAATATGGCCGCATCCAAAGATCTTTCTTCAACATTGTTCCTACAGTTGACCTGGAGAGGACAGATTCTGTGCTGTATCGTCTTGTTGGTTAAATGGACTACTTAAGAAAGCCTCTTGTACAGCAAATTGGTTTTCAAGGGATCAGAGGACTCACTTGTCATAAATGCTGTAAATAGTTGATCTAGATGGTGAAGAAGGTTTCATATTTATTGCGAACCACTATATGGGATTGAAAAGCTTCTATCTGTGCTGCGATTTTTCGTCTTGCTCCAAGGTGAATCGTGTAGTCATTTTTACAATAGTGATTAATAGAAATTCATTATGAACATGTAAATAGCAAAACGTATTTTATTTTAAAGAAATTTAATCATGTTGCCCCCAGTGTTCTGTGTACAACTTAAATATGGGAGAGAGTAGGGCAGTTCTATGATACGGAACGTAGAAGTCTGTCTTAGGACTAATGGTGGCCATTTTGAGTATAATCTGTAGAATTATGCATGGACTTTCTTTAACAAAATTTAAAAATTTATTTGTAATAAGCAAACATGTATGAAGTAAAGAGTACCTGTAATTACAACATAACCACAATCGACTATACAGCACATTTACATGAAAATATTTGCTTGTTTTACGGTCCTCTATCCATTCTTCAAAGATACCCCACATATTAGTTGAGACAATTATAAAACGTGTACATTATGGTTTGGAGTTTTCTACATACTTTTGTTTTCAGCTGCGATAACAGAAATTGACCACGCTTAGACAACTTTAAAAAATCAAGTTCCTAAAAAGTTATGCATTTCTACCGAAATTGTAATTAATATTATTTTTATGAATGTAAATATTTCTCTAATCTGTACATTATTTATTTACAATGGCACAGTAGAAATAATCTCAAGATTTGTGATGCAATTTTTGGGTACTCAAGAACAATAAAAATTCATATCACATAAAGGAACAGAAGCCGATGGAGTACTGTAGAATTCAAAGTTCAAATTTCCGAAAAAGACAAGATTTGAAATTAGAAGCACATGATGTAGGCCTACGTAATATATGCACAAATTCATGACTTGTGGTAAACGTATTTCAGCTTATAAAAGGGGTGGAAGTGAACGGGAGTTGTCTCCTGAAATAAGACGAGAGGATGTAAAAGCAGGTTACAGACCTGGTGGCAGTACATTATTTAACGATTTCAACTCGTGAAGTTAGTAAGGGTCGAAACTGCATGTGGGCGAGAAAGTTCTGACGAAGTTTGCTTGGAACACATTATCAGGTCAGGGTTGTACTGGTGGTAGTGATGGTGATGATAGTGGCGGTGGTAGTAGTATTGGTGATAATGGTAGTGGTGGTGGTTGTAGTAGTAGTATTGGTGATAGTGGTAGTGGTGGTGGTAGTAGGGTTGTTAATAATGGTAATAGTACCAGTAGTAGTGGTGGTGGTAGTAGTACCTACTAGTAGTAACAGTGGTGGTGGTGGTAGTAGTAGTAGTAGTAGTAGTAGTAGTAGTAGTAGTAGTGGTGGTGGTGGTGGTGCTGGTATTAATAGAAGCAGTAGTAGTAGTAGTTCCATCAGGTCGCACGCGAATCCTTATGACATTTCTCAGCAAGTCATCATCAGAGTTATACTAAGTGCTGTAAATTTAAGATACCGACTCACAGCTCTATATTAGCTCCGGAGGAAGCCACGGTAACAATATTTTATCTACAGAAATCAAAACTCGAATGGGATGTAATTGACTATTACACGATTAGAAGAAAATATATAAAAATTAAACGAAATAAATTACTCTAATATAATAAAATAGTAATTGACTTACTAAAATTCTATTTCACTAATGTTAGCTTCACCAAAACGTTTGAACGGAGCAGCTATTTTCAGTTGACTATGCGGTAAACAAATTACAATCGTAAAGCATGCTTTATAGTACCGTCAAGAATTCGCAGTTTGAAATGTTAGCAAACAAAGAAACAATGCTAGGGAAGTGATAGAAGTAAACAAATTGTAGAGAAATGATAAAATTGTAGCGATAAACAGCTATGGTTGGTTTAAACACATCCTTTCGTACCGTTTAATTGGTCAAAAGTAGTATAATGTAATAAAAGTGTTATAGTCCTGTTAAAATCCATATTTTTGGCAGAATTTTAAGTCAAGAAACTCGGAAACAGCGGCTTTAACGGTCTCCATTAGGCCACCGACTAGCGACGTGATGAGTTTCATGAAGAATGTTTAATGCAGATTCTACGATGAGAGGAATGTCCTACAAATAGATGCATCTCGTAAGAAATTGGAAACGATTAACTGTAAGGGGTCAGAATTTATATATATATGTAATACTGTGATTATCATTTATTTTAAATGTAGTAAATCAACATAGGCTGAAATTTATTTTCAGAAAAAATAAATAAATTGTAGCATATGTTATTTGATTTATTTCGATATTGGTATGATGAAGAGTGTGCGGAGATCTTGGACCTAAGTATAAATGCATTAAATATTTCTCGACAGACACCATTGAAAATTATAATTTGTACTCTTTGTATGAAAATTTTAATGTGTTTTCCCCTAAAGCGAATAACATTTTATTTTAAATGGATCAAAATTTGCAGGTTCCTTATCGTTTAGGAATGAGAAAAGAATTCAGTAACAAATTTATCATTCCAACATCTTTGGCTTCCCAACAGAAAAAAAAATCTCCAATACGAATAGGCCTATCAAGGTTGGAAGGAAATAAATGTAACAGTCTTATTTCAAAGACAGTTGACTGGATTACATCGCATTAAAATGGAGAACATATGAATAATACAGGAATGTAAATTATATCATTGTCAATAATTCTTTATTAATTGTAAAGGAGAAATCGTCGAAAATAAAAGAACACCTATATTATTGACTGTCAAGAAACATCCAGGACAGATTTTACGGAAAAAAATATATAATGCATTACATGTCAGATTGTTTTGTAAACGAAGTACACGATTTGCAGAAATAAATTAGTAGGGGTGGAAATAGTTCGCAGTTAACGTAAAATTACGGCATCAGATTCAAAAATACAGTGAGGATGAGACGAAAAATAGTTATTCTCCCCTATAGTTGACAGTTTCAATAATAAAATGTATTAAGTTAAAAGGTAAAAGGTGAAGGCATCCCCGTAAAATGCCATGAAGGCACTTGGGGGCATGGAGGTAGAGCCCCATGCTTTCCATGACCTCGGCACTAGAATGAGGTGGTGTGGTCGGCACCACGCTCTGACCGCCTTTTAACCCCGGGAAAGGCCCGGTACTCAATTTTATAGGAGGCTGAGTGAACCTCGGGGCCGGTCTGAAAGTTTGGCAAACGAGAAAAAATCCTTTCACCACCTGGGATCGAACCCCGGACCGTAGGTAGCTGCTTTACCAACTGAGCTACCCGACCGCCCAAAAATGTATTAAGTTACCTACAGAAAAGTTTTCAGATTCAATGATTCATGTTAGCGCGTCTGGCCGCGAAACCAGGTGGCCCGGGTTCGATTCCTGTTTGGGGAAAGTTACCTATTTGAGGTTTTTTCTGGGGTTTTCCCATGAGCAAATGCTGGGTAACTATCGGTGCTGGACCCCGGATTCATTTCACCAGCATTATCACCTTCATCTCATTCAGACGCTAAATAACCTAAGATGTTGATAAAGCGTCGTAAAATAACCTACTAATAATTAACGATTCATATCACCGGAAAGACACTCTTTTCGCGCATTGTTAAAAATATACGAGTTCTGATCACATCTGCTCAGCATCTGGCAACTCCACTCTGTGATGTAATTGATTTTCCTCCATACGCCCTCAAATTTTGCGTGTAGAATATCCAATTTTGACATTGTATTATCCTATTATCGAGAAAAGTGGGTTTCATCGCAGAGATATTTTTTCAAGGGAAACGGTCGATATTGGCAGGCTATTAAACCATAGGATGATCTCTCATGGAAAATATTAAATGAACTCATTTTGTAATTTACCCTCCAACTGCGCACAAAGTTCTCCACAGAATACAAACATTAAAAAAATGCTCCCCTCATATTCTGCAAGACTGTAAAAAATCCCTTGGATTTTTATATTAAGAACAATTACTAGTAGCTATTTGAAGAGACTACAGTAGTGGAATTATTCTCCTGTCACGTGATATGAAGACATGCACTCAAAACGCTGAAGTAGTTAGTGTGTGTGTGTGAGTTCTATTTCACAGACAGGCTTGTAATGTTGAGGATCGATTACAACAATAGTTTAGTGCACAAACTCACACGAATTTTTTTAATGCAACATTTTAATATCCCACGCTTCCATAAAGCAGTACCATTTTTTAAAGAAATTTTTGTTTGTGTGATTTTCGAAACGAGATAAGGGACTCCTAGTTGCTAATAATTGTTGACAAACCGCTATAAAAGTTCGCCGATTAGGTAAACTTCATTGCGGAAAACATTGACGGTACATCTTCTTGCCTCACTTGAATTACAACGACTTCCTCCATAAATTAATAACATAGTATGATATTCCTAAACTGTGAATGACATTGTAAGTTGTTTATCGAATACCTGGTAAAGAACTGTCATCCGCTCGGCAGTAGACCTATGGACAGGGAGCTTGAGCTCAGCTGACATGAACGTACGTCTGTGCAGAGTACTGCCTGCTGAACACGTTGCCACGTCTCTCCAAGTCAGAATATTAACAAATTTAAGCATGCATTTTTATTTAATTTCACGAGAACATAATAGAACACAAAAATGTGTATTTAAACTAATATTAACTCTTTGCTAGATATATCTACTGATGTAATTGTTTTAGTAATCTTACTAACGATATACGCAGTATAACACGAATAAATTAAGATAAGAAATAATGTTTTCTGGGAAAACTATCAAGTTTTGACTATGCTGTATGGGCATTTTTGATCCTGTAAACCGTCTCCGACGACTGTGAAAATAACGGCACTTATACTCCTTACACCTGTATATTAGAGAATTGAGCTAGCTACACGGGATCAGTAAATTTAACCCCAGGCCAAGAAAGAGAATGAAAAAGAAGAGATAAACCCCTCTGGTCTGAATAGCAGCGTTCCGTCCATTAGTCACTGCAGTAAGATTGCTAGACTTTCTAATGGCAGGAAATTATGATATGCGTTAATCTTTTTATTTTATAATTTGCAAGAAATCCGTCCATTTAATTTGAAAACTGCAAAGAGAGAATTCAATCCTTATCAATTACCTAATGATAAGAGCAAGAATCAATATCTTACGGATAGTACTTATCTAGTAAAAACAGTGTAAACATTTAGGGAAAATTAAGCTGTTAAAATCTGCATACTAATATTATTACTCTGTATATGGCGCATAATGGGCCAATTGTAAGCCTAAGTTTAAATATCCTTTCAGAGTACAGTCCTAAATAGTCAAACCAAGTCAATCCCGCTGAACTGTTTACCTGGTTGCGTTTCTTCTGAGATTTTCTCCAAGTATAAGACGAATGGAAAATTTTCAGACTGATCTCGCCATCACCAATTCCACAGACCCAGCCCTAAGGATCTCGCAATTGTTGCAACGTCGATTTATTTATTTATTTAGTTAGTTAATTAATTTATTTAATTATTTACTTAATTATTTATTTTGCTAATAATTGTAACAAAATATAATATATAGAGAAATACATTAACTCGCCCCTAAAAGAGTAGAACTCGTGCTCAGGGACGGATTCCTGAATTGAAATTAGTAAGTATACAATACAATTTGTCTCATGTGTACTATGCAATTAGAATATATAAATTTAAATTTATACTTTTTCAATTTTTATAAAATCCATACATAACTTTTTAAATTTAATACTAGAACTATTAGAATTGACAAGATTAGGATATTTAAATATAAATTTGTTATATATTCTTGGACCTAAATTACTACTATGATCAAATACTGTAACAGTTTTGCATTTTGGTTCAAACAAACTTAAAGAATTCATACCTTTTGTTTCATAACTATGAGAATACAATTCAAAATTATTTTGATTTTTATGTACGCATTTTATGAATACAATGTAATAAATGTTTCTTATGTTAAGAACATTAAAGTCTAAAAACAATTTTTCAGATTGAAAATCAATAGGTTTGTGAAGACATATTTTAATTATTTTCTTCTATGATAAATAAAGTGCATTGAAATTGGATTTAAATGAGCTACCCCATCCTATAATTCCATACATAATTACCGATTGAAATAAAGTTAAATATGTTGTGCGTAATACACTTATTGACAAGTAATTCCTCAGTAAAACAAAATAATATATTATTTTACGTAATTTATTACAAAGGTAATTAATGAATTGGTTCCATTTTAAATGATTATCGAAAATTATGCCTAAATACTTAACTTCAGAGGACTCCTTAATAATCGGACATTTACACTGTATAAGAAAACAAACAGAATTATGTAATTCAATACTTAATATAAATAACCAAATTAGAAAGAAATGGAATGAGTAGGCCTATGTCAAATTATTGTTAGCGGCGACATTATCTATTGTGACTACAAAGATTTCGAACTGGCATTGTAAACAGCGGATATATTTTGAGAGCTTTTATAGTACAGACATATCCGAACAGCGAGCGAACTCGGTCCGACATTGCTGCCAGAAGTCATTTTTGTACGCTGTTCGTGATGTATGACAGCTGTATTATTTCACTGTTGCAGGAAGTACGTAAACCACAATATTGCGATCTGATACATTTCATTTGATATTAAAACGGTGACATTAACGCTCCAATACAGAACTACGTTCAGTGATTAATTTAAATCGTCTGCTTTCATTTGCGCACATTATTCATCAATGAAAATACTTTTATATGCTTTTATATTTTTATGTATTACAACAAAGTAACGAAAGTGAATGTATCCTGTAATTTCTGTACTTGCTGGCACCATCTGAAGGCCATGCTCTAGTGAGTTCTGGTAAAATATTTCAATTTTTACCGTCTTTTACTTACTCCATCAATTTGTATGTATGTATGTATGTATGTATGTATGTATGTATGTATGTATGTATGTATGTATGTATGTATGTATGTATGTATGTATGTATGTATGTATTCACACTGCAAATGGGTAAATACCCGGTGGCAGTGGTAACTAATTGCACTCAATAATACAATTAATAATAAATTAATAATACTTAATAGTAATGATAGTAATAATAATAATAATAATAATAATAATAATCACAATAATAACAAGGAGCATCCTAAATTAAATGAAGCACGATCACTTGAAATAACATGTAAAGTAAATCTAATTTATAACTTAACCCTAAGTTCGAACTAAAACCCACGAGTATATGTTCATACATGCACAAGTACGTTTCAGCACTACACTCATTTCGCTGTCAACTCACTCACTGCACTGGAACTACGACACATTTCACTGTTATCCTGATTTCAATAACACTTCAAAAACATTTCACTGTTCGTATACTTTGCACTGCCACTATAAACTATAGAACTTCCCTGGCACAAACACACTTCACTGACACAACACACTTCACTGACACAAAATACTTCACTGAGATAACACACTTCTTCACTGATACAACACTTCAAATAACAAAATATCAATTACATCCTTTCAATAATGTGTATAATATACTACCGTCTATTAGTGAAGTCCTTAAGGCTATTTTTAAATACATTTTTGGTTATTGATAAAGACTTTAGTACGTCTGCAGGTAAAGCATTCCAGTCCCTGACAGTACGATTGAGAAAAGAAAACTTTCCAGTGTCCGTCCTCTGTCTTCTTTCCCTCAATTTATGTGAGTGGTCGTTCCTTGAAGAGTAATATGTATGTTTCGAACATCGCGCATAGTCGAATTCGCGTTCTCCTGTCCGTGGGTGTGTCCCATTTTAATAGTGAATTATTAAGACAACGCTTGACAGCCCGTTTCTGAATCTTTTCCAATGTCTTAATATGTCTTTGGTCTATGAGAAAATATATTTGTGCAAAGTTTGATTTCAGTATTTGAAATGTAAGTGATCTAAATATTATTCGTTTTAAGGAGACAAATACCATTGTACAGGAAAAAAGTAAAGAAGGTAAACTTGCGAATTCTAAATCAGGCATTAGATCAAGTGGACAGCTTCAAATACTTGGGGTGTACTATAAGTATTAATTTGAGATGCTGCAATCTCGACAGTATGTTTAATTAATAACTCTTCTATACCCGCTATTAACTTAACTCCTAACATTCCGTTTCTCCTTATTGATCTTAAATATCTACCAATTGTTAGTTCCACACTTTAATTACTTTCCTTCCAGCATTCTATTCTTACTAATAAATTTATATATAGAATTATTCTAAAAGATGGGCCCAATTTCATTAATTTGTATTTAATGAAGTATAAATTGGACATGAACAATCTATATACTAATAAGAAGAGTAAGTTTCCAAGTTTTTCTAACCCAGGTTATAAATGTTCAATGTGTCCCCCCTCTGCTGCACGCCAAACATTTAAGCGGTAGCCAAACTCGTCCCAGACGCGAAGAAGCGTGTCATGTGTTATCGAGTTCAACGCAGCAGTGACACGGTTCCGCAGTTCAGCTAGAGTTGTTGGTAGAGGTGAGACGTAAATAGCCTCCTTTACATAGCCCCACAAGAAAAAGTCACATGGCGTGAGATCAGGAGATCTCGGTGGCCAGAAGTGTACAGCCAGGTCTTGATTTCCCATGCGACCTATCAATCGTTGAGTAAGGGATTAATTTAAAAATCCTCGGACATCACGGTGCACGGTTCCTGTTGGAAAATGAAGTCTTGTGAATCTTCGGTAAGTTGTAGAAAAAGCCATTGTTCCAACATGTCCAGGTACGTTTTTCCACTTACAGTGCTTTCCGCAAAACAGAATGGTCCATAAACTTTATCCGTGATAAGGCACAAAACACGTTTAGTTTCACTTCGTGCAAATTCAAAAACGCAGAAAACCTTATGCTGTATAGTAGCCATCTTACTCACAACTGACACCAAACGCGTATCTATTGGCGCGAGTACCCTAGCGACCGTTTACGCAACTATCATCACCCAAACGGTGGAAAACAAAACTTTGGAACTTCCTCTTTCGTTTGGTATGTAGTCTGTGTATGTCCAAGTTGTATGTCGCGAAATACAAATTAATGAAATGGGGTCCATCTTCTAGAATAACCCTGTATAATTACTGTCTTTCTACATCCCATCTTATTCGTCCTACTTTACGCAATATTCTACTGATTAGTATTACTGTTTCAAAATATCATACATAAATTTTAACTGCCTATACAATTTAAGCCACTGTACTAACTTTACTTATTTTTAACACTTCACACGGTTTTACTCATTGGGATCCTCTTCTTCGTAATACACATCATTATAATAATTTTGCTAAATCTTTATATGAGTATCAAGTTCACTTTAGTTTGATCATCCATTCCTTCAACTCAAGCAACACTCACTATCTAAAAATGGCTTTTAAGGAATCCGGAGGTTCATTGCTGCCCTCACATAAGCCCGCCATCGGTCCCTATCCTTAGCAAGATTAATCCAGTCCCTACAATCATATCCCACCTCCCTCAAATCCATTTTAATATTATCCTCCCATCTACTTCTCGGCCTCCCCGAAGGCCTTTTTCCCTCCGGCCCCCCAACTAACACAGTATATGCATTACTTTGTATTTTTTATTTTTATTTCACATGAATTAATTTATTTTTTTGTTTTATTTGTATTTTATATTTACTTTCAAATAATTAACTGTGAAATCAAAATGTAAATTTAATGTTATTGTAGCTCATTTCAGCATGCTTACGCTTATTACTAATTTAAATTCATTTTCATATTTTCAGATATGCCTAGTAATATAATAAAATAAGTATATATATTTCAATCATAAGACACATCTGAAAATATAAAAATGAATTGTAAATTACTCAATGTCAATCAGACAGCATTGTATAAACGTTATCTGAACTTGAAGATTAAATTACACAACACTAACACAAACATTTGGTTTAACCAACAATGTTTGAAAGAAAGCTTAACACCTAATTATGCAAGAATCAAAATTAAGAGCAAAACCCAATCAGCCAGAAAAACAAAAACTTTGGCCGAAAAAAACAATGTGTCTTATGATTGAAATTTATATATACTTATTTTATTTTTATTACGCCTATTACATTTAACTCTGCGGGGAAGGATCAAGTTCTCAGAATTGGGCGCTAGAATTAAAATAAATGGGAACCACTGGCTTAGATCGTAACATATGGAGATTAGAAAACAGTAAATCGTCATGAAATGACAGAGACTCGTCGAGCTTATCTCGCTATGACCAACTCCAGACAGTTCATACGGCGTCGTTAAATACTGATTCATAAATAATTAGTAAGGAGTGGCTGATCGTAAAACGAAAGAGTGGAGAGTTTTAATGAAAATCATATTTCCAACAGAAATAGTGAAACTGTAAGTAATGTGTCGCTTACGTTTTGTACAGTGTCAGACTTAAGTCATTAATATTTTCTAGGGAGCCCAAATAACAGTCGAATCATATGGGAGGTATTTAATGGTTTCGTAGGCGAAATGAGGGGTGTGTGTAATGTTCACATGCATGTTACGAATATTAGTCTTCGTATGATAATCTCATGTTAAACACTAGAGATGAACAAAACTAACTGCTGCTCTCGCTTGCTGTGTTCGTTGCATTTGTCTTTCCAGTCTCGTCTCGTCATTCTCGTGCACTTCGAGTCTCGTTCATCATTCTGGAAATGGCATTTGTACGGCGTGGAATGATTTTGTAACTTTAAATAGCATACTTCATTCAAATAAATAACATTATAAATGTTTAAATGAGACAAAAAGACAAACCAGAACAATATCTTAGTTATCAAAATGTTCTGGTTCTATTATATCACCTATGGTTATATAAATAGAAAAAAAATTGTCAAATAAATTTGCATTTCTAAGAAACATAAAACATAACGTTAATATATTTTCACTTGAGATTGCACACTTGATCTTAAACATATGAAAAGAAAATTCCTAGCCTTTTAATAAGGACTTAGTAATTACATAAAGCCTGGGGAACGGATTATTATACACTGAAAGGTAGAGATGATGTTTCAAATAGGCTACTTGATTGTTTATACATATATAATAGTTGCCAACGTACTAGATAAAAGTTCAATCAGGTATAAACAACTGTGGCGATTTCAGGCTGCTTGACGTTCAGAACTTCGGGAGTGATCAATCTCGACGTCTCGAAACACTCACAAGCAGTCTTTACGTCAACGACGCGATGTAATACAACATTGTCGTGTGGATTTTCGGCTTTGCGGGCGCTGATAATCTTGCTTTTTCAATCGTTGTTCATCTCTATGTCAATCTTTTATATTAATTATTCAATCTCTCCTTTTCAATGTTTATTTCAGTCCTGAATAATATTTTGTCGAATAATTTCCTCTTCATATATTTTCTATAACATCGTTTTTTCAAAAGCAAGTAATATTTAATCCTTCAAATAAATTTATTTGTTTTGTTTAATTCGGAATAAGCAACGTATCTTCAAAGAACAAGCAGCGCAGAATTTTAACACAAATTATTTCAATATACGTTCAATATGTCACGCGTAGTGACACTAGCACAATGAGAACGTAACCTGGGTAGACCAATAGTTGGATTCAGACTGTGACAGACCACATGGTTTAAGACATACGAGATCGCTAACAACCCTCATTGAATTGGACGATGTCAATGTAATTTGCTTGCTGGAACATCTTATATTTAATTCTTCTCTCGCTATGTTTCGCTTTTGTTATTACGAGCTTCAGATATTCAAACCGTGAATGGTTAGCGACAGTAGAATTCGAGCTTTCATAGCTACTGCAGTGAAACATTCTGGTTCACATATATGGTATTCAGGTAAAAGGGCTTACCCAACAAATAAGTTTTTTTTTTTTTCAGAAAAAGTTGTAACTAAATTTTAACACATTATTGTTAGTTCTTTTATATGATGGAATGTAAATATAATTGTCAAAAAAAGGTCTACACATTTAGAATTAAATTTAAACTAATTACACTAATTATAGTAAAAAAAGTCACATTTTAAGAACGAGGGTTAAGCCCTTTCACCTAAACACCATCGGTATGATGTTGCGATCAATTGAGTACCTCCTTTTTAAAGTAGTAGTAATTATAATATTCTAGAAGTACCTAGAATCGAAGTCCGATATTAAAAAGTACGAAAGGAATGGTCGAGTATCGAACCCTCTCAGGAAGTCGAAAATATTCATACGAACACATCCCTCTAGTTAAGAGCCATAAACTATCCTCGAGAGATTCGCGTATTATAAATGTTTGTTTCTTTGCTCAGACGCATCCTATGAATTAATGTATCAATAATTAAGGCTGGTTAACAATAAACCTGGAACGGAAACGAGAACGAGAACGGAAATATTGTTAAAATAAATGTATTTAAATGTGAGCATTCACAATAGTTAATTGTGAAGACTTACATTAAAATATATTTATTTTAACAATATTTCTGTTCTCGTTCTCGTTTCTGTTCTCGTTATCGTTTTCATTCTCGTTATCGTCGTTTCCGTTCTCGGTTTATTGTGAATCAGACTTTAGTCTACCGAACCTATGTCTATTTATTATTTTACTTCTTCTCGATCGTTACTTAAACAAAAACAACAAGCGCTGCGAGTTAGAGAATTTCAACGACATGAAGTATTGTGTTTCCACTCGTAGTCGTGTTGTGCGTGACGCATAAAACAGTTTATGCACGGCTTGAGCCAGACGCCCTGTACAAACTGCACGGATGTGCCACAACTTCTTTCTATGCTCATCAATGTCGAGAAGACTGCGTAACCGTGGTATATTCCTTATTAAACATGTTGTATCTTATATGATGTTGCCATGTTGCACACGCTACGAGTCTAGGAAATCGCATTTCTGAAGTTTTTCTCTTTACACTCACTAAATAATTTATCTTCATGTCTCTACTTGCAAGGAGTTTGTGTTATCACAGAAGTCCATTTATTCTAACTTCTTGCTTATGAACTCGCAATTTCAGAAAGTTGCCTCCGTAAATTGCTAGAAGGAACATAATATGACGGTTAGACTTGCGTGCTGATTTGAGATGAATTTAAAAGTTTCATAACCCTGTACCGAGATAAATTTTATGTAACGTTTTGGAATAAAGAGTTCAATAACCAGATTTTGGTGATATGATTCCGATTCCGACGAAGGAATGTGTGATTCGTAAAGGCAATGAACCTTTGAAATTTCTAACTTCTACAGTTTTACACCAATTAATCTGAAACTTTTATAATTTTTTTACAATGTGGATATGCAATACACAAATTTTCACTTTCTTTACTTATAATTAATTTTTTTTTTAAACATTTATAATTGTCCCAATTTTCAAAGCTTTTCTTTAATGTATGACTTGAGGCTTTCCCGGCGTTTGATGTAGAACAACTCTTCTCGGGTTCTCAGCCACGTGATTTGGAGATTTGCTTCCAAGTTTTCGATGGGTAGCTCTGCCATTTTCTTCAGGGAATGAAGTGATCTGGATCAATGTCTAGCCGGTACATATGCAAAAGTAGGGCTTCCCGCTGCGGGCCAATCACGTGCTAGTTCCTAGTCCCGACCGCCAGGCGCATTCTGGTTGGTGGAAGCGGCAGCCAATCAGGAGCTTTTTGCTGGTCCCGACTGTCTGCTGTGTGCTGCTGGTCTAAGCGTATTGATGGCAGGTTTCTATGCTGTACTCAGCTGTAGACCCCCGTCTCTGTTGAAATTATTGCCATCTAGCTGGATTTCGATGGCTTCCTTGATAACCAAGTCCCAGAAACCTGATGTCTTGTCCAAAATGGTGGTGGCGCCGAAATCTATCTTGTGACCCGTTTCTAGGCTATGTTGGGCTACTGCAGACTTATCGGGGTAATATAGTCTTATGCTGCGTTGATGGTCCTTGCAGCGTTCCATAATGGTGAATCCCGTCTGCCCGATGTAGCATTTCCCACACTCACAAGGTATTTTGTGGACACCAGGTGTCCTAAACCGAAGGTCGTTTCTTTAAATTTATATTTAATTTGTTCCTAATAGATGTATATAAAATATGACACATGCTTTTCATATTTTTCCAATTTTGTTATTCTAGGTTTAATTTGTAATTCAGTAAATATAAAATATTCTTTGTTTTTCTATGATAAATTATCTAGTTTTAATTAGCGAGATAATCTTTTCGTACATTGATTTTTATTGTAATTGTAATTGTAAATTTAATACTAATTGTAATTTTAGTTGTAATTGCAATTGTAAATTTAATACTAATTTTAATTTTATTCTTCATATTATAGTTGGAATCTCCTGGTAGAAGGGCAGAGAAGGCCTGACGGCCTTATCTCTACCAGGTTAAATAAATAAATACTACTAATAGTACTTTTTAAAAAACAAATATTTACGCTTTTCGTTGTTAATTTTCCTATTTTTTAAAACTTATCACATCCTCTACACCTAGTGCTTTGAATACTTTCAATAGCAGAAGAAAACACATGTGTCAGCTTATTTCACATGGTTTTGTGAACTTCTGTATGAAATTGCACTGACATTGCAGAAAACTGCATTTATTGGAGCATTTTAAATATTACAAAATGTTGAAAATTGGAAAATCGAGAAAACGATAACAATGTACAGCATGTATATAATATATAGTATCGATATCCTTCTTTCCTATGTAGATGTTCTATACAATTTTTCTCCTACATAACAGCGCGAAATAAGAACTGAATGAAAAATAAAATTAGTTAAAATGGAGAACGAAGTCTATCAGAATGACAGCTGAGTGTCAGTTTAAAGGGCTGCAGCTCCATGCACGCGTTGGTTCTTTTAAATTCGTCCTGAGGGCTCTAAATTTTCATAGGGCTAAAATAAGCACAGATTTTAGAAAAATGAAACATAATTTTATTTCGGAATATGTATTATATGACTTTCTTGTGTTAAATTCTAGAATTTAGAAATAGAATTTAACACAAGAAAGTCATATAATACATATTCCGAAGTGATACAGTGTTAAAAGTTGTGTAATCAAGATGTATAATTTTATTTTTTAAATTTAAAAATAAAATTTCCATTTTTTATTGTTTTTTTCGTTATTTTCACCGATCCATAGCCTTCAGACACTTGGAAATACATCTCGAAACATTATTAAACAACCAAAACCATCTCATTTCCTAGCAGTATTCTCCGGGTAGTCATAAATGCGGAATTGATTTCAATATCTCGCAAGTTCCATATGGATTACGACAAAAGCGAACGTCTGAAATAAAAAGACGAAAACTGTTGACGCCGTTGAGTAAAATTCTCAAAGCTGTGAAAGAGAAGGGACTTACGGTTGTCAAGGAAAAGTTATATCAAATCGCAGCTTCAGCATTGTTTGTGAGGTGTTATATATACATGTCTACCCTAGACTAATACGTGAGCCAGGTTCTACGAAGCGAAAATTAAAAAGTTTCTTCAACTTGGAAGTTGGGGAGTGGAGGAGAACACTATCCCCAAAAGTTGTGTTCCCCCAGCCTCTTCAGCATGCACCACAAGTCCTCGGCTCTTTGCGGTCGGATTAATATTCTGGGCCGCGTGACGCCCGAACCTCTGGGGTCACACTGACTTGTCCCGGACATTTCAAATCTGATAACTTAACCTGATTAAGCTATTAAACCGGTCATTTATTCCTGTGTTAGTTCCAAGCCAAGACATTTCTTTCTGCCGATTTTTAAAGACGTTATTCCGTCTATATTCGCATGGAAATCAGTCCCCATTTTACCCCCAAACACTTTCCCGTTTTAAATACTACAGAAAGAAACGAGTATTTTCCTTTTGTTATGCGTATAATCAGCAATATTCTTGGATCAAATTTGAGTACTCATTTCTTTTTTTTAACATATAATATTCTTAGCTGAAAAAAACCTGCTTTCATGTCTCAATATCTGAAGTAATAGACTTTTAAACTATAATTTTTCAAATAAGTCCTGATCTACAACAGAATATACCAATGCGAATCCAACAGATCCAGGTTCGATTTCAAATAGAGAGCCTGAAATTCATCTCCCTCCCACTTACAGGCCGACTGAGAGCGTGTTCTTTGTGTTTGTCTTCTGTTGCTTTCGGTTTCTGTATTCCGCTACTTTCACTACAGTACATGACCAGGGCTTTCCACTACATTACAATGTACTATGCTGTTCTGGAATCCTCTATGCTACGTTTCTTTCATCTTTAAAGGATGAAAAAAGAAGGAAATTTTCCAATGCAAGCCAGAGAAAGTGAATACAGGAAGATATATATTCTTCTTTACGCAAATGTTAACTCAAAAAGTCAATTGTCATTACAGCCGAATATCTCTGGTTTCGATTTCCCCAAGTCACAATTTCTCTAAACATACGGATTAATCCGTTTTAAGATATTACTGAAATATTTCAATTCCACTGACATATTCGTTTATACAGATGTCCGAATATTATGTTCCTTAAACATGTGCATCGCGTTATATATTTAAACATAAACTAAATAATATATCATATGAACTAATTGTCTATACGGCTCAGTTACAGAGTTCCAGACAATGCGAAACGACGAATATTCGAAAGGGAAATGTATTGACATGATTTTTATTTATAGAGAAGCATGATTCAATTCATGTGCTATTGCCCATACGTACGCTGCATATTATCACAACAGATATATGGATACGAAATTTCCAGGACGATAGATTGGGAGAAATGGGCCTATTCCATGGCCGGCAAGATCACCCGATATCACAACTTTTATTTTTTTATTGTGGTGTCACCTAAAGGATCAGGTTTATGTTGAATGACATAAGCCGAGAGCACTTACGGCAGTCAATTGTGGATGTATATGTACTGAGATTCGAAACTCTCAGTGCTTCTTTCAAAACGAAAGGAGTTCATGGCACAGATGGGCACGCCTGTTCTTCGATTGTGATGGTGGACATTTTGAGCATCTGTTATGAAACAAAAAAGTGTGGTAATAGACATTTACGTTGTTAGGAACGATAACTTTTTTCCAAACATTCTCTTCGTGATATTTCTGTAACTTAGTCGTATGGAATATTAATTCGTATGAAATTTACTGTTTTAAATATAGGCCTACAACAGGAGGCACATGTTTAAGGTACAACGGGACACTCTGTATAACATATCCAGTTATTAATAGACTTACTTTATATTACATAGCATCAGTTTTTATTTTGTCAAATATTTTCTGTCATTAATTTCCTTTGTTTTATTATTTCCGTTGTGTTTATAGTCACAATTTCCTTTCAAAATTCCATTCCGACAATTCTTGCAGTTCATTCAAGTTCTAGGGAAAAAGAGTGAAATCTGTAGAATTCATAAAAAATAGTATCAGGAATGGAGTAAACAAGTTTAATATTATGAAAATATTTTCCCATACTCAGCAACATGAACACAAACATTTTGTAGCACATCAAGCAAAGGTCAATAAAAAAAGTTATGAAATATTAAAATGAAGTCATGAGAATGCATGTCAAAAGAATGACAATGTTTGAGCAGGCCTATGAAAAAATAAAAATTATTGTTCAATAAGCGAATTTGATTGAGACTGATTACACGAATATATTAACTTTTTTCACAAATTGGATGGCGTTATGCACCACTTCACCAGTCGCTGGAAGTATATGATTACACATTGCAAGTTTATGAGGGACAAGCATAATTTTATCATTTCGTTTGACATTCGGACTAGAGGTTATGGATCAGTAGTACGTGTGTCAATGATGTTACACGTGATGTTGTAGGGTGATGAAAATAGTAATATTATATACAGCGTCCATTTCAAATTAAAGACGCCATTACATAGTAGCAGTAATTTATTTAACGACTCTTTCAGCGTCATTCAGAGTCAAGATTCAACATGGGAGAGATATTGCCGAAACCTTTTGCTGAAGTCTTCTGTTAGTAACAGCAATGGTTCTTTTCCGTACCATCATCTGTAACATGGATCCCACGTCTTTACTTCCCTCCCATTAAACCATGCTAATACTTTATCGCTTTCTAACAGGTGTTGAATAGCGAACACCAGATCTAACAGCAATACGGTAAACACTAGGCCAACGAGGACGACTATACATCCAGAATAACATGTACAAATCTATCGTAAATTATAACAATGAGTCGCGTTTCAAAACAAACTGATAGACCAAAATGTCCAGCCAGCACTGTGGAGTAATGGTTAGCATGTCTGACTGTGAAACGAGCGAGTTCGGGTTCAAATCCTGGTAGGGAAAAATTATCTTGTTGGGATTTTTTCCGACGTTTCACCTCAACCATCTGAAGCGAAATGGCTGGAGAACACCGGTGTTTGTCGTCGGACTCATTTCGCCATCATAATTACGGATTCTCTCTTTCATCATCATCTCTGTTTGTGATATTTCGGGCTTCCTCCGACATAGAGTTGCCTGCGGGTAGCCACAGCGCTACCACCAGCAACTAACGGCAACATATCACGTGCTATATACAGTGTGCTCTGTCCTGGGGCTCATTATAGCTCGTAGGACTTACGATTGAGGTACCGCGGTGATGCCTACGAGTAAAAGTGAAGGGATTTGGTAGGCTGTAGGGGAGTTAGGAGGTGTCCCGCAGGGTAATCTGTAGCGCGAGGGGCCTTAGGGCATGCACACCGTTCTATTCCGGATAGTACAACGGGCCCAAACAAGCGATCTATCAGTCCGAGCCATTCTCCTCCACGGGGACTAATAGAAGAGATGCAACAATGTAATCGGGGGAAATCCGCCCACAGGAGATTTAAACGTAAAGGATCCCGCAAAGTCTGTTAGGAAATTAGATGGTGATTAACAATAGTGAACCAAGCACCAATAACCTGTTTCGAGATATTGGCCATTGAAACAAATCTTTTTATAAAACATTTTATGCAAGAAATATTATAACATTCATGCTATTACAAAAAATAGAACAAATAATACAAAAAAAGGCTAACCGATTTTTAATAAGAGACCAGCAGTTCAAATAATATTTAAGAGCGAAATAAATAAATGAATTTAATGCAATAAACGAATTTTTGCTTATAAATGGCAGCAAAATCCAGATTTCGCATTCTCGATTTTTTTCGAGTTAAATTAGTCTGTCATCAACAGATTTTTGTTAATATCCATTTTTTTTTTCAAATTGTCATTTGGTTTACTATTGCGTAATTCCGTCCAATTGTAGATTACCTTGGTTTGGACAACGTGTGGAACATACTATATTGATGTAACATATCAGCGATCGACGAAGGTAATTTTTTAAGGAATATGAAATAATTTGATATTGTAAGATCGGTTTTGAATTTGCTAGAATGCTCGTAATGTATATTAAGTGAAGAATAGAACTAAATATTAAGAGAAATATACTCAAGAATCTAGAATGGAAATATAATTTCTTAAAATTTCTTAAGGAAGAAAAGTACCAAATCATCATGTACAGCCTAGATGATATATGTAACAGATAGGTCATCGCTTTGTTAAAATCGTTTGCACTTTGAAGAGAACAACCGCCAGGATCGCCACCCGTCCGCAGTACAGTCGCTAATGCAATTCAAATGGGAATTATGACGTGACTCCTTGTGTAACAACTACTGTAGATGGAAGCGTAGTAAACCTGACAAGTTGTTAACGTCAAAGGCTATAAGACCGACCTATCTCGGGTATATATGATCTAGGATGTACAGTAAAGTCTTAATCACTCTCTGTCTTACCTACCATTTTCAGTAAGTATCTTCTTTTCTGTCAACATTTATTTTAATGTTATAATTAGCTAGTCTGCACTTGTTCACAGTTCGAGAGAAAGGAATATTTTAGTCTGTTATTATTATTATTATTATTATTATTATTATTATTATTATTATTATTATTATTAGGTTATTACTGAAATATAACAACTTACATTCTTCCTATAAATGCTCGTGAAAACCTATTTTCAGCTTCTTGAATTATGAGAATTTCCTTTCGCAATCATAAATAATATTCTTCATCATATCTACATTCCATTTTCATTATTCCATTATTCACTCATTAAAGCGACTGAAGCACTTTCTTCCTGATAAATTAAAATTAATCCTTGTACAAACACTCATGATGCTACACTTTGACTACTGCGATATTATATTAAGTAACCTAAATGCAAATTAGAGCAGCAGGCTACAACGTGTGCATAATGCGTGCGTCCGTTATATTTGTAATATTCGTAAGTATGATCATGTTTCCCCGTCTTTCCAAACTCTGTCTTGGCTAAGGCTAAGCAATCGACGAGCCCTGCATTCTCTTGTTCTCTTATTTCAAATTCTGCGCACCGCTACCCCAATCTATTTGGCTTCTCGTTTTCAAAATTTATTCGCATATCATCAGCTAAGTACAAGATCTCATCATAACAATTTACCCATTATACCCTACCACAAGACATCTTTATATCCTTCATCCTATACAGTTTCAGTTGCTAGAAATTGGAACTCGCTTCCGAGTGATATAAGGGGTTGTTGGACAATAACTTCATTTAGGTCAAAATTACATAAATTCTTACTTAACAGATGAATTGCTCATTAATATTTGCTACTTATAATGAAAATAACATCTGTCCATTCTTATTATTATTATCATTAATTTCTCTAAATAGATTTATAAAACCTCTAATGGCAATTACATTAATATTCTCATTATAGAATATATATATATATATATATATATATATATATATATATATATATATATTCTCCCTGTAACATAGTCTTAGTAAGCTTATATTAAATTAATTTTCTTCATTTTACTAGCTATCTCAAATATTAAATTAATTATAATTCATTGAATTAAATTAGCTCATACATTAAGTTACTACTTTACCTTATAGATTTATCTAAATTTAAGTGAATAATGGAAATTTGTAAGTGTAGTGTAAATATTTGTAATTTAAATTTATGTATTGTATTGTATTGATTAAGGCTGGTTGAGTGGAAGAGAAGGCCTTATGGCCTTAACTCTGCCAGCGAAAATAAAACATTATTATTATTATTATTATTATTATTATTAGTATTATTATTATTATTATTATTACATTCAAGAACTGTTTTTCTGGAATGTAACATTTACAATATTGTGAGGGCCGTGAATCAACACTCAACTTTCACAAGTAGCAAAACATATTTGTGTGTCAACATGACATAAGAACGCGAAGGAAGGCTCAACGCATGAAACACGAACGCACCAGACCTACAGAAAGAAAAACAATTTGCACGTCCTTTAATGACATCAAATAATGTCTTCTGAGTTCGTAGTAATAAAGGCCACATATTTCATTAATTGGAACCAATGTTTACGCTGCAGTCACATTTGCCACATTTTGCTAGTAATGTTAAAATAATGCAAAAAGAAAAAAATGCATTTGTGGAAAATGCTACACTGAACTGTTTAGTTATTAATTTATGTTAATGTACTATAGTAGGAAAAGGAATATCTTTTGCGGACCTCTGGAAAAAGAATTAAGGAAGAGACTAGTGAAGAGCTTTATATGTAATATAGAATTGCATGTGGCAGAAACATGGACATTACGACGAAGTGAAGAGAGGCGAATAAAAGCATTTGAAATATGGACATGGAGAAGAATGGAACGTGTGAAGTGGACAGACAATAAGAAACGAAGCTGTGTTGGAAAGAGTGGTTGAAGAAAGAATGATGCTGAAACTGATCAGGAAGAGGAAAAGGAATTGTTTGGGTCACTGACTGAGAAGAAACAGCCTACTGAAGGATGCACTGGAAGGAATGGTGAACGGGAGAAGAGTTTGGGGTAGAAGAAGATATCAGAATGATGATAGACGACATTAAGATATATGGATCATATGAAGAAACAAAGAGGAAGGCAGAAAATAGGAAAGATTGGAGAAAGCTGGGTTTGCAATGAAATACCTGTTCTTGGGCGGAGCACTAAATGAATGAAAAGTATTATAGTTTGAGGAGACCAAATGTAAACCTGGCCAAAGTAACACAATTTTTTTTTTTCAAATATCCCTGAGTAAGTTAATGGCTGTAACTAAGGCTTTGGTAATCGAATGCTTAGTGCAAATAATGTCTTTCAGGTAAAGCTCCCAGTAAAGCAGATTTGAATAATTTCAAGGAAAAATTGTTCCGGGGCCGGGTATCGATCCCGGGACCTCTGGTTGGACGTACCAGCGCTCTACCCACTGAGCTACCCGGGAACTCCACCCGACACCGTCTCAACTTTTCCCTTTATATCCACACAACTCACGTGGGCTGACGAAACACCAGAGACCCATATCGAGTGCACACAATCTCTGTGAGACTTAGAATTGTGGGTTTCTCTTAACGTACACAGTGACGTATATATTATGCGCAACTAGTCTTTCAGGTAAAGCTCCCTGTAAAGCAGATTTGAATAATTTCAAGGAAATTACCCGGCCCCGGAACAATTTTTCCTTTAAATTATTCGAATGCTTAGTAACTCAAATATATAAATAATTAAAATTAACAATTTCAAAGTTCCTAAATAATTTATTTGACAATATGGGAGCTTGGGGGATTTAGTTGCAGTAGCAGTTTTTAATATATTTTACCCCCAAATGTCAGTTGTAGTGAGCATGAAATTAAGCACATTCATGAATTGTTAAAATGGGCAGAAAGTGGCAATGTGTATTAAATGTAAATTGAGTGGTCACTATTCAAAAAAGTACTTAAAAGTAGATGCCGGAATTTTAAATTTAATGAGCAATTGCAATATTTATGTATAGACTATAAAAAATTGCGGGAACAATTCTCAGTGAAGGAAATCGCAATTGAATAAGTTGAATCGATTCTTTAGCATACAGTAAATTGCGAAAAAAGAGTTTAGATGTGTGAATCTGATCAAAACAGAAATAATAAATCGCCTTAAATTTAGCAACGTTAATGTTTCACTAATTACTAATTTTGAAGATCCAGAATGGAAAGACTGTGATTTCAAGATACATATAGGCCTATTGTGTTAAAATAAACAGATAAATTCTCATGTAGTCTTGACAGTGACAATGCTTGTAATAATTTCTTGAATATATATATTAAGACATTGACTTTAGTACATACAAGTGAGGTGACATTTATTGAAGTTCATATAATATACAGCATTTAAAACAACTCCTGGGATTTTAAACAAGTGAATTCTTTATTTTGTGCATTTCTCCTACAATTTATTTTATTTGACAGCTTAAATTCTGATTGGAATGTATCTATATTTGTAGAATAAAAAGGAACAAATATTTATATATTACATACATTACGAATAAAAAAACTATGCGTTCCCCAGTTTCAGAAGTACTAATTTATTAATACACATTACAACGCTTGACTATCAGAAGAAACATTCTATGTAGTGTAGAAAATATCGTTCTAGACGCTATATTTGATGTTTGAAGGTCAAAATCCGGCAAAGGATGATGGATTTTAAGCGGCGACAAACTTTTTAGCATGGCTTCCTTTTTCTGCAGGCAAGCGAAGTCTGTGTCGTAGGAATTTGGTAAGTGGAAAAGGCCTGTATGTAAATATAAAAATATAAAATGTATTCTTTGAGAAGATGGAAAAATTAAAATACCTTGAAGCAACAGTAACAAATATAAATTAAACTCGAGAGAAAATGAAACACGGAATAGATATTGAAAATGCCTGCTATTATTCGGTTGAGAAGCTCTTGTCATCTAACCTGCTTAAAAAAACTGAGAGTTAGAATTTATAAAACAGTTGAAGGGTATACGGGAAAAACGAACAATGTCGCAATTCCTTTAAGGGTGATGTCCTTATCTAATTCACTGTATTACTACAAACTTTATTGTTATTTTTACCAAAAGGGGTAAAGGAGAATTAAAACCACGGATACACTAATGATTTCCTTCTTTTCAAGTAGAAACACCAATAAATTTTGCAGTAATATACTAAAGTAGATTATTATCTCACCCTTAATGGAAATGTGTCATTGTTCGTTTTTCCCGTGTACCCTTCAGTTATATTACAGATTGTTGTGTATGGTTGTGAAACTTGGACTCTCACTTTGAGAGAGGAAGAGAGATTAAGGGTGTTCGATAATAAGGTGCTTAGAAAAATATTTGGGGCTAAGTGGAATTACGTTATAGGAGAATGGAGAAAGTTACACAACGCAGAACTGCACGCATTTTATTCTTACACTGACATATGTTAAAGCTGCCTAATGCCGTGATACTCCTAATTCCGTGATACGTTTTTTTCACTGAATATCACGGGGTAGAGTATCTTGCTAGGAAGTTCACCGTTGTCTCAAAAGTTGGAGAAAGAAGCATTGTTTCGAGAAAGATGTCTGGCGCTATGGTCGAACGGCAAAGTTTTGACTGACATTCAATTTTAAGAAAGTATCACGGGATTAGGGGTATCACCGAAATGGGCAACTTTACCCTAATTAGGAACATTAAATCCAGAAGTTTGGGATAGACAGAGCAAGTATCACGAATGGGTAATCCAGAAATGCGTATAGAGTGTTAGACCTGAGGGAGAAAAACCTTTGGGGAGGCCGAGACCTAGATGGAAGGATAATATTAAAATGGATTTGAGGGAGGTGGAATATGATGGTAGGAAATAGATTAATCTTTCTCAGGATAGGGCCCAATGGCGAGTTTATGTGAGGGCTGCAATGAATCTCCGGGTTCTCTAAAAGTCATTTGTAGACAGTGGATGCGGGATGACTTATCGTTGAATGTAGGTGCACATTTACTATACTTTACATTTTTTCATTCAGACCATTGGCTGAACAGGTTTTAAACGTAAACAGACGACGTCAACATGCTACTGTATCTCTATACAGTCAGAAGGAAAAGAAAAATAACGTACTGTAGTAGTGTAGCACATACCTTGCAAGTTCAGTCCTCGTCATCATTGATGCAATTAGCAGCGTTGCAGTAAACGACGATATGATCTCCTAAGTTGTCGAAGCTGAATCGTCTTCGCCTATCGCTTAAACGGTTTTTGTATGGAGAGAATTTCTGAAGAAAAACTCTAAAATGGGGATCACTCAATTTCTTTAGAGGAATATTTGCACTGAGCATCATGTTACACGTATCGTTTAGACCCGCACAACTAAATGAAGAAGAAGATTATGATGATGATGATGATGATGATGATGATGATGATGATGGTGGTGGTGGTGGTGGTGGTGGTGGTTCCTCAGATTTCATTTCAACGCATTTCCTGTGCGATGTACTGTTGCAATGTTTCTCTATAGCTTGAGTTGTTCTGGTTTTTATTTCAATTTTACATATATTACACACGATATTGTCTTCGTTAATACATAGAATGTCACTCTCATACTTCTTAATTGCATTTCGTGTCTCTAAGCGAATTTAACGTTTTGACTTCGAGATTATGAACGGATCAGCACTACACTATTCAACTCGTACTAAATACTTGAGCAGGATAACACAACTGCACACATTGCGTTGCAATGTGGACCGGGGTTCCTTCGTTATGTACGCTGCTGTACTGGCCAGGTACGCAAAAGAGGAACGACGCGGCACGTGCCATATACTCCGTAACGAAACAATTTCACTTTTCCTTAAGTCATCTCGCATCCACTGTCTAGTCATTTGTAAGTAAGTAAGTAAGCCTACGCCTGAGAGGGACCTCAAGGCAAATTCCTTTGTAAATATCTTGCCCACGTTAATTTGTGACATTGAACATCCGTAGTTGAAAACATTGAATAAATCACTACCATTATTACTACCGGAAAATATGGGGAACCATTTAACTTTAATTGAATCGTGCTGTAAAAGTTTTGGGAACTGCTAGGGTTCGAACCTGCAACCTTTGAGCACAATACGCCATACACACGCAGGATGAGGAAGCCTAGCCCCTGCTTTATGCTATAAACGTTTCGTTACCAGAAAGGAGATGTCGCCGAGACATTCACTATTGATTGCAGTCGAGTCCCCAATCTTAACTAAAATAATGCAAGTTCTTGTATTGGGGAGACGAGCTCGGGGCGATCTGGCGGATGATGAGATTTGGGGGCCATCAGAGCGACGCCATGCATTATTCAGCTGTCGCCCACTCGCAGAGGGACAACAATGCAAGTGGTAAAAAAGAACATGCCATTCGATGTGGCAGAGCAAATTTGTACTTTCTGCCATCCGCCTGCACGGCAGATATGCTTCCTCATTCACTCCATATGATGCAAGTAACCAGATTAACTATTATTTTCTTTCCCCTTTCCCCTTCCTCTCGGGGGGATATTATTCAATTAGTATTCAACGCAACGGTCGTCTGTTGAAAAGTCGTTGCTTTCATTTCCACGATTGACCGGTTCAAGTATTTTAAATGTATGCATTCTAGTTGGACGCGTGTTCTCCCAGCACATACAACCCGATTCTCCCAGGAAGTTCAGATGTATGCCTTCTACGGAACACAG
The DNA here is from genome assembly GCF_040183065.1 of Periplaneta americana. Classification (NCBI taxonomy): domain Eukaryota; kingdom Metazoa; phylum Arthropoda; class Insecta; order Blattodea; family Blattidae; genus Periplaneta; species Periplaneta americana. The sequence goes on along the minus strand of NC_091126.1, from coordinate 70,117,611 downwards.
TAGGTTGCACAATTCCGTTTCAACATAGGATATACATAATAATTCCATCTCATAGGATATTTCATTTTTCAGCAAAAAACGAGAGAGAAATGGAACTAATAAAATTGTTACATAATTTTGTACCGAAATCTGTTCTTTTCACTTGATCCGGAATTTCCAGACGAAAGCCAATAATTTAGCCCCCTTTAAGAAATGTTTATGCTACTCTTCATTAAGTCAATGATGTAGCGAGTTGTATTCCTTGCCCCAGGTTGCATTCGGACATGGGTTTGGATCCAGCCCATGCTAGTTACCATGTAGAATTTTCTCCGAGGTTTTGTACAAATAAAGCGAATACTCTGAAAAATTTCGCCTCTCACCATTTCGCTGTCACGAATTTTGCAGACGTTTCATAACCACGTAATTTATAGAGTGCCATTCAATAACTCATTACTTATTTACGTACTTACTGGCTTTTAAGGAACCCGGAGGTTCATTGCCGCCCTCACATAAGCCCGCCATCGGTCCCTATCCTGAGCAAGATTAATTCATTCTCTATTATCATATCCCACCTCCCTTAAATCCATTTTAATATTATCTTCCCATCTACGTCTCGGCCTCCCTAAAGGTCTTTTTCCCTCCGGCCCCCAACTAACACTCTATATGCGTTTCTGGATTCGCCCATACGTGCTACATGCCCTGCCCATCTCAAACGTCTGGATTTAATGTTCCTAATTATGTCAGGTGAAGAATACAATGCGTCCAGTTCTGTGTTGTGTAACTTCCTCCATTCTCCCGTAACTTCATCCCTCGTAGTCTCAAATATTTTCCTGAGAACCTTATTCTCAAAAACCCTTAACCTATGTTCCTCTCTCAAAGTGAGAGTCCAAGTTTCACAACCATAAAGAACAACCGGTAATATAACTATTTTATAAATTCTAACTTTCAGATTTTTTGACAGCGTTCAATAACTCATTAATAATAATAATAATAATAATAATAATAATAATAATAATAATAATAATAATAATAATAATATTTATTTACTAATATTTATTGTGCTGTACAACAGACTGGAGTCTATAACAGTTCAGCATAAGATAAACGTTAGCACAAGATTTACAGTGAACAAGGAATTACAAAAACAGTACATGCAAATAATTATTAAATTTAGAGACAAATACAAATAAACAATAATGACAAAATGAATAAATTATTATTATTATTATTATTATTATTATTATTATTATTATTATTATTATTATTATTATTATTATTATTATTTAAGAAATCGGTAACAAAAACATTTTCAACAGAAATTTCCTTCACGAGCAAGGTCGAAAGACAACCTGAGATACCTATGAAAGGTGGTAACACCATCTTTCTTAAGTCTGGGCGGAGTGAGCAGTCAAAACAATGTGATAAATTATGAAGTTTAATTAAAACGACAACAAAAATATCTGTAATACACTTTCCATGCAACTTTCCGATAGTACAAATTATTTCGAGCACCGATATGCCACAAACAAAGAAATGTAAGGTTTGGTGGGTATATATTCGTCTTCAGCAACTCTAAAGTGGAAAACATAGTTGAAATGATACCTGTTAATCTCTCAGTGTCTTTATTCCTGAACAATTTAACACAATTTACTCTCATTTTGAATTTTCAACGAAATGTATTACGATACTATGCACTCTGAAGTATAGGCCTGTGGTTCGTGTTTAGAAACTACGAAATTTTGAAACCATAATATAAATATCAGCACTGTGATTTATAAATGCACTCAAACATTTAATTTCTAATTTTAAACAATATCAGAAATAACACAGTATCACCACTGTCTAGTATATACAGGCACGAAGCTTGAGTTTTGAGGGTGCTAGGAACAATAGACTGTCCAGGTACTATTTCGCATTGTCTGTAATGAGGCGATAGTAGCGATCCCAGTGGTCAGCAACTATCTATGGATGCATATTTATTGCGTACTAAGCTTTGTGACTATATATATTAGACTGTGGTATCACCGTACGAAAATTTAATGGAAAATTATTCAGAGGCGCTTGAAAGAAATATTTCAAAGTGTGTACTACGTTGAGAGACGTTTAACAAGACAACTTCAGTAAAGTTATTCCTATTATTTTAACAATATTATTTTTTTTAATTAACTAAATCTAGTTAAAATTTTCTAGAAAATTCCTTGTGGCATAAAAGCAATGTATCTGCCACATATATTGCAGATTTGATTTTAAGTCTGGAAGTGGAAGTATTTAACATGTGCGCTTGGACGTTAGGCTATTTTCTGTATTTTGCTAACATCAGAATAATACCTATAAAATTTAAAGCGTTCAAACTAAACTTTGGTAATTGTTAAAAAAAAAATTGCAGCGTTCAAATTAAACTTTAGTAACTGTAAATACAATTCAATACAGTAAAGAATTAAACAAACTGGAAATTATTTCACAAACCGTTTCTCTCACAAACTGCTTTATATTGAGAGATGCTACAATTATTACCCTGATCACTTATCAGATTGGCCATTCCCATGTTATAAAATGGCAACATATAAAAGAGAGAACAACCACTCATATCTCCACTTTCGGAAATGAATTTTTTGGTAACGATCGGTAGATGAATGTACAGCTACAAGCTATTACTCCATGCATTTCTACCAAGGTTATAACTTGACTTATTTTGCAGTCGCTAGATGGCAGCATAGTGAAATTGATAAAAGTCGTTTTCTTGAAATTATTTATTAAGCTGATCAATCGGTTATGTGAGATCGGGGATTATTAACTGAATATTAATGTAAAATTAAGAGTTTAAGATAAATGAACTGCGATATATTCCTTTCATTAAAGCCGGGAAATAGAGTTCAGTACCCATCACATACATATCAATGGTATAATTTACTAAATGTTATATTCATTTTGTGACAGTTTAAGCATAAGTAGTAAAATGAGATCCATCGCATAACACTCAGCGCTATTACCTCAACTTTAATTAATTGTAAAAATGAATTTAAATGTAACCTCTTAAAGGCGTGCAATTTCCTTGAAATTTGAATAGAGTTAAAAAAATAGTGAAATTACATAACCTTCCGACATGTAAACAATTTTGAATTTTTAACAAATTAATAGTCATTGTCTAATATTTAACGAAGTTGATTTGTGAAAGATTTCAAAATCGTGAAATTAATTTTGAATTTTATTGTAGCAGGGTTAAAATGTTTTGAAGTAAATTGTTTCTGAAAGAGAGGGAAGAGGTAATGTAGGAAACAAACTTAAATAAGTTTACTTTGTCTGCTCACCAAAGGTTTCCATACATGTGCTCATTTTAGATACCTTCTAACCACAAAGAAAAAAGAAAAATTAATGGTGGACTCATGTACAGTTCATTCCACTTAAAGGAGAGGACATCATATTGACAACGGTTAAAACATCCGCTGCTGCGCCCCAATCTTTGCGACCAGGGAGGCCAGATGGTCTTTTTTTTACATTATCAATACATGTAGGGGCTGGAAGAATTGCAAGTTGTTCAGCGATGACCTTCTCTGTGGTTTCGTGAAAGAGAGATAAGTTTGTCTCTTGTGACCACTATCAGAGTGAAAGATTGCCGCCCTAATGGGAATCGACCCGACGTCCTCTGTTCATTAGACAGACCTTACAAGCAAGCTCTGGATGAGATCGTCTCTAAGATCCACCCTCAGTTCTCAGTTTTTCTGTAGCAAACAATGTAGGTATTGATGTGTTCAAAATGTAACGAGGAAAACGCAATTATACTGCTGCGTCATTCGTTTCAATAGAAACAATGCAGAACCATTAATAAGAATTTCTGTTTTCACCACAAATTACATTATTGGAAAGGAAACATTATTTTTATAATTATATTAGAGAACATTTTAATTACTTTTGCGTCCTCCCATTATTGGCTTCATTCAAATAGCAGTTTATTAGTTTAATAAGCGTGGCCTTATATCGTGGCCTAAAAAAGAAGTCTGTCCTGCAAATATCTTGAATTTCGGATCGAGTTTTTACAAAACAGAATTTCCCCGAAAAATATGGATATTAACTGGGGAAGAGGCGGTCGAGAGATTAGATTGTTTTATGCCCAACCTATTCACAGAAAATAATATTAAAAAAATGGACTCAGATGAGAATAGGTTAGCAATTTGCAGAAACTTTTCAGTTTATCTCGGACCACTGTTACTCCTTTATGAACGAAATTTCAGTATTATCAAACTCTTATTTTCCTTTCCAAAAATTAATCTAAAATCTTATTTTAGTTATTACAAGCTCTGCAGCGACGCAACAAACAGATCTCAGATGAGAGTAGGTTAGCATATTGCAGAAAATCTTAGCTTATCTCGGACCACTGTTATTACTTTATGAACGAAATTTCTGTATTATCAATCTCTTGTTTTACTTTCCACAAATTAATCTGAAATCTTATTTTAGTTATTAAAAGTTCCGCCGACGCTACAAACAGATCTCCTTCATTCGAACATATCTGAAAAGTAAGGAATTTCGTGTGGACAAGGACGGTAGTTCTGCCTCAAATTCTAATTCGGGGACATAATTTATTTACCTGCAAGAGGTCTCTGAAACGAAATCTCCGGTTCGCTATAAATACCTTTTGCAGGTATAGGTCACTCGTTATCTCGTGAAACAAAATGCTTGTGTGTGCCGTAGCTTGTAGTGAGAACTAGAGGTGAACAAAACTAACTGCCACTCTCGCTCGCTGTGTTCGTTGCATTTGTCTTTCCAGTCTCGCCTTGTAATTCTCGTGCGCTTCGAGTCTCGGCTCATCATTCTCGAAATAGTATATGATCGGCGTGGAAAGATTTCGTAACTTTGAATAACACAAATCATTGAAGTAAATAACATTATATATGTTTAAATGAGACAAAAAGGCAAAACAGAACACTATTTTAGTTCTCAAAATGTTATGGTTCTGTTATATATTATCTATGGTATGTAAACAGAAAAAAAATTCTGAAATAAATTTGCATTTCTAAGAAACATAATACATAACGTTAATATCTTTTTACTCGAGATTGCACACTTGTTCTCCAACATATGAAAAAAAAAATCCTAGCCTTTCAATAAGGGCCTAGTAATTAAATAAAGACTGGGGAACGGATTATTATACACTGAAAGGTAGAGAGATGTTTCAAATAGGCTACTTGATTGTTTATACATATGTAACAGTTGTCAAAGTAGATAAAAGGTCAGTCAAGTATAAACAACTATGGCGATTCAAGGCTGCTTGACGTTAGGGACTTCGGGAGTGATCAAACTCGACGTCTCAAACACTCACAAACAGTCTTAATGTCAACGACGCGATGTAATACACCATTGTCGTGCGGGTTTTCGGCTTTGCGGGCGCTGTTAGTCTTGCTTTCTCGAACGTTGTTCATCTCTAGTAAGAACCTTATGGTAGTAGTAAGCGAGCTAAGCCACCTGCAAGTGAAGTGTAGTGAGAGGCCGAAGCTTCCCAGTCCTCCTCTTCTTTCCACTTACGCGCAGATAGGTTTCACGAGATATTGAATAGCCTATAACGAAAGACGACATAATAGTGCAAGTATTTTCGACACGAAACTTTCACTTCATCCTGGGTAGTTCAATGTTTACGCAATAGTTGTAGAAATTTCGAACTCTGCTTAGAATGATGTATTGTTTTTACTTAATTATTCAATGACGCTGTATCAACTACGAAGTTATTTAGCGTCGATGGAATTGGTGATAGCGAGATGAAGATGAGGATTCGCCATAAATTACCTGATATTTGCCTTAATGTTGGGGAAAATCTCGAAAAAAACCGAACCAGATGATCAGCTCTAGCGGGAATCGAATCCGCGTCCGAGCGCAACTCCTGATCAGCAGGCAAGCGCATTAGTTGACTAAGCTAAGTCGGCGGCATGATGTATATTGTTCTCAACAAAAAATTTAATAGATATGAATTTGGCAAAACTACGTCATTATTTTTGTTACGTAGAATGGAGTAACTTGGGAGTTGGTGGTCACATTAAAAATGTAACACCTTCCCTTGATATCTTTGTCACTCTTTTCTTCTCACGTATTCCCCTTGTTCTCCTTTCGATCCCCCTTTCTCCTTGTCTTCCTCTCGTCCTTGTTTTTTTTTGTCCTCATATTCTACTTGAGATTTTTAAATTCCCCCCTTTCTCCTCGCCTTGTTCTCATTGCATTCCCCTACCTTCTCTTGTATTGTCCTTGTTAACTTTGTATCCTTGTTTAATTTCTCGCACCAACCACAGGTATTTTCATGTATACAGTAAAGCTATGCACCTGTAGAAAGGTGATGGTACCCACAGACATTTCTGTGTAAAATTACGATGCACAGTATAGCTATGCACTATCGATTATTCTCCAACATTTGTTTAGTAAATTTCGTAAGCAAAATTCTCATTCGTCTTTGTATCGTACACTATAGGGCCATTTGAGTTCGGGAAAAAGGAAATCGACTTGAAATTGTCACACTCATTTATCTTCCTAACATCGAAGATTTCAGTGTCTACCTGAAGAAAAAAAATTAAATCTAGCAGACACTGTTAGGAGTACACTACAGATCAAAGTGCAAAACTTGAAGTACAATATACATTCAGTTATACAAGAACACTAGCGTACGTTATAAACTCACGTATAAGAGTGGATGTGAAATAATCGTACAGATTGAAAGGAACGATAGAGTGCACTTAAATTAACAGAAAACCTACACTACGTTTTGTGGTTAAATGCACAGTTAATTAGAAAATGAAGTTGAAAGTTTCAACAGTCGCAACATCGCCGCTAACAACTCCTCTCGCTTCTTGTAAGACAGATACAGAAAGTCAACGAATTCAGGTCCGTATCCCTAGGTGAACTAATCCCACCTCCCTTTCTGGCTACAACGTTGCAATCTGCTCCCATCGTTCAGTGGCTTGATATGAGTGGTTTTAAAATTAAATTTACACGAAAGCCGTCCACGCTATTGAAATACGCCAAAGGGATAAATGATTTCTATTAGATTTTCTATCGATATGGAAAAGTATCACGATCCTCGTCGCAATAGTTGCCTAATAAGAGAGTGTTAAACGTATGAAAAAAAACATCTGAGAAATCTATTAACTTTCTATTAATATTGCACTATACTTTTTTGTTACATACAACATGAGCTGTTTGCTCTCAGAATCTGCAGGGTTATTTCACTTCCATCCTGTATAAAACATTACCATCCCATTTCCTTGTAATTGGTAACGTTTCCAACAGTTATTTATAACGGAGACAAAAAAAAAACACATTTTCTGATGTGCGTAAGAGAAAGGACCTTCATCCACCTTGACACGCAGTTGAGTGCTCTTCTTGAGAAAATACAATTTTTTACTTCTGTAAAGAATATTATTTCAGTATGCCAACACAGTCGATTCTCACTTCTGTACTGTAATACCACTTCTCCCTTGCACCACATTTTCTCTGGTTAGATATCAGCAATATGGTATCCTACACTTTCAAGTGAATTACCGTACCTACTAAGCATCAAAGTGCATAGAAAATCTAATTGCAATTAATCAAATTCCTCTAGATACACTACAAAAACACATTTACATGTGTCTTTGCAAGGAAGCGCCTCATATAAATTAACAGTATACTCTTGACAGCGAAATATCAATATATAAATTAAAAAACAATGATACATGGTAATGTCTGGAAGGATATGTACAGCAAAGAACGTATCATATTTCGTAATCATCATGAGTAAATATCGCAATTCTAAAAATTGAAAGTTTACAGGAGGAACGAATTTTTCATACACACGATATCCATGTGTGAATAATGACATTTCCTTTCATCCTAGAAGACTTAGAAATTAACCTACAATTATGAAATATTCGTAGTCTATTAGTTAGTGCAGGCTTGCAGAACTGGGCGACAATTGTGGTGTTGCGTTACTCACCCCTTCCTTCCATCCCCGCGTTATTGACTTTTTTTTTAATTTAGACCGGCCAGAGGCCGTTTACCAAAGTTATCTATTTTGTTTTCTGTTTTCGTTTACATTTACACTTACACTAATACAAACACAACACCCATGCCCGAGGCGGGACTCGAACCCACAACCCTTCGGACCAAGCGATAGGGACATGCCGTGCCCCTACCGCTTGAGCCATCCGGGCAGTTGGTAGGGGAGAGGATTTCTATTCAGTGTCTGTCTTATGTGATTGCGTACGGGCCACACACACGTTATTCAACGCCGGTGAACTGTGGACGGGGAACCAACACTTTCCCCATGCTTTCCACCCCTCTCTCCAGTTCTGTATCCCTGAGTTAGAGTGTTTCAATGTATATAGCATAATAATTTGAAATTCGAAAAATGTAGAGTTACGAGGTTTATTGTCGGCCTCGGTAGCGTAGTCGGTATAGCGCTGCCCTTCTGTGCTCGAGGTTGCGGGTTCGATCCCGGCCCAGATCGATGGCATTTAAGTGTGTTAAATGCGACAGGGTCATGTCAGTAGATTTACTGGCATGTAAAGGAACTCCTGCGGGACAAAATTCCGGCACACCGGCGACACTGATATAATTTCTGCAGTTACGAGCGTCGTTAAATAAACCAATTTATTTTTTTACGACGTTTACTCATGGCGGTAGCGATTTATCATCGTTATGTTCGTGAGGCGTAATTTGCGACTCCAAAATCAGAAAACAGAGGACACCTATTTCTTTAGCACTTACCATTATTAAAAACTCGGCTATTTTGACTTTTCTGATAATTTAAGAATTTATCAGACATGAACGCCAATAATAATTACAATGCTAGGCCTAGAAAACTCCCACTTGAAATTGCTTATTTCTACTAAAAATACTATCCACAGAAATTGTTTCGCTAATCACTAAAAGCTTTCACATCATTATGTACTAGAAGTCTATTAAGGCTTGAGCTATATCTTCCCATTAATTGAAATGACGTTGTAATTAACAAAATCCATTGACATCAAAACAACGTCAACTACACTCCGATTGAAATAATCAAAAAATTTTAATATCCACAGAGACGTCTTTCGCAGCAGCCATAGCTAAATTAGCGCCCAGCTGCCAATTGGGGTCACTGAACCCCGTCAAGAGCAGCGGATCTCCTCTGAATTCGAGAGGCAACTTTGACGTGCTACAAAGACCACAGATTTCAATCGCCTTTTGTAAATTGGCACCGGGCACAGCGGGCGCCTCGGCGGCTTGCAGACTTCACCCCTGTGCAAGAAACCAAATGTCAAACTCTCCGACTCATTGAAGCATTAGATTGAATATTAACCACTGCCGATGAGAAAAAATAATTACATATCTAAATAATTTGGAGTTTTATTATTATATATTATTACTATTATGATGATGATTATTAATACTATAATAATAATAATAATAGTAATAATAATAATTATTATTATTATTACTATTATTAATATTATTATATACTTCATCAAATATTTCATGTTTTATGAAAGTAAATAAACTGCAAAATAACGAATCATGTCACAAATCAATTACAAAAATTTTCGTAAATCTGTTGTGTTTTGTTCCCTTTTCTAATTGCTGAATATCTTTTCATCAACATTTTAATATGTGAACCTCTGTGTGCAGTCAATCTTTAATGATATAATATGTTGTTAGTAATGGGAATATAAGGGTACAGTACATCAGTTATTCATAGATTTCAAAAAGGCGTATGACTCGGTTAAGAGACAAGTTTTATATCATATTCTTATTGAATTTGGTATTCCCAAGAAACTAGTTCGATTAATTAAAATGTGTCTTAGTGAAACTTACAGCAGAGTGCGTATAGGCCAATTCTTATCTCATGCTTTTCCAATTCACTGCGGGCTAAAGCATGGAGATGCACTATCACCTTTACTTTTTAACTTCGCTCTAGAATATGCCATTAGGAAAGTTCAGGATAACACAGAGGGTTTGGAATTGAACGGGTTACATCATCGTCTTGTCTATGGCGATGACGTGAATATGTTAGGAGAAAACCCAAAAACGATTAGGGATAACGCGGAAATTCTATTTGAAGCAAGTAAAGGGATAGGGTTGGAAGTAAATCCCGAAAAGACAAAGTATATGATTATGTCTCGTGATCAGAATATTATACGAAATGGAAATATAAAAATAGGACATTTATTCTTCGAAGAGGAGGAAAAATTCAGATATCTTAGAGCAACAGTAACAAATATAAATGCCACTCGGGAGGAAATTAAACGCAGAATAAATATGGGAAATGCCTGTTATTATTCGGTTGAGAAGCTTTTGTCATCTAGTCTGCTGTCAAAAAATCTGAAAGTTAGAATTTATAAAACAGTTATATTACCGGTTGTTCTGTATGGCTGTGAAACTTGGACTCTCACTTTGAGAGAGGAACAGAGATTGAGAGTTTTGAGAATAAGGTTCTTTGGAAAATATTTGGGGCTAAAAGGGACGAAGTTACAGGAGAATGGAGAAAGTTACACAACGCAGAGCTGCATGAATTGTATCCTTCACCTGACATAATTAGGAACATTAAATCCAGACGTTTGAGATGGGCAGGGCATGTAGCACGTATGGGCGAATCCAGAAATGCATATAGAGTGTTAGTTGGGAGGCCAGAGGGGAAAAGACCTTTAGGGAGGCCGAGACGTAGATGGGAAGATAATATTAAAATGGATTTGAGGGAGGTGGGATATGATGATAGAGACTGGATTAATCTTGCTCATGATAGGGACCAATGGCGGGCTTATTTGAGGGCGGCAATGAACCTCCGGGTTCCTTAAAAGCCAGTAAGTAAGTATCAAGATCGACTTCATGTTGGACTTCGCAGTAGTAAGTCGCATAGAAGAAAGGTTAAGAATACTAAGAATGTGAAAAGTTATTGTAGAAAGCAGTTGTTATCACTTTTGTAAACCTTTTAGACCCCCAGTGTTAGTAGATGTACTTATAGCTTATAAGTTCATATCTTGAGCAATCCTGTATTTCTCTACGTTTTCAGTTTCTTTTCCAAATTTATTCCCAGCCGCATAAATAATATATCCCATTATTGTAAATAAATAATTTGCTCATATGTGTGATAGTTTATTTTACAAGTGACAAATCATCATCGTCGTCATCATTTTCAACATCATCCACAACTTATAACAATATATTTACGCACTGAATAACTTTTACCTTTTTCCATGCTTGATTTATTTCATTCAATGAGATATAAACTGAAATTCCTACATACAACTTAGAACTGAAGGGTTCAGAGCCATAGTGGACGAAGCGCCATTTATTAAAAATGGAGAAATCAAGGGTTAAAGTTAAGTGAATACCATAGTTTAATGAAGATTGACATATCATTTAGTTTTTATGTGTATACTTTATATTACTTGCTAAATGTTTCCATTGAATTATGGTAATAACTTCATTTTAATCCTTGTTTTCTACTGTTTTAGTAAATGGCGCTTGGCCCACTATGATTCTGAACCCTTCAATTCTACTACGACTATAACGTGGCTGGGGTAGAATTAATGTTTGAACGAAACTTCATACCATTCTCTTCATACAGATTCCTGCTCAGTGACTACGAAAACAGGAGATAAATTGTAATTTACTTAAAAAATTATTTTGTAATTGTTGTGTATTAATTGTGTTAAACATTAATTTTTATTGTGTGTAATGAAGTTACCACTGCCACCGGATGTTTTCTCACTTGAAAAAAAAAACACACACACCCACCCACCCACCCACCCAGTAACCCACTCTAAAAAGTCCTGAGTTCACGCTTGATGCAACACTCGACTATCGCAGACTTCTCCGCGTGATGTTATCTAATGAATCGAGAATGGTTTTTCTTAGATTATAATGTTTGCCAGCTATGAACATCACCACATTCGCGCGGAATTCTGAGTACTATGATGTCTTTAAAGAATTTTAGGATATTACTCGTTTTCTCATGGGGAACCAAAAAGTTTTCATCTTAGACTTGGCAAACCTAGTAAATCTATTCGTAATAGCAGTCTAGTATATACAGTCACGAAACTTGAGTTGTGAGGGTGCTAGGAACAGTAGACCGTGCAGGTACTATTTCGAATTGTCTGTAATGAGGCGATATTACCGATTCTAGTGGTTAGCAACTATCTATGGATGCATATTTATTACGTATTGAGCTTCGTGACTGTATATACTAGACTGTGGTAATAGCTTAGACCAGCGTTTCTCAAACTTTTCTGAAGTGGGGCCCACTTTTTTAAGTCAGAACAGTGCCGCGGACCACCTTACTCTTGTTCCCTTTGAAAGCAAATTTATCATTTATGTAGCATATTTTAATACCAGTATACTTACATTTTAATGTAGAAATAATTAATTTAATTCAATTAATTTTATATTAGCATTAACTAATTAAGTTAATGTTAATAGAAGAAAATTTCTTATATCCTCCTCTCTAAAACAGAAATAAAAAAAATAATGCAGAAACATGCCCGATTAAAGATGCAATTTTACACATTCTATAATTGGTGTACGACGTAGGTTACAGTACGTGCCCATTTCAATGTGCAGACTGGGTGTCGCCAAACTATTAATAAAGTCATAAATACATGAATAGTTTCGGTACTTTGGTCCTATTATGAATTTGGGTAGTCCATAGCTGGGTTACAGGCACGATGCCAGATGTGCACAGAAAAGACAGCAAGAAACACCACGTTCATAGTGCTTTAATTCCCTTTTTTGTTGCTGAGAGTAGAATGGTAAGTCAATAGACGGGTAGGGTAAATAAAGTTCATAAAATATCTGTACTGGGAGAAAAAGTGAAAGACGATTGCCATGTGTCATTTATATACTCTGAGATTTTCACCTATTGTGTGATACGCAATTCATTTGAATTTTATTTTTCCTTCTGTATTTTTTGAAGGACCACAAGATCAGACCCCGAGGACCATAGGTGGTCCACGGACCATAGTTTGAGAAACGCTGGCTTAGACGTCTGGAATAGTTGCCAAAACGTCAGATATTCCCATGGATTTCTTTTTTCGTATCTCATATCAGACCTATCTGTCCTGATGATGGTACCTATAACTAGTTCGGAAACGTTGGAAAATTTTTGTTCCAGTACACGGTGGAATAAAGTCTACTTCAGAACAAGCATCTAATGCCCAAGACTACAGCCTCTTCCAAGCAGCGTGTAAGCTTCGTCTCAGCCATTGGGTACACAAAGGCCAGCGTGTTTAATTCATCAAGTTATAACAACTGAAGTTACTTTGGAAGACGAAGTTAATTTTAATCCCAACTCCATCCGCTAGAACGCTTTTCTGTCTATACTTCCATTTGCCTGAAGTAGGGTACAGAGAATTCCCATATCTGCAGTTTAATTTTATTATTCCATAACTAAGCCGTCACTAATTTAAAGGCAATAGCAAAGTCTGACTTCGAATTTTAATTTGTACCGAATCCACATTAACGCACCTCTTCAGCTATCCAATAATTTTCCAATATTGGCCTTCCTCTTTCTGGCAATCTTCCTCCGTGCTGCTGTCTGCACTCCATGCGACATGACAAGCCCTTCGCATCCTCGTTCATTTAACGAAAGGAACACAAGATATACGCTCCTTCAATATTCTGCCTCATACTTCTCTCTCCTCCAGCACAACTAGGCCTACTCGTGTTTTCTATGTATAGATCTTCCATGGCGCACCGTTACCCGAACTTCTAGGGCGCAGGCTTTAAACCTACAGAACTCGAGTTCAAAACCTAAATAATTCATACTGAATCGGTGCAGATAAAAATAGTTTCGGATGGACTTTCTCTGAGCAGGAACTTCCCCTTGACAAAATTTCACTAATTCTCCATGTCACACCATTATCATTTTCACCGGTAATATATCAAGTGAAAAAAAATCTTGTACTCTATCAGGGATAAACCTGCACATAACATACATCACCCAGTTTCGATAAAAATAAAACTGAAGCTGAGTTTATTTTAAGATTTTACTGTATTTTTTTCGTTTTACAAATGGACAGTACGGTCAAGAAAAGTAACAGATATACTGTAGGTATAAGTTACTTATAGTCTTCAATTCTCCTATAATTCATGGTGGTCTTCGAAATTTCTGCATTTTTGTACCACTATGACTATCATTTATAATGTACCTACTATTTAAATCGATATCATTTTGTATATCCTAATTAATAGGGAGCGCTGTTGCGCCACGGTTAAGGCGTAACGCTGCAAGCCCGAAGGTCGCGGGTTCGATTCCCGAAGTAATCACGGATTTTCCCATTGACCGAATACTTCGCACTATTGTCTACTGACCTAACAGAAATGAATACTAGGGACATTTCCTTGGGCATAAATTCATTTGTATGTAAGTAAGTATTTATAACAAAGAACATTTTCACGTTTAATTGGAAGAAACAGTTTCTTTTGTGTGAATTCTCAATATATATATATATATATATATATATATATATATATATATACATACAGTACTGTGCAAATTAATACGAACAACGTAATTACTTATGCAAAAACACTCAAACGGAATAAAAAAGGATCTAAGACATACCTCAGTAATCTATGTGGCCTCCCTTGTTCCTAATAACAGCTCTGAGACGATTTGGCATGGATTCCACTAATTTCCCACAAATATTAATTTCTTCATCGCGAAACCATACACCAATGAGGGCAGAAATCATCTTCTCCTTTGTAGAACAATCCACTTTTTGCATTCTTCTTTTGCAAATTGACCACAAGTTCTCAATGGGGTTGATGTCGGGTGAGTTGCCTGGCCAGGGTAGTACCTGAATATTCTTCTTGTTGAAGAATTCTGTAGTTTTTCGAGACATAGCATTGTGACAAGTCTTGTTGGAACACACCTCTGCCATCCGGAAATGATTTTTGCAGATGGGGTACGATTCTGGTTTCCAGTACGTGAATATATTTGTCAGAATTCATCATTCCCTTGATAGGTATTAATGCTCCAGGCCCTTCATGTGTAAAACAACCCCAAAACATTACTTTAGGGGGGTACTTGGGTGCTTGTTAGAGATGAGCTGCTGTTACTTTTTCGGATCCTTTCCGTATGTAAGAAACACGGTGGCCGTGGACCTCGAAATGAGACTCATCGGAAAAAAGTACATTCTTCCAGTCATTCACTGTCCAGTGTTGATGTAATTTTGCCCACATTAAGCGTTTTTTGCACATAACAGGGGTTAGCAGTTGCTTCTTAATAGGCTTACGAGCCCATCGTCCAGCTTCCAAAAGCCTACGCCGCACTGTTGTGACGTGAATATTCGCCCCAGTGGTAACCATTAACTCGCGGGTTAAGTAGACAGCAGTTAGTCTAGGATTTAATTTACTTTTCCTGACAATTAAACGATCATCTGCAGGTGAAGTCTTCCTTTTCCGGCCACAGTTTCCTTTTTTCTGTGGTGTGATAGATGCAGTCTCCCTGTATCGTTTTATGATGGAATTAACAGTAGCCAAACCGATGTGACATTCTGCAGCAATTTGCCTCTGTGTCATAGAAGAATGCTCTGGTAATATTATAATTTTAGACCGTTTTCGTGGAGTTGTATCCATTTGTCAAGACGACAGAATGTACACAGGATTGCAGTATTAAGTCTTCAACACAACTGAAATGCTTATAAGTACAAAACGACAGGCAAAATGTCACATATTATAAAAAAAATAATAACGACAGACCTTCAACAATGGAATTACACGTACTACAGATGTCAATTAAAGCGGCATGAGCAGCTGTGAGGCCAACAATGACAGAAAATGTAAAAATATGTCGTGTTTGGATTAATTTGCACGCTACTGTATATATGTTTCGCAACTGAAGGGTACACGGGAAAAACAATCAAGGTCCATTTTAGAAAGTTTCGAGAAAAACGAATTTTAAAGTTTAAGCACTTAATACTTTGTTATGTGTGTGTTTAATAGAAATTGACGTAGTGGAATGTCAAGAACGATGATTTCTTATTACTAGCTAGACCACATGATAGTACTTTCTTTCCACTAAAAGATAGCATTATTAACTCAATTTCGATTTTTGATGGATCTTGATCGTTTTTCCCGTGTACCCTTAAACTACTTTTATATTCATTTTGTGAAAATTCGAGGATAGAGTTCAGTTAATTTTGTAATTTTATCAAGGGTTTTGCATTTTCCAAGCATAAAATATGACACTCCTATTTACAGTTAATTGTCCAACAAATCTTCATTCGCAATACGTTTGCACATAAGCATCCTTGCTTTGACTATTCAATGCATATGTAATATCTTTGTAATAATTATTATTGTAGTTAATGAAGTTCTCTTGCGCATCTGGAGAGCTCATAACGACTAACGGGAGAGAATATCCATGTTTCTTTAACAAAGAAAGCAGAAGGGGAGCGATTAGTACCACGCCCTGAACATTTTATCCCGGTAATCATTTAATAGGAGTCTGAGTGGAAACAAGAGCCGCTGTGGAATTTATGGCGCAGAAGACCCCTACTTCCTCCTGGGATTGATTCTATTATAAAAATTTCTAGTGGTGTGAGTGTAAGAATTCAGACCATCCTGCTAAATACATCCCATCATTTCCGTGTGCTTGTGTTTTAAGTACACATTATTACAATGACCCTTACGTCATACTACTTTTGACCAATAAAACGGTACGAAAGGACGTGTTTCAACTGATTACGGCTCTTTATCCCTATAATTTTGTCACTTCCTTAGTATTTGTTTATTTTTATCACCTCTCTAGCATTTTTTTGTTTTTATCACTTCCCTAGCATGTGTTTCTTTGTATGCCAACATTTCAAACTGCAAATTCTTTACGGTACTATAAAACATGCTTAGCATAGTCATATGTTTCCCGCATAGAAAGTCTAATTAAAATGGCGGTTCCGGCCAAACGGCTTCGTGAAGCTAACATTAGTGAAACAAAAGTCAATATTTTATTTTATTAGATCCTGGTTGGGACAATTTACATGTTTGTTTTTCAAGGGTTTCCCTCAACCCATTAAGAACAAATTCTAGATAATTTTCTGGACGAAAGGAAGCGTTTCAACCGATCACGGCTCTTCATCCCTATAATTTTATCACTTCCTTAGCATTTGTTCACTTTTATCACTTCCCTAGCACTTTTTTGTTTTTATCACTTCCCTAGCATGTGTTTCTTTGTTTGCCAACATTTCAAACTGCAAATTCTTTACGGTACTATAAAACATGCTTAGCGATCGTCATATGTTTCCCGCATAGAAAGTCTACTTAAAATGGCGGTTCCGGCCAAACGTCTTCGTGAAGCTAACATTAGTGGAATAAAAGTCAATATTTTATTTTATTAGATCCTGGTTGGGACAATTTACATGTTTTTTTTTTCAAGGGTTTCCCTCAACCCATTAAGAACAAATTGTAGATAATTTTCTGCACTGGACCCAGGACTCATTTCGATAGCATCGTCACCATCTCGCGCAGACGCTAGATAACCAGAGTAATTGATAAAGCGTCGTAAAATAACCAATTAAATAATAATAGTAAAAATAATAAGAAATAAAGATAACAAAAATAACACATCGTAAAAATAGTTTTTAATGTAATTACTTTCAAAATTCGTTCAAAACATATTTCTTTTTCGAAAACCACGAACAAAACAACGGAAAATCAAAAGAAGCACTTCACTTCGTGTTGCTGTAACTAAATGTTAAGATCTCAGTACATTCATATTTAACTATCTAAGATGGTAGTACTTCGCTGTTAGAGAAAACCCCAATCATAATATTTGAAGGTTCCAGGGAAAGAACAATCAATGTCACGTTTGTAAACATGTTTTTCGGTCTCGTCTGCTATCTCAAAGTGAACTATCTTTCTAGTAATTCAGAATGTAATAAGTTTGCATTGTAAAATAATGGTAAATTAAATGAGATGTAAACTAATGATGTGTTATCAATGTATTAAAGTTAAGAAATGCTCCCCACTAAAATTTAAGAATAGCGACCTTAGCAGGTTCTTTCCATGGACTCTCTATTTGTGACTTATTCGACACATATCAAAAGAGGCACAAGAAGTTTCGATACGAAGTCAGCACGAACCAATCCACCACATAAGAAAACGAGGGCATTCTGTTCAAAACAGACGAACATATCTGTTACGGTGGGGTTTCAACAAAATTCTATGATTTTTCCACAAATTAAGAGCTGCCAGTCTTACCGTATTTACTCGCGTAATAGATGCCATCGCATAATGTACGCACCCCAATTTTTGGAGGTAATATGTAGGGGGAAAAATCCCCGTTTAATGTACGCATAACATTTTCAATTGCTACTTTATAATAGGCTATATAATCCTAATGTTTTTTAAAGTTTATTTAATGACGCTCGCAACTGCAGATGTTATATCAACGTCGCCGATGTGCCGGAATTTTGTCCCGCAGGAGTTCTTTCACATGCCAGTATATCTACTGACATGAGCCTGTCGCATTTAAATACACTTAAATACCATCGACCTGGGCCGGGATCGAACCCGCAACCTCGACCACAGAAGGCCAGCGCTGTAGTAACTACGCTACCGAGGCCGATATCCTAATGTTGGATGCACTTCTCGTGTTAAAATTTTTCAAATAGTTAATTTATTACGATTAATTTTTTTAATGCAAAATTGGATTGTGATTGTTTCCTTTTAATAGTTTAAAAACTTTCGACATTAATGCTCATAGCATATTGACGATCGGAGTGACTGTGCAATAGAGGACGATGGAAGTGATGCTGCAGTAGAGGATGACAATGATACTGAAACCAGTATGATAGTGAATAAATTAAGAATAGTGGTAGTGCAACCTTCACAAAATATATCTAGTTCTTGCTTTATCTGTATTCAGTTTAGGTTTTACTGTGCGAGTTTATTTTATTAATTTCGTATGTTACGCACTTCACATCATTACTGCTCGTAAGTATTCCATATTTCGATGCTTTTGAAGTCTTAAAATCGATCATTTTCAATATTACTTTGGATATCCGCTGTCGAAACCAGCTGTGGTAGGTATGATCTGAAGTATTTATGACTTTTCCCCTCAAATTTCTTCCTCGCATGTAACACGCACCCTAGATTTTTAATCAACAAATTATGGATGCGTCTGTTACGCGAGTAAATACGGTAATATTTGTGTTACACTATAGTCTCAAGAATTTACTCTTGCTACAATCCCAAATTTCATTAAGATTCTAGTTATATGTTTTTGGTAGAAACCGAGTTATGGCAACCCCTGTGAATATAGCAGCATTAGAAGGAACAATAATGGATGTTTTCGGAACATGCTGCACTACCCGCTGTCCCCCAGCCAATATGCTCGTTGCGAATTGTGCTCTCCCCAACATAATTGCTTCGTTCCTTGATTAAACCAGCCCAAGAGCTCGCTCCCCTCTCTCACATTATCACTCAACCGTGTCAATCACACGATTACATAAAAATATTGACTGCTCAAGATATAAATACACCAGATCAATACTTGAAACCGCAAACTTCTGGACGAAGGGGAAGACATGAAAGCACTTCACACAAAATTAACCACCACTACCACCACCATCAACAGCAGCATAATCAGCAAAATCAGTTTCTTACTTCCTCAATCTATGAATTACAAAAATTTAAGGACGGTTCTGTAAAAATTAGTTTATCCTCGAAATAATGTAACAATATTTTCAGAATACATTGTATTGGAAAAAGTGTTTATCATTATTATTTATGTCCGCGTGCCTGCCAGTGAAGAAAAGTTTCTCATAAATCTATTAACATACAGTCAGTCTGCTTCAATCTGTGTGTATGTACAGGGTGTCTCTAAATTAGACCGACAAATTTTGGGATGGGATAGATAACTTTCTTTCAAACAGTTTTTGTTGAGGAATCCATGGGCTTCGACACTTCCTCTCAGAGCAAGAGGGGTTTATGTCATTACATGGTTCGATCATACAGGAAGGGATTGAAGTAATTAGTGACGTGAAAAGTGAATAATCAAATCATTAATGTTACAGGTACATGTGATCCAAAAATAAAGAAAAACACAAACAAAACAAAGCGACTGTAAAGGAAAAACACTCACTTCATTGTTAAATCAGAAAGATGGAACCATTGCTTTACTCTCTCATCACTACAAGAAGTGTTGGAACACACGTGCATTGACGTCCATACAAGCATTGCATCGACGTGGCATACTTTGTCATACCCTTTCAAAGACGCCAGGCATTTCTCTCATTTCAACTATTACCCAGATAACGCGTGATGCAAGATTTTCTTCAAAGTCAGCAAGGGTTTCATAAACTACACGTACTAATCAAATTGGATTAATGTATGATACCGAGGTCAGGGAATGAATGAACGCGGTCGAAAAATGATACTGCAGTGACGGAGTAAACAAACTGGATGGTAGCATTAAACCCATCTTGCACTGAAACGAAGCGTCCGAGCCCATGGGTTTCTTAACGAGAAGTGTTTGAAAGAAGGTTATCTATCCGCTCCAAAATTTGTCGGTCTAATTTAGAAACACCCTGTATATCTAATAGGGTTTGGGCATAAGTCATGGAAACTATTCTTTTTTTTTCGAGAATGCGGGTACGATTCTAAATTTTGAAATATTCAAATGAAAGTTCGTAACATGTGTATTGGTTGCGTAAGATAGGATATTGATTAGCGTTGTCCATTGTAGGCGCTATGTTCGGTTCAAGTTTGTCGAGTATGGCGTAGTTCGATATTCGCCGATGTTCGCTCTGCAGGAGGTCTGTCGTGTTTGTTCAAACTTGTTATAAAAAATATTCGCTGTCCTCCTCTCCCACCCATTCATGTTTTAACTGTTTTAAGAATTTTAACACAAATCTTGCCATTAGTTTTTCATATGGAAGAAAACGAACTTTATAATATCTTGGTTGCCTCTCTCATGTTCGAACACTGAAGGGCACTAATGCGGGTTAAATATCATAAATAGTGTAACAATATTATTTATACTTTAAGTGCGAGATAATTATGAGAAGGACAATTCTTATTTTATTTGCAATGAATATCAAATATTTACGTTTACGATTACCAAAAGAAACCCTCTTATTTCCAGGGAAGAAAGCGGGACATTATGTATTCCTTTTAACTAATGCTATATAATAATTGAAGGGTTCAGAACCATAGTGGGCCAAGCGCCATTTACTAAAACCGTAGAAAACAAGGGTTGAAATGAAGTTATTACCATAAATTAATGGAAACTTATAGCAAGTAATATAAAGTATACACATTAAAACTAAATGATATATCAATCTTTATTAAACTGTGGTATTCACTTAACTGTAACCCTTGATTTCTCCGTTTTTTATAAATGGCGCTTGGCCCACTATGGCTCTGAACCCTTCAATTGGTACATACCTGTAATTGCTACGTTTATAGCACAGATACTCAAGACTTCATGCTATATGTATGACTGAATGGTAATACAAAGAAGAATAAGGACCTCATATTCTACTATGAAATACAAACACATGAAAATCTCTACCTGTATTAACACGCCAAGTGTCGGATGATGCGGGTGATAACTTCCTATATTTCTCATTTCACTATTCTGTTCTTCTTTCCTTCCTCTCACGTCAGATTTTCCCTTCTTTCCTCTCAAGTCAGAATTTTCCTTCTTACCACTCCCTTTCATTAAACACCTCTCTCAAAATTAACTTTTTAATTAATTCCTTTCTTTGTTTTTTCTTTCCTCTTCCGTCAGCTTTCCCCAAACATTTCCCTTCCGTCAATTTTTCTCTTTTTCTTCCGTCGTCTATTACCTTCCTTTTATTTCCGTCAGCTTTTCCCTTTTTTCTTCCGTCAACTTACTCCTTTTTCTTTCGTCAGAACATCTATTCCTTTTTCCCCGCCAGCTTTTGCATTCTTTGTTCATTTTAGTGGGTTATTTTACGACGCTACATCAACATCTCAGGTTATTAGCGTCTGAATGAAACGAAGATGATAATGCCGGTGAAATGAGTCCGGGGTCCAGCACCAATAGTTACTCAGCATTTGCTTATATTGGGTTGAGGGAAAACTCCTCACTTTTTTGTCTTTCATAACACAACACAAAGAAGAGTAAGGACCTCATATTCTACTATGGAGTAAAAGCACATCAAAACATTTACATGCATTAACACGCCAATTCTCGGGGATGTGGGTGATCATTTTCCTTCTTATCAATCCTTTCCATTAAATTCCTCTCTCAAAATTAACTTCTTAATTAATTCCTTTCTTTGCTTTTTCTTTCCTCTTCCGTCAGCTTTCCCCAAATTTTTCCCGTCCGTCAATTTTTCTCATCGTTTTTCTTCCATCGTCTTTTACCTTCTTTTTCTTTCCGTCAGCTTTTCCCTTCTTTCTCCTTCCGTCAGCTTTCCCCTTCTTTCTCCTTCCGCCAGCTTTCCCCTTGTCTTTTGTTCCGTCAACTTACTTCTTTCTTTTCTTTCGTCAGGATTTCTACTCCTTTTTCCCGTCAGGTTTTGCATTCTCTGTTCTTCTTTAGTGGGTTATTTTACGACATCGACATCTGAGGTTATTAGCGTCTGAAAGAAATGAAAGTGATTATGCCGGTGAAATGAGTTCTTTTTGCTTATCTTTCCCAGTTTGCCTTGCTGTTGTTTCCTTCTCCTTCTCTCTTCATTTCTTTTGTTCTTGCCCCTATTTCTATGTCTGTCCTTTGTTTTCTTCTTACATATTTTGAAGTTTGTTGAAATTATCAGAAAGCAGGTCAAACTATAATAAAGCGCACCATCCAACACTAATTCATTAACGAATACGGAAATAAATGAACATCTAAATGAATGTAGAATTTCTTAGAAAGAAAATATAGGCAAAGTAATTTACTGAATACTTCAATGAGCGTTAGAGAAGAGAATCTACTGAATATTCTCCCGTCTATAACAGAATTGTAAAGGAAGAAGCTATAGAAGTTCAATAGTTTTTGTTCGGTGATTTAAGGGGCACAGCTATTCCCCTTTCACTTGAGGGATCAATTCATTGTCTTGTGATAAATGCATTGGACGTGATGAATTAATTTGTCGCCTACTCCTACACTTCATTTCCGAGGAAGCTTTAGATTTTCAACTGTTGTCATTTGCAGTGTTGGAAGTTGCCGGTCTGCGTACACAATGTCTTGCCTCAAGTGGGACTGTTTCCAATAATACAAAAGCTTCCTCCGCCCTCGAAGGCGCGCTCTTCTTTAAGCTTTGCCTTTAAATAGGCCACAAGTGCCCTTTGTTTTCCATACTCCACTCAGTACATCAGATATTCAGAAGCTTCTGTTTCAATAATCACGAGCTATTCGGAGTTTAGCAAATTGAGGTTCTTAAGAACATAGCACAAGAAGAACAGCCAAGAGAAATTCAACTTTGCAATTTATAATTCTTGGCTCACAGTCTAATGAGGTCAGGGTACTAGTTCGAACCCAAGCAGACGGAAAATACTTTTTCTGTTTCCATCACATACTCGAACAAACGAGTGTCCACTTCTTCTACTGCTAAGTGACAAGAATAAACAAATAGGTTCACCTCTGAAATATATACGAACACCGGTGCTCAACACATGGACGGACAGACAGAGACAGAGACAGAGACAGAGACAGACAGACAGACAGATAGAAATATAGATAGATCAGAGAGAGTGTAGTGCATAAGGAAACTATTGATATGAATGAAATCTGAATTCAACACTATTGCTGTCCACCAATTCCTCTCTCAGGGATTCGAATTCACGTTTCCTGTGTGCAAAGACAATGTAGTCTCTGATCTTAAAGAAAACAACGAGAGTTGAAGTGAGCGTGGAAAAGAATAATCGGTATGAAGGGGTTATGTATAGCTTACAGCAGTACAATTTTTGGAAATATTCAACATTTTTTCCCTCCATAACTGTATCTTGTACAACAATGAAAACTGGTATGTTTGAAACACTGTCTTTCTGCTATATGAAAGGAATATTTTTGTGATTTAAATCAATTCTTTTATTTTTTCAAATTAAAATGATGGCAGTTTAGTGTGCAGTGATGAAGCGTTTCCCTCATACCTCATAAAATTGTTAACTTTTTTCATGTTCTCTCTCTTTTATTTTATTGCTGAAAATCATGTTTACAATATCATGCTCTTTCAACTATATTCCTTCATAAATAGCGTTTTTTTATTTTGTAATAGAAGAAAATACTGATATTGGATCATTTTTTTAAATGAATTTATTTTTTTGTCAGACAATCTATCAGAGGTAGAGAAGCGATCTTGCATCATATTGTAGATATGACACACATAAATACACACACAAAATGTCATCACAGAATGTTGGATAGTTTTTTAGTTATATGGGAAATGCTTCATCACTGCACAGTGAACTGAATTTTAAAAAAAATGTAAAAATATTATTTAAATCTCACAAATGTTTTTATCATATAGCAGGACAGTGTTTTACACATACTAATTTTCATTATTCTACAAGATACAGTAACGGAGGAAAAAAAATGTTGAATATTTCCAAAATTTTACTGCTCTAAGCTATACCTAACCCTTAAATCTATGTCTTTAGATTTTAATTGTGTTTTATGGAGGTACATACAGACTCCAAAATTATGTTTCTCTAGATAGATAGACATTTATATAGGCAGAATCGAATCATATGCAGCATGTACAATTCGGAATTAATCAAGATGAATGTAGATTTTTATTACACAGATGGAACCGTAAGAAATGTCATTAATTTCAGGAGGTTATTCTTTGAGATATTTCAAACAAAAAAGTTTAATGAAATTTTGCTCGTTTTTACTTCCCTTTCGAGATAAAAATTCTTTTATTTGAAATATTGTACAGCTTGTTTTGGGAAAACTATTGATTTAATTCCGAATATGATGAGTCAATTTAGTAGAGCAGTGTATTATGATAATAAATGAACAAAAAATGTTCAGTTTTGTCCATTAAACATGCAGAAAATTTATTCATAAATATGTAACATTGTAAAATTCCTTTGCAGAACAAAATGTTACATTTGTTTGGATCAAATTTCTGCACATTTAAAGGACAAAACTATTTTTTTGTTCATTTATCATCATAATACTCTGCTTAAATTGACTCAGAATATTGGAAATTAAATCAATATTTTTCACAAGATAAGCTAGAAAATGTTTCATATAAAACAATTTTTATCTCTAAAGAAAAGCAAAAAACTATCAAAACGGTATTAAAATTTGTGTTTGAAATATCTCAGAGAATAACCTTATGAAATTAATGATATTACTTTCGGGTCACTCTGTATGTAAAATAATTAGTAACTCAATATTAACACAATTATACTATTTTCTTAAGTTTTGAAATGTAGGCAGACTTCTTAAGGATATTCACTATGTTAATACGGACTAATTTTTATAATTTTATTACACAGTAATCTAAGTTTCAGTCTGACAGGGCAGCCAGAGTTTGCTATTCACTAGCAAGGGACCTAGAACGACGAAATGACCCATAATTTTTCACGGAGCCCTCTCATTCTACAAGACCTGGACGCAGAAAACCGCGCTAAAATTACCAACAGGTACAAGACTTCGTCGGGACTTGAGCCCTGGAACATCGGATGTAATAATAGACATGCTAAACAAGACCACCGAAACCAAGCACTTCAGTTACTTCACTGGTCATATTTTATTAAATTCCCAGTAATGTATTAAAAAATGTGTACGGCCCTTTCTGGTTCAGCGTTTTAATTAAGACTTGCCAAACATTAGACCTTTGTGTCTCTCTAATTTACTTCGTGACCAAACAAAGAACGATAGATTTCCATTTTTCCGCTCAGGAGTCCATTATTCAGCGCGTTGACGGCGACCCCGTTTACCGAGCTATGACTGTATCTAAATTGACTTCGAACGCACAGGATGACCTTGATTTCTGGGTATGTTTCACAGAGACAAAGCTCTCTCATCTGACAGTCCAATGAAGTGTAAGACCAAAGCTCCTATTTTTAAAACCCTTTCCCAACAATACATATATCATATATTTCCATTCAAATGATCGTCCCTCACTATTTTGCAGATTCAAGCCAATATAATGTTGAATAAAGGGCAGACATCTTGTAACACATTCATTTTTATGGCGAACAACTTCTCAGTAGGGTTTTTCTCGAGATTCTCTCGTTTTTCCCCGTATTAGGCATGTACATCATTCCGTCACTATTTCTCAATTTCGTCATAATTCCTCAGCATTCCCCGATCGCCGGCTGGCGATGCACGGAGGGGGTTGGCGTAGGGACGAGGAAGGTTGCCTTCTCGAAATCAGAGTATGGAGCGAACCTTAGTGTAGTCAGCCGGTGTGGGTTTGGGAATGCGTCTAGCTTGAGGGTTGGCGCAATAGATCGTAACAGGTTGTTGTGCTGGGCCATAGCGCCCCCCTCTCCGTAAAGTCCATTCCATTCCAACACACTCATTTAACAAATACTGCAAGTACAATACAAGTACTACCCATCACTTGCAAATTGGCTGGTGTTGATTCCATGAACTAGCAGAGTGCGTCATCTCCCCCCACGAATGATTTGAACCACTCAATGCCCAGCGCTCTGTAATCGCCTAAGACAGGCCTGCAGAACCCGTAAGTAGGGAAAATATGAAGTTAGCCTCACTTTACTTCTATTGGGGATGATCGACTTTTGCTTAGAGTTGTTTACGTGCTTTGCGTGTGGAAGGTCCATCAGTAGCGGCACTGCAATTTTCAAAAGGATTGCAATAAAGTCATTGTATTTATAATGCGTTATGCAGTTCCAAGTTTTGCGATTATGCTAGATTTTCTATCGGTATTTTCTTTGAGATTTCTTTGCACCAAGCCTGCTTTAGATTTTCCAAAACTTTCCTCCTATCATCGCCTACGGAAACATAAATTTGTAGCATTAAGTAATGAGCCTAGAAATTTGATAGGCCTGTAAATGTCACTATTCATTTCAATACAAAATGAACACGAGTCATGTCCTTAATTTAACAGTACCGGTATATAAATAAATATTCACTATACAGTTCGTAATAATGAACTTACCCGAAATTTTGTCTACTTCATTATTCTTAATGTGGGCTTTGTTATAATGTCGTTTATTATTGAAATGACGCGTAGAAATAATTTGGATGGAACACAGTAAATATGCAATTCTTTCGTCTTCTTCAACAACATAACCATATCCCCATTTCATTTGGAAATAGTACTTCTTCACGGGTTTAGATTTTTCCATGTTCCAGTTCTCTTCAAACTGCAGTACGAGTATTTATTTAATTACCTATTTATTTCTTTACGTACCTATTTACTTATTTACTCGTTTATTTACTACTTGTTTACTTGTTTTTTTACTTATTTGTTTACTTGTTTATTTATTTATTTATTTGTCTGCAGTGCGTTACAATGTTGAATGACCATATAGCTGTCACTCACTTATGAACATGCAATTTACATACATACATACATACATACATACATACATACATACATAGGTAGGCCTTCTTACATTATGTGCACACATACATTTTAAAATTTATTTTACACGTCTTAACTTATTTATGTCCCTCATTCATTCTTCTCCTACTTTCCCAAGATATGTTCCTAAGGATTTTGTTATCTGTTCATTTGTAATTCTTGATAACGTACTGTGTACCTGCCGCCGCGAGAATGAATGTTGATACTGCCGAGCGCAACTAGAACCCTATGACCACACTGGTAGAAAAGGTGGGTGAGGTAGAAGAGGTACGAAGGCAGTCGCTCTGAGGAGTTACAGTTCTGCAGGTCTGGCCTACGATGTCTTGTATACAATAACAGTGGGGACATCAGCGCTCAGCGGTAATGTAATGATGAAACCTCTCCTCCCTTGGACACGAGTTTGCCTATGCTTAAACCATATAGTGTGGGTGTTTCTGAACAGCGATCGGATGTAAGCAAGAACAGTTTTCAGACATACAGAGCTTACTTCGATGGGACATAAACAATGTGCACTATCTGTTCGAGACATTTGGAGTGAAATATAACCAATGTAAAACTGTTACTTTTGGTAGTCCCTATGGAGTGTACAATTCAACTAAAGTCTACATACTGTATATTAGAAAGATTTTATATAAAGTAATGACAATAACACTGCACCACAGGTTAGAAATCGACTCGCTCACTTACTACCGCACTGGATACGTAGTACCACAGTTCAGTACTGTTGCTGTAGCTAGACGGTACAGAAAAAAATTCTACCCCCTTCCCTCTGACGTCATGTACAAGACTGGAGTCACCTATAGGCCTACGCTGGTATCGTGTTTACGAAGGAATTTTTCATTTCTAGTCATGTAACATGGTACGAGTAGTAGCAAGTACATTTTGCTTTGTTTATGATACACTTCACGTCGCTGAATACACGACTGTTAAATCATCTCTAAAGAATATAAAAAATCCGTGTTTTGATTAAATATTAAAGAGAAAACAAAGAGTTAAATTTTTCTTTTGTAAGGCACCAACAAACTTATATCACACTCTAAGTGAAACGAGAAGTGTTTTGAGTTAATTAATGAGCCAGGAATCGAACCAATCATGTTACAAGAAGAATGACGGTTAAAGCTATATTCCTGTAATGAATACGGGGCTGAATCCACAAACGAGTGACGCTACCTTTATGTGCTGTCCTTTCATTTCAAAGTTTTTTTTTTCTCTTCTATAATTACCAAATTTCATCTTCCGCTACTCCCCGTTACCTTGAAGGGAGCTTTCAGTTTCATTAAGACTGTGACATTACTCTATCTTAAATTGCTTGCGGAGGCTTTGTCAGATTTTGTACAGTCTTAACGAAGAAGAGTGTTCAAACACGGAAGTTCTCAAAAGTGTCTCACTATTTGTCTCATGTTTCCTCGAAAGGAAAGAAATTCTACTAGACATTCAGTTATTAAAACAAAGCGCTGTGTCTGAGTACAGGAAAAGAAAATTTCAACAGTCTTATAAAGCGAACATTCTGTTCTGGTTTACCTTCTTCACTCGGACTTGACAGAACATGAAACCAAAACTTGGCAGTTGATTTCTTTTTCTGTATTACAATTTTATTTGATGAAGCTCGGTAGTGTTTTCCGAGCTGTCACAATGTTCACAACAAGAGATTACCCACTGGCTGCTGTAAGCTGGAAGGATCTAGGAGAGCTACGTGATCCCTCGTTTATATCTTTTTGGATGCCTCGTGAGTGAGATGTGTCACATACGAGCGGGGAGAATATGATAATTGAACTAAGTGCCAAGTATCCACAGAGTAACACATCAATACTCAGTTCAGCATACTTATCTCTACAGGTATATTAAATGATTTTCTAACTATTAATTTCACTGTGATTCAGAACTCAAAAATAATTTTACAGATACTTTCTTTCCTTCTGTTTTCAATAAAACAGTCTCATATTTGGTGGTATGTATGTATGTATGTATGTATGTATGTATGTATGTATGTATGTATGTATGTATGTATGTATGTATGTATGTATGTATGTATGTATGTAGGTAGGTATGTATGTATGTATGTATGTATGTATGTATGTATGTATGTATGTAGTTATTAACACTACAATTGGGTATACACCCGGTGGCAGTGATACATAATATACAATAATACCATATATATTTCTACAATAATTACAGCAATAAAAGAAAAATAAAAAAATAAAATAAACCTAAGATTTCTAACTATAAATAAATAGATGCAATAAACCTAGGACTATAAATAAAAACTATTCTATAATAACGCCTCCAATAAGCAAAAGTAAACCTAACTTATAAGTACTTCTATTTCACCCAACTATTACCAATTTAAATAATTACATATCACCTTAATTAATTACAAATCAACTTAATTAAATATCATCTTAATTAATTAAATATCACCTTAATTTATTTACATATCAACTAAATTACACATCATCTTCATTAATTACATATCAACTTAATTAATTACATGACACAACTTAGATATTTACACTGCACCTACAATTACATTTTCAGTCTAATCTTCTCAACCTTTCCTTAAATGTATGGATTTTGAGAGGACCACCCTGAAAGATTGCCGCAGGTAAGCTGTTCCAGTCTACTATTGTGCAGTTAACAAAGGAAAATTTTGCCACATCAGTTCTTTGTTTTCTACATTTAAACTTCCTAATATGATCTGCCCTGCCTAAGAATTATGGTGCTGCTAATCTAGCATTGATGTCGGTCCATGCTTTGTATCCCATTCGTGCCTTAAACAATGCGGTATATCGTAGGCTATGTCGATATCGTTTTATTCAGCTCTTAGCATTGTCCGGATTTGTTTCAAAGTACTACTCAGAACAGAACATCTACTGACAAAGACAAAGCATCCATATTTGAATCAAAATTCAAACCATCAATCGTAGTTTCCAGGAAACGTCGTAGTTGCACCTTAGGCTGGGTCTACACATTGTGATTTTGCAGGACCGTTTTTTTTGGGTAGATTTTGCAGGACAACGACACATTGGTGCACATTTGGAACGGTGCACACCTTGCCGCAGAATCGGATCTTGCGGGAAGGCACTGCAGTTTTGCAGGATGACGCACGGCGGGATGTACGACTACAACACATGGATTCAAATGGTGGCGTTCACACAGTGCAGTTCTGCAGGATCCCGCACGGGGAGTAACTACTACAAATCAAGCATATAGGCGTCCACACAGCGCAGTTTTGTCTTCAGTATTTTTGTCGATCTGCACTCTACAATGAATGAAGTATTCGAACACCGACAAACTTGTAAGATATAAGAATAGCTATTCACTATCAACACAATATCAAAATGGTGGAATATCATGTCTCTCGTAAATTTTAGCAGACTGCTAGTAGGCCTAATTCATTCCATCACTACATGGCAAGCGAATGCAGGCTACAGTACTGCACTACCGAACTCAGTTGTCGTTAACAAGAATTAATTGGGTTGCGTTAAAGATATACATGGCGTTATTTGACTCAGGAACCTTATTTCAATTACCTCATTATTATTATTATTATTATCATTTTTTCTGTTATTATTATTATTATTATTACTATTATTATTATTGTTATTATTATTATTATTATTATTATTATTATTATTATTATTATTATTAAATATTTCATTACTAATGGCGTTATTATTTTATCAGTAAAGTGTAATAAAAATAAATAATGAAATACACTGCATTATAATCGACTATCAAGTTTTAAAAACCGTAGCACTGAGAGGACAAACAGATCAAGAAATTGTGTTTCAAAATTAACAGCGTTTTCAAACTGAATCTTTAAAAATCTAGGTCTGAAACACGAAGTTTGAGTGGAGCGCAGATTTAAGAGAATACATTTTGTAACAAGACATTATTGTAAAAATTTTTAATTACGTTTTATTTAACGCCGCTCGCAACTGCCGGGTCAAGCCTTGGTTTTTCTGAACCGACGCATGCGGGTTGGGACGTACGAGGCCAGCCTCGCACATATCCGGACTACTCAAAACATAGTGAGCGGTTTCTATAACTTCGAGATGAGAGTTCTGCGTACCTCGCAGTTATAGAAACCACTCACTGTCTCTCGTGGAGTCCGGATTTGTGCAAGGCGGTCCTCGCACCTCGCAACCCGAATGCGTCGGTTCAGAAAAACCAAAGCTATCAGCATTATATCAGCGTCGCCGGTGTGCCGGAATTTTGTCCCGCAGGAGTTCTTTTACATGCCAGTGTGTCGCATTTAATCACACTTAAATGCCATCGACCACGGCCGGGATCGAACCCGCAACTTCGGGCACAGAAGGCCAGCACTCTACCGATTGCGCCACCCAGGCGACGGCACTAATGTGAAGAAAAATGCGATTGCATGTTTAATTACATTAAAACTAGATACTTTATCATACAGTCCGTGAATCTAAGTCTACAGATATTAAGTGTGGACGGGGAGAGTCTCCGTAGATTTTTAACTGAAATTACACATTTTATGAACTGATTTAATTGCTTCTGTAATTTTCGAACATCTAAGCTTATAATGGTTTCATTACATTTTATTTGTAAGAACTCCCTCAAGTTAGAAATAAATATCTCTCTTAAAAGAATCTTTTGCTCTTTCACAGTAAGCAATACAACAGTCAGAAAAACAGACAGACAGACACGCTTATAGCGGAAGATATCGCCAAGGCCTAGATCACATGTTAAAACTGTAGTCGCCATCTATTTTAGCAAAATGAAAAGTTACAATATTATTTCATTGAAATTGCGCATTTATTTTCTATGATTACTTAATTAATAAAATTAAATAATCGTACTTTTTTATTAACTGTTTAAAGGATATTTGCTTTATATGATAATGTTATTTCAGTCGACGTTCACCTCTTTCCAGAGATATTTACTTGTCTTTTGCCTCCTTAAGCAGAGTATTTCATGCAGCCAGAAGAAGCTTCGTATACCTGGGATTAATGAAGCAACACTGCAAGAGAAATAGTAGACAAAGCAGCAGTACTAAAAACACTTGAGGAACAGACTCTTCGAAGTTGCAAATATTAATTTCACGTAAGCTCTCTGAGCATACTAATGCATCAAGAGTGACAAGAAAACTATTGTTTATTTTACACGAGATTTACAACCAGTTCAATCTTTAATTACAAAAAGGTAGCAGCTTGTTCTCGTTGGTGAAGTGGATCTCAGATTGTAAGTCGACAGATGATGATGCATTTTTTAACTCTCCGATGGGTATGTGGGTTCTTTTGATATGCCACAATTGTTCTGTAATGTGTAGTGGATGTCGTATACTTACTTGGATCACTATCGTCCACAACTTTGCTTTATGATTGATTTTGTATATTAAGTTAATTTATTTGTATAATTTCATTCTTTTCCTTCTCATAAATTGACCTGAATTGTAAAAATACGTTCAATTTCAAGACCTAAGGGAAATGTCACTTAATTGTTGGTTTAACTGTAAAATATTATTTTTAAAACAGCTGGAACATATTTTGATTTACGTCCTTATGACTAAAAAAGAAGTAATAACTAACAATACAATATACAGGGTGATTCACGAGGATTTTCCGTCCTTTACGGAGCTTACTTCTGAAGATATTTCGAGCAAAAATGTCATATAAACATAGTTCCTATTCGCAATATTTTCAGAGTTACACTAATTTAAATCTGTTTGTGAAATACGCTTTTTTCTTTAGTTTGATTTTATTTTTTTTATTTTATTGGGTTATTATACGACGCTGTATCAACATCTAGGTTATTTAGCGTCTGAATGAAATTACGGTGATAATACTGGTGAAATGAGTCCGGGGTCCAGCACCGAAAGTTACCCAGCATTTGCTCGTACTGGGTTGAGGGAAAACCCCGGAAAAGACCTCAACCAGGTAACTTGCCCCGACCGGGATTCGAACCCGGGCCACTTGGTTTCGCAGCCAGACGCGCTGACCGTTACTCCACAGGTGTGGACAATACAAATAGAGAATGAACCATTCAGAAGTATCATTTCTTTAACTGACAAGTATTATGAAGCTAAAAATGTGCTGTGAACTCCTTAGTTCCTACGTATAGACATCTTTTTTCTATTTTTAACTTGAAAATTACATTATCCTTACGCATTTATCACAACAATTTGTGCAAATCGCACCACTTCCACCGACTTAATTATTTGTAACTCTATTTTGCATCCTAATTTACAGTCTTTAAGAGTTTCTAACACATTTTAAAAAATGTTGCCTTCCGCTTGAGTAAATTTGGCCGTACGCTTGTGAACGGCACTCGTCGCGATACGTAACTGCATACGGCTATCTTTGATTTCCGTAGCGCTCGCTATGGCTGCTGACTGCACGCTGACCAAGATCACGCGTTCACAGCATTGCGTTCCAATAACAAAACGTAACTTAGTAAATATTGAAAATAGTACCCATATTTATATGAATTTTTTGCTCAGAGTGTCTTCGGAAATAATCTCCGTAAAGGACGGTGAATCCTCGTGAATCAGCCTGTATAACCAGAAGGTTTCTTGTAAAAATACAAGGGTCTGAAGAATTATGAAATGAATCATAAATAATTTTTCCTTTAGGTAGGCCTCACGATAACTTTTAGATCTCCTGCGGCTCGGTGAAAAATGTAATGAGACACCTTTTTTACTGTTATAGTGGAGACTACAAGACAACTTAGGTAAGTTTTGAATTTCGGAATTTTTTCGATACGCCCTAGCGTACAGACAGACTGAAAGGGAACAAGAATGTAGGCTACTCACAACTCGCAGAACAGCTGGGTCCCAACTCGTCTAGGACGGTTAATACATATCTGATATCATTTCTTCAAATATTGCATAAATTCACCTGAAACACTGAAATAAACGTTGTTATTATGAACCTGTACGAGGATGATATGGTTATATTATGACCACTAACGAACAAATAATGTTAAGAATACGCGTAGCGAAACCGGTGTGTGTAATTCATTCATTGTTAAGTTTTTCTCAACGTTTCAGCCAACTTTGGTGAGAGACACTGTGACACGCAACTTGTCTTGCGCACACCATGGCTCTTGACAATTCCGTGCAAGTGAAACTCATGTTTACATGTGAAATTTATGCATTTTGAAATGTTTTTACGGCTGAGGTAATACAGAGCTAGTTCCATGTGCAGTGTAGCGATTCCTGAAAAATATGCTGCAATATTATGAAAGAAAACAACGGGGGACGATTAAATTATGCAGGCAAAGAACTTCAAGAATAGTTTATCCCTTCAGTTACTGAATATTTACGAAATACAAGGGTGCGAGAACACCTGATATTATACATTATTTTCTCATCGAATGAATTGACATTTTCTTTCAGCACCAAAACAAAACGTAGCAGAGGATTTATAAAATCCTTTGGATTGCGTAAAACGTCTTTATTCTTGATATGTAAGGCTTCGATTCCCGGCTCGGTTAATCACATATTTCGGTTTTTTCCCATGTTTTCCCTAATTATGTACCAGATAATTACATGACGAATTTTCGACCTCATGTCTCCAAATACCATCTCCCTATCACTAATTCTATCGACGGTAAATAACCAAGTATTTCATATAGCGTCGTTAAATAACCAACTAAGAACATTGGAACATTTCCTTTATTGCAGATCTGAACGGTATAATGAGATACCATTCCTCATCATCAAATAGGACCACAGTAACCGATCCATACACGTAAAATATTAATATGCCTCCAGGAAAAGCAAATCTGATTTTAGGAACACTACTAGCATGGTAAAATGAATATTTCATGAATGGGACAAATCCAAAACTAAATTCCTTGCTTCTACAACAACGTAAAAAGTAATGATGACAACCATGTCTCATACTTTCTCTCAGGGAGAATATATAATTACGCCTAAGGTGAAGTAGGGCTACTATGATACAAACGATCAATATTTTGTTGTAATTTTTCTATCAAAGCATGCACAAATTTGAAGAAATTGTGTTGCGTTAGACATATATGAAGGATTTGAAGTTAGATTTATAATTTAATTGTAATAATGGACAAAATTAAAACAAAACCAGTGTATGATAATAGACTTCTGCGTGGGGTATTATGGTACACCTAGAAGGCTATTCTGATTAAGTGCTACAAATCTGTCCACATTATACAGAGCAATGAAATCTGGCTACAGTGACATACACAGATGATTAGTGTATCACCTGTAAAAGTTTGGTTGAAATCGCATTAAAATTGACTACGGTTTAGCAACTTTTGTAATGACCTCTTTTTCCCCCCTAAAATTTATACAGTAAACTTTACTGAAACTTTAACGCCTTGCTGTCAATGCTAGAAAATTGTTGTATGTTTAAAAATGTTGTATGTCTAAGGAAATAGATTGAGAAAATTATGATACAATTTGTTCTGAAATGAAATAAAATAAAATACGTTTTTAAATGATGGTGAATATATTTTCTAAAGCCGTGTTTAATTTAGCACTAAGATGAACGACTATTACACTAAAATTCTTAGATAAATGAGTAAAAATAAGGTTATATGTTATTATTTCTAATTCATACTGTATTGTACGTGCTACACCAAAAAGGTAATTCAAACAATTTCACGTATTTATGTATTATGTATTTCATGTATTCCATTTAATTTAATGTATTTAATATTAAACAAATTGATAAATATACTCTGTTAAAATTTCACCCCAAAATCATAATAAGTTTATATTACAGGCATGTAATCATGACACAAGGCGAAATAATAATCAACATTAGTAGAACCTATATTTTTCACAACTGCTAGTCTAAAGCATAGCATTAATTTTGGCCCTCGGTTGTATAATTCTTTAGCTAAATTACACCCATAACTTCTAACATGTAACCCATTAACATATAACAAGAAAATTAGAAACTTGTTAATGTCTTCAGTTTGATTAAATAAATTTATAGCCTATGTGTATGAACTAATTAGCCTATATTATATTTGTACTCTATAATTTCGGAATGTATACTTTTTCACAAATTGCCCTACTTTATTCACGTACGATATTATTCTTCTCTATATTAATAATATACACTATGTACCAAAAAGTAATTGGGCACTATTTTTGCTCCTTTAGAACCTCGTGGTATCACTCTTGTTGCTATAATAGCAGCCACCCTGTCAGGCATGCTCTCCACTAGCTTGTGTAGGATATCCACTGGAATACGTCGCCATTCCTCTTGCAACATGGCACTCAGTTGGACAGTGGAAGTTGGTCGCATCTGCCGAGACCTCAATCGCAGGTCCAATTCGACCCAAATGTGCTCAATGGGATTGAGATCAGGACTCTGTGCAGGCAAATCCAACCGGTGAACATTATTGTCTGCATACCACTCCACAGAAGCCGCCGAAACATAGGGCCAACTTTCATTGTCCAACTGAGTGCCATGTTGCAAGAGGAATGGCGAAGCATTCCAGTGGATATCCTACACAAACTAGTGGAAGCATCTCTGACAGGGTCGCTCCTGTTATAGCAACAAGAGGTAGTACCACGATGTTCTAAGGGGGCAAAAACAGTGCCCAATTACTTTTTGGTAGACAGTGTATTATTATTATTATTATTATTATTATTATTATTATTATTATTATTATTATTATTATTATTATTTAATTTCATTGTAGCTGGAATTTTAATTTTAGTTCCAATTTTATTTTATTTCCCATATTTCTCATATATTAATATATTACATTATATAAATTCACTGTAGATGTAATTTTAATTTCAGTTCCTATTTTATTTATTTTGTATATTCTCCTATAGGTCTATTAATAATATATCTGAACTGCGACCGAATACGAGCGCTGCTCATTCGGTCCTCAAATTTTGTTAATATTACTGTATCTTCTTTTTATATTAATTGTACTAGTTTATTTCCATTTCCATTGTTGTAATTATATTCTGTATTTAAATAAAATGACAAAAATACAATTAAAAAATCCCTCAAGAGCTGAGAAATTATTAAATATCCCTCAAGAGTTAATAAATTACTTTAAGTTAGAGAATTGAATAATTTGATCAATTTATTTCATTGTAAACATAATTAATATCATAATAGCCTGTGTAGTGTATCATAATAGTCCTTCTCATTAACACTCTAATTAATGCTAGACTGCTCAACTTTCACAGCTCGTCTTTAGGAAACAATTAAGCTGACACTATTCCGAGTAAAAGGAACATTTTAAAATTAATCCATCTTCATTCATTCAAGAGCAATAAGAAAAGTATCCAAGTATCACATCAAAATTTTTTCAAGAAACAAAACTGCTTTTCCTTGCAATGCATTTAGAGGCTGATAATGATTTGTTTTAATTTTGTACAATATTGCTCCATAAAAGGTATAAAATATTCGCACAATCGCAGTTTTAAACTTTTTAAAACTAAGCGATTGGTACATTTTAACCCCTTTAGTCCCGAATTTATATTTAAAAAATAAAAAAAAATCAACTAGTCACATAATCATTCTCAGGATCCAAAAATCCCAAATCAATTCTTCACAGCAAATCAAAATTTGGGGCACATTTTGACCCCTGGGGCCTCATAATTTTAAATTTTATTTTTCATTCAGGTATAGAAATGTTCCAAAAATAACACTTCCCAGTTCTATCACATTGACTATTTCAAAATATTTAAAAGTATCGAAGACATTTCAAAAAAGAAAACATGTACAGTATGAAGTACATCAGGTCTGAAGGGGTTAAAGTCTGTATCACATTAGCCCACCTTTTCTCCTACCGCATCATATTATCCCTACTTGACCCTATACTGCGCTCCATAATGTTTGACAGGCGACGTAAATATTGCCGTTAGAGGACGGTAGAAAGATAATTGTTATTCAACCAATTACAGAAGTGATATTCCAAGCTTATCTTGAAGTTCGGCTGTCAGAAGCGTTCTACCTCCGTCCAACTTCAAGATAAGCCTGGAATGTGACTTCTGTCAATGGTGGAATAACAATTATCATTCTCACTTTCTCTGACGGCAAAATTTACCTTGCTTGTCAGATATTATGTAACGCAGTATAGTTCTACGTAGAGATGTAAAGTACAGTAAAACTATTATATTAAACTTTTACTATACACCTGTCGATTTTTCTTAAAGGACTAATGCTAAGACAACATTATTCTTAGGTT
This sequence comes from Periplaneta americana, assembly GCF_040183065.1. Lineage (NCBI taxonomy): Eukaryota > Metazoa > Arthropoda > Insecta > Blattodea > Blattidae > Periplaneta > Periplaneta americana. Next base: position 70,079,002 of record NC_091126.1, on the reverse strand, counting down.
ACGCAGCTGTAGAATAGATATGAAAATACCAGCGTCAGAGTTATTGGCAAACATATTAGCTAGCCCGAATATTAGTATTTCAGAATGACGGAACTACCGACCAAATCTCACTGACATAATATGAGACTGTACGTTTATCTGGAAGTCATCTGAGAATCAGTGAAGTAATTTGTTAAACTGATACTGCAGCTAGTTCCGAAAATACTAAATATGATATGACAGAAGGTGATAACCCGGGGTCAGTCTGGTACAACATTGTATAGTGCATCGCGGCCCGCATAATGAAAGCGGTAATAATAGCCTTGGCATATGAGTAGCGGAGTTTGCATTACTGCACCCAAATCACGTGCAAGTCTAATGAAAACTAACGCAGCGTTATGGTGGATAGGTGATCTACTTTATGTGATCTAATTTCTATTATCTAGTTTACATAGTTTTCTCTAGCCACTCCGGAAACCACTATCACCACCACCACCATCCAGGTAAGCTTTGGACCTAGTAATCTATTTGTTTCTCAATAGATTCGTGATATTTCCTCAGAAGTCTTCCCACTTGACTCCTTACATTTGGACGGTAATTGAGGACTTATTTTGGCCATTTTGAGTCAATCATTCTTTCAATGTGTTTATTGTAGTTTTCTGTACATTCTTCTAGATAACTTTGTACTAGGCTCAATACAATTCAGCTGAAGTAAATAAATTATTTCGTTTTTGTCCAAAAGTATGTAACCTAGAGTACTGCGCAAGAATCTCATCTCACTGGCTGTTATAAATTAATGCTTTCCGATGATTCAGACCTAACTATTGCATGACAAAGTCAGTCTTGCTGGTATGTTATAGTCATGGCCGGTTTGTCCAAGTATTGTTAGAACATTTAACGAATGTTAAACTCTAAAGAGTTTGTTAAATATAGTTTTTTCATGTCTTCAACACTAGTTTGGCTTAACAGCTTGTTAAGTGTTTGTTAACTTTAAATGTAAGATTTTAGGCAGTCAATTCATATGACAGATAGTTAAATATGGCAGATGACACCACAGCTGTTCAAAGAGAATTTGTGAAAATAATATTTTATGTCTCTCTTTAAGGAATGTTTCGTGAACGACATAATATAACATTACAAAGACACTTTGGAAAGCTAATATAGGGAAGATAAACTACAAAAGTGAACTGATTATCATATCGGCTGCTATTTTGATACTGAGCTATTACTGTATATATTGAATATTTAGAAAATGTGGGATCTCAACGTGGCAAGATAACTAGGAATAATGATTTATATACTATGCATGATACTCAATAGGTGACTATATATTTTCAAAACAATTAGGCTTCAAAATTTTACAAGAAATTTTACCCAGATTTGAATATCCTACAAACAGAAATAGGCCACATACTCTAATTCAGCATCTACTATTTACTCTTGACTCTATGATACTGGCTCTTTTCGACTAATTATAGTCAATGTCGATAGTGTTTGAAAATACACAGAGAGTATTATATTAAAAAAGGTTTCAGCAGAAATTGCTTCTTTGAGAAGTGATATGTTTGCATTAGTACTCTAACCTTAATTTGTAATAATAGTATTGTTCAACAGTAGTAACCTACAACTTTCATTTGTCGTCTTCTTTATCGATCATGGCCTATTGTACCAGGTTATGATTTTATACATGTTTCATGACTTACTCTACAATACAGAAATTGAAGAATAATATCAGCCAATAACAAATTACCTTACAGGTGCAAAATCATTACCAACTGCTACTGAGTAGTTAAATTAGTGTTAACGACTGTTATAGTTAAGTCACAGTCTAGTATATACAGTCACGAAGCTCAATACGTAGTAAATATGCAAACATTAGATAGTTGCTCACCATTAGGATCGCTAATATCGGCTCATTACAGGCAATGCAAAATAGTACCGGCACAGTCTATTGTTTCTAGCACCCTCAAAACTCAAGCTTCATGACTGTATATAGTAGACTGTGGTTAAGTGTTGGTTGTTTTAAACAAAATGATGAAGAAATGGAAAAAAACATTAACGAAAGTTAAAAATAAACAGAATGTTAATTTAATACTAGTCAAGCCAAATTAAACATTTATTGGACAACTGGCCGTCAATCTCGTGTTCTCCTGGACCAATGACTGTTTACAAAAGGGTACTGATGTCAGTAAAGTTGATACAATTTTGAAGTTCGATATTTATGTCCTTCTCTTCATATGAAATTATTATTATTGTTATTGTTATTATTATTATTATTATTATTATTATTATTATTATTATTATTATTATTATTATTATTATTATTAAGGTGCTTGGGAAAATATTTGGAGCTAAGCGGGATGAAGTTACAGGAGAATGGAGAAACTTACACAACACAGAACTGCACGCATTGTATTCTTCACCTGGCATAATTAGGAACATTAAATCCAGACGTTTGCGATGGGCAGGGCATGTAGCACGTATGGGCGAATCCAGGAATGCATATAGAGTGTTAGTTGGGAGACCGGAGGGAAAAAGACCTTTAGGGAGGCCGAGACGTAGATGGAGGATAATATTAAAATGGATTTGAGGGAGGTGGGGTATGATGATAGAGACTGGATTAATCTTGCACAGGATAGGGACCGCTGGCGGGCTTATGTGAGGGCGGCAATGAACCTTCGGGTTCCTTAAAAGCCATTTGTAAGTAAGTAAGTATTATTATCATCATCATCATCATCATCATCATATATGAGGGTCCATCGCTGTGGAGTAATGATTACCATGTCTGACTGTGAAACGAGTGGAGCCGGGTTCAAATTATGGTTGGGACAAGTTACCTGGCTGAGGTTCTTTCTGGAGTTTTCCATGACCAATAAAGAGCAAATGCTGGATAACTTTCGTCACTTGACTCTGGACTCATTTCGCTGGCGTCATCACCTACATTTCACTCAGACGCTAGATAACTGTATCAGTTGATAACATTACATTCATATTTGTTGTAAAATTGGACTTAAAATGTTACCGTTTCATAGGTACCGCTCCTAAAGCAATATTTAAGCTCATATTACGATAATCTTTTTTGTAAAATTTTAACTTAAAACTCCGGTACAATTGTAACACAGATACTGTCCTGAATGAAATGGTTAAGCTTATATTACAATAATCCTTGCTGTACAATTTAAGTTAAAATAGGAGTACTACTGAAACATAGTTACTTCCCTTGCATACAAGTGTACTTTCCGACAAACTTTTTAAAGTGCTTGCCCTCAAATGTCTTGAAAGGAATGTTGGCATACACCATCACTTCATACATATTTCTTCTAAATTCGTCCGCTGGCAATGAATTACTAGTTGAATGTAGATCGATAGTCTCACTTCATTCCATCATTTTCAAATGGTTTATATGTTCTTTTTTTAATTAATGTGCTGCTGTAAATATCATCTCTTAGAACAGATCGTCACCTGAATGCAAGAACTAGGAAACTTTATTTATTTATTTATTTATTTACTTATTTACTTACTGACTTAATTATTTACTTCCTGACCTACTTATTTACTTACTGACTTACTTATATACTTCTGACTTACTTATTTACTAAGGGTGCTATGCATAGACATGTAGCTAGCCCGCGTTATGAGCGTGCTAAACTAGCCCCGGCTATCGACTGATTACTTGTATAGGGTTCATATTATATCATATCACTAACACTGGTTTATGAATACGAAAAATGTTAGTTCGCTGATCATCCACCGGAAGCCCGCACTAAGAATGTCTATGAATGTGGCCCTTACTGACTTATGGCCGTATTCATTGACATTTTTAGCGCGGGCTTCCGGTGGATGATCAGCGTTTTTCGTATTCATAAACCAGTGTTAGCGATATGATATGATTTGAATTCTGTACAAGTAACCAGTGGATAGCCGGGGCTAGTTTAGCAAGCTCGTAGCGCGTGCTGCGAAATGTCTATGAATAGCACCCTTACTGACTTATTTACTTACTGATTTATTTATTTATTTATTTATTTATTTATTTATTTATTTATTTATTTATTTATTTATTTATTTATTTATTTATTTATTTATTTATTTATTTATTTATTTATTTATTTATTTATTTATTTATTTATTTATTTCACTAAGGAATATGTCCCGTTTTCTTTTACCTATTTGTTACATTGGAAAATAGATGTCGCTAGTATCGTTCGATCAGTTACTTAGTTCTTGCATTCCATTCTGAGCGATATTTGCTATACTGTAACAGAGATGACTATAAAACGCAAATTTCGAGTTACCTAATTCTTGGATTCAGGTGACGAGATTATGTCAGTCTTACATAATTTACACACAGTTATGTCGCCACTTACACAGATATACTGTATTTCGGATTTCTCTACACACTTATGTAGTTTCGCAACACTTGTTCTAAGCAGCTTTAATTTAATTCATGCCGGCCCGGATGGCTCAAGCGGTAGGGGCACGGCATGTCTCTATCGCTTAGCCCGAAGAGTTGTGGGTTCGAGTCCCGCCTCGAGCATGTGTGTTGTGTTTTGTATTAATATTAGTGTGAGTAAAAGAAAAAGGAAACAAATGAAAAAGATAACAGAAACAAAGATAACTTTGGTAAAGGGCCTCTGGCCGGTCTAAATTAAAAAAAAAAATTCGTGCGCATAATATTAACATTGCTAAACTGAAGTATGCTGTATTTGTTTAACAGTAAGGAACCTGTTGTAGGGTGACCTTGTATTGCGCGTTGTTTTTGTTTGTGGGCAGTGTCTATGAAGAACATGTGCCGTAATGTATACCCCGTGAACTTATACTCAATTCAATGTTGTGGCACTAAGAAAATGGTCTTTATTTTTAACTACGCAGCGAAACTTGTTGCCCGATAAAATAGGTTTGCTGTTATTTTATTATAGGTACGAGTTGTTTATTTTCGAGTGAGTAGAGTCATGGTCAGCGGTGGACAGGGATAGTTAGAGATAGATTTTCGTATAACAACATATACGTAGAAAGAACATTGTAATTTTGGTATTGTAGGGAAATCGGTAGGCAAATTAATTAACCATTTCAGTTTGGACTTTAAGACTGAAATATAAGAATTATTTAAACATATCAGTAAACTGGTGATTCACAAAATTGAAAAATACGAGTTACATGATTCATATTCATTGTTAGTAAATGTAAATGAATTATTCAACCCAGCGAATATTGTACAGATAAACGTAGATTATGTTAATACACTCACAGAAAGGTTTAAACAATGAGATACTTCAAGGATGTAAACGTGTAGCATTTGTTAATTTGAAATAAATAGTATTGAAACGATCAATCAATAATTCCAATGTTAGAGCTGAAGTGATTGAAGCATTACGAGCGCTCTGTTGAATTACCCTGAATTTACTTCTGCTATGTTAAAAGTGTCTGAGTTGTTTGTACATCTGTTGACGCAGAAAGGCTTTTCTCAATGTCTAATTTAAATGTTAGTGACCGTAGGCAGAGATTGAAAGAAAACAATATTGTCACTTCTGCTATGCTTTCATTCCACAAATAGAAAGATCAGATGTTACTTACTTACTTACGGGCTTTTAAGGGACCCGGAGGTTCATTTCCGCCCTCACATAAGCCCGCCATTAGTCCCTATCCTGAGCAAGATTAATCCAGTCTGTCATTATATACCACCTCCCTCAAATCCATTTTAATATTATCCTCCCACCTACGTCTCGGTCTCCCTAAAGGTCTTTTTCCCTCCGGCCTCCCAACTAACACTCTATATGCATTTCTGGATTCGCCCATACGTGCTACATGCCCTGCCCATCCCAAACGTCTGGATTTAATGTTCCTAATTATGTCAGGTGAAGAATACAATGCGTGCAGTTCTGTGTTGTGTAACTTTCTCTATTCTCCTGTAACTTCATCCTTCTTAGCCCCAAATATTTTCCTAAGCACCTTATTCTCAAGCACCCTTAACCTATGTTCCTCTTTCAAAGTGGGAGTCCAAGTTTCACAACCACAAAGAACAACCGGTAATATAACTGTTTTATAAATTCTAACTTTCAAATTTTTTGACAGCAGACTGGATGATAAAATTTTCCCAACCGAATAATATCACGCACTTTCTATAGATCAGACGTTACATAATACAAATAATATTTTTCTCTCAGTCTTATAAAATTGTGTTTAATTTTATTATGTAAAATCAATTGTTGTATAAAATCTCTTTTATTATTATCATTATTTTGACGCATAAGTAATATAGGATTATTTTTCACGTAACAATAACTTACAAATTTATACGAAATTATTGCGATTAGCTTACTATTAATTAGCGAAAAAACACGAAATACAACATTTTATAGCTTTCTTTTTTTCGAATTTAATACGAAATTCTGTGGTCTTTAGCCCATAATGTAAGTTACTCGTCGCAGTTGATAAAGCGTCGTAAAATAACCAATTAAAAGTTTACTCTCGACTGCAACACAAAGCAAGTAAACAGCGAAAAACTAAGGCACAGTAGTTCAACGGGACAAGTCCCACGCCGCCTTCTATTGTACACACAGCAGAGCAACCTTGGCGAAAATGTGACTAACGAGAACATTGTGGCTCGCAATGATACCTATCCATTTCTCTTGCTTCCTACCTCCCCCAACCCCAACCCTCTCACTCACTGGAGTCAAACTCCGTTCCATTTGTATTTGTCTCTGATCTGCGAGTGGCGTATCATCGCAATGTCTCTCTCGAAACCATGGACCGCTACAAAAACGAAAGTTTCAAGTAGGATGGGAGGACACATTTTTTTTTTTTTTTTTTTTTTGCTGACAATATGATGAGAATATTACATGTATGATTTGTTCACAAGTATTACGAGGAAAACCGTTGTATGACATAAAACGGCATTATACTACATTACACTCCTGAAACATTAAAACGTTAAGTATTATTATTATTATTATTATTATTATTATTATTATTATTATTATTATTATTATTTTATCTCCGTACGTCGATCCTTTTTTAGCAGATGTACGAATAATGTGGTTAGATCTTCAATTTAAACTCAAAGATTTACAATGTGATGTTAAATGAAAGCTAGATGTAAGGACTTGACAAATGTTGAACTTTTCAAATCTTTGCCAAAAGTAAATATACTAAGATTCGTTCTTTCGCTTCCTTTGTTGAAGCCATGTTTGCTACAACTTACGTTTGTGAAAAATTATTTTCAACAATGAAAATAGTAAAAACCAAATTTACATCACGACTGACAAACAAATGCCTTCATCATCACCTACGACTGGCAGTAAGTGACATAATAAATTCCTGATTTTGAAACTGTCGCAGAGACATTCTGAAGACAGTTAATTTTGGGTGTGATAATGTGTCCTATGTTTTCTTATTCATTTCTTTCTTCGTTACACGTACTAAACATTAGTTTGTAACCTTATACTGTATAAAATTATATTTAATTGCTTGACGTAAGGAAAATAAAAATCCGTTAAGTTAGACGGCTGTTTCACTTCCCCTTCGGATTTCCGCCTACGTTCATAGGTGCTATGCACGTTGCAAGTTACACTGTGGCTCGGCGCACGATCACATTTTCGCCACTGCTGCAGTAGAGGGACTGTAGTAGAACACAGTTAACCTGAAACCACTTACCTCTCCCCCATCGGGCACTAATATTTGCTCCCTGTTTATAACCATATGAGTTCTGAATTATTCATTACTTCTTCTACTACAGGGACATCATTTTATTTTTACTTCAATTTTTATTGTACACGAGTTTTTTAATGTACTTCACTCCCATCCCTTCTACTAGTGAACTTCCAATCGTTCTCACACAGAACCAAGCGTATACAGTCAAAGTTGCCTTACGGTCACAGTAAACACAAACAGTACTGAAATAGTGAGTATAGTACGTTCCAGAAATATGTTCGCGTTTTCCTGTGAAGAAAGAACTTTCAATATTGAATCATATTCTCGCACAGGTACTGTCGTCCGTTTGCCTACGTCGCATCCCGTTTCCCCAACCCGCTTCTGCTCGCCCCTCTGTAAAGGCTAGTGGCTGGGCTGTCTTAGCTCTTTTCTGAAAACATTAATTTCTGTTAGGAATTGGACGTCTACGTAATTTTATACAACTGTTTAAAATAACTTAAATGAAAGGGCCTCGCAAATTAATTAATTGTCACGTGATTTTCGTCCTTTCTACGACCCTGCAACAAAACCACTTGGACGAACAGTAGATAGCATGTCTGAGTAATTTTATCTTTTCGGATCGGGCAGAAGTGAAGACTGGATTTAAGTACGTAAGTTAATTTTTTATAGAGCAGGTACAGAATTATTTCAACATGAGTTACTAGTACGAAAGACAAAACTGGTAATTGGAATTAGGTACAATAGTCTATAGTGCGATAATATGCACATTAGAACTGAAGCCTGTATCGAAATGAACGGCCACCATTTTCAAAAAATGTGTTTAAATATCCATATTATGATTATTTTTCAATTTAACTTAATTCTCTATATTGTACGCTAATGTGCTGTAGACAGTGTCATATACACTGCATAATGAATACGTCCAAATGGATAGCTCAGTTCGTAAGTAAAAACATTTATTGTTAATACAGTATTGTATTTTCATTAAAGAAAAACCCAATGAAAATTATCAAACTCAAAATAGCGATATTTCCTACTTTACGTAAATGGATGAACTACTTGTCTTCCCTCCTATATTAGTAAAGTGATTTGTTTGTATTTTACGCCAGTATCATCGAACTCCAGTCGTGGAAGGGGTTAGCAAATGGTATTTCCGATTCTCAATCGTTAATCCAAAGGTATAGCCAGGTTAATATTAGAAATGTTAGTAAAAATAAAATGATGTCCCTGTATAATCCCTTTTGCTTCCTGTGTTAAAAAACTTGGAGTTTACTTTGATACGCATTATACTGGAATAACCAAGTAACCCATATTACCAAAAAAGTACTTTCCATACTACATTCCTTAAACAGCATTCGAAAATTCCTTCCGCTATCACTCAAGAAAATACTAGTGGAAACACTGGTAATGCCCCACTTCGATTATTGTGATTTTCTACTGACTGACCTCAATTTCAACCAGTCGCAAAAATTACAATGTGTTCATAATTCTTGTGTTCGCTTCGTCTGCGATGTCCGTCGCGCTGACCACATTACCCCATCCTTCCAAACTCTAAAGTGGCTACGGCTTAACGAACGTAGAAATTTTCATTCTCTTGTTCTCCTTTTCCAAGTCTTTCACACTTCTACACCTACCTACCTTGCCTCCCGTTTCAGTTACCTGTCATCGTATCATAATCTCTTCACACGCACGCAAAATAGCCGCATACTAGCCATACCAACACATAAGACATCATCGTATTCATCATCATACACAATCTCGCTCTCGCGCTTGTGGAATACCCTACCCAGTGACATCAGAGACTAGCGGAATTCAGTAGCGTTCAAAAGCAAGCTTATTAAGCATTTTCTTACTGCGTATAGTAGGTTTAATTTTTACTTAATCAATAAAAGAAATGCTTCTCTCTTCTTAACTTTTAGAATAAACTGTCTAGCTTTTATTAATCAGTTAATCTTTTAGTACTTTGATTTTTACTGTATTTGTAAATTTAATATTAATTGTAATTATGATTGTAATTGTATTCTTAATATTGTAGTTGTAATCCCCTGTTGGAGGGGAAGAGAAGGCCTGATGGCCTTATCTCTACAAGGATAAATAAATAAAAAAAAAAATATTACTTTCCAAAACGCCAGTAAACTATATTACAAAAACATTGACACATAATGCAAAATAATCCTGGAAAATCAGACTTAGTGAATATATAGAAATGTACTTTACATGTACGAAAATAAATAAAATCACACAATGTAAGTATGAAGTAACAAAGTTGCGGATGAACATTCCACGTAAACCATTGTAACACAAGTGCAAGTTCATTTATATTCTGTTGCTAGAATTCGTGAGAGATTTAATTTGTTTTTCACTTCGCAACTTAGCTCGGGAAGAAAGAGATAGCCTGGTGTTCGCCGCTGGTGGTAAATTTCAGGCTAATAAGAAACTCCGGCATGAAGAGACGTCTTGGCTTCAGCTGGACCAATCCGGCGAAAAGTTCAAACTGAACAAAGAGGCTGGCTGGACCTATGTAAGACAGAGGAGACCGTATATCTCTCATACTTCCTATTATTGATATCCTCAGTTCTATTCCCGGCAGGTTAATTTACTGTCCAGGGTAGGGTTTCCCGCGGCATTCTTCCCACGTCGACTGAAGGGAAGCTATCTATATGTGGTAGGTTTCCAATACAGTACGTGGAGAAAAAATGTTGAATAGCTGGCAGTGGGCTAGTTTATGGAACTAATACTGCTATACTCGCATTTCTATCTACCATTCTGTTCATATTTTACACGTACACTAGCACCGAAAAGTTTAAACTCAAACATAAAGTAACATTTCTAGCATATCCGATCGCATGGCGAATCATCGGTTTCGTATCGCCAAATACCATCTCACTATCACCAGATAGTCTAGTATTTAGAGCATTGTTAAATAATCGATTTAAAGACATAAAGCGCTCACTTCTACACTGGAGCTTTAGCTCGATATGCTTCTACTATATTTCCAGCCAAAAGTCCTGAGGATCATTGTTCGATTCTTATAAAAGAAATGAACATTTATTTCCCTCCCATTAGAAATGGTTGTTTTAATTGTTGTATGTTTCTCCAAAATTGTCTTAGCATATAAAATGTGCTTTCCTCATTTTGAACACGTGACTAGGAAGTCGCAATGGTTGTGAATAATATTAAATCTTAACTAGGCTTCGTATTCCAGGGTGTAATTATTTGACTTATTTGAACTGTTGTATCAGTGAAGCGAGGTGAGTCAGTGAAGTTATGGTTTTACAGTGCAGTGAATAGTTCCGATCAGTGATAATCTATAGCGTCAATGAAATGTGTTCTATAGTGTCAGTGAAATGTGTCCTAAAGTGTCAGTGAAATGCGTCATAGTGCCACTACAGTGAGTGAGATGAGAGTAAAGTGAAAGACTATTGAAACTTATGTAGGGCCTATACATATGTAGGTTGTATTGTAAAATTAGGTATTTTATGTTTTATTATTAATTGTAATTATTGTGTTGAATCGTATTGTGTATTCTTATTGTATTGTGTATATAATTGTATTGTGTATTGTATAATTGTATTGTGTATTGTAAATTTTATTGTGTATTGTTTATCATTTTATTGTGTATTTATATTGTGTATACCACTACCAACGGGTGCTTGCCCACTTGCAGTGTAAATAAATACATACATACATACCTAAAGACTGAAGTTAAAGACACATTGGGTATATATGTAGTACGCCGAACACAAGTGATGCAATAGATAAGGATATAAACAAACAGGTCTTCGGTTCGTGTTCGTGGATTACAGTCAACTCCCGACATTCTGAAGCTATACTAGGAAACAAATGCTTGAGCCGTGATGTTCATTTTCGTCGTGATCTTTGCAGTGAATAATAACGTGCATTCGTATGTTACGGAACTTGAACATATGCAGATGTCATTTGAAATTATTTTATATTTTTATAAATTCTTTCAATAACACGTGACGTTATTGGTCAATGATTTAGTACAAGAATTCATGTTGACTGATATTTTTCCAGGTTTCATTAGGATACTGCATATTTCACTCTTCACTGAAAACCCACTAATTTAATGTATTTTTTCTAGAAATCCCCTGAAATGCAGATTATTTAATATATTAATTGGGATTTTGGCACTGAACATCATGGTAGGCTACACAAATCCACGCTAAACGTCGAGTTAATATCCTAATAATTTTCAGATTTCGATGGTACTGGTTCTTTTGGATTATGTTCAACACACTTTCGTACCTTTTAATATAACTGCAGTGTCGTTCAGTGCACTGTTTTTTTCTCACGTTTAGGTTTATTTTCTCACTTTTAAGTTTATTTTATACAATGTACTGTATATGTAATGTTGTTTATATTGACAGGTCCACACCTGTGGAGTAACGGTCAGTGCGTCTGGCCGCGAAACCAGGTGGCCCAGGTTTCAATCCCGGTCGGGGCAAGTTACCTGGTTGAGGATTTTTCCGATGTTTTCCCTCAACCCAATACGAGCAAATGCTGGGTGACTTTCGGTGCTGGACCACGGACTCATTTCTCCGGAATTATCACCTTCATTTCATTCAGACGCTAAATAACCTTAGTGTTGATATAGCGTCGTAAAATAACCCAATAAAATAAAAATAAATATACTGGCAGTGAAAATATTAGTTCAAATATCCTCAACTATGCCCTGCAATATTACACGCTTGAACGTCTTGCCTAAGGCATTTTACCTCTGCAATGAACCTTTAATCAGCCACAAAGATGTAGTTATTTAAAGAATAGACTAGTAAGAGCAGTGATCGATAAGACTACTCACTATGACTGCGTTCCGGCTTCGACTTATTATAGCGGAAAGCAGAGCGTGCGAAACTATTTTTATACTAACATACCTATACCTGCGCTGTGACGTCACATTTACTTCGAATCAAGCAACTTCATTCCAACTTATAGGCAGCTGAATTACGAAGCCTATTCATAACCATTTCAGAGCCAATTCCACAACGCTTTAAGATACGAGACATACTGATATGGGACTAGTACCTATTACAAAAAAAATGTGTTTCTATTACAAATTCAAACACGTCCCTGTTGAACTGTGGTTTACAGCATAGATGTTGCTTTATAAGCAGGCTTCGAGACATGGGACCCGATACAATAAGTTTACTGTGCATGTACTATAGGTTGTTGACTCGCTGCAGATAGTGAAAAGTAGAGATGTGTTCATGTAACAACGTTGCTATTTAGAATAGAGTACGGTAGTATGGGGAAACACACACATATGTACATTCTGAAAGTAAATATACATTACACAATGACAATGTCAAAAGAATGTGAAAAGCATTTATTCTCCTGTCTTTTATAAGCATTTGTGTTTAATTATACCCATTGTTAATGGTGGAAATAAACATGTAGCAATTTTAATGTCTTCATTTATCTTACTGGTCGTCTTTAGAAAGTGCAGTTACAGTACCGAATTGCAATGTACTACAAGATATATTTTCAGTGTCTCAAACGTAAATCTTTTTCCGTTATCTGCCAAACACAGTTAGTACTGTAGAAAGCTGCGCTCTACTTCGCATGACGTGATAGGAGCAAAACGAAAAAACGTAACATAATTGCAGTCTCTAAGGGCCATATTCATAGACATCCTTTGCCCGGGCTTCCTGTGGATGATCAGCGAACTAACGTTTTTCGTACCCATAAACCAGTCTTAGCGATATATTATATGAATCCTGTACAAGTAATCGGTCGATAGCCGGGGCTAGTTTAGCACGTTCGTAGCGCGGACTAGCGAAATGTCTATGCATAGCAACCTAAGAGACAATCCTTTATTCTCGGGTGACTCTATGTCCACTAACTTGCTGTTTATATTACACAATGTTCCATATCCGTAAAAATTGATTTCAACTTCTGTTTTACACGTTCAGTAACCGGTGTACTTGATGTCTCATTAATTCTTTGTATCAATTTTTCATTTCCTCATCTAATTTGAGGGCTCTGTCTTTTCTAACCGTGTAATAGTTTCAGACACAGTTTGAAAATAGGTTTGTATGAAAACCAAACTATTCGTCAGAACCTTCAAATTCAGAGCGTTTTCCCTTGCTTATTTTTTGGTATTCATTCTACAGTATCCCGAACCGCTGTACGCTTTACCACTATACTCAGTACACCGTTATGCGGATTTCCCACTGAACTGCTCTATTGGGTCCGAAGTCTCGAAGCCTATTTATAAGACACAAAGATAACCTTTTATCTTATATTTTCATTTGTTTCCTATACGGTGAGAAGGTGGTATTATGTGTGAGAAAGATTTCTACAACCTAACCTTTGCCTCTTTACTGCCGCATCTGTGAGAGTCCACATTTACAGCTTAATTTTGCGTCTGGCGCAGATGCTATAACACACAGGCGATGACCTCTGTCAGGTGATAACAACTCACCTCCACACTCGTTAATAACGTGACCTAACTGCCCGAAATATATTTAATATTAAACAATTAATTAATCTTGCACAGCACCGACCATGTGTGAAAGCGGTTAAGGAAGAGTAGCCACGACGTCAAGCGAAACACATGGCTGTGTGCTGGACCGAGGATGTACGTCGGATGCCGCATGATGCTGAAGAAAGCGTGACGTTATTTTGACCGCATGGAAGCCCACCACGTGTCTCTAGTAATGCGGCTATTCTCAATATGAGGTAGGACGAATGGCGGTATGTGCGTTATTCCCTTGTGGAAAGGGAAAGGATGTCGCCAAGTGTTTCTATGAGAAACTCGATAGAATAACGAGACGTGTATCTAATACAAATTAAATAATAATTCACAGAGAATCTGAGTAAATCCCATTTATTGTCTGTAGCGTCTGTACAGGAATTGGGCTAATGAAATTAGGGCAAAATGATTTTGATTACACTAATTTAACTACTCAGTAGCAGTTGGTAATTATTTTGCACATGTAAGGCAATTTTTTATTGGTTGATATTATTGTTTAATTATTAAGATTTAAGCGTGTCTAATGTTAGTGCTGGTTCATTTTAAAAATATATTTAACATACACTTACACTATTTTGGTAGTAAACGCAATGACATCCAAAGAGTCTAGAAAGTTAAATACGCTATTTTAGCCATTTTTGTAGATACACTATCCTGGTCCTAAACCGGCGATGTAAAAGATTCTAGACTATGATGTTGATGTAGGTTATGTTATGTAAATGCTTTACGGTTGTAAAAATAATTATGGAAATTTGATATTAATTTACAGATAATTATTAGCCATTTTAATATTCTGAACGGTGTTTCATCAAGTATAATGTATGTATATTAAGAATGAAAAGTTTTGTTCATTTAGCTATTATAAGGTACATGTACCAAATAACTCCACCTTTAACACTTTAAGTCACTGTTGCTCTGGAAGTAAGTGATGTACAAACACAAAAATTATGACAAAGGAACTTGAATCTTATATTTAGAAAATAGCACAATGAAAATAGTGATATTATATACTGGAGAAGAAATAGAACTCAAATAGGAAAACTTTGTATACTGGCGTTATTAGGAACAGCTTGTCCAATTAACGCCAACTATTTTCTAATAACCTATACACTTGTAATTACACCGTTCTGCATGGATTTTGTTGTTTTGAAATAAATGAGCGTTTCTGATTCACAATTTCACACTGATTGCAAAAATTAAATCCGTTTTCGCGTACCACGTCAGAATTTTTTACAATTCAAAATTTTATGTTTTCAATATTTTTCGTAATATAGTAATATTACAGTGTGCTTGCCGTTTGTTAAAAAGGCACGACAGCTTATAATTTAACTTTATTACTTAAAATGTATCATAATATATTTTATTATGTTTGTATTTGATATTTATTAAAATCTACTGACTGTATCCGCCCTTAGGGGATGTACAAAATTGTACCCTTCTCCTTAAAATGAACCGAGGTTAAGACATCCGTTGTTTATTCTTGGAGATTTTTATCTGTCTCCACCCAACGTTATCTATAAACAGGAAGTTGAAATGTTTAGTGCCTCAGGTCATAAGAAATTATGAAGGAAATATTTAATCTTAGAGATTGCTATTAAAACTAACAATGAATTAGAGAAATGACATAGGGTCCCTGCATATATATTTATTTATGGAAGTGCAATCGAGCTTATGAGGCTACAGATTTCGTTACTGAGATATCCCCTTTAAAAAGTTGTTTTAAAATTAGAGGTTCAGTTTTGTGTTGTTGGTTGTCGTGTAAAAGTGAAGTGTGTAAGTTCTCATTTTTCTGCGAGAATACAACATAATAGTGTTGTTTCATAGAAATGTCGAAACGTGGTTGTCTAAATGATCCAAATTTGTTTTGCTATATATGTGGGTCATATACGTTAGTAAACAGAGACAGAATATGACAACTTTTGTAAAGAATACTTACTTTCAATATTTTGGCATTAAGTTAGGAGACTAGGACAAATCCTAGTGCCCCCATAAAGTATGTCGTAGTTGTGTTGAAGAGTTGAGGAGTTGGAAAAATGGAAAAAGGAAGTCATTGCCCTTTGGTATCCCTATGATTTGGAGGGAACCTACAAATCATGGAGACGATTGTTATTTTTGTACAGTTAAGGTAGCTGGATGTACTGCTAAAAACAAGAAAGAGATTCTATATCCTAACATTTCCTCAGCCATTCGCGCCGTACCTCATGGTCCTGATATTCCAGTTCGCTACCCCCTGAATCAGATACACTGCCATCTGGATCCAGAAGCACTGAAACTGAATCTCCAGTGCATCATACTTATGAACCAGGCAATACTGGTGATGATAGATGTTTTAATCAAAGTGAGCTTAATGATTTAGTGAGGGATTTAAATTTTCCTAAAGAATCAGCAGAACTTAATTATTGGTATTATTATTAAGTGTATTTTTAATTAATAAGTTTATTATTGTCATTATTGAGTGTAATTAGTTACCACTGCCACCGGCTATATACCCATTGCAGTGTGAATAAATAAATAAATAAATAAATAAATACATACATACATACATACATACAACTATTAGGTTCTAGGTTAAAAGAAAAGAAAATATTGGCTGAAGGTACATATTTTTCATGGTACTGGCATCGTCAAAAGGAACGTGTCCCTTTTTTTGCTGAAGAAGAAAATTTAGCGTATTTCCAAGACATCCTTGTCGTCTTAAAATTTTATAACATAAACTATAATTCCAAAGAGTGGAGATTCTTCATAGCTTCTTATCAGAAAAGTCTTCAACGTATTTTGCTTCATAATGGAAACATTGCGGGCTATTGCTGGATGTTAAAAAGGGACTGCTCTGCACAAAATGCAAGGAGGTCAAGGAGGACAAAGTTTGAAGTTCAATATTGAGGTAAGGTTATGAAAGTGCTTATAATTATTAATTAATATTAATTAATTATTAATTATTGACAAATAGCAAATTGTGGCCTAGTTTTTCTCACAAAATTCTTGTTGAAAATAATTTTTATGACGTTTCACAAAGCTATAATTTCATTTCTAGTTATTCATGAATTGTCTGAAAACGTGACGTGATGGGGGAAAATGGAGATTATTTTCAAATTCAGCACAAAAAATCCGTTTAGAATAGCCTATCAGATTGAAAAGAACAGAAAATAAGTTCTGAAATGCAGAATGGTGTTATTAATGAGTAATTTTTCCTAAAGAACACAAATTGAACCAGGCAACTATATTTGCATTTCTGTTAATAAAAGGTACAAAATCACTAATGAAATATTCTTGATCTGAAGCTGAAACACCAGATGTATTAGGAAAATACGTTTTGCGGTAACTTCTTGCTTTCAAAAAAAGAGACAACGAGACACAGTAGAAAGTTATGAACACAAAAGCATTAACCTTATTTCAATATGAATGTTCTCCACAAGTAAAGCAAAAAAAATAAGAGTTTGATAAAAAGTTGAACCAATATCATCAGTGTGTACAATATGGACATTTGTAAATTGAAAGATTAATGTTTTTTCCTTGTTTCCACATTTATCTTGAAAATAACTCATATAATATGAATATAAAGGCAATGAAAATACTATTAAATACTGAAGACTATCGTTAAACAAATTAGTACCGTACCAACATAACTTAAAATCTTATCTGTAGACCTTTAACGCCACGTGGCGTTAAAGTGCTACTGAGTACTTGATAATATTACACGCCTGTTTCTCTAACATTTTCAAATTTTATATATAGCAAATACTTTCTCTGCATAGAAGAATTTTTAAGGATCAAGAAAATATATAGTTTTGTATAGTTATTATTTGCACAACACACAAAATAAAATATTGCCTCTTATCCTGATATAAGTACGGCCTTTCACTATCAACACACAACAGCAAAATGATGGAATATCATGCCACTGGTAAATGTCAGCGGACAGCATGAAATTCATTTCATCACTACATGGCAAGCGAATTCAGGCTACAGTAATGCACTACCGAAATCGGGTGTCGTTAACAAGAATTAATAAGTTGACGTTAAAGACATACATGGCGTTATTTGTGTCAGGGACATTAGTACGTAGCTGAGATATAAAAAAAATTATTTCGCTAAATTTTTTGCAGCCCAATGATGTACCTCCCCCCTTAATTTACGTAACTACGCATTCAAATTTATTGATCGCAATTGTAGCACAACACACGTATTTTCTTCTACAAGGGTTATGAATTAACTCAATCCTTTTAACTCCAGTAAGGACGAATTATAATTTCAGGTCAAATAAAATAAGAAACAGACCTTCCCAATTTCAATTACAATATTTGCCTTTGTGCTGAGATTCAGTAATCAAAATGTCATAGACATTACACTTTAAATGAAACTATTTTACGTTCTAAAATGACAATATACTATTCCCACTATTTGTCAAGCGCTACTTCACTTTTGTTCTATTCTGAGAAATAATAAATTAAATTTTCATGTAAATGCATTATCTCCCTGTACTCCATTGTTCTTCATAACGTGTACGCGGAAAATCTTGAATAGAAACCCGATATCATTGTTCTCTATCTACATGGAAACGTTTGCAATTACACTCGTTAAAATATTACAAAGACTAAATAAATGTGTAAAGAGTGTAAATACTTGTCCAATGCTTAGGTAGAGATTTCAGTGTTAAAGTATTTTAATAAAGATGAAACATGGATTATGAAATGTCACTATTTATGGATCTTCGACGATTATTAAATATATATTTTATTGGTTAATCCTTAGGAGACAGTGAAACGGTACTGCTATTTCACATCAAACAACAATAATATTCATAGCTGTCATGAGAGAAAGACAATATAGTGAGACTGACGATGTACGAAATAAAGTTTTGTGAAGATTACTTAAAAAGAAACATATGCAAATAGACGGCAGTGTATTATACACATTATTTAAAGGGTGTAAATGATAGTTTGTTATTTGAAGTGTTGTATCAGTGAAGAAGTGTGTTGTGTCAGTGAAGTGTGAAGTGTGTTGTGTAAGTGAAGTGTGTTGTGTAAGTGAATTGTATTGTGTAAGTGAAGTGTGTTTGTGTCAGTGAAGTTTTATAGTTTATAGCGGCAGTGCAACGTATTTGAATAGTGAAATGTTTTCGAAGTGTTAATGAAATCAGGATAGAATCACTGAAATGTGTCGTAGTTCCAGTGCAGTGAGTGAATTGACAGCGAAATAAATATAGTGCTGAAAGGTACTTCTGCAGGCATGAACATATCATACTCGCGGGTTTTAGTTCGAACTTAGGGTTAATGTACAAAATAGATTTACTTTAAATGTTATTTTATGTGATCGTGCTTAATTTAAATTAGGATGCTACTTGTTATAATAATAATAATAATAATAATAATAATAATAATAATAATAATAATGATAATGATAATGATAATGATAATAATGATTTATTATTATTAGTATTATTATTAATTTATTATTAACTGTATTTTTATTAGTTGTCTTTATTATTGTCATTATTGAGTGTAATTAATTACCACTGCCCCCGGGTATATACCCATTTAAAGTGTGAATACATACATACATACATACATACATACATACATACATACATACATACATACATACATACATACATACATACATACATACATACATACATACATACAGTGGAAGCCTCTTAAGTGCGACAGAAATCAAGTTCTACATCCTATAGTTCGACTGCTTACGTAGGAGAATTAGACACGCCCCTATACGGGCACTAATAAATGGGTTTGCCATTTGAATGGGAATTGGTTCTGTGTCTTGTAGTGATACTTGTCTTAAAGGAAAATACATTATCTCATTGATCAGGACATCCATATTGATCACTGATTTTAAATTAATGAACTCTTCTTTTTCTATTTGAGAATTGTGCCGTTTGTGAGACGGAACTGTCGAAAACCATTGTGGTACTAGAAGCGCATACACAAGTCTCGGGGCGGGCAGGAAATGTAAGTACAGTATTGTACTCGTTGATGGATAACCAATAAGAAGAATTTTTAATTAATTTCACCTGCCACACCCACTACCCTTATTGGACTGTACTTTCAATTCTGTTTTATCCAAATTATGAGAGTCCACTCTACATACATACATACATACATACATACATACATACATACATACATACATACATACATACATACATACATACATACATACTTACATACTTACATTACATTACATTACATTACAATACATTACACACATAATTGCAATGCGGTTTCAAGTGCACAGTTTATTTAGCGATCATTGCCAGAAATCGTATTTCTAATGGCTATTCTCTTTGTCCTTCTTCGGTACATATTAACAAGTTTTCACAGAGCACATACAAAGAAGTGTCCACTCCTGACGCAAAGTGACGATTCTTCAGTCCTGCAAACTAGAGTTCACGTTGAAATCAAAATAACAGAACCAAAACTATAAAAGATTGATACAGATAATTTATCTGAAAAATTATTCTTCATTTAATAAGGAGAGTATCATTGCATTTGCCACTTCATTCCAATTTGTGACAAAAATGCAAAGACAATAAGTCGTCCTCGATTTGTTGCAAATCGTCATGTTTTGTAGTTAAATTATAGTTAAGGGCCTTTAAATTATTACTGAAATAATTTTATTTAATGTACACAATTCACCATAAGTTTACTCGTAGATATGTAATATAAGCAAAATTCCCTAATTGTTGAGGATAAATCTCTGTGCACAGACTGTATGCCCGAAGCCACATTTACTATTCCTGTGAAAATAACGAAGTCAGTTTCTTTTCGGCATTACAATATTTTCTCTTCAATTTCATGTAATGAGCACATAAAAATTATCAACTCTGTGGAAGTTTGAAAAACAATGATTAACCAATACATGATATGCAACAATTTTTGATCCAATTACATTTACTATTCAAGAGAGAAAATTTTTCTCATTAATTTCATCAGAAACTATTACTCCAAATATTCTTGCACACAAACACTCTTTCTTACATGATTGATGTGCACAGGGTCAAGGAAAGGGTTTTCTAAACAAAAAAGAAATCTGATCAAGATCGTTAGAATTAATGAATATTATACCTTTGTCATTTAATATTACACAGGAGTAAATCAAGTAGTGTTACCTATTAATTACACCAGCGTTTCTCAAATTTTTCTGAAGTGCGGACCACTTTTTTAAGTCAGAACATTGAAGCGGACCACCTTACTCTTGTTCCCTTCGAAAGCAAATTTATCACTTATGTAGCATATCTTAATACCAGTGTACTTACATTTTAATATAGAAATAATTAATTTAATTCAATTAATTTTATATTAGTATTAACTAATTTAGTTAATGTTAATAGAAGAAAATGTCTTATATCCTCATCTGTAAAAACAGAAATAAAAAAAATAATGCAGAAACATGACCGATTTTCAACAAGTAAAGATGCAATTTTGCACGTTCTATAATTGGTGTACGAGGTAGACTACAGCACATGTCCATTTCAGTGTGCAGACTGGGTGTCGCCGAACTATTAATAAAGTCATAAATACATGAAAAGTTTCGGTACTTTGGTCCCATTATGTATTTGGGTAGTCCCTAGCTGGGTTACAGGCACGACGCCAGATGTGCACACAAAAGACAGCAAGAAACACTACGTTGATAGTGCTTTAATTCCCTCTTTTGTTGCTGAGAGTAGAGTAGTAACTCAATAGACGGGTAGGGTAAATAAAGTTCATAAAATATCAGAACTGGGAGAAAAAGTGAAAGGCGATTGCCATGTGCCATTTATAAACTCTGAGATATTCACCTATTGTGTGATACGCAATTCGTTTGCATTTTATTTTTTCTTCTGTATTTTTGAAGGACCACAAGAGCAGACCTCGAGGACCACAGGTGGTCCGCGGACCATAGTTTGAGAAACGCTGACTTACACAATTACTTTGGTTGGAGTTTTACAAATATTGAGAAATATATATTTTTTCTTTTTTTATGTTCACGTCAAACCGTATTATGTCCACCACTTTCCCTGAAATTCAGGACAGTCTGATGTAAAAGTGATTTCAATTGATTCTGATAAATTAAGTTCTTCCAGTAATTAATAATTCTAGTATTTTAATTTACCTCCCTCAGTTGGCACATAAACAGTTTTTCTCCTCTCCTGAAGAAATTACATCAGTGGGCTTAATACGGTTTGGAACAGACCTCCTCATATGACAAAATACTTTCAATATGTATAAATCTATACTGAAATGAAAAGCGATTGCTCATAATAGCTTATTGGCATTACAATGTTTTACATTCTGACGCATTATGCAGCCATTCAATATATCCCGTTTCAACAGAGCCGACTTCATAGAAGAACATTTCAATTGTAACCGTTTAAATAATCGTTGTGTAACACTGATGTTACAATGGTCATTTCTAGGAATATTCATAAAAGATGTACTTCACTGGTGAGTGGAGAGTGGGTGGAAATACAGACTACTGATAATTTCAGTCCATGATAGCAATTGCCCACCAATTAATACTGATTGTCCGCTATGTCACTGTTGGTTTGCTTTGGATAATATGCATTGTATTACAATTGGAAACATTAATACACACCCGAAAGGATTGCAAGAGACGAGGGGAAGAATAGTTTTATGTTAATAGGCTAAAAATGCTATGCAATTTAGTTAAATATAATTCGTAATTGTATTCAAATAACATTATTATAGCATAATAAACTAAACAACAGACAATTATTTATTATCTCAACTAATTCTCCCACACCAATGCCCGAGATTACCCTGTGGACTCTATACGAACTTTTGAATGTAATATTGATCGAAAACAGGGAGAAATCCGAGTGTAGTGGTGTGGATACATCAGGAATCCTCCCGTACAGGACTTCATATTGACAATACCGAAGTACCTATATCTTACGCGCAATAAAAATGCGTGCAGTAAAGTCAACATCGACTATTTCCATTATCTATTTTTTCTCCTTTTCTCTTCGTCTGTTCATTTATTTTCTCATTCGTTTTACTCCGTCTTTCTCTCTCCTCTTCCTTCATTTTTTTATACTTCGGCGAGTCAATTAACTTTCTCTCTTCTCTAGTTCTTTCATCCTTACAGGCTTGCCTACGTCCTGGTGCCCCAAATTGCTGTTTTTGTACTATATATTTATCAGATAAGGACAGAAATACATTCGGCAGTTTGGAAGTATTAGGCGAGTAATTTTAAATCCTATTTTCATAACTGCTTTCCCAATCTTAAGGCATTTGTTTATCTCGTAAAACTGATTTTTTCACGACTTGTCATTAGGTTAAAAAACTAATGGAAATTGTTTATAACAAAATATTCTTTTACGTGAAATAACACCGTCTGTAGTAATTTAATTTACGCACTGTAAATTTAACTTCGCTAAAATATTTACATAAAACTGTGTTCTATAACCATAACACTACAGGATGTAAGGGGTATAAGTGCCGTCCTTTTCAGTCGTCGCGGACGATCTACAGGATCAAAAAATGTCCGTACAACATAGGTCAAAGTTTCTGTATTTTTTTTTAAATATATATATATTTCTTTCCTTATTTTATTTGCGTTATACTGCATATATTATTACTAAAATTACGAAAACATTTACATTAGTAGGTGCATCTAGCAAAGAGTTAATATTATTTTAAATAGATATTTGTGTGTTCTATTACGTTTTCGTGAAATTAAATAATAATGCAAGCTTAAATTTGTTATTATTCCGGCGTGAGAGACATGGCAACATGTTCAGCAGGATTCATGCAGCTGACGTACCGTGCGCACACGAACAGCTCAACTGAGTTTAAGTTCCCTGTCCATAGGCCTCCTCCCGAGCGAATGACAGTTCAGTACAGGTATTCGATAAACAACTTACAATGCCATTCACATATCATATGTTATTATTTTATGAAGAAAGTCGTAATAATTCAAGTGCGACGAGAAGGATATAGCGTAAACCTTTTCCGCAAAGCAGGTTATCTAAACGGCGAATTTTGTAGCAGTTTCTCAACGATTATTAGAAACTGGGATTCTCTTACCTGGTTTCGAAAACCACACAACCAGAAATTTCTTTAAAAATGATACCGCTTTGCGGAAGCGGGAGAAATTAAAATTTTGCATTAGAAAAAAAAAGGTGTTGTGATTTTGTGCACTAAACCATTATTGTTTCTTTCGTAGACGTACAATAAAAGTACAGCAGTACTGTTGAATATAATGAAAATTTACCATAATGTTCTATTAATGACACTGAAACTTTGCATTTGCTGTTAGCTTTTTTTTTTTTTTTTTTTTTTTGTAAATAATAACAGTTATCTGGTCCGACCCGAATTAGAACATAGCATCTGTTTTGTACTGTTATCTCCGTACCCGTTTGAACTATATTGTGTACTTGCAAAGCCACTCGTCCTCAACGTTGTCAAACGTCTAATATTGTAAACTTTAATAATTTCTTATATATTGCAAAAATGTAGGGACATTTTTTCTTCCTAATGACATCAACAGTTAAAATGATGGCACTTACACCCCTTACACTCTGTATATAGGGTAAACATATTATGCAAATCTAGTCTTTCAGGTAAAGCTCCTGTGAAGCAGATTTGAATAATTTCAAGGGAAAAATTGTTCCGGGGCCGGGTATCGATCCCGGCAGCTCAGTTTGCAGAGCGCTGGTAAGTTCAACCAGAGGTCCCGGGATCGATACGCGGCCCAGGAACAATTTTTCCCTTGAAATTATACAGGGTAAACATAATTTATCTACATGAAGGAATACATTAAGAGTATTGAGACATTTACCTTGGCTCACTTTTATCGCGATTCGAACCACCTTGCGCAGGGCCATAACATCGTTGCATGCGAATAGATAATAAAATGTAATGTAATATATGGATAATTCTAAACTCTATAGAAATTAAATAATAAATAAAGAGGTTTTAGAGATTGATTCTTAGAAACAGATCTTTTAACTCTAGGCAAGCATGTTAAAAATTATCATACGATAGCGTGTGAAAAGCAGGCATGCTTTTAAGAGTACTTTTTAAGACTCAATCTGTTTTTCGGTCATTGTCAATCGTTTCCCGCCAGGTGACTCACGGCAGCAATCACAACTGATCAACAAATCTGTTAAAAATGACAGGTCTACTTCCAAAAATGATTGTTTGGTTAAGAGATGTACACAAATTAAATATATTATTAACAAATACGTGTCGGCCTGGTTGGCGGAGTTGGTATAGCGCTGGCCTTTTATGCCCGAGGTTGCGGGTTCGATCTCGGGCCAGGTCGATGGCATTAAAGTGTGCTTAAATGCGACAGGCTCATGTCAGTAGATTTACTGGCATGTAAAAGAACTCCTGCGGCACACCGGCGACGCTGACATAACCTCGGCAGTTAAACCTCGTTAAATAAAACATAACATTTAACGTTTAACAAATTCGTTACTGATAACTATGAAACAATTAAGAAATTATATTTAATTATAGAAATTAGAGATACCTGTGATTTAACCGGAGACTTCTCGATATGCAGTCCAATTCTGCATCCCTAAACTTCAACACAGTTTGGTTATAATGTGTTAGAAGTTTCGCTACTCTGCTCCTTCGAAAGAGGAGAAAGCGAATGTTTACCTACTTAGATACATATAAAATAAGTCCCCTGCAATCGGCAAACATCATGTTTAGGTAGAGCATGAAATTCAAGGAATTTTATGGACAGTAAAAAGTCTATCATATGGGAATGGGTATTTAAGAGTTTTTAATTCATATAAAATAAAAGTGAATCTGATACAAGGTTAATATAAATTAATTTTATTTTGTAGAATATAGCTACAGTATTTATAAATTAAAATGACAAATGAAGAAGTACTTAATTCCCCTTTTCGTCCGACTTATCACTGCGGGTAGGGGAGGATCATATTTTGTTCATACACTAGACGCCTCACAAATGCGGGCCTTCCTAATAATAGGATCAGCATGACACAGGGTCATGCATATATATCACAGGACAATTACAAGAGAACGAACAAATATTCTTACCCGTGAATGAATAATAAATTTCTTACACTCCACGCCGTGAATAAAACCTCGGACCACTTAGTTGGGAAGCGCATCTGGTATCCGCTATTCACATAGCCACAATGCGTATAATAATAATAATAATAATAATAATAATAATAATAATAATAATAATAATAATAATAATAATATCATTACTATTATTATATTGATAATAATAAGATCTAATAATAGGCTAAAGTATCAGTAAATGTAAAGGGTTTTATGGTTCCTTCGGTATAATAAATGATCTAACATTTTAACAGAATGGGACGTAGCAAATATAAATTAGTCACACTCCAATTACTGCTGAAGATAACTTGTATTTTGCATTCTATGCAAATGTCTGCTGTCGCATTAAAAGCAATCTCTACTCTCATATTGCATCATGACGGTCAACCGTGAAGCTTACATAGCACGAAATACAGAAACAAATACAAAGGAATAGTTATAATTGGATTCGTATGTCAACTTTTAAGACCTTGCATACGAAGTCATTGGGTTCATTACAGCCTTTCGCAAGCCCGCACTTCGACTAATTGGAGAGAAGACATGTCTCAAAGTGACCGGTTGCGTTAGAGATTACATGAGCATGAGAATACTATGTCAATGGGTAACACCATTCCGAACAGAGGAGATATTTTCGTCAGCAGAAAGTTATCCCGAAACCATTAGCAGTGGCTGAAGTTCTCGTGTGTACAACAGGCCCGGATTCGATTAGTATTAGAGAAGTGGAAATTTATCTTCCATTCTTAGACAATAGTTTCATGTCTTTGTCCTCTATTTGTGCTGTAATCTTAAGGCTTACATTTTGATTTAAAACCAGTCAATATATTTCCTATAAGTGTGAATGTCCACAGTTTCGAAATACTAGAGTGAGGACGGGCGGGAGACGGGACTGAAGCATGTTTGCCCACCTGTCAGCTTCGGATTTACGAATGTCACCCAGGCCACCTGTCGAAATTGGACAATCATTGCATGTATAGGGCGCACGATTGGTTAAAAAATGCCTAAGTTTACGGATCCCTCCCGTGTCCAGTCATCGTAAAGCGAGCTAGCCAGCCAGAGGACGGACGATTCTAGGCTCTTCTTTTCTTCCGAAGGAACGAAATTATAACCTCTTGCATCAAAGCGCCCAAAATTTTCAAGCAGATATGATTATGCATAATGAAGACCTACTGTCCATCCCAGTAATTTTAGTGAATCATTTTTCGACGTTTTATCAACTTCTTTGGTTATCTAGCATCTGAATGATATGAAGTTGATAATGCCGGTGAAATGAGCCCAGGGTCCAGCGCCGAATGTTACCCAGCATTTGCCCTTAATGGGTTGAGGGGAAACCCCGGAAATATCTAAACCAGGTAACTTCTCCTAACCAGAATTTGAAGCCGGGCCCGGTCGTTTCACGGTCAGGAATGCTAATCGTTACTCCACAGCGGTCGTCGAAAGGGGGAAATCACGTGACAGTTACTTAACGGATCCTTTATTTTAATCAGTTGTTTAATATTACTTAAATGTCCAATTCCATACAGCAAATATCTTCAGGAAAGAGCTGCTGTAAGACTAGCCTAACAGCCCAGGCACTAGATTTCACACTAGAGAAGCCAGCAGACGCGGTTGGAGGAAACCGGAATGCAACATTAAAGCCTTGGTTTTTCTGAACCGACGCATGCGAGGTACGAGGTGCGAGGCCTCGCACCTCGCACGTCGCGTCGGTTCAGAAAAACCAAGGCTTAGGGCTATACTACACGAACGTTAAAAATGTTGCGTTGACAGGCGTTGGTAACGTGTGAAAAATGTGTAAACTACACGTTGCGTTAGAGACGCTGCGTTTGGTTTCAGAACTGCAATGGATGTTATACAAGTTGCATATGTAGCTCCGCTATGTGTTAAGTCTGTCTCAAAAATAAAAAAGGGGGGGAAAGGATATGGCGAATTCATCCCGCAAACATTAAGGGCCCTATTCATAGACATTTTTAGCGCGGGCTTCCGGTGGATGATCAGCGTTTTTCGTATTCATAAACCAGTGTTAGCGATAGGATATGATTTGAATTCTGTACTAGTAACCATTGGATAGCCGCGGCTACCTTAGTACGCTCGTAGCGGGTGCTGCGAAATGTCTATGAATAGCACCCTAAGAGACTTTCGACAGGAAAGTTTTATACTGTACTGCATTTGAAAATCACCGACAGTATTCCGACAAGTTTTTTTTTCTCTATTACAAAATTTCAATGAAAAGTTTTGATGATCTTTTGAATTTAATTTATCATAAAATTAGGAAAACTGATACTGTAATGAGGAAATCAATTCATCCTGTCGAAAAGTTGGTTGTAACATTAAGGTAAGTAATAAAATTTGCCTTAATTTTTAATGATTATATTTTTATTTTATGCATAATATGTTGAAAATTAAGAACATTACACGCTGCAGAAATCAGTACTGACTGAAATTAACAATGAACTCAGAATAATTTGAACCATCGGCAATAACACTCAACGGCAACATATCTGACAATTGGGACATTCTTGATGTTGCCCGTTGCTCGATAAGCAGGTTTCTGAACACTACAGAAACTTTGAAACGGGCTTTAATTGTAAGCTCTGGGGGTAAAATGTCCATGATTTTTACAAATGATAATAGGAAAGCTTTGTTTCCATCCTTGTCATTCTCTCTGTCTTGTCTTTATATGACCATTCTCTCTAATAATGTATTTGTAATATCCCTTGTTGCAGTTACTAGAATATTTTCTGATTTTTCTTTTCTTCCTGTCCCTGTCGAGCGAAGAGATGGTCCCGATTTTGTTTGGGTATCGTTTACATTACTCTCATGACCCGAAGTAGCCTGAGAAATAATACCATCCGGTATGTCTTCTTGCTTAGGTGAAGGTATATTCGAAATGGTTTCATTTTCACCAAGAGTAGGTAGTAAAAACTGCATTTGCTTGACAATATCCAGTCTGTTGTTGACGTTGCGTTGGTGACGCACATGTAGTATGAATACGTTTTCAAAAGTTGGCGTTGCCAACGCAGACCTATGCGTTGAAACTTCTCAACGTCGAAGCAACGCAACCAAACGCAGCACTTTTAACGCTTGTGTAGTATAGTCATGCAATTATACAAGCGATCATATTACCAAAAACCAAGTTTCTATAAAAGAACGTTGTCAACGCAACGTTTTTAACGTTCGTGTAGTATAGCTCTTAACCAAACAGACGCGCATTAATGCGCAGTTCTATCTCTCCGTGGAATCTACGGCTCTGCGTTCCAATCCTGCATATGACATCCTAAATCAAACTTCTCAAACAAAAAATCTGCGGTCGTTTCATCACCCTCATTCCTGCTTTGTGAACAGAAGTACTTAAGTATCAGTACATACTGTAGTCCTTTATTCGAATTACGAAACTAGAATAAACCTGACTTTTGCAATGTTGTGAAGATTCTGAAGACGTCTGTATATTTGTTAAAATTTCTGAAATTAATGCATCTCTAATCATGCTATTGAGTATATGATGTTAAAAGAGAGAATGTAAGATTCGAACCGGCATCAGAACTGGAATCCGGTGTGGCTTAGTGGATAAAGCGTCAGCACGTATAGCTGAAAAGCCGGATTTGAGTATCGGTGCTGGAGAGAATATTTTTCTCTGTTCTATCCACCCTTCATCATATGGTAACAGAGAATTCCTGCATGGAAATATCATATGTATTTCGGTACATACTGTAATAATAATAATAATAATAATAATAATAATAATAATAATAATAATAATAATAATAATAATAACAACAATAATAATAATAACAATGATAATAATAATAATATGATAGGCGTAATTCCGGGTTAGATGGCCATAGTTTTTTAAATCACTTAGAACAGGGTAACCGATTGGAAAAGAAATACGAAACAAATCAAATACGTTCCTTCTAGATTATATTTCTCCACTACAGTGCCTCAGGGCGCATAGAATTCACTGATGTAATAAAAAAATACGTTTGAAATATAATAGGCCACTGGCCATCTCACCCAACATATATGGGTGAGACGGCCATAGGATATAGGGATAGATGGCCACCATTATTTTTAAGTAAATTCATAACAATTTTTTTGTAAAACAATTAGGTTATATGCACTGGACACATGAATATAGTGTCTAAGTGCATAATTATGATTGTTTGAAAATGTTCAATAACTTTATTTTTTGTTTTTTTCCTCCTTTAGTGAATTTTCCTTAAAACAACACAGAAATAAATTGAAACACTTATGAACACATTATAATAATAATCCGACGCACGACAGCCCATGAAGGACCATGATCGACCAGCCGGCTGCTGACCTCACGTCCACATGTCGAAGCAGAGGTGGACGATCATCCAACCAAATGGCGGTATCGTGTGATTAGCCCGATGATCCCCCCAGCCGTTACAGCAGGGTTTCTTAACCGGATTTCGCTGCCTATCGTAGTTACCCAAGTGCATCACGATGCTGGGTGGGCACCGGTCCCATACACTGGCTCAAATTTCATGACATAATTTCTTCCCCCATGAGGACTCGAACCAGCGCGAATTCCGTAACGCGAGTCCTAGGCAGGATGTCTTAGGCCACGACGCGGGACCTTATGAACATGTTAATGAAACAAAATCCTGAAAGGTCAAAGTAACAGTATCTTTTCCAGTTGGTTTCCGGGATAGGAAGTGTTGTCTCACAAGCAAACATTCTGATGGGAGCAGATAAAGTTATTTTTTTTCTTCCGCCATATTAATAATGTCAAAAGAAGTGCTTATACAAATTTTGGCCACTCGACAGTAATTACCAGGCCATCCAGAAAGTGATTTTCCCTGGGGCCGTTTACAGAAAAAACACAATTACATGGAAATATTTATTGAAACAGATACAGCAATTGTTGCGCTAATTGTCAACGTACCTCCCACTGGAATTGAGACATTTGTCATACCATGGGATCAATTTTTGTACCATTGTGTCGTAGAAGTCAGCTTCCTGGAATCGAAACCAGCGTTGGACAGCCGCCTGCACCTCTCTACCGATCTTATGATATGACAGATGTCTCATTCCGGTGTGGAATGTGTTAAAAAATAGCTCAACAATTGCTGTGTCTGTGCCAATAAATTTTTTGAATTAAATTGTGTTTTCTTTCTGTTAACGACCCCTGGCGAACTTTTTTTTACGGCCCTCGTAATTGCGGTCAAGTGGCCAAAATTTGTATAAGCACTTCTTTTGACGTTATTAACATGGTGAAAAAATATAACTTTTTTATCTGCTCCCATCAGAATGCTTGCTTGTCAGCCAGTCAGAGAATATTGACAAGTTCTTCAGTAAAAATGTAAGCGAGACTATAGACATCGGTCCCTGTAAGGGAAAATCCATGTTCCTGCATATTTAATATGGCGAACAAACCTACATCCATTGTCATTGCCTATGTGTCACTTGGTCCCATTGCACCCTTTGTAGAATTGTCTGTTTTAACTCTACTTTCCAGGGCTTTTATTGGAATATGAAATGTAATGAAGGCTTGACGTACAGAAGTGCCATATTTAATGACTTCAAAAGCACGGTGTAAGTCATCTTCATTCCAAAGACGCGGTTGCTGCCGGGCTTTGCTTTATATTTTATCGGAATCTAGAAATAACGATACTTTTAACATAATAATATTCCTCAATTGTAGGCCATCTATCCCGGAAAAATGCTGGCCATCTCTCCTTTTTTACGGGAGAGATGGCCATACCGCGTAATAAAAACTGGCAAGAGTGAAGAGAAGAAATGCAGTTAAGATAGAATGTTTAAATATGCCTTACCTCTTTAATAATGTTTCCAGCAAATTTCCTCACAAAATGCAGTATTTCTCTATTGTTATTTCAGAAGGTGAAAAATTATTGCTTGCTCACAGACTAACGAACGGCTACAAAACGCGGAAATAATAACCTTACGTTTTCGCAGGTGCAACAATCACTTCGTTTAATTAACATCTGGCGGCAAACCGATTTTCATTCGAAACAGATGATTAGAATAAAAATAAGAGCGGTTGGTCGTCTCACCCGCATGGCTATCTCCCCCAGAATTACACCTATGCGTCACTTAGGGTGCTATTCATAGACAATTTTCGCAGCACGCGCTGCGAGCGTACTAAGCTAGCCCCGGCTATCCACTGGTTACTAGTACAGAATTCAAATCATATCCTATCGCTAACACTGGTTAATGAATACGAAAAACGCTGATAATCCACCGAAAGCCCGCGCTAAAAATGTCTATGAATACGGCCCTGAGTGATTGAAGACAGCGCTCATCCCGTCCGATCCCGGCCACTTAGTCACTCGTAATGAGTGCACCTCTGTACATAGTGCGTGGGACATTGTGCCACTGTCAAATATTCTGTGACAGTAATGAGGGTAGGCCACCAAAGGGAAAACTGAGAGATAGAACTTAAACTGAGGGAATTCGATCTGGCATCGGAACTGGAATCCGGTGTCGCTTAGTGGATAAAGCGTCAGCACGTAGAGCTGAAAACCCGGGTTCGAGTCGCGGTGCCGGAAAGAATTTTTCTTTGCTCTATTCATCCTTCATCTTAAGATTCTTTGTATTGGAAGTACCAATACTACTGACATGA
Source organism: Periplaneta americana (assembly GCF_040183065.1). Lineage (NCBI taxonomy): Eukaryota > Metazoa > Arthropoda > Insecta > Blattodea > Blattidae > Periplaneta > Periplaneta americana. The sequence goes on along the minus strand of NC_091126.1, from coordinate 70,046,205 downwards.
ATATTTAGAGGACATACCGAATACACATTTCTATTTACTCTGTTTTCCTAACTAAGTAGCAAAATTAAAAATAAACTCATTGGAGCAGATATCCGATTAATCGCCAGAATGTTTCTTTTTTCCCGTTTCAAACACACACCCATTTATTTTAAAAATAAATGTAATTACTTAGCATAATTTCCAGATAATCTTATCCATCGTTACAGGAAACGAACAAATAGTCCAAGAGAATGTGTTTACGCAAGCAGATAAGCTTTCAGGATCATTTACTAGACAGCGGAACTTAAGTAATTGCTTATTTTTATTGATTTGACATAGAGCTATTGAAAAAGTAAAAGTGAATCTTTCCCGATCATGGTTTTTATGCTCCAATGAAGCTAACTTCAGCATACGTAAATGTATATTTCGAGGGTATTTCTTTTTAAATGCATATATGTTTTTATTTTGCTTATTTAAGTGCATATATTAACATCTTTCCTTGTTTTGCCCGATTTATTACTTCATTTCAAAATTTCTCTGATAAAAATAGGAATAATTTCCAAGAAATGTAAAAACTATGCTAGAATTAATACCATAAATTATTTTATTATTGTTGAAGACAAATTTCTGCGACGACAATGGATTCTTTTCCCTAGTGTGTAAGTTGGGTCGTTCTCCACCTTGACATGAGGATAGCTGCAGTTCTGTGTACATACTAAATGTCTAAGTGTAGTTTTTCAGAACCCAGGGCGAAAATACGCGTCGTCTAGATTTAGTTAAGATTTTTTACCACCTTTTATTCTGATTTCGTAGAACCAAAAGTGAATGTATTCAGACACCTGTGACAATAAATTCATGTATTGTTGAGGTGATGAAACAGTTGTGAAGACAATGGTCCTGGATTTCAAAGACTTCACAGAAAGAAAACACAAAGTATTTAAGAACCTGCGACAATGAAACCTCGTGGAGTGTAAATTTTCATTTCAACAAGTTTTACGACGCAATAAAGCGAAGAAACAGTACATTATCGATCTGTTTACAAGTTTAACCGCCGACATGCTGAAAGGAAAATGTATGTATGTGTGTATTTATTCACACTGCAAATGGGTATACACTCGGTGACAGTGGTAACTAATTTCACCCAATAATGAAAATATTAATCACAATTAATAAAAATAAAATTAACAATAAATTAATATTAATACTAATAATAATAATTAATAATAATAATAATAATAATAATAATAATAACAGGAAGCAACCTAAATTAAATGAAGCACGATCTTAAAATAAAATTCAAAGTAACTCTAATTTGTATCTTAAACCTAAGTTCAAACTAAAACTCACAAGTATGATATGTTCATAACTCCACAAGTACCTTTCAGCACTACACTCATTTCGCTGACAACTCACTCACCGCACTGGAACTACGACACATTTTACTGATTCAAACATTTCACTGTTCAAATTCTTTGCACTGCCACTATAAACTATAAATCTTCACTAACAGAAACACACTTCACTTACACAACACACTTCACTGACAACACACTTCACTGATACAACACTTCAATAACAAATATCAATTACACTCTTTAAATAGTGTGTATAATATATACTACTGTCTATTACTAAAGTCCTTAAGCCTATTTTTAAATACATTTTTGGTTATTGGTAAAGCCTTTAGTAAATCTGCAGGTAAAGCATTCCAGTCCCTGTAGCCGAAAATGTTACTGAATAAGTGTGATTCTCAAGACAAATGTTTTTCTACCGACAGAAAAATAGTTTTCTGTACAATACGGCTTCTTTACATTTACTACTTTCAATAATTTCAAATTATATCGCATTATTAAATCTCTAAAAGGTTTCTTTACTGCATACATTTCAATTTTTAGCGTAAATTTAAACAGTTTTTACTGCATAGTTGCATGCTTATTTTCAGTTTTTTTTTAGTGCATAAAGTTTCGTTGCCTAGTCATTGCACTTTTCCTAATGAGGAAGTAAAGTATTATTCAACCTGAGAATTTACTGTCTTATTTACACTTTGCATCTCTTCGCTCACAGAATTGCTGGAGACTCCTCCTACTTCGCTACAATGTCATTCCGATTTAATGAAATAAATGTACATTCAAGATGCCGTGCTCTGAGGCTTCGTCGCTTGTCAATGAAACCACAACCATCACGACAGCTGTGCTCTTCCTGAATGCGGAACCTTCGACACTAGGTTTTGGGGTTTCGTGTGAGAGATGTTCCCCCTTGGTTTGAGGTTTTCTTGACGAAAACCCCTCCCCATTTCTCCCCAATGAGCGATAATCAGGGCGGCAGTGTGCTTGGACTTGCTATATCACCACAGTTAGCTTTAATAGCATATGTGTTGAACGGCTCCCAGCGGGGTCGTACAGCAGAATGCACCTCCCTGTCACCGCGAAGGAGTCTGTGTAATAGTCGGCCCCGCGTTTTAATAGATCTTTGCTTCTCGTTGTTAGCTACTGCGCTCATAATTAATCGGCCTTTCATCTGAATCATCAAGAGTTCGATCCTTGTAATCCACTTTTTATTTCAAAGTAATTCACCGACAGTCAAATTCCGAATTTATCAGCTCGACATCATCTACAAAACAGACGAGGGTTGAATCCAAGAGGAACTTCAAAGGAGATTTTAGTAGCAATGACAGATTCTAATCTATTACTCGTTAAATTAGTTATTTCTGTAATCTAATTTCGCATTCGTTTTCCTTCTTTTTTAATTTTGCAAAGTATTTGTAATATTTTTATTTTATTGATGTAATTTCAGTTCGCATAGTAATGATAGTAATGATAATGTAAATAATAATAATAATAATAATAATAATAATAATAATAACAACAACAATAATAATAATAATAATCATAATCATAATAATACAGAAATCTGGCTTTCAGGTAGTAGCTCCCTGTTACTGGAGGTACGTTAAGAGGAAGCCACAATATTTAAGTCACAAAGGATTTGTGTGCACTCAAAGTTGGGTTCAGGTGTCTTGTCAGCCCATTTGAGTTGTGTGGATATAAAGGAGGAATTGTGACGGTTTCGTGTATAGTACCTGAGGTAGCTCAGTCGGGAGAGCATCGTGCGCTAATCGAAGGGTCACGGAATCGATACCCGGCCCCGGAACAATTTTTCCTTGAAATAATAATAATAATAATAATAATAATAATAATAATAATAATAATAATAATAATAATAATAATGATAATTTATTTCAGTTAGCACTAAAGCCCAATCTTCCAATCAATCAGCAAAAAAGTATACATATTAGATTTTAACAAATCTAACTGACTCTCTTTGGCTCGCTGTGTTCGTTGCATTTGTCTTTCGAGTCTCGGCTCTTCATTCTCGTGCTCTTCGAGTCTCGCTCATCATTCTCGGAAAAGCATTTGGTCGGCGTGGAAAGAGTTCATAACTTTGAATAACATACATTATTGAAATAAATAACATTAGGAGTGATCAGGATCCGTCTGTGCTTATCTGTTTAACAAATATTGGTTGTTATAGTACTTGTCAAATTAGTTTAATCAGTTTTTAATGTTTTCGGCTTGAATAAGCCATCTTCAGAAAAAGGTATATGCCTAATTACATGAAAGAAATTGGTACATGTGTACTGTATATAGTACAAAATAGATGAATGAGTTAAAATTATAAGTCTCTATGGTGATAATATTGAATATAAATTGATTAAAATATTAAAACAAGGGCTATATGAGTCATGGTCAAAGATTATTAAAATACTAAAATATTAAAACATGTGCAATATTGTTACAGATACAATATGTTGTACCATCTGTGGTAGTGTCCAATGCTGACTAGAATGAAGGTGATTCAACGGTAAACCGGAAAGAAAATATGTATCAAAATGTGATACCTACAGGGACATCACTTTATTCTTAATTGCATTTTTATTGTACCTGCGTTTCTGAATGTACTTAACTCCCACCCCTTTCACTAATGTTCTTGCTCCCGTCAGCCATACAAACTTACGGCCGCTGTAGCAAACTAAATCTGCTAGCAGTGAAGTAAATAGTACAGAGTATAGTGTGTTTCAGAAATATAGTTGCGTTTTCCATAGAAGGGAGAGCCTATATTATTGAAGCTTATTTCCAGGGGCAGGTATTTATGGAGATTAATTTTATCACTTGTGTTTTTTAATATTGGTGTCGGCGGGGATTGTTGGAGATTGATTTGTACTCTTGTTGGATATTAATGGAAATTTTGGAAAATAGAACTATTTTCAAATTTGACTATTAACTCAGTATGAATATTACTTTCCAAATAATTAACATTAAAGATTCATTTGATTCTGGTAAAGGTGCGGTATGGCTAATAGACAATATTTGTTGGATTGAGATTGTGTTTAACACACATTCATTAAAAACGGAAAACAAACTTGTGCCCTCAAATAATACTTTCAAATTATTAGTGAAATGTTGAATTCTCCGTCTTTTGAATTTACTAATGTAATTAGAACACCCGGAATACCATGTAATGCAACCTACTTGAATGCGCAACAAATTCAAATGAAAAAAATGTCCGAAAAAAGAACTCAGAATATGAAATTCGCTATAAAACGACACAATAATAATAATTCGCGAATGTGTTCGTATTTCGCTATTAGAACTCTATTTCGCGATTTGTCGTGATTGTTTTATCCGCATATTATTAATCAGAATCACTTAATTCGTAAAGATTAGTAAAAATCTATTGTATATCTAGCCTATTAGGCCTATGCCGTGAATTTCGCGATCTCCGTAAATACCCGCCCCTGCTTATTTCGCACAGGTACGGTGTGTAGCATGACTGAATAACTTTATCTGTGTGGACTGAGCAGAAGTGAAGATTAGAGTTACCGAAAGTACGGTAATATGTTGAATAAAGTAGCCATTTATAATGAATAAAACCGCCTGAGGTGTTGAGTTTGTGGAAAAAAAAATGTTACTACTCTACTGTATTTTGATAAAATACCGTAAAAGTAATGATCAAACTGAAAATCCTAATATCGTATTTCCCTGTAACATAAATGGATACACTACTTTTCTCTCCTCTTATAACTAGTAAAATGATTTGTTTACATATTGCACTAGTAACACCAAACTCGTGTAATGGAACGGGGTAACAGTGTTTCCGAGTATAGCCAGGTTAATGTTAAAAATGTTGGTAAAAATAAAGTGATGTCCCTGTATAACAAAAATAATGAGATTACATACAAGAACAAAAAAAAGTACATATGTGGATCTTAATACTATTAAAGCTATAAAAAGCTTAATATAAGTTACATAAATCTGGTTACAAACATCGCGATACGAAATATGTACGCGAGCGCACGGAACAGTTCTACTGAATATCATTGAAATTCTGATATGGTTTGGTAGAACGGAGTCTATTAGAGACTTATAATTTCAACTGATTCATCTATTTCGTTCTATATACACATGTACCAATTTCTTTCATGTAATTAGGCATATAACTTTTTCTGAAGATGGCTTATTCAAGCCGAAAACGTTAAAAACTGAATAAACTAATGTGACAAGTATTATAACAACCAATATTTGTTAAACAGATAAGCACAGACGGATCCTGATCACTCCTAATGTTATTGTATTAGCTTATCGGTCCCTACTATGTCTTTTAAATTTAACATTATAAATGTTTAAATGAAAGAAAAAGACAAAACAGAACAGTATCTTAGTTATCAAAATGTTCTGGTTCTATTATATGATATTACCTATGGTTACATAAATAGAAAAAAAAACAATTCTGAAAAAAATTTCCATTTATAAGGAACAAAAAACATAACGTTAATATCTTTTTACTTGAGATTGCACACTTGATCTCAAACATATGAAAAGAAAATTCCTAACATTTTAATAAGGGCCAAGTAATTAAATAAAGACTGGGGAAAGGATTATTATACACTGAAAGGTAGAGATGATGTTTCAAATAGGCTACTTAATTGTTTATACATATATAACAGTTGCCAAAGTAGATGAAAGTTCAGTCAGGTATAAACAACTATGGCGATTCAAGGTTGGTTGACGTTCGGGACTTCGGGAGTGATCAATCTCGACGTATCGAAACACTCACAAGCAGTCTTTATGTCAACAACGCGACGTATAGAACATTGTCGTGCGGGTTTTAGGCTTTGCGGGCGCTGTTAGTCTTGCTTTCTCGATAGTTGTTCATCTCTAATACATATCGTCGTTGTTCCTGCAATTACTCCCATGTGCAAAACATACAATTTTTCTGTAGGGGAAAAAAACACATTTATTCATCCTATGGCAGCCATACATAGGGGATTGTGAATTCTTACATTTTCGAAAGAAATAAATATAATTACATATAGGAGATTTTATTATTTGCTGTATAACTATTTAAGTTGTTTAGTAGAGCAAAAATCTGAAAATCGATAAATATGTCACATAGGAGTTATTGCAGGAACAACGACGATATAGACTATATGGATAAATTTAACAACTTACAAATAATGAGCTCGACGAATATAACGTGTAGTAGATGAGTTATGAATTAAACTTTAAACAGTTAAATACCATGAAGAAGACGCTGAAATACAAACTGAGTAGCTAATTTAAACTATTATACATGAAGTATTAACATATTTAAAAACAACGCTAGAAAATAGAAAGAAATTACAGTGAGAAATTTCAATGAACATTTATAAATATCAGTATGAATATCCAAGGAAATAATAACGTTTAAAATATCAGATAATTAGTTTAAATTACTAAAAAGGCTATTCTTTCATCTAATCTTGCAAGATAGTAAACATAGGAGTATTACCAATGCCTCTGCTCTATACAATGCAACATTCCACACAAAACACTCCACTAGTCTCTTCCTTATTTTTTCCGCAGCTCCTGTTTCTATTAAAAGCTTCCTTTGCCACTACTGTCCTTTTCGCTTCCTAGCAGCAGCTCACATTACTACTTATAGTACAACTGAAGCATTAGAATCTGTCAATTTTTTTTCTAATGCCCACTTTAGAAATCACATGTTTACCTCCTTTATTTTTCTTCCGATAACCATGGTCTTGTTTGCGTTTAACTTCATCCCATATTGCTCAAAGCTATCATGTAGATGCAGTTGCATATCTCCTAGTATCATATCCTCTTATGCTAACAATTCTGTATCATTAGTGAATCTTGAGCATTTTACACTTCTTCCTCTTACTATCACCCCTCCCACGTTCTCGAAACAATTACTCAATAAAGCTTCCTAGTAGATGTTGAAGAGACAGGGTGATAAAAGACATCCTTATAAAAATCTGGCTTTCAGGTAGTAGCTCCCTGTAAAGCAGGTTTGAATAATTGTGACTGTGTCGTGTATGGTTCCTGGGGTAGCTCAGTCGGTAGAGCGTTCGCGCGCTAAGCGAAGGGTTCCGGGATCGATATCCGGCTCCGGAACAATTTTTCCTTGAAATTATTCAAAAGGCATCCTTGTTGTACTCTTCCCCCTACTTCAGTTTTTTTCTGTTACTTTTTCTTCTATCCTGACTGTAACTAATGATGTTTTGGCCATTAATTATAAGAAATAAATAATTATTATTGTAGTTGTATTACATTGTATTTATTAACATTCCATGATATTCATACATTGCTTCACAGCTAGAATATGAAACAAGTAAAAAAACGTAATATTACTATGAGGTCTTAATTTATAGTTACAGTCTAGTTGAAATATATACAGAAGAGGTTTACAATATAGTCTACTAGTACAACACAAAGTTTTAGTATCAATTTCATGAAGCGCTGTTAAATGTCATGAATTCACCTACAGAATAGAAGGAGTGAGAAATTAGGTACTTCTTTAATTTGGCCCTAGTAATCATATGTTTTGAGTTTGACATGGAGGCTATTAGAATTTACTGCCATATAACACACTCCTTTTTGACAGCACGATAGACTTTCCGATGGACTATGAAAGTTTTTTTTTTTGACGCGTATTTATGCTATGAATTGTTGAAGTAGTTACAAAGTTTTCACGATTACATACGAGGAAGATTATTAATAAAAATATATATACTGACAAGCCATGAGCATTATTTGTAGTTTTTTGAAAATAGTCCTACACGTTTACCTAGATTTGGCACCTACTATTATTCTAATTACTCTTTTTTTGTAGTAGTAGAAGTATACTGTTAATATCTCTGGAATTTCCCCATAATATTATTCCAAAACTCATTACCGATTGGAATTATGCAAAGTATGGTATTATTTTTTAAGGTATTGATATTTACTATCTTTTACAGAAATCTAATAGCAAAACATGCTTAATTTAGTTTGGGGGTAATTTCTTTAATACAATTTTTCCAATTCAACAAATTATCGATTTTGGTTGTTGTTTCTAATAGGGACTTAATGTTAATTATTGCGCTTGAAATTTGCGAGGTTGAATTTGGACAGGATTTAAATTGAATTATTCGAAAGTAAAGAAACACGGTTACTAATACTCTGAAGATTATTAAAAATGACTCAACGAAGTTTTCAGCCAATGATTGCGAATGCATATAAAGTATTAACATTTATCAGAGAGTGCAATATGAAGTTATATAAGAGAGGTCATGACTAAAATAATCGTCCGTATCAAAACGTCATCGATTCTTTGAGAATCATAAAGCGGAAACAGCTGAAAGTGGTCATTTACGACGTATTGCTAAGTCTTATTAGACAAAAATGTAACTTTATGAAAAAAAAATTGAACATTTGTTATCGTTCGTTCCAGCACAATCCTAGTTTATACGAGAGAGAGAGAGAGAGGGAGAGAGAGAGAATGCATGAGCAATGACTTTGGATTTAACTTTCATGGAACACTTGTACACAAATAAAGCACAAATTGCTATGTAACATCTATTTCCTTTCGGAGAACCCTACAAGTATAGTTAGCGTTCCCGTAATTCAGAGTTCATTTCCGAAATTGTATTTCGATTCGTCAGTAACCGAACACATTTCCACTTCAACATTTTTCAATCTAGGAAAAGTGAAACATCAAACCAATATTTAACGGACCCGAGAACTTAATTACAATAACTCAATACCGGTCGTGTATCAATGTGTTATTTGTATTACGTAAAATCCCAACCTCTAAATGGACGTGAAGCGGGATGCAGGGGCCAGTTCACCATTAGACATGCTCTCCATTGGAAATATGGAGTAGACCTAAAAATATTTCACGGCCGCTTGCGTTCTCGTACTTCATGATTAATTATAACTTTCTGCCCAAACCAGAGTAACTGATCTTCAATCAGGACAGGACAGTAGGTAGTTTTACATAGACCACATGTTTTAAAATTTACAGTATAACGGAATGCAATATTTTTTCTTTCGAGCTGTGAAATAAAAATTCATGATTCAAAACGTTCAAAATGGTAGCAAATGTATCTATCGACCTAATGATGGAATGTACAGTAGTGGCAAAAAAACCGGACCGATCCTTGTAGCTGATACAAAAGAATCCTGTGCCGTGTATTGTGTAATTTCAATATGGATAGTGAAGCCAGAGGTATGTACTGCTCTTAATGTAAACATACGCAGTTATCTTTGCCAAATAGAGGTAGAAATGTAATATTGATGCCAGATTAAAATAAAACTCTCAAAGTTTTTTCGTCTGTAAGATTGAGGCACTGAAGGAAACAAAAGACTGCAAGAATCGAAAAAATGCAATAAATTTCATTGTTACAATTAATTATACAAGATGGATGTGTTTTGTGACTAGCAAAATTTGAATCTGTGACTCTGAAATCAGTTACAAAAGTCGGCCGGTTTTTTGCCACTACTTCACAGTCTGATCCGTTTGGGTAAGGATAATATTAATTCTCTTGATTAGAGAACTTTTAACACTATATCACACGGAATATGTATGATATGTCTTTCTCGTGTTAAATTTTACCGTACCTGGTTAATATGTTTCAGCCTGTTATGGGCAATCTTCAGAACTGGTTGGTACTGGTCGTGGCTATTCCGTGTGTTTAATTTATTATTATAAAACTATTATGATAGTAGTAAAAATTTCTTGCTGGTTATATTATGATTAAAAGATGGAAGTTCCCATATATGACAATCAACAATGCATAATCTGAAAAGGCAAATGGAAAACGTAGATGATTTAAAATGGCTAATACAAATCAACAGCGGGCACAATGTTTCTTTGGTATGTTAAATTTGAGTGTTAAGAGTTCAAAGGGAATTTCGACGCGAGTATGGAGTGAGAAATGCACCTAAATACATACTTACAAATGGTTTTAAGGAACCCAAAGATTCATTGCCACCCTCACATAAGCCCGTCATCGGTCCCTATCCTGTGCAAGATTAATCCACTCTCTATCATCATATACCACCTTGTTCTAACAATTCCATTCCATCAAACGTCTCTCTACTCTGCTTCCTTCACAATACACACAGCTCGTTCCTGGAAAACCTTGTCACAGGAAATCAGGAGCAGTCGGAGTCTAAAATCTTTTAAGTACATTCTACTAAGAAATGTTTTTAATGAACAGAACTAGACTCATGCGGAAGTTTCTAAATAGTCTTAAATGACCAAGTTGTTATTTTTTTTTCTCCTCTCTCTTCTTCTTCTTTATTTTTCTCTTTTCTTTTTTTATTATCTTGATCTATTACTTAATCATTTGTGTTTGTATGCCATTTAGTACGACTTTGCTAATCAACATTTTATGTCTTGTAACCCACATATATTCTCCTATTAGTATATTAACTGTACAATATATCTCCAGTGAATTAATCGTCGAATTTATCTCGGGCATTTTAGGTCTTATAAATTGTGTTTGTGTGTGTGTGTGTGTGTGTGTGTGTGTGTGTGTGTGTGTGTGTGTGAGAATGTGTATATTCCCCTTATGTTATGTAACTGATTTTGATTATGTGTAATTTTCCACTTTATTTTATGTATTATGTAACCGATCTTGAGTATTTGTAATTTTATATTATGTAACTGATCTTGACTATTGTAATTTTCTACTATATTTTATGTAATTTCTAAGGTATTTTCTTTTGTGTTGTTTTGTAATCTAATTTTGTATTTCATGTATATTATTGAAACCTGGTTGAGTGGAAGAGAAGGCCTCATGGCCTTAACTCTGCCAGGAAAAATAAAACTACCACCACCACCACCACCACCACCACCACCACCACCACCACTACCACCACCTCCCTCAAATTCAAATGTACCTAAATACGATTCCATAATATTGTGGTATAGAACATTTGCAGAAACAGGTTGTGTTAAAAAGAAATGCAGGAGCTCGCAGGCGAAACCCAGTACGAGATGCGGCTATCTCTTGGCCTGGTCCCCAAAATCTCCAGGTCTAACCCCTCCTGACTTCTTCGTATAGGGTTTTGTTAAAGACATCGTATATTCACAGAAACCCAGGAACATTGATGATGTGAGAGTAAAAATTACTCAAGCTTTTCAACAAATCACCAATCTTATGTTACAACGGACATGGGCTGAATTTCATTACCGTTATCAGTTGTACAGGTTGCGCAATGGGGATCATGTTGAGCTCCGAGGAATCTCCCATTTTTCAGTGTTGTATGCACAAAGTTTCAACAAATAGAGTTCAGTAGTAAATATTTTACGGTGATTTTATTTTATCCATACCAAAAACGGATCACCCTGTAGTTTTTCTTATATGCACGCATGTGTCTACGAAGATTTAGCTAACAGCCTTGTACGATAATTATTATTCTTAGTATCATTTTTTTAGTAGGTTATTTTACGACGCTTTATCAACATCTAGGTTATTTAGCGTCTGAATGAGATGAAGGTGATAATGCCGGTGAAATGAGTCCGGGGTCCAACACCGAAATTTACCCAGCATTTGCTCATATTGGGTTGAGAGAAAACCCCGGGAAAAACTTCAACCAGGTAATTTGCCCCGACCAGGAATCGAACTCGGGCCACCTGGTTTCGCGGCTAGACGTGCTAACCGTTACCCCACAGGTGTGGACTTCTTAGTATGATACAGGAATATTTGTATGCAGTATGCTTATATATATGCAGACATAACGTACTTACATAGACTACATGCATACATACCGTACACCTTTGGAGTAACATTCAGCGCGTCTGGTCGCGAAACAGGTTGTCCGGGTTCGATTCCCGGTCGGGGTAAGTTATCTGGTTGAAGTTTTTTCCGGAGTTTACCCTCAACCAATATGAGTAAATGCTGGGTAACTTCCTGTGCTGGACCCCGGACTCATTTCATCTGCATTATTACCTTAATTTCATTCAGACGCTAAATAACCTAAGATGTTGATAAAGCGTCGTAAAATAAACTACTTAAAAATACATACATACATACATACATACATACATACATACATATACACATATGCACACATACATACATTACATAAATTAATAAGTGAAGATAATTCTTAGTTTATATGTTAAAGGATAAAAATGGAAATAACTTACACAGCGTGAACCAAAAATTATGTCATTAATTTCATGGGGTTATTCTTTGAAATATTTCAAACAAATATGTTTAATACTGTTTTGCTTGTTTTCGCTTCCTTTTCGAGGTAAAAACTGATTTATAGGAACATTTCATAGAGTCTTTTCGGAAAGCCATTGATTTAATATCAAATATGCCCAGAAAATTTAAAACAACTATGTATTACGATAATAAATGACAAGGAATTTTATGTGCTGAAATTTCATCTGAAAAAATGTAACTTCTCGTTTTGCAAAGGAATTTTGAAACATTACACTTGATCGAATCAAATTTCTGCACATTTAAAGGACAAAACTAAAGTTATTTCACTCATTATTATAACACAGTGCTATTCCACATTGACCGAGCATATTTGAAACGAAATCAATGGTTTTTCCAAACACGCTACGAAATGATTCATGTGAAACAATTTTTATTTCGAAATGGAAGCAAAACCGAGCAATATTGTAGTAAAATTTTTGTTTGAAATATCTCAAAGAATAACCTACTAAAATTAATGACATTACTTACGGTTCACCATGTATTTGGGAAAAACAGCAATACAAGTACACTCTTAGACAAAAAAAATGACCCGACTCTTGAAGGGTAAATTTGTCTAAGTTCCGTTCAGCTGTGCGCCTGATACACAAGACTAAATTCAGAGTAGTAAGGACGAAACCAGCGAGATCCAAGAACATACTCTTATACCGGCAAACAACGGTTCGAATCGTGTATGTATCATAGCTGCGTGGTAAAACTCTGACTTCACACGCAGAAAACCCGGGTTCGTATCCGCCTTCGTGTAAGTATATGCATATTTATTTCGTTTTATTTTTTTTTCTCTAGCTGGAAACGAATGATACATTTATTAACGTGCACAAGAGTTTGGATTAGTTGAAAAATTATACAAAAACGTTCAGTAATATCGGAGACTTCTTCCTAATTACCCTTGAATTAAAATAGATGCTCAGTTCTTGGATATTTTCCCTTCTCCATAAGGAGTATTGTTCAGTTACTCAAATTAGTATTAATAGTAGTAGTAGTAGTAGTAGTAGTAGTAGTAGTAGTAGTAGTAGTAGTAGTAGTAGTAGTAGTAGTAGTAGTAGTAGTAGTAGTAGTAGTAGTAGTAATAATAATGATAATGAGTCTAATAATAATGATGTGTAATATCTTAAATGTTTGTGTTGTATCGGAGGTGGCCCTGGCACTGAGCTTATCCCTCGTCCGGGGAGACCCTCCATGTTCTTGTGTGGTCAAAAAAGTATGTATGTGATCCACAGTTTAATTCCTCTCCCGACAGGTCGGGGCCTATAAGGCCCGTGTGGGTGGGTCGTGTAAATGAACCTACAAGGGAGACGTTAAACTCAGGAAAGGAAAGAAAGAAAGAAAGAAAGAAAGAAAGAAAGAAAGAAAGAAAGAAAGAAAGAAAGAAAGAAATAAAGAAAGAAAGAGTCTAATAATAATATTGCAACAACGAGAATAATAACAATAATACTATTCATCATCATCATAATCATCATCAGCCTTCAAGTGTTAGACCCCAGTGGATCTGTTACGGTCCCTTGCGAGCGTTTCCTAGGTCTTGCTAAATTTCTTGGACCTCTTGGGACATACGACAAAATCTGCCTGGGCCATCTAGAGCGCTCCGTCCTCTTGAATCTTCATGTCGACAGTACCTGAGACGCCTGATCGCATCCATACCCCGTAGGATGCAGGCGGTTATAGATGCGGAGGGATTACATACCCGGTATTGAATTTTTTGTCTATTTTGATTTTTGTTTATTGGTCTCCGAGATATATTTCTTTATTTCGTTTAATACAAAGAAAAGGATTATGTTTGTATATTCCTATCCCGGAAGGATTTCTTTTACTTAAGGTTTATTTTTGTTTATTTCTATCCGAGAAGATTTAGTTTAGTCTCTTTAAATACAAGACACAAGGGACAGGATTGCTATTATGTATCTCACTTGCCCTTTGTAAATATTTAACTTTCTGTTAAATATTTCACAATACTGGTTATTATCAGTACAAGAAGTAAAAAATGCGAATGAAAAAAAAAAACAAAGTATAGACTGAGATTCGAACTCGAAACCTTTCCAATACAAGACCACAATGTTACAGACTGAGCTATGCGAGAGAGACGATAACGCTTCTCTTTAAGAAGCATGTTATATAATCATCATGTAGTGGTGACCGAGGAGTGTTGGAAACATTTACGACAGAAGAAATTCGTCCGCGTGTATATCATGCTCTGATGAATGCACCCGAAGTCTTCCGAATCGGACATAGAATCTGGAGCCCGGTCTTTTTTTTTTGTCTAAGAGTGTACAATAATTCAAAATACTGAAAGTAAGTACACAGAGATAAAAATTTAAGAAAAACCACAGAAAGAATAAAGAAGTTGATAAGCCTAAAAATTTTTCAGGGACATCAGCAAATGGAGAAATAATAATTTAAACCATTTTTTGTTGTGCTATATTATAAATGGAATAATGGGTTACTCATAGTCACGATTTGGCACAGCCAATATCCTAACTTGATGGACAAAACGTAGGATTTCAGTTACCATAGACTTCCCCTGAAATCGAACCCGCGACACACCAAAAAGCCGACACGGTACTTTTAAATGTAGTAATGACGGAAACAAGGAGGCGTATCCACACAGTTGCTCCGACGTGGAATGTCAACAACGCGGAAATATATCAAAATCCCGCCGACACAGAAGGTGTGACTAATTAGAAAAGTTGTTTCCCCCGTTTTGGGGAAATTATCAGAGTACGCGCATATAATTAAGTTTTTACCCAGGACTCTAAATCTCCAAACTTTAACGTCTTCACTTGAAACTCCGAAAATTATAGAATTCCAAGATGAAACTTCCTGCTTTCCACAAGCACATGTGTACACATTCATTCGAGAAAGGATAAAGTGTATTATGTGGATGTATGAGTACGTATGTAATCAGATATACATATTACACAGTATTCGAGTGAACCGTAAGTAATTCCACTAATTTCAGGGAGGTTATTCTTTGAAGCATTTCAAACAAAGAAAGATTAATACAATTTTTTTTTGTTTTTTTTTTCTTTCTTTTCGACATAAAATTTGTTTCTATGAAATATTTCATAGCGTGTTTTGGGAATGCCACTGATTGAATTCCCAATATGCTCATTCCATTTTAAGAAAGTAGTTTATTATGATAATAAATTACTGAAAGAATTTTAATTTCGTCCTTTAAATGAGCAGAAATTTGTTGCTAATAAATGTACAACAAACTTTGGCTTTTAAGGAACCCGCAGGTTCATAGCCGCCCTCACATAAGCCCGCCATCGGTCCCTATCCTGAGCAAGATTAATCCAGTCTCTATCATCATATCCCACCTCCCTCTAATCCATTTTAATATTATCTTCCCATCTACGTCTCGGCCTCCCCAAAGGTCTTTTTCCCTCCGGTCTCCCAACTAACACTCTATATGCATTTCTGGATTCGCCCATACGTGCTACATACCCTGCCCATCTCAAACATCTGGATTTAATGTTCCTAGTTATGTCAGGTGAATAATACAATGCGTGCAGTTCTATGTTGTGTAACTTTCTCCATTCTCCTGTAATTTCATCCCTCTAAGCACCAAATATTTTCCTAAGCACCTTATTCTCAAACACCCTTAACCTATGTTCCTCTTTCAAAGTGAGAGTACAAGTTCCACAACCATAAATAACAAACTGTAATATAACTGTTTTATAAATTCTAACTTTCAGAATTTCTGACAGCAGACTGGATGATAAAACATTCTCAACAGAATAATGACAGGCATTTACCATATTTATTCTGTGTTTAATTTCCTCCCGAGTATCATTTATATTTGTTACTGTTGCTCCCAGGTATTTGAATTTTTCCACCCCTTCAAAGGATAAATTTCCAATTTTTATAATTCCATATCGTCTCCCAACTAACACTCTATATTGTATGGATTCGTAACAAGCTAATAATGTAACATTGTAAAATTTATTTCCAGAACGAAAAGTACCATTTATTCTAATCAAATTTCTGCACATATAAAGGACAAAACCGAAATTATTTCAACTCTTTATCACAATCGGGTTGGCGCGCATGCAACCCGCAAAATGTCCTTGCTTCTTAGCAGCAACGGGCCGATATAACTGACAACATGTATTTACTGGAAAAATAAATTAAGTGTGAATATAATCTTGTATATTTCGCTGTTTACGATATTCATTAAAACGTTAAGTTCTTTGTTTAATGATTATAATTAGTTGATTCTCATCAATCTACAAATATCTGACAACACACAATTAATAACCACTTAAACATCCTACGCAATTATAGCAATTCTAAGTATTCTCTTCCACCTTTTTATTTAATGGGCAATCCACTTTGTTTTTAGAAATAAGTGTGAAATCAATGTAACTTCGCATTATGTTTAATAGGCTAGCACTTGTCAATGCATGGGAAAACCCTGTGCAGCAATGTGGGCGGTTATAAAGTCAATGTCAACATTAAACGACCCTTATGCCCAGCGGTACTCATGCTTTAGAGTGAAGCACGCTTCTAGTAACAGCGTTGCCTAAGATCATTTAGTTAAAGTGTTCCTTGATAATAAAATTGATGTATTGAAACACATTTAAACTTTTCAGATTGTGATGGTACTGGTTCTTTTTGACTACGTTCAACACACTTTCTATGCCTTTTGGTATTGCAGTAACTGCAGTGCATTGTTTTTGTCCCTTTTACGTTTATTTTACACAATTTATATGTAATGTTGTCTATACCGACAGTGAAAATATTATATCAAATATCCTCAACAATGCCCTGCAATATTACACGCTTCAGGGTCTTACCTAAGGCATTTTACCTCTGCAATGAACCTTCAAACAGCCACAAAGATGTAGTTATTTAAATAATACTACTAGTAAGAGCAGTGATCGCTAAGACTACTCACTATGACTGCGTCCCGATTTTGACTTTCTAGAAGAAGTGGGCAGAGGATGCGTAACTATTTTGTATACGAACGTACCTGTACCTGTGCTGTGACGTCACATATACTTCTAATCAGGCAACTTCATTCCATTTTATAGGTAGCTGGAATACGTAGTCTATTAATATTAGACCTACATCTTAAGTTTTGTTTAATATTATAGAAATTTAATATTTCGAATGTTTTTGCAGTGTTTGTTTGTTTTGGTTACTGTAATCATAAATGTTATTGTATTATGTCCAATTTTTTGTGTAATTAAACGTTCTTAATTAGTTTCTTCACTGCTCTCCTAAAATTTTTATGTGTACATATCTCTTGAAGTGTATAAGAGAAGACATGATTGCCTTAACTCTACCAGATTTAATAAAATATTATTATTATTATTATTATTATTATTATTATTATTATTATCATTATCGCTTATGGGATTTAATCTTTCACATTTCTTAATATGTCGCCCCTTGGTGCTGTATTTCGTCATAATCCTCAACTGCTGAATTAATTAGGGCTGCTGTTACGATAATAGGGATGAAACTGTGGTTGGAAACGTAGCCAAGTCTACCTCACTGGGGCTTTGATTGGCGCTAACTTTACAGAATCTGTCTGATCTCCAAGATAACTAGAGTGTAACCATGATAACAGCCCCTTCTCTGGCATGAGCCACCACTGAGTGATCTTAATAGGCGTAGTGTCGTAGACTAAGCAGTAGATGACTTCCCACCAACGTGACTGAGATTCAACCGCGGGAGGTAATATGAGATTAATGGCAGAAGAGGGATAGCGATGTAGGTTTCCTCCGAGCGCTAAGCAATTTCTTGCTGTTCTTATTCTATTACTGTGTTGTAACTGCAATAATACCATCTCAGTGTCTTTCATTAGAGTATGTAGTCCAAAATTACTGCGAAATTAATACCCATCTACCAATCAGAAGGATTTTTGGCCAGGTTACGCAACTACCACTTTTACCACCGCATTTATTATATTATTCAGTCGTGATTCAATTGTTATTTCCCCCAATAGAATTTTGATTAATTCTTTCTGAGCAGTAACACAATAATCGTTTCCATTGAGTCAAGCGATATGTGGCAATTGTTCTGCCACACAGCTGACCATCGGAATTCTCACTCTTTTCTCATGCGCGCTCATGTAGCTTAGGTTTTTCAAGAACGAAGCCGTTAAAGGCTGGTTCACAATAAGCCGGGAACGGAAATGACGAGAACGAGAACGAGAATGGAAATATTGTTAAAATAAATGTATTTAAATGTGAACATTCACAATTAACTATTTATTTTAACATTATTTCCCGTTCTCGTTCTCGTTGACGTTTCCGTTCCCGGTTCATTGTGAACCAGCCTTAAGTCGTGTTGCAAGATAGTGGTACTCGGCGTGCAAACTTTGAAAATGACTTTCCTTTTCTATTTACTGTAGTAACTAAAAACAGATCTGAGGCAAGCCATAACACAAGAGAAGCTTTCGCCATTAGCAATGCTCTAAGGGTCGAACATACAGAATTTTTTTAATATAATACATATTAGTGTAAATTTCTGTACATAATTTGAAATTTGTTCTATTATTGTAATTCTGATTTCACGAAAGAAAAAAAAATTATTTACGGCCGAAATTTTGAATTTTGTTAAAAACGCAACATTCATTTTAAAAAATCTCATAACTTCAATTCTATCAAATATAATTAGTTCATTCATTCAGCAGCGTGTTCAAGAAAGAATATTCTACTAATTCATTGCAGAAAATTTTAACACATAAATATGAAAATTGATATTTACGCTTTTTACTTTCTTCAATTTTATTTTTTTCATTAATTATTTTCACCTCCGTAAGTAAGATTTCAACCAGAGAATATGCATGATAAATATTTGTAAAAAAATCCATGCATTTAGGACTGATATTCACCAAGACATGTTGATTTGTCGTAACATTATGTAAAAGCATTTAACTAACAGAAACAAACAAAGTTTCTAACAAAAGAGCCAGTGACCGTCATATCATTTAAAATTGTGTCCTATGTCATCTCCGGGTCCTTTAGGGGCATAAAATTAACCGAGCAACGAAATAGAAATAAAAGGATACATATTATAGCATTTTACTTTTTTTATCATGAATAAAATTTCAATTTCCTCACTCCTTTACATGTGGAAAAAAATTCGTCATCAAAATTTCCAAGTTCAAACAGCGCTTAACTAAGCACACAAATTGGACTTCCTTTTAAAGTCTTCGGTAAAAATATTTCATATATGTAGAGCATTATATGGTATTTTAATTGTACAAATACAAAAGTAAAATATGGAGCTTCGTTACTGTTTAAGTTTCGCTTACAACACACTGCGCATGTGCAGTAAACAATGGCCTCAGCATGTATGTTACTTGTGGACAGTCATGAGAAATTGTTGCCTACGTACAGGTGGGCTTCCATCAAGACTCGCTCCAAATTTTAATTTCGTATCTGTACATATGGCTTTAATAACAGGTGAACCATTTGTAGTTGCTTTGTTCGTAATTAAATAGTAAAACGTAACCCCTTTTTCTTATTCCTTAACGTCTTTCTTCAGGCTTAAATCTTATTTTTTATGGTCTGAGAGATTAGAACAATTTCCTTTATACATGAACGAGAAATATACTCTACCAGAATAATTGAAGCCTTATTATTATTATTATTATTATTATTATTATTATTATTATTATTATTATTATTATTATTATTATTGAGGATAAGTTTTCTTCGAGGACTTACATTCGGGATGAAATATTTTGTAGGCCTATGTGCAGTAAATGACCAACAAGGTAATAATCGTTCAAACGATATCAGAAATATTCTGTCACCTTTAAAATTTTTTTTGTTATACATGCGATTCTACGATGTAATGTAAATCACGGTAACCACTCTTCCACCAAGGATGACTGAGTTAAGTATTACCAGAATCCCTGAAATTATTTTTTACCTTAAAAGCCAACTAATAACAATTATCAATTTCGTGATAGCACATCTGACACAGTGGCCACAAGAGCTGAAATAACTTCGGAGCTCATTTCATTCCTTATCCTACTCGCTGTAGAGATTCTCTTCTCCTTTGGTAAGAAAACCGGAGTATACCGCTAACCACTCATCCATCTGTGCCGACGTAGAAGACTGCGTGAAGTTCAGCTTCCATGCTCCTCTTAGTCCTAAATGGTATGGTTCACAGTCATCTGGGGAAAATGCTTCTCCCTTCCCGAGGAGCTTAACTCGGCCTTACATATAATTGAAATAGAATAAAGAACTGCTCATTTTGTTGCGACCCCTTGCAACGAAAGGGGACGGAGAATTCTGCCTTTTGCTAATCTCTGTTTTTCAACTGCAGTGGCTTAAGGAACTCTCACTTCCAGACCAATTAGAGAACTCATGCACACAGGCCTGAAGGTTGGGTTTGCAACCACGTAGAAATGGTGTTAGGAATATCTCAACTACTATGATATCTGACGTCTTATCTTTGGCAATGACGGGGCAGTTTTCTGGCTGATTGGGATGTTGATAACTGGTAGTCAGTTGATCGTAGCTAATAGAGAGGCCGCACTTAATGGCTCCCTTCATTGGATTGGTGGCTAGTCAGGCAGCTATTGGTGATTTGTTAGCTATTTGACTACTGGTAAATATTCAACTACTAGCTAGTAGGTTAGCAGTTTGTTAGCAAGTACAGTAAGCAGTAAATTATTTTGCTAAGAATTAATAACACGTATGTCAGTCAGTACATCTGAGAGCTATATTATATATATAATCAATGTTAACAATATTCAATAAACTTTTGTCGAAAATGGCCATAAAGTCATTTAAATATGAATGGTGAATTTGCAAAACGACATTTTGGGGGTTTTGAGTTGAGAGCATGATTATGTTACTGTGTGCAAGGGGCATCGTTTAGTATCAGAATGACTTTAATCCACGTCTTTTGTATAGTTTTTATTAGCAGCAGAATATTTGGTTAAGGGGTAAAACGGCTTTAGTCCTGGACTTAAGTTGTTTTTCCTGTCGAGTATTGAAGAAACTTACATAATATGTAATTTTAATCATACACTCAGCTAACAAATTGTTCTTTATCTGTCATTGGTAATTCTTCGAAATTATCTCACGTTTGCCATTCCTTCCAGTGCATCCTTCAGCAGGAAGTTCTATTCAGCCAGTGACAACCGATTCCCTTTCTACTTCTTGATCATTTTCAGTATCATTCTTTCTCCACACTTTCCAACACAGTGGTTTATCACCGATCAATGAAACCAAAATTCAAGATATTCCTAAAATGCTTATGCACATTCGTGATGAAGAAGACGTGAATACATTTTACGAAAACATTATAGCATGGGAGACAACGAAGAATTGAAAGATGAAACTAAGCTGTGTTCTCGTTATAACACCCCTAACAGTTGTCTGTGCTCTTGTGATTAACAAATTGTTCAAAATAATGTTGTTCAACAATTGCAATATGGTTATTTTATGATTTCGGTATAAATACATTTAGTTAAACATGTTTATGTGTCAGTAACCTAATAATTATCATGCAGGATTGAAGTTAATTTGCAGAACAACTTAAGTCATGAAGATAATTAATTTTTTACGACCTGAAGAAGAATACAAAAGTATGGATTATTATAATAAAACTATTTCTCTTACATATACAAAATTATATTGTATTAATATATGGTTCAGCGAGGCTATAAACAGTTTTCTTTAATTTTCTCAAAACTACTTCTAAGGACTTAAGTGGTTTTGCAAATTCACCATTCATATGTACTCCTGCATACATGGCTTATACGTCTAAAATGCAGGTAGTAGGCCATTCATGATAGAAAGGAGGAGAGTTCGGTCGGCGCCGTGAATCGGGTCTCGGCATAGCTCAGATGGGAAGAGCGTTCAGCGAGCATAGCTGAGTGGTCCTGGGTTCGATTCCCGGTGTCGGAACGAATTTTTCTCCATCTATCTAATAAACTTAGAATGGTTTGCGGTTTACATACCTTGACACGTGACCTGAAACCAGTCAGTTACCTTAATTTCTCTTGTAAGAATTTACGAGTGAAGCTAAGGATTTAGGAGTGAAATTTTGAAATGTGACATTTTCGTATCCTTCCAAACACGGCATCCATATTATATATATCGTATGTGAGAAAGATCCAGTTCTAGATGGACAAAAAGAATTTGATCTATCATTTTATTGTCCATAAATTAAGCACTATATCACCAATATTTCACAAATTGTTTCCGGCGTTTTATCTGACATTTGACGACAAGTTACCCGTCACCAGCTGCCAACTAAATCAAATAGGCAATGAGTTCAAGCGAGATTCGAACTCAATCCCCAGCGAAGACTTAGGTCACGCATCTAACTCACTTCTCTTGAGTAATTGACTCAGTAGTTGAAACTATGTTCTGATAACCGTACAAAATTATAATTATGTCTTATTAATTACAGTCACCCCTGATTGAGGTTCTGGCTGATATGCACATACACCTACTGTATTATCAGGCAGTACATCTCACTTGACGATATGTGTCAGAGGAAGAACAATATAATTTGTATGTATCTGAAGTCTGATTAGTGGAATATGTAGCTAATCGGCGATGTATGCATTGGAGGGGGAAAGAGACTGGTCAATCTACCCCATTATCTCCTGGCCTAGTTCCCTTAGGAGTGATTCCTTATTGGTGTTACTTATGAGGTTCAAACCTGTCTTCGGACAATTGACTAAACAACAAAATTAATTACAGATAACTCGTAGATATTAGAACTTGCAAATAATCGCAGTCCACATATCTTAAGATAGCCAGCAATGTTTACCTTATACTATGAAAAATTATCATTACTCCCCATCACGTAGGTACACAGCGGAAGAAAAAAGAATGGAGAAGTTGGACAAAAAGATGACGAAGTTAGAGAAGTTGAAGAAAGAGGTGTTGAAGTTAAAGATGTTGAACTAAAAGATCACGAAGACGG
This sequence comes from Periplaneta americana, assembly GCF_040183065.1. NCBI lineage: Eukaryota > Metazoa > Arthropoda > Insecta > Blattodea > Blattidae > Periplaneta > Periplaneta americana. The sequence continues at coordinate 70,022,759 of NC_091126.1, read as the reverse complement.
AGAATATGAACAAATAGGTGGCGAAAATGCAGAAGTTGAATAAAGAGGTGACGAAGATGGAGAAGTTGAACAGGTGACGAAGATGGATAATTTGAAGAAAGAGGTGACGAGGATGAACAAATTGAACAAGAGGTGACGAAGATGGAGAAGTTGAACAAAGAGGTGACGAATATAGAGAATTTGTACACAGGGGTTACCGAGATGAAGTTGAACAAAGAGGTTACGAAGAGAAAGTTGAAGAAAGACGTGACGGAGATGAAGTAGAATAAAGAGGTGACTAAACTGAAGAAGTTGGAGAAACAAACGACGAAGTATTGAGGATTTCAAGAAAGATGTGACAAAAAAGGAGAAGTTGAACAAAAGGGTGACAATGATAGAGACGTTGAACAAAGACGTGACGAAGCTGGAAAAGATGAAAACAGAGTTGAAGATGGAGAGGATAAGAAGGTGACGAACATTGAGAGGATAAAGAGAGAGGTCAGCCTCGGTAGCGTAGTTGGTATAGCGTTGATCTTCTGTGCTCGAGGTTGCGGGTTCGATACGGGCTCAGGTCGATGGCATTAAGTGTGCTTAAATGCGACAGGCTCATATTGGTAGATTTATTGGCATGTAAAAGAACTCCTGCTGGACAAAATTCCGGCACACCAGCGACGCTATTAATACAACCTCTGCAGTTGCGGGCGTCGTTAAATAAACCACAATTTGAATTTTGAAGAAAGAGGTGTCGATGATGGATAGGTTGAAGAAAGAAGTGACGGAGTTAGAGTATGAAGAAAGAGTGACGAAAACTGAAAGTTTATAGAAAGAGGGAACAAAATTATTTTGAAGAAGGGTTAAAGAAGCTTAAGAATTTAAAGCGGAGAAATATGAAAAAAATGAAGAAAAACAGAAGTCAATGACTACAGTAATAACTCACAAATTGTATTAGGTATCTGTGATATGGTCTTAAACTTTAACAATATTTCACATTATTTTAAAGTCTGGGTATTTGAGCTATACTGTATGAAAGTGTATTACAATGCTGGAATTCCTGATTTTTATAACAGTTAATAAAGATTCGGTGGACTTGACATGGAGTTCGCAGGAATGTCTGCGGTTTGCGCTTCTTGTATATTTAAAGAGCTTTTACGGGAGCAGAAATGACTTCCTCATCCGAACAGCCACGACGGCTGTGAACTAGGTCTGCATGCTTCTGCAGTCGGTACATATATCATTAACTCAAAACTTTGACGCTATTAGCAGTAACTCCAAACTTTCAACTTTCTTCTATGTACTAAAATTCAAGTGTTTAATAGGGCCATCAATGTTAATGAAAATTGCCAAAAAAGACTTGGGTACACGCCTTCTTCGTCTCTTTCAGTTCAGATAAAGAGACGAAAAATATGACTCTCATTTTCCTGCCTTTCCGAAATACGAGACAGATTAAATCAGTGTAATCAGTTGTAACGGAACTGCCGAGAGCCATCATGCAGCGCTACATTAATAGCTTTTCGTGTTGCAGTGGCAGTGTGTGGTTTCTTAACGATACCACATTAATTATATCTGGTATGTAGAGCGGAATCTGCCGAGGATTACGCAACGGCTATGGCAATAAATGTTTATGCTACTTAGAAATCCAGAGACGCAGTCTCGATTCACGCTGTCTGGCTATTTTCTGTGTTGTCTGAAGTCAAAGATTTAATTTTATTTTATTTATTGGGTTATTTTACGACGCTGTATCAACATCTAGGTTATTTAGCGTCTGATTGAAATGAAGGTGATAATGCCGGTGAAATGAGTCCGGGGTCCAGCACCGAAAGTTACCCAGCACTTGCTCGTATTGGGTAGAGGGAAAACCCCGGAAAAAACCTCAACCAGATAACTTGCCCCGTCCGCGATTCGAACCCGGGCCACGTGGTTTCGCGGCCAGACGCACTGACCGTTACTTCACAGGTGTGGACCAAGTGAAAGATGGCGTCGTGTTTATTTCATGTCCGCATAAAAACAATGTGCGGGTTGTATGAAAATCAGGCTTCGGCCTTGGGACACAGAGTAACCAGTATGAGGTTTAGAGTACACGGAGTAGAAATGACGTCATGACCCGTGTGTAGTCACCCGAATGCAACAGCACAGATTCGTCCGTAATTTGCATTTGTCTATTGCTGCTTGGCTGCGGTACGTGTAACAGGCTTCGGCGTAGGAACACCTGATTGAAGTTTACAACTCACGTTAATACTTTAATGATAGACATTTATTGCCTACACTAGGAATGTACTGTATATACTGCATCTGTACAGGGTGAAATATATTTTGTGCCGTACTGTGACGGACTGTTTACAAGTTGAGACACGAAGTAACGGCGCTCTTCATCGCCCGCTCCACTCGACCAACAGAACACTATCGTCCGTGCGTTCTGACATTCATGCGTTTCTGTACCCAGGACCGAAGCCTGATGATAATTAGAGATCGTTGGTTTCCGTAGTCACGATAAATGCGAAAAGTTCACAAATTTTATCAACAGTAGGGTCTAATATCACTAGAGCTTCTGATTTATCTAGAGAAAATCAAAACACGAGTGGGATATAATTGATTACTACAGTATTAGAAGAAAGTATATAAAATTAGAAGATATAAAGTACTCTAATAAAATAAAACATTAAGGGCCATATTCATAGATATACTTAGCTCGGGCTTCCTGTGGATGATCAGCGAACTAACGTTTTTCGTATTCATAAACTAGTGTTAGCGATATGATATGATATGAATCCTGTACAAGTAACCAGTCGATGTTAATGTTATGTTTTATTTAACGACGCTCGCAACTGCAGAGGTTATATCAGCGTCGCCGGATGTGCCGGAATTTTGTCCCGCAGGAGTTCTTTTACATGCCAGTAAATCTACTGACATGAGCCTGTCGCATTTAAGCACACTTAAATGCCATTGACCTGGCCCGGGATCGAACCCGCAACCTTGGGCATAGAAGGCCAGCGCTATACCAACTCGCCAACCAGGTCGACTAACCAGTCGATAACAGGGGCTAGTTTATTTATTTATTATTTATTTATTTATTTATTTATTTATTTATTTATTCTGGTGTAGTTAAGGCCATCAGGCCTTCTCTTCCACAACACCAGGAATACAAATACAATAACAGAAATAAAAAGGAAAAAAAAACACTATAAACGAAGTAAAGTCACACAAAAATATACACAGGTTGCAGTCACACAAACTTTAAATGAGTGATTAAGTATAATTAATTGTATCCTAATTAACTAACATAAACAAGAAACGCTCGTAGCGCGGGCTAGCGAAATGTCTATGAATAGCGCCCTAACTGACTTACTAAAATTATATTTCACTAATGTTAGCTTCATCAAAACCTTTAAATGGAGCCGCCATTTTCAGCTGACTATGCGGTAAACAAATGACAATCGCAAAGCATGTTTTATAGTACCGTAAAGAATTTTCAGTTTCAAATATTGGCAAACAAAGAAACAAATTGTAGATTTACTTGAATTTACTTTGTTACTTAACGACGCTGTATCAACTACGAGGTTATTTGGCGTCGATGGAATTGGTGATAGATGATATTTGGCGAGATGAGGCCAAGAATTCGCCATAGATTACCTGACATTTGCCTCACTGTTGGGGAAAACCTCGGGGAAAAATCCAACCAGGTATCAGCCCAAGCGGGAATCGAACCCGCGCCCGAGCGCAACTCCGGATCGGCAGGCAAGCGCCTTAGTCATCAGAGCTACGCCGGTGGCCAAATGGTAGAGAGATGATACAAACAGAAGTATATACAGATTAGAAGAAATAAAGTGCTCTAATACAATAAAATAGATAGTAATTGACTTATTGAAATTCTATTTCACTAATGTTACCTTCGCCAAAACGTTTGAATGGAGCCGCCATTTTCAGAAGACTATCTATGCGAGAAAATATTGATGATCGCAAAGCATGTTTTATAGTGCCGTAAAGAATTTGCTGTTTGAAATGTGGGCAAACAAGAAACAAATACTAGGCAAGTGATAAAAGCAAACAAATGCTAGGGATGTGATAAAAATAAACTAATGCTAGGGAAGTGATAAAATTGTAGCGATAAACAGCTATGTTTAGTTGAAACACGTCCTTTCGTACCGTTTTATTGGTCAAAAGTGTAACAGTCAAAATAAATTTAGTAATTTTATGTTTCAAGTCATGTTGAGTATATAGGGTGATTCATAACTACCTGTACAAAGTTTGTGAGTGTAAAGTAGACGTAAAATAAAGCTAAAATGTTCTATTTAAATATTCCCGAAAATTCTTACTTTCAGAGTTATGATGCATAATATTCTATTTTGCTAGGCATCAAGAACATGGGCAGTAAAGTTTTCGGATGTGTCATGTTCGCCTAGATAGCGACTGCGGTAGATGTCTGTTATTCGTACACCCCACTACAGTTGATTCCGACCTGATAGCACTTCGTTTACTGTAAGTAGGTATGTTCAGCTGTACGGCGCTGTTGCAGTTCCTAACGTCACCACGTCTCGTAAGTACACATTCATTCTGTCGTTAGTTCAATAGGCTTCATTTGTGTACGGTAAGATAGATCGTGCAGGATCAGTTGCTTAGCCAGCCAGATCACCGGACTTCAGCCCCCTGAACTTCTACATCTAGGGCCGTCCGAAGGCGCTTGTTTATACCACTCAAATTCCGAACATAGCAGAACTACAGCAGCGAAATCAAGATGCTATGAAACTGTTCGGAATGAGTTGAACGGGATCTGTAAAATTCCAATATCAGTACATACCTACGTACAGTAAACATAGTCATATCAGATCGGAATCAACTATAGTGGGTGTACGAATAACAAACATCTAACGCAGTAGCTATGTAGGCTAACATGACACAATGGAAGGCTTTACTGGTCCATTTTTACACCTAGAAATGTAGGACATACTGCATCATAACTCTGAAAGTAATAATTTGCGGAAAAAGGTCTATAGAAAATTTGAGTTTTATTCTTACCTCTACATTAGATTACAATTACAGGTATTATGAATCACCCTGTATTAATACAGTTTTAAATCAGTGATTAAACGCGAAATTGAGTACAAAATGCGAAATGTATGTGTCTCTGCGAAATTAGGGCGAATTTATATTTTATGAGACATTTTTGTCTTTTTCTGAAAAAGGAAAAATTCTATCTAAAGATCCCGCAACACAGGGTTCTTACATTTTTTCCAATAGTTTAGTGACCCCTCCATGTTAGCATTTATAGTATAAACAGCACAGGAATATGACCTCGTATAAAATCTATTCAGGTCTAGCGCTCACTCAAAATAGCGGGTGATTGTGATTGAGTAACAAGACGGATTGGGATAAATTCACCACTAAGCAAGTAGCAGATGATTATAAAATTGAACATTTTTGTTAGTGAATGTAATAAATTTTGATGTGTAAATTGTGTAATAAAAGGTTGACTTGAGAGAAACATCTATTAGAGACATAAATAATCCCAGACGGGCGAAATAGATTGAAGGAGATTTATGTTGAAATCTGTTCCACGCAACTTTCAATGAACTCCGTGAATGAAACAAAACGATTTCTTGACTTGAATACCGATTTTAAAAGTATCTCTGTCTTAGCAGGTCCATATCCGGCCAAAACACGACACTATTTTCAGTCTCTGTCCACAGAACGTGCGCGTAATCTTCGTCTTTTACAATAGACATTATCCCTTCTTAGAATTCATTACCTACAGATGTTAGGGACTGCCCAACCTTAAACGCTTTCAAGTCCAAAGTGAAACGTATTATTTTAGAACGCACTGGGTCTCAGAGTGTATATTCGAATTCACAATTGTAACTAGTTTATAAAGTAATAATGTACTTTAATTTGTCATCTAGTTCAAGTAGGTATTTAAGTTTGATAATCTTCTAGCTTATGCATATTTTTCTGTTTTGATTTTGTCTTAGGTATACCTATAACATTAATTTGTATTAACATTACATTGTACAGTATTTCCTTTTTATCATGTGGTTGAGTGGAAGAGAAGGCCTCACTGCATTAACTGTGTCAGAAAAAATAGAGAATTATTATTATTACGATTATTATTTATCATCATCATCATCATCATCATCATTTCATCTTTCGGTGTGTTTCTTAAAGTTCACAATTTCACTGTAATTTTATGTGATCCCTTACTTATTTAATATTTACAAGAATTTTGTCTGGAAAATTTAGAAAATCCTCCTTCTAACACATTGATGACATTGAATTTCTGCCACAGAACTTCTTTCCATAACAAATGCTCCATTCCAAAACGCCACAAAATGATAAATTCTAACAGTATAAGTGCTAAATTTGATTTTTATATGCCACATTTTTTTATTTTAAGTTGCTAAAATCTAACATCTTTAATGATAATATTTATGAAGATTTCTTTACATATTATTTCGTTTTATATTTAAACCATACAACCACAAAATGAATGGACACAGGGGGAAAGAAAAAACGGAAGAGTAAAGGTATCGAAGAGAAAATGAAAGAAAAGTAAGAGAAGATATACTGTAAGTTTGAGAACCGAAGTTTTCCTAATTATATTGCTTCAATCTCCTATCACACGTCGATTAAAAACTTACCCATACAGGACGCAGCTTCCTCCAGTTTCCTCTCGAATAACTGTATAAATTAATCATTCCATTAATAATATAGGACTTCACATCGTAGCTGCCACTTGTTTTCAAAACCGACTGAGATAAGAAAATTCTCTCTTGTAACGCTTCTAAGAGATATGATTTCAAATTCTTCGACGTGTAGTTTCAATTAAGATCTATAGAATTAATATAGGCTACTTAGTCCTGTTCATAATATGGTACATCAACAGACACGGAGTACTATGCTAGAAACAACAAAAGTAAACCTAATCACTTTGACGGTTCCTCAATACTGAATATCCTTTGTGCCGAATGCGATACAGTCATTGTTGATAGTGCTGCAAAATGACGTTCACTAACAGCGCAAATACAATCTGGCGTTGCAGACTGTAAACAGAGAGAATATTATGATTAAGTATACAGCCGAAGTATTAAGAGATTTTTAACTAGAAATAAAGTCATATTTTCGATGTGACAAGTGAAATACGCAAATGGCATACATTATGATGCAATTGCCATTAATAAACTTCCGGATACTTATTTATGTATAACCTGGAATTTATACCATTCAGTGTCAAAGCAGATGGAACTTGGATATCGGAGACTCTCTGTCATGCTAATTTAGAATCAGTATGTCCAAAAGTTTTACGACAGCATGTTAGTGCATGTCACAGTGTGTGTATGTGATTGGAATGTACCTTGACAGGTACCTCTTTTTCACTACTTCATCAATGATAAAACGTGAAAATGAAAATTGTAGTCATCATTATTCACAACCCTTGTTTCATTGACATCTCCATGCAACTTAAAATGCGTCGGCGTCGTTTTGGTAACTCATTTGACAGAGCGCTGGCTTAGGAGGATCCCGGACCCGAGTTCAAATTTCGGCCATGGTGATGTTCTACAGGGACATCATTTTATTTTTACTAACATTTCCAATATTAGCCTGGCTATACCTTTGGATTAACGGTTGATAACTGGAAACACCGTTTGCTACCGCCTTCCACGACTGGAGTTCGATGATATTGGCATAAAATACAAACGAATCACTTTACTAGGTATATGAGGAAAGAAAAGCAGTTCATCCATTTACGTAAACTAGGAAATATCGCGATTTTGAGGTTGATAATTTTCATTTGGTTATTGTTTAATCAAAATACAGTACTGTATTCACAGTAAGTGTTTTTACTCACGAACTGAGCTACATTATACTGTCTACAGCACATTAGCGTACAATATAGAGAATGAAGTTAAATTCAAAAATAATAAATTGAAAAATAATCATAATATGGAAATTGAAAAATAATCGTAATATTGATAATTAAACACATTTTTAAAAAAAAAGGTGGCCGTTCATTTCGATACAGGCTTCAGTTTCTTTGTGCATGTTATCGCACTGTAGACTATTGTACCTAATTCAAATTACCAGTTTCTTCCTTCGTACCAGTAACTCATGTCGAAATAATTCTGAATCCATTCTATAAAGGAGTACCTTACGTACTGTAAATTCAATCTTCACTTCTGCCCGACCCGAAAAGATAAAATTATTGAGACATGATATATATTGTCCGTCCAAGTGGTTTTGTCGCAGGATTGTAGGATGAGGGGAAATCGCGTGACAGTAAATTACTTAACGAGGCCCTTTTATTTAAGTTATTTTAAACAGTTGTACAATATTACGTAGACGTCCAATTCCTAACAGAAATTAATGTTTTCAGAAAAGAGCTAAGACAGCCCAGCCCCTAGCCTTTACAGAGGGGCGAACAGAAGCGGGTTAGGGAAATCGGGAAGCGATGTAGAAAAACGGACGGCAGTACCTGTGCGAATATGTAATTCAATATTGAAAGCTCTTTCGTCACTGGAAAACGTGAACATAGTTCTGGAACGTACTATACGTAGTAGTGCTTACTATGACCGCATACGCGGCCTTGGTTCTGTGTGGAGAACGGTTGGAAGTTTATTAGTAGAGGGGGTGGGAGTGAAGTACAGTAAAAAAATCAGGTACAATAAAAATTAAAGTAAAATAAAATGATATCTCTGTATTTTCAACAAAGATAGATTCTGAGGTTGCACCTTCGTGTTAATCCGTTTCTCCCTCTTTATTCCACCAACACTTCCCATAGATACCCTTCCATTATCAGCTCCAATTCTAAAGATTGTGCAACTGCTTATGTTTGGTCAATATTATGTCGACTGTTCTCCGTGGAAGCCACGATCACATATTTATATGATTGGTCATGTTATGAAATCATTACATATAAAAGAACAACCACTAAGATCTCCACTGTCAAAAATGAATTTTGTGTTAACGATCGCTAGATGGAAGTACTGTTCCAAACTCTGCAATTCCATCTGGGTTATAATGCGGCTTCTTCTGCAGTCGCTAGATGGCACCATATTAAATAGTTCTCGTCTTGAAAGTGCATTAGGCTGAACAATCTGTTATATGTCATCAGGAGTGATCAAGTACCTGTCCATATATTCACAGGTGTCAGTGATGAAGGATTTTAGAAGACTCCGAAATCTGCAGAGGAACGAAATCCCCGAATCTAGAGCGGGGAACTGGAAGACTGTGGTAGATATAGGACGTATGGCTCACCAACAGAGGTGTGATTTTTATTTCTTGACTGGAGTGTAATGGGGGGTGTGGAGGTTAATGGAAGCAGCATGGCCGAGGAGTAAAATCTCCACACAACTCATTCCACAATGTTTACACACAAGGTCTATTTTGAAAGCAATTCCCATCAATAATTGTCTACGCCTACCTAGAAATATGTTTCAACTATGTGATCACTCTATCTCATGTCCAACTAACACTGAAATAGAATAATAATTATTTCGATACAATGAAATGGAGTCTTAGGGTATGGGGACAGTGGAGGCCGATTTCGAATCAGATTCCTATTCCGAAAGCCTTCGCGTGTTGTGTCGATATGACGGTGACAGTTTGTGGTCAGAATGGAGGCGGTTATTGAAAGTCAAAATCGATTATGGAATTTTCTTGTGAAGAAGCAGCGTGTTTCCAGTTTGGCACAGAAAATGTTCGATTAAGATTAAAACTAGATAAAATTGCAGTCAATGAAATTAGTAGTTGAGATGTAAATTTGGTAAATATCATCATATTATTTCGAACTTAAATTATAGGGCATAGTATGTTTAATATGTTAGAATGGATATTGAGAATTTTTAATATATTTTAGAAAAAAAAACTGGATTCAGTACGCTCAAGAAACTAAACTATATAAACTAAGATCAATTTATATATCTGACTTTATGGTACAGATATGTAATGAATAGTAAGATTTAGAATTAATGTTATAGTCCCATAACTCAAAAACCTGACGTGCTATGATAAGTCTGATTACAGATCTGGAATGAGGGCATACATTTAAGTGTAGGACACTTGAAATTTCGTCAGTAGCAGACAAAAAGTTTTTTTTTTTTGTTTTGCAAACTAGTGTAATTAAAAATATATTTGGAACTGAAATTCGTTTATACCTATATAATTTTTAGTTGTGCACCAAATTAGGATATATTCAATCTTAGCTTTTTTTTAAGTAATGCCGTGATACACGTGACATGTTCTCAGTACATGTGTTTGTTTACGTAAGTCTTCTGTGAGTACGTGATTTTCTTGCGAATATAATTATTGCACTCCGTATAGCATGTGATGTGAGTCGAGGACCACTTATCTCAAACTCCAATCATTAAAACCTACAGACGTTGTAAATAGATTACATTAAATTAAGTTATATTTTTCACAAAAGAAACAAGTTTAATATAGTGTGCACATTTCTCCCGAACTTCGTTTTGACTTGCTTCTACATGGATCGAATATGACCCATAATGCTAACTATTATTCCTTGATGTAGTCTCTTGTAGATGTATCGATTTTGAACTAAGAGCGAAAATTCTTGAAGGTTTGGCACTGGTGAATTATCCGCACAAGAGTGGCACATAACGGGCGAAACTAGATATTTTTAGATACGATCATCATGTAAATTAGTGCTGACGTAATGTCATGTAAACATCTTTCGAATGTCATGGATGATGAATATATTTTTCAGCTACGTTACACACAAGGAAAAATTCCACCACTCAAGGAATGGAATTGTGGAGAGTGAATGCAGGGAAGGAAGAGAGTAAAATGCTGCAAAGAAGCAGCTTGTAACAGTACCGCGTACAAGAACGCCTCCCTTCTCAATACATAGGAACCCCACATAAAGGTGGCAGGAAGAAACACGAGCTGAGGAAATTAAGAGTCGCAGGGAACACTGAGGACGTGTGAAGGATAAAAAGAGCGAAAAGGGAGCAAAGGGGATGGATGATTATAAGTTTTGAATCAACTGCGCCAAAAAGGATGTGACGAAGAAAATATTCCATCCTGCAAGAATGGTAGAATTCTTTCTCCCGAGGCACTGAGCATAATTAAACTGCCTGGCAGAGGAAGTTGATCACCGAGCAGAAATAGGGGATATTAAAACTTCTCCCTCCCTCCGAAGGGATGTGTGACCTCTAACCGGAAAAGACTCTGAGCCGGAGGCAAAACCGTCAACCGCAGGTTCGTTTTGCGCCCTACAATTGTTTGAGCTCAGCTCTCAAGGGGCGATTATTTGGCTTGGGAATAAATCAGTTTTAATTGATGACTTCCACCCGCAACTTGCAAGGGGAGGTGCAATTAGTTCTGTACCTCCGTCTCTTCTAGGCCCGGCGACGCTACGAAAAATCAATCCGCGCTGTCGTAATTAATCGAGTTGTATCAGCTGTCCTTTCGTGTCACGGTTCTCGATATTTTAGGTTTATTGTGAAATAATGGACAAATTAATTACCCAGGGCAGCCGTGACCCCGCCTCCAGGTACAAATTGACCTGCTGGGACACTACAACAAAGGAAGAGATCCTCCAGTTAACGACCAACATCGATACTCCTACTTTACTTGTTTCATTTCAGTTCACCGATGACGGAAAGCGGTGTTAAGTATTCATCAGCGTGTGCTCATGTTCGTAACAATGTGTGAGCTACTAATGTATTTAACGATGTTTTTAAGATACAGAGGCTACTAAAACCACCGAGGTGGTGAGAAGGCAATGGTGGTAGTTAATATATCTTCATTTAACAACCCTCTTAAACTACATTGTTATACAGACTCGATAATATGACAGCGACAATAAAACAGTGATGGAATGAAAGCGTCTGTAAAACTCAAGCACTTTAGAGAAATGAGATTTGAAGGCTTTTACGGTGATTGCGTTGTAGGAATGCTAGGGTTTTAAAACATGTGTTCAGATTTCCTTCTACGTACGTTTCAAAATTACATACAGGTTCCATTTATAGGATCTCTGTACTGGTTCTGAAATATTGGATAAAGTAAAATTCAAAAGACTGCCACAAGCACCACAAAAGTTGAAATAATATATTTACTTACTTACAAATGGCTTCTAAGGAACCAGCAGGTTCATTGCCGCCCTCACATAAGCCCGCCATCGGTCCCTATCCTGTGCAAGATTATAATCCAGTCTCTATCATCATATCCCACCTCCATCAAATCTATTTTAATATCATTCTCCCATCTACGTCTAGACCTCCCCAAAGGTCTTTTTCCCTCCGATCTCCCAACTAACACTCTATATGAATTTCTGGGTTCGTCCATATGAGCTACATGCCCAGCCCATCTCAAACGTCTGGATTTAATGTTCCTAATTATGTCAGGTGGAGAATACAATGCTTGCAGTTATGTGTTGTGTAACTTTCTCCATTCTCCTGTAACTTCATCCCTGTTAGCCCCAAATGGTTTCCTAATAACCTTATTCTCAAATACTCTTAATCTCTGTTCCTCTCTCAGAGTGAGAGTCCAAGTTTCACAACCATACAGAACAACCGTTAATATAACTGTTTTATAAATTCTAACTTTCAGATTTTTTGACAGCAGACTAGATGACAAAAGCTTCTCAACTGAATAATAACAGGCATTTCCCATATTTATTCTGCGTTTAATTTCCTCCCGAGTGTCATTTATATATGTTACTGTTGTTCCAAGATATTTGAATTTTTCAACTCTTCGAAAGATAAATCTCCAATTTTTATATTTCCATTTCGTAGAATATTCTGATCACGAGACATAATCATGTACTCGTCTTTTCGGAATTTAATTCCAAACCTAAGGCTTTACTTGTTTCAAGTAAAATTTCCGTGTTTTCTCTAATCGTTTCTGGATTTTCTCCTAACATACTTACGTCATCCGCACAGAAAAGAAGCTGATATAACCCATTCAATTCTAAACCCTCTGCGTATTCCTGAACCTTCCTAATGGCATATTTTAGAGCGAAGTTAAAAAGTAATGGTGATAGTGCAGCTCCTTGCTTTAGCCCGCAGTGAATTGGAAAAGCATCAGATAGAAACTGGCCTATACGGACTCTGCTGTAAGTTTCACTGAGACACATTTTAATTAATCGAACTAGTTTCTTGGGAATACCAAATTCAATAAGAATATTATATAAAACTTCTCTCTTAACCGGGTCATATGCCTTTTTTAAGTCTATGAATAACTGATGTTCTGTACCCTTGTACTGCCATTTTTTCTCCAATATCTGTCGAATATAAAAAATAATATAAAAAATAATCTAAATGGAAGTAAGACACATTGGAATATTCGTAAAATTTAACAATTTAGAGGAAAAAAGGAGAAATAATATTTATTTTCAAAATGTGGTATAATTTGATATCTGCAACGTTTCGAAACTACATAAAGAGACAATCATCAATATATAAATGTACGCAAAGATAAAGTATCGAATGCTCTGAGATGTTAATTATACGGGATGGTATACGTCCATTTGTCTCTCCTAACAGATGAAGACATCAAGAATATTAATATTCTAACGATAGAACCTTAAGTATATACGAAACGTTGCGGTGGATAATAAATATTAACACAGTTGACAGCTCATATTCTGCCCAACATAATCACCTTAACTCTTAAATCACACAAAGAAGTTCCTATGGAACCTGTAAGTAGATTCGAGTAGTCGGAAGAAAGCTAATATGTGCTGTGAGTTTCATATTCACTCCGCAACTTGGAGAAATTCATTAAACAACCGCACATTACACCAATACATTTCATAGGAGATACGCGGGATTGAGTTCTTGTTTTGTTCAAGAGGGTACAGATAAGATAGCTGCTTACTGCAGTCGATGATGGAGGACTACTTAAATTCTTGTGACAAGAAATGTAAAGTACTCAAAAACCGTTCCGTGAAACTTTCCATTGTCATAAAAAATAGGAAAATATTCAAGGAATGGAAGTGTGTTAAGAATGGAGATAGCTTTCATAAAAATTGGTACCTTCCGAAGTGCGTTAATATATCCATTTTCCCAACAATGTAATGATTTTATCAATTTCCATATTAGGTTGCAATTTATGTACATTAACCATACATAATTTTCACATTTAAGGAAATACCTTTACTTACCGGCTTATTCTCGTATTACAATAAAAATAAAATTACAGAAATTGTTGCCTTTGACTTGACCTAATCTAAATTTGTGCCTGTATTGATTTTTAAATAAAGACCCATTAATTTTTTAATTAAAATTATTACATTTAGTTTGTAAAATTCCTCAATATATCGACTCGTAAAATACTGAAGATAAAAAATCTAATACAGTAGAACCTTCAAATCCGAGCAACATACATCACGTGCATGCTTGTTTCTGTAATGTGGATCCCCTTCAGAAGAGTCCGCATATCTCTGTCAGACCAATAAGTGGCACCTGCTACTCAAGCGATGGCGCGATACTGCCATGCAAAAATTATGCAATATCTTGAATATGAAATCACTTAAGAACTAAAAAAATAAACAATATTGCTGTTTCTTAGCTAAATCAATCAACTTCAGTCATAAGACCAAAAAATTAAAATAAAATACCCTTAGGTTCAATAAATTATTAGTCTTATTTCCTATACCACGAATTTTCCTATGGCGGTCCGTGTAGTCCGAGTTATTCTCGGATTACCAAGATTCTACTTTAATTTGTTTACGAGGAACCACTGCAAGCAGATAAATTAGATAGGCACACACATGGTTTCCAAAAACGACATCTGGTACGCTGATAATGGCGGGTGGATACCTCAGTTGGTACAGAAACAGACTAAGGACTGGAAAGTCATGGGTGAGACAAAATATTCCCACTGCCAGAACTTTAGGAACGACTCCTGTGTCCACTCAGTCTGCTATCATAATATATTTAGTAGCAGGTGATTTCCGGAGATAAAAGGAGATGGGAGAGTGGTGGCGATCACACCCCTTGATTGTAGTGTCGAAGGAAAAGGACACTCTTTCTCCATTCTACAATGCACTGTCATGGTGTATGAAGGGAATAAATTTCTTATGCTGATATATTGCATTTCTGTCAGTATCTCGAAAGAGCGTTTCTGTAAAACCACGATATTTTCTCCTTACATATCTTCTAATTTTAATGCTGAAACATACTTTTCATTCATTGATATGAAGAAAGCTTTCGAGAGGGTAGAAAGAAAGAAATTATTAGTAATTTTAGCACATGATAGAATTCGAAATCAATTAAACTATTTATGATATTTATAATAATAATAATAATAATAAAATTGTATATAGGGTAGGACTGAAAACAAATATTCAGACTGGAAACAATAAATCAAGGAATGAGACAAAGATGTAGCTTATCGCCTCTGTTATTTATAATATAGGCTACATGAATCACAACGAGGAATAGAGATTGAAACCATGTGGCACTATTCCACTCAATAGACTGTATCATACTGACACATTATTATTTGCTGATGACATAAATTTCAAAGAATAATTTACAACGTTTGGGTCATAATTTCTATCAGAGTGCCAAAAATTTCAATAAGGGAATTTCAATTGAGAAATGTAAATTAATGACTATTTTGGAAAAGAACCATTCATTAGCAAAATTTGCATTAATAATAAATTATTGAAGCGAAGTATAACAATTTAATTATCTTGATTACAAAGTTACATATGAAGAAGAAAAATGAAATTTAGCTGAGGATCATTAATATGATATTGTTTAAACCAACTATAATAGAGAAAAAGCGCGCACTATAATTTACAAAACATTGTCCAGATCTATATTATGTAATAGCAGTTAGGCCTGGATAATTCGTATAACTGATGCATAGAGATTAACTGCGGAAGAAATGAAATACACAAAAATGGACCACACGAGAAATTGTGACATTATGAAGGAACCATAAATTGAACCAATCTTAAATTATCTACAAAATTGCAGACAAAATAATTGGAAATGACATGTAAACAGGATGCCTTTCTTTCGAATTCCACACCAAATGTTGAATTATCGTGCTGTGGGCAAGAGATTCTTGGACAGACCATTAAAACTTTGGAAAGAGACCGTGACGGGTCTCTAGTCCCAATACATGAAAGGATGATAGTGATGATATCTTGTAATCAGGAAGTAAAGTAACGGAAAGAAAGAACCGATACAAATTAATAACTATTGGTTTCCCATGCCAGTAAAAATTATGCTTAACAATGTTAAATTCACGTATGTTAATCTTTTAAAAAGCTACATCAATAACAATAACAACAATAACATTATTATTATTATTATTATTATTGCTATTTATTTATTCGCATTTACTGTGCTATACAACAGCCAATGATCAATTACAGTTCAGCACAAATACAATATAACAAAAACATTAACAATGATATAAATTACAATACAAATACAATGGAATAATTATTAAAATAATGACAATTAGATATAATGATAATTTCAAATGAAAGAATGGAATCATATATATTAAGAATTGAATCATATAAATGAAGAATGCAATCATATAAATAGTATTACAAGGATATACAAGATGACGAGATTAATATTACAATACATATCTAAAAAAAGGCAACAATTAAAAACAACTGGCATAAAACTCAAAAAGTATATACTACACATTAAATGGATTTTCAGTTCAATCCATGCAAATAAGCATATTTTATACATCTGCAGACCGGAGAGAGAGATTTAGAATTGCTATTATAAAAAAATAGTACATTATCCAACGAGCCTATAATGAAGGTAATTAAGAAGCAAGTATGGATATTTATGAAACGAGCGCAAGCGAGTTTCATAATTTTCATACGAGCTTCTTAATCACCATTATAGGCGAGTTTCATACGACTTTTTATGCTCGACCATATTTCTAACTTGATATTATTAATTTTCTTTGTATCTGACCTTGGCTAATGTGCCGTATGTTGTGAGATGTGCGGAGACGCGAAAGTATTGATTTTTTCCGAGGAACGGATGTTCACATTGACCTTGCTAGGCCATAAGAACCTACAGAGATAACATTGAAATTAAATTAGACATTGAAAAACGAGATGACAAATTGAATTTATTTGAATATTATTTACAATTAACGCTAATTATTATAGTAACAGAACATAACCTTCTGCGACAGTATTGGATTTCCAGCCTCCGTGACTTTTCGCTAATTCTCTTTCGATTGCATATCCGAGAATAATCGATACTTGCGGTTTTATAACGGTAGAAAGCTGACCTGTCATTGGCTGAACAGTTGTAATCTGAGTCGTCATTGGCTGAAATACCTGACCTTTAATAAGTACGTGTACTTTAATGACATGCATTAAAGGTCTGCTACCAGGTGTATAATTACTACATTTCGGCATGGTCGAGCATAAAATTATATATGAAATCTTAAACCTTTAGAAGGAATACGAAGACTGATATTGTTTATGAATGATTCACAATCAGCATCACCCTTAATGAATTTACAATAAAATAAATAATCAAGATCTTGACGTCTGGTAAATAAACATAGGAATTAAAATATTTGCAATTAATCTCATATTTATAATCGGAATTAGGTAAAAATCTATAAGAAGACAAGGAAATAAATTTTCTTTGAATATTCTCCAATTTAGCAGAGTCAGTGGAAGTAATGGAGTTCCATACAACAGATGCATATTTAAGCTTGGATTTAACCAATGTAATGTATAAAATTAATGAACACATAGGAGTAGAAAAAGAATAAATTATAGATCTAATTAGACCAAGCATTCTTAATGAATAGGTATAAATACATTGCACATGATCATGGAAATATAGTTTAGAAACAAGCAAGACATCAAGATCTCTAATAAAATCTTTGTTAGTAATTATGACATTACTAATAGAATAATTAAATTTTAGGAAAGTAATTTTCCGCGAAAAGGAAATGACAAACATTTTTTGGATTGATTAATTTTCATTCCATTTTCAACAAACCACCGTGAAATTGAATTAATGTAATTTTGTAGAATTTGACAATCAGCCAAATTATTAATTTTACGAAAGATAATAATAATAATAATAATAATTATTATTATTATTATTATTATTATTATTATTATTATTATTATTATTATTATCATTATTATTACTATTATTATTATTACTATTATTTTATTATTACTATTTTAAACGTGGGAAACTCTTGAAAGAAACTATTAATTAAAGACCAGCAACAATTATTGTCATAATTTCATAATTACTTGCGCTTTACGAATATTTCCAACAGAAACCGCAGTGTTTGGTGCTTCGCAACAAAATTGTGTGTTGAGCTGCATCGACCAGCTGCCGGGTTTCAGGTGCACAAGATAGTCGTCCTAGAAACTGTACATTATACTAAGCAGAATATTAGAGGAGAGCAGCGTGTTCCAAATAAAGCATTTCTCAGACTCCAGCGACCAAGAGCTGTGAACTATGTGGGGTAATTATGTTAACGCTCACTTCTATACTGCCTCAAATCAAATCACTCTAGGAAATCCTACTTGCAAATTAATGTACTCACTAGGCGTAACATCCGAGTCCTTCATCTTTAGATCTTTCGGATGCATCGTCTCATTGTCTACAACAGTTCATACAGTGTATATATATTTTTTGAAGAAATTGTAAACCTAATTTCAAGTGCTTTTAAATATTTATTCACTCTATTATAGTAAATTTACATCAAAATTTCATGAAGATATCTTAGCTATTTCCAAACAAAGAAAGAAATAAAAATATCTACATGTTGAAAATGCATAAAGCTCACGTCTGAGGCCCCTTAACAAATATAAACTTTCGACTGGCAGGACAAGTAAGAATTCTGGATGTAGTAAGGGGAAGTGAAAAATCATAGACATTCTCATAATTGAAGTGTTCAGAGCCATAGTGGGCCAAGCGCCATTTATTAAAAACGGAGAAATCAAGGGTTAAACTTGAGTGAATACCATAGTTTAATGAAGATTGACATATCATTTAGTTTGAATGTGTATACTTTATATTACTTGCTATATGTTTCCATTGAATTATGGTGATAACTTCATTTCAACCCTTGTTTTCTACGGTTTTAGTAAATGGCGCTTGGCCCACTATGGTTCTGAACCCTTCGATTCCAGTATGCTCAGTGAAATTTCCTTATAAATAATATACAACCAAGTTTCGTTCTTTGTTTCACTAATTATAACGAACTTCCGGGAATCCTAAACGTTTTGAATGATCCAATGAAACCATTTTCCAGATTCCAGAGGTAGAAAATGCTGCAGTCACACATGGTCTGCCGAGATCCATGGACAAGAAGTAGGGAAAGTGAATGTGAAAATGTTTACAATTTTTTATTCAGGGACAGGGGTGCGAAATATATCTACAACATAGAACTATTTAACAATTCTTTTCTTCCGAAAGAAGCAACATTAGGTATTATATCTCTCTTAATAATCTATCATTTTCTGCATGGTTTGAACATACAAACCTCTGACTCACCACACCATTGAAGATCACTATTCATTTACAGAAGGACTGTAAAACTCACGAAGGTCACGTCAACCTTAAGTAATTCCGAGACTCTAATAAAATGAATTAAATGTACCAAGCGATAACAAATATTCGGAATGTTGTAGATTTGACGGGAAGTTCCATGCCTAACATTTACAATCAAGGAACCTTTCCATAAATCTTGTGGTAATCAGAGTGAAAAATATTATTGGAGAGAAGATCTTCCTGACTTTCCTACAGCCATCCGTAACACAAAGCATTAATACCTCTCAATTTGTGTAATCATTGCTTTTCAGGTATCAGTCTTCCATCTTACAACCTTAATTCCTTACATGCATGCAAAGATTCTTCTCCTCTTCTGGTAAGAGATACAAAGTTGTTACAGCTCGGCACAAATTTACACCAAAAATACACGAAATCGCAATGATTGCAAGTGACAGCGAAGCTTGCTTTCAACCCAGAAAATAATGAAGTAAGATCTCAAAGTTCACTTCCTATTACAAACCGCAAACGATATCTTGTCTTCATGACAGCTAAAGTAGAAAATCCCATTTAATTTAAGAGTGACAACAACGATCGTAGCAAAATATGAAACCGGCTTGCTTGACAAATTGAGATAAGCACGCAATCCAAAATTATGAAAGGTTTTTCAGTTAATCCCTTTCTTTCAAGCAAATCTGACATGATCATGATGTATTGATCAAAGCACCAGTCCGTTACGGTTCGAAGACAATATTAGTGACATTATCGCTCTCTCGTTTCTTGCTTGTTTGACGTTGATACTTCAACTGATATTGCTATTTAACGCCACTTACTAAATGCTATAATTGTAGTTTAACAGGAAGTTCTTTCCAATTCGAAAATATCCCGGAAATCATAATCAATCCTTTTGCATTAGAATTGATTTGTACGGCTTCAGACCAATAATATAACTTCAGTTGACCAGTGGCTCACCGAAAACTTCATGTAAGCCCGGTATTAGCGTAGAAGAGAAGCGCGATACGGTTTTGTTTCTCCAAGAATTATAACAAACTGTCATGAATTTTTGTGTCAGTCAAACTTATGACATTAATAATTTCAAAGAAATATTCTGAAAGTGGAGAAAGTATAAATTGGCCGATATGGAAAATATTCTTACGAGAAATTATATAAACCGCTTCGTATTGTAATTTTTTCACTTCCTGTCGTATTGCGTTTTTCAGTTGTTCTGAAGTATGGGTATTATTTTATACACATTACGCTGCAAGTTTTCCCAAAGATAAAAATCACAGCAATTGAGGTCAGGGGATCTGGGGTCCACAAACTTCTGCTTATTACACGGTCTTCGAAAACTTCCTTTATGGTGTTCACTGAATGTTAGACAGTATGTGGAGTAGCATTGTCCTGTTGAAAGTAACCGTATTGTTTTTCGTCTGTAAGCTGGCTGAAAATTGGAGGCAGTATTGTATTCACATACACGTCCCCATTCACAGTTGTGTTATGAAGTAAATGTCCGAATATTCGTTTCGCACCAACCGTACACACAAACATCTACTTTATCACCGTGATACGGGACTTGCTGTACAATATGCTGATTTTAATTATTTCAATATCGCACACATCGAGCACTGACATGACCATGGTAATAAAACTGTGACCTGATCAGTCATAAATATTAGCTGTAGATCAAAGTGTCCATTGTAAACATTTCCAGGAAACCAATTGCAGAACCGTAAAGACTTTTTGCACAAACCTTATTCTATATGGTCGGAATTTAATTAGCTTGGTTGTTTTGTGAGCTAGGTGACGAAGTGATTTCTTTGAACTTAATTATATTCGCACTTTAATAACTTCAAGTTTTTCTGCATTTAATACGTGCTGTTTACGCTCCCTAGGCTTGTCACAAACTGAACCTGTTGTACGCCACTTTTTTATTAACTTCGAAACGCAAGACTGTAAAAAAATTGTTGAACTGGGAACTTTGCGCATAAATCTACGAATGTATTTCTTGTAATTCTTTTTCTTTACGTAACACTCCATATTTACCTGAATAAATTCATTCAATATTATACAGTACGTCATCTTCTCACAAAATACGTGTACACCACAGCGAACTTCAAACTGAACTGAATCAAGATATGTTGGAACCCGGGAGTTTGTACAGAACACATCGCGGCCAAGGTCGCTTGCACTGCGCACAATTCTGCCACCGCCTGGCCCGTAATATAGGCATTCCTCGTAAAATGAACTATGTGTACCTGACAAATGTCTTAAAATAAAACATTTTACACTTTCCCTGTTATAGGACACGAAAACTACTTTTTTTTTTACTTATTCCCGAATCTAATCACTCTCTTAACAAATTCATGCCCGATACAGAGTCTGACTCTACGTATTGCGAATGCAAAATTACAAATTAAAAGTATCATAGTAATAGGAATGAAGAAATTTGGCAGTCTTAATTAACAAATAAAGACCACAGGAAGAAAAGGGGGAATGTCACTTTTTTTTTGTGAACATTGAGATAATGTTAAACATTGGAAGTTTATAGTTAGACGACAATAGAACATATTGAATGTATTGATTACTAGATTAACCACTTTTCAAAATGCATGATGGTATTTATCATTTGTAACACACTTGTTGAATAAATTAGTTTTGAACTTTAAATTAGCTCTCCTGAAAACTCGACATTCCCCTTTTTCTTCCTGTATTCTTCAAATATTAATACAAATCACATAAGCATAAACGTTTCTCAGAGCTATAATAACTGAAACAGTTGTCAAGAAAAATTAAACTCATTTGCAAAGACATTTCATTTCTGTAAACGATATAAACTACACTGAATGATGACCATCTGATCAAAAATAAACACAACAAGAATCCTGAATAGATGTGAGCTTTAAGAAATAGGCACACAAGTGGTGTATGGTAACTGAATTAAGTCGAGTGTAATTTGTTTAATGTCGGAACTATTACACATAACGATGTGTGTAATTAAATAATACGAAAATAATTTCATCCCCAAGAACATAATTGAGCGGCTCTGAATACCAAAGTAACAGTGAACTTTATATTGCATACGATGGAAACAAGTACTCCGCTCCAAATAGGAATATGCCTCATATGCGTTTGAAAGAGGTGTTTCATTCAAGAGTGCACAATATTTCAACTTAATTATATTCAACATCTTTCTGGGCAGATCTATGTACGTTTCTGAGTTATATGGAAAACGCTACATTTATCATGAATTGTTTCTCATGTTTTCCAAGAGATAGGGATAAGCAATCATGGCCACTGCAATCAAAAGGAGAAAGACTACTGAGGTTAGTCAACAACCACTGTTGTACATAGAGCCAGCTTCGACTTCGGCATCAGCAAAGTCAGCTTCGACATTGATATAGCCTATGTGTAGTCGGTTTCAAAATAAGCGGAGTAGACTTCTATATCAGCGGAGCTGTTTTCTATATAAGCGGAGTCTATTTCGATATAGGCAGAGCGGATTTTGATAGACGCGAAGGCGATTTCGTTACAAACAGAGTCGATTTCGATAAATGTACAGCTGATTTCCATATAATAGGAATCAAATTCTATGTAAGGGGATTCAATTTCGATATAAGTGTCGACTTCGATATAAAAAGAGTCTCTATTTCGATATAAGCAGGGTCGATTTCTATATAAGTAGGTCTACAGTTGATTTCGATATGAGAGAAATCAATTTCGATGTAAGGGGATTCAATTTCGATGCAAACGAAGTCAATTTCTACACTAGGGGTGAATTTTACGTCGGCAGAGTCAATTTCTACAGCAGTAGAATCACTCTCGTGGTGTGCATAGTCTCTGTCGACATCGGCAGTCACTGTTGAGGTCAATGCCGTCTTCGTCAGAGGCCGTATCATTTTAGCGAACGGGATCCTGCGTTTTCGTCATACATTTTTTGACATGCGGAATTTTGGTCACACATTACATTTTCGACACAGGTCTCATCGTCACACATTACATTTTCGACTCTTTGTACGTCATACATAGGCTACAGTTAGGACTAGCTCAAGAATATCGTAGGAAAGAAAATGAACAACTAAAAACACAGTTACACTCCTTATTGGCTTCGACTTTCGTTCCAGAGGACGATATTTTAGAAATTTATAATCTTCTGATAGAAAATGTAGACGATTTATTGTCTATAATCCATGACTGTGTTCAAGATAACTGTATCAGAGGTCGTAGACTCGGTGAAGGACACCAAAAATCAGTTTTTCCTCCAAATGTCTGGAACTGTTATCAATGTACTTTTCACAATTTACCAAGAACAACTAATACTTGCGAAGCATGGCATATAAGAAATAATACCTTGATAGGAAAACCACATCTTCCATGTTTTCATGTTCAACAACTACAGAATGAGGTAGCGGTAATTGATCGAGACATCGAAAGACTACAGTCCGGCTTCTCATTCACCAAGGAAGAAATAAAATATCTTAATACAGATGCCAGGATTTCTTGGAGAGTTACAAGAATAGTGACGATATTCTCGGTTATCTGCTAACGATTGGGCACAATATTGCTCGAAATATTTAGTTGTAAAAGTGTACAACCCACTCTGAAAGAACGTAAATATTTATCTGTGACTACCTATGCCCGTGTTGAATTTTCCCGTGACGAAAACCACCATTGTGACTAATTTACAATGTGACTACTTCGCCACGTGATCAAAACACACAGTTTGACAATACATACTATGACTAAAACAATGTGTCTAATTATACCTGTAACGAAACTTCCGGTTACGAAAACCCCTAGACCACGGTCGACTCTAGTAGAAGGCACAACTTGGCAACACTGTGTCGTCTGCTGTTGTCAGTCATACTCCTCTCACACTTCGCTAACAGAACTATAGTGTTTTTATGTTAATATCAGAAGAAAACCTTCAAAAAGTCAATTATACGTCTTACAAGGAGTCTGTATAATACATCACAGATTATAGATACATTTGCAACAAAGTAAAGTAATCCTCCTATATATTTTTAAAATCTTGAATAATGTCATCTCTTAAGAAATTGCTGTAATTTAATACGAGGATTCGTAAGGGGTATGTCGTGTCTTCAATATTTTTGTCATTATTTCCTCACATGCTACAGTTTTATATTATTTATAAAAATATTCCATTAGGTTAAGTACAAAACTCAAACAAGTACAATTCATAGGCGTTAATATTAAAACATTTTGTTACATTATACTTTATTTAGGTCATAGGCCTACGTTGGTTTACAGCCAGAATTAATTGACCTATCCAGTTAGGCTAGGCCACTTTTTCAAACTTCAGTAATATTAATTTATAAAAAGACACTAAATATCTTAAAAGGTGTCGTGTCTTTATTATTAGATATTTTTAACTTATTTCGAACATTTATACGGCAGTTTTATATTGTTTATCAAAACATTATTCCATCACATTACATGCAATACTCAACACATACTGTACAATTCCTAGGCCTAAATGTCTAGGCCAGGGCTGTACGCTATATTAAATATGTTTTACCTTATTTAGGCCTTCATTTTTCACATGTTTTTCTAATATGTCTGCAAAGTTCTCTTATCATAAACTGGTTTAATGGCAGCTATGACGTAATTCCTTGCCTTTGAATATTATTATTCAACTACGTTCATAATAACAAAGTATTTTATCAGCAAGTTTAACTTACTCCGTCGCATGTGAGCATCCTATATCGTTTACAAAGTCAACGCCACTACACAAGACTGTTTTTGAGAGTAACTACAATAACTTCTTTTGATTTCCATATTCTACATAGTTTTCTTCATTAACACTGCTTGCAATCAATGTATTTACAATGCAGTAGGCAATTGTTGCAATGTAAAGTACAAAATCTGAAGGAATAGTAAAGTCCTTCTCGATTCAAAGTGTAAACATAAATACCTATCTTGATTGCTGGTTTCTATCCCTACCAAGTAATCAATACAATGTAACTTTGAAGATGCCTTGAAAGAGGCATAAGCTGATATGTTCAGAAGGTTGGATGTATCAGCTTCAAAGCTAAAAGTATCAGGGTCTTTGATAACTCTAAAAAATGGAGCTACCGGTACATCTACCATTTCATTTCTTTCTGGTTCTATATCGCCTGCTGTTTCAAATGTTTCCGAGGACCATTTTAGAAATCAATACTTGGCTCATTTCATGCCAAAACTTAAAAAGAAAAACTCAGCATAAATTGTAAATACTCCTCAATACGCGAAAGCAAGACTTAAATCGCATAGTACACCACGCGCTCGTAGGAAGACTGATGCCTGATGCACATGTTGCCAAGTTTCCGCCTTCCGACCTTCTACTAGAGTCGACCGTGCCTAGACCCATCATCTTAGATACCGTCGTCGTTGTAGTCATTAAAATAATAATAATAATAATAATAATAATAATAATAATAATAATAATAATAATAATAATAAGGTGGTGACAGGGTTTTTCCCGTTGCCAAACTTTCAGAACAGCCCCGAGGTTCACTCAGCCTCCCATAAAATTGAGTACCGGGTCTTTCCCGGGGGTAAAAGGCGGTCAGAGCGTGGTGCCGACCACACCACCTCATTCTAGTGCCGAGGTCATGGAAAGCATGGGGCTCTACCTCCATGTCCCCCAAGTGCCTTCATGGCATGTTACGGGGATACCTTTACCTTTTTACCTTTATAATAATAAGAGTTAACTGCCGTCGTCATAACTACCTTCTCAGTCTTTCTCGCAATCAACATTCTTATTTTCAGCATACTTGTTTTCATAATTACATCACAATTACCACCATCATCATCAAATTTTTAGTAGTTTATTTTACGACACTTTATCAACATCTATGGTTATTTAGCGTCTGAATGATATGAAGGCGATAATGCCGGTGAAATGATTCCGAGGTCCAGCACCGAAAGTTACCCAGCATTTGCTCATATTGGGTTGAGGGAACATCCCAGAAAAAAATCTCAACCAGGTAACTTGCCCCGACCGAGAATCGAACCCGGGCCACCTGGTTTCGCGGCCAGACGCGCTAGCCGTTACTCCACAGGTGTGGACCATCATCAATTTATTTTCAGTATGCCGTAATCATAAATATTTGAATTTTCACTGCAATACCCTCATTATCAACTATATTATAAGTCTGATATTACACGGTCTACAGTCATTTTATCTTTATATTACAATTTAAATATAATACATTCACAACTAATGCCTTAGCTTTGAATTGTAGCTTTAACGAAATTAGTAAGTCTAAGTCTACCGTAGAATATGCAACAGTAAGTGGATGTTTTAACATTGCATGAGAGTAATTCTCTCCATACAAAATTATTTTCTACAACGCAATATCGAAAACTCCATATAATAGTATGTATAAGAGTAAACAGAAAAAAGTACAAGGAACTTAGAAAAGTTTATGTACTGCTACAAACTGTATGACAATACAAGATGACCCGTAAGTAATATCAATAATTTCAAGGTGTTATTATTAGAGATATTTCAAACAAAAGTGTTTTAATGCAATTTTGCTCTTTTTGCTTCCTTTTCGAGATAGAAATTACTTTATCATCAATTATTTCATAGCGTGTTTTGGCAAAGTCACTAATTTAATTCTCAATATGCTCAGTCAATTTAAGACAGCAGTGTATTATGATAATAAATAGCTGTGAGAACTTTAGTTTTGTTCTTTAATTGTACCGAAATTTGATACTAACAAATGTAACTTTTCATTTTAAAAGGAATTTTAGGAATAATACACTGTTCTCTTGAACTGACTAAGGATATCTAGAATAATAAAATTAAATAAATGGTATTCCCAAAACACGCTATGAAATCTTTCATAGTTACGTTAATACTTGTGTTTTATTTAACGACGACCGTAACTGCTGAGATTATATCAGCGTCGCCGGTGTGCCGAAATTTTGTCCCGCAGGAATTATTTTACATGCCAGTAAATCTACTGACATGAGTCTGTCGCATTTAATCACACTCAAATGCCATGGACCTGGCTGGGATCGAACCCGCAACCTCGGGGATAGAAGGCCAGCGCTATACAAACTGTGCCAACCAGGCCGACTATGAAATGTTTCATATAAAACAATTTTTATCTCGGAAAGGAAGCAAAAACGAGCAAAATTTTATTAAACTTTTTTTTTGTTTGAAATATCTAAAGGAATAACCTGCTGAAAATAATGACATTACTTATGGTTCATTCTGTAGGGAAGAGTTGGGTAGTATCAGACATCGGGTAATATCGGACAGTGATGTTTCTTTCATCCACCACAAGATGGTAATACCTAAGTGACATGGTTACGTTTCTGTATGCGACGTCTGAATACTGCTCCTACTACCATCTGGTGGTAGATGAAAGAAACATCACTCTCCGATATTACCCGATGTCCGATACTACCCAACTCTTCCCTATACTTATTTGAAATGAAGCATAAGTCTACCGTTATACCAGCACTCAATTAGTAAAGATTTCATTGAAGGAAGCTTTTATTTTCAGAGGTTGTACTGTGTCTAAATTAACGTGGGCAAGAATTTTATGTAGGTTATTTTGCGACGCTGTATCAACATCTTAGGTTATTTAGCGTCTGAATGAGATGAAGGTGATAATGGCGGTGAAATGAGTCCGGGTTCAGCACCGATAGTTACCCAGCATTTGCTGAAATTGGATTGAGAAAAAACTACGGGAAAAGCCTCAATCATATAACTTGACCCGATCAGGATTCGAACTCGAGCCACCTGGTTTCGACGTGGGCAAGAAATAACCAAAGAATTTTCCTCGTGCCCCCTACAAGACACGATTATTTTATGTTCCGTAAATATACTACATGATACACACAGGTATACTTCTGTCCAAAAAGAAGTCGACTTCAGCAATTTGTTGCCCTCTAAAATCCATCACCATCGGCCGGTTTAAACCCAAGAACCTAGAATCTTTTGGTCAGTACTGTAACTGTGAGACATCCGAGAATTAATGGTAGTTAAATAACCTTGTCTGCAGTTAGTGTGAGACAGGTGCGTTACACATTTCACTACAGTTTATGGAAATTCAACATCCAGTTCATCACGTTTCAACTAGATCACTGTCTAATATGAAGTTTGCGTAGAATTACTATTTGAACATTGTGAGGCACACAGCTCTATCTGTCAATAGCAAACCATTATGATAAGCAAGGTGCAATACTAAACGTTTACAACTAAGAAAACAAAATGCATGACATTTCAGGGAATATTTCCTGTCCGCCGTCACGTAATAAACGATTACATATTGGCACGGGTAAATTATTTCCAATACCTGGGATGTTATCTATATCATTTAGAATAATAAGATATGAATTTCAAAACTAAAATGTTAGTACCCAGTTACATAATCTCAGATCGTATATTTTTGCCATTGAAATAGTAGTTATTTCAGTAAATACGTGTAAATTATCGTTTGTATATATGTAGGTATAAACACTTATGTTGTATATTTATTATCAGATTATTAATTTTGAAATGCAATTGTAGTTAATAAAGGGGCAAACATTTTTCTTCAAAACGTTTCTATCGTGAAAACCACTAAAATTAAGTTGGAGTGTTGTCATGATATGCTCCATTATTTACATTCACCGTAGGTATTACTCTGCCAAGGCCAGTGGAGTCCTGCAGCCCGGAGCCGTGGCGCTACTGCTCCTGCGTTCGTAACACGCATCGCGATAGTTCACATTACGACCGCGGCTCCACTCGCCTTGGTCGAGTAATATATATATAGGACCTACTAGACATAAAAAAACTAATTGCCGCTCTCGCTCGCTGTGTTCGCTGCATTTGCCTTCCGAGTCTCGACTCGTCATTCTCGTGCGCTTCGAGTGTCGCTCATCATTCTCGAAATAGCATTTGGTCGGCGTGGAAAAATTTCGTAACTTTAAATAACATACATCATTGAAATAAATAACATTATAAATGTTTAAATGAGACAAAAAGGCAAAACAGAACGGAATAATAATAACAATAATAATAATAGTAATAATAATAATATTAATAATTTATTTAATTTTTATTGTATTTATTTTTATTTAATGTGCTGTACAACAGCCAGTGGCCAATTACAGTTCAGCACAAATATAACAAAAACATAAAACAAAAATAATTATTACACATAAATATAATTACAATTACAATAATGACGATGAATGGATAACTAAGAATACTATGAGAGAATGTTAATTGAGTATAATGCCTAAAAGAATACATAAATGATAAATCGTTGCCAAGAGCAAACAAAGTCTATACATTGAAGGGATCGAATTCGCAGCCATGCATGTTGGCATTTTTAATGCATCTGGAGACTGGTGAAAGAAATTTCGAATTTCTAATGTAGAAAAGTTTGTGGGCTCTCATATCTTTAGTTGGAATACGTAAGGTAATATTGTTTAAGAAAGAGTCACAGGATATATCACCTTTGAGGACTTTACAAAAGAACAGATAATCAAGCTCATGGCGTCTAGCATATAGATTTTGACAATTAAAATATTCACATTTTCTCTCATAACTATACCCAGAATTAATGGGCAGAAATCTGAATGAACATAAGGATATAAATTTTCTTTGTATATTTTCTAATTTAGCCGAGTCCGTAGTTGTAATCGAGTTCCAAACTACAGATGCATATTCGAGTTTCGATCGCACCAATGTATAGTATAGCATTAAAAGAGAATCGGGCGTGGAAAAAGAATAAGTTATTGACCGTATTATTCCTAGCATTCTGATTGCGTGATTGTAAATGTAATCAACGTGACTATGAAAATACAATTTACTGTCAAAGAATATTCCCAAATCTTTTACGCAATCCGTTCTGTTAATTAGTACATTATTTAGATAATAATTAAATTTCAGTGAAGAAGTTTTTCTAGAAAAGGTTATTACATTAGTTTTGGATACGTTAATTGTCATACCATTGTCTTCCGACCATTTAGCGACTGAATTAATGTCACATTGAAGTGATTGACAGTCAGTACTACTTTTGATTGTACGACAAATTTTTAAATCGTCTGCAAATAATAAACAGTCAGAACTTATTCTTTTGCATATATCATCTATGAATATAATAAATAGGAGAGGTCCTAAAGTAGATCCCTGCGGGACTCCGCAATTTATATTATAAGAATAAGAGTGTATATTAAACAGTCTTACACATGAAACTCTATTACTTAAATAATTTTCGAACCACTTTACGTAGCTTACAGAAAGGCCAATATTTCCTAACTTATGAAGGATATAGTGCGGAACTACATCAAAAGCTTTGCTGAAATCAAATTATATTGAATCAGTTTGTCCCTGCGTTTCAATTATTGGTACAATTTGATTTAGATATGTGACCAGGTTAGTGACAGTGGATTTAGTTTTAGTAAGTCCATGTTGTGAAGAATTGAGCTTGTTTTTCACATAAAACGATATATGTCTGTGAATAATGGTTTCAAAAATTTTTGAAAAGTTATTTAGGATCGAGATAGGTCTGTAGTTTCTGACATCATTTCTTTTTCCGTTTTTAAATATAGGAATAATTGCAGCTTGTTTCCATAGTGAAGGGAAATTCACCATTTTTCAAACTAATATTAAATATGTGGGCTAAAAGAGGAATAAATATATTAGAGCATCCTTTAATTATAAAATTTGGAATACCGTCAGTGCCAGTTGTTTTTGTTGGTTTAAGTTTTTTAATTGCTTTACGAACGTCATCATGTGTTACTTTAGGTATAGGTAATGAGTCTGTTATATTCGTAATAATGTTTTCATATGTATGGCTGTGTTTAGTCCGAACAGATTTGAAGTGATCAGCAAAAGCATTGACAATGTCTAACTGATCTGTGATGTGTTTATCGTTAAGAATTAATTCAGAGGGATAATTATCTGTCTTCCGAAATGATTCAACATATTTCCAAAACTTTTTTGGTTCCGTTTCAAGATTTTCATTAATATTTTGAAGCCATGATAATTTATCCGATTTAATTTTAGATTTCACAAGTTTTCTATAGTAGGAAAATGTTTGATAATAAAATTCAGTTTTGAATTTTTTATATTTTTTATGTGCATGGTCTTTCTTTCTAATAAGTTTACGTAAGTTGTTAGAAAACCATTGTGGATAACTAGACCTTTTGACTCGAGTGACAGGAACTGCCTGGGATATGACACTATTAACTACTGAACATAGTGAGCTAGCTGCATCGTTAACATCGACAGCTTGGTAAACACAGGACCAATCGTAATTATATAGACTCCAATATAAGTTCAAGTAATCACCTTGAGAATAATTTGGGAAAGAATTTTGTTGATTCTGGGGAGAAAAATTTAGTGTGACTTCAAGAGTTATTGTTAAGGGAGGATGATATTCATCCTGCAAGACTAGCGAGTGAGTGGCCAGATTGACCTCAGTCTCGGTTAAATTTGTAAATACAAGATCAAGTAAGTTTTTGTTATTAACTGTTGAATTTACTTGTTTCAATCCAAGAAAGCAAGAAGATGAAAATAACTCTTGAGCCTTAATTTTGGAGTAGTAATGGATGTTATTAGCACAACAACCAGATGACCAATTCATACCAGGAGTATTAAAATCGCCGAGAAAAACTACTCTATTATTGTGTGTATCGAGATGATTTTCAAGAAAATTTAGATAAGATTTTAGAAACTTTGGATCAGTATCAGGTGGAAAGTAATGATTACCAATTAGCAAATTGAATCCGTCTTCCATAGGAATCTCAACCCATACACACTCGCTAATGAATTCTAAGTCATGTCTCCGGTATACTACAGGTATTTGATTGTTGACAGCTATTAAGACACCACCACCACGGGTTTTATTGGTATCCTCAAATTTTCTATCACCACGAAAAATGGTATAATAATTAGGGAATAAATTATTATACTCAACAAGCTCTTGAAGCCATGTTTCTGTCAAACAGATAATAGTGTCAGCATTACTAACAACATTACCGAAAAATTAATCAATTTTAGTGTTTAATCCTCTGACGTTTTGATAATATATTTCAAGATGATTGCTTGAACTATACATTGTATATCAATGGTAAAACTAAGAGGCATTCCCGTTGGATCCCTCAGGTTCTCTAGCAGTAGAAGCATAGTGTTGCTCCGGTTTCAATTTACCATAGAAAGGTGCGATAAGACACCCGACTGGCCAGACACCAGTGTTGTTAATTAAGTGGAAATCTTTTTCCTCAACCGAGATATGGAAAGAGGAATAAGTTTCATATTGTGTCTTTAATTTGGTTACTACCAGAGAACTTAGAGTGAGTTGGTTCTTTAGAGAATCCTCAATACTTTTACCATTAACTTTCGGACTGAATCTAGAAACAAAAAGAGATTTCATTTTAGCTCTAACTGGAACTGTTTCCAGCGCACTAGATGTTAACACACCCTGAGTGACTTTACGAATTTTGCGCTTTTTTGCTACAACTTGAAATCCCTCACCGTCAATAGGAGGTGAAGGGGATCCGACCTCATTAGCCGTAAGTTGCGTAGTCACAACATTTGATGCAGACGCTGACTTCGCAGTACCTGGATTACTTTTGTTTTGATGACGCAGGTGCTGATTGAGACAACACCTGACTGTATGATTTTCTGATGCAACTAGCATTAACCTGCTGAACTACTTTCGGATTTGATTGATCCGAATTTGTAGAGCAAATTTTTTGTCCAAAATTTCGGCCATCTGAATTTTCAGTGCCGCATTCTCATTCTTAATTTCTAACATTTCATTATGAAGACTTTTAACATAGTCCAATATGTCACTAAGAGTATCCAATATGGTCACACTATTTAACCTTACAGTCTCTACCTGGACAGAGAGAGAATCCACAGAAGGCAGAGAAGGCAGCTTGAGTTCTCTTGTAGGCGAAATAACTTTTTTCACAGGAGAAACTAGTTTTTTAGAACCCACAGGAGTTTCATCACCACGCGACGTCTTCGAAGCACTAATACAACGCTCACAATTATAGATGAGTTGCCTCTCTCCATGTATAAGTCATACTCTGCATCTCCCAAATTGATGCAGTCAAGATGATATCTAAAGCCACAAGGCCCCGCACACTTCAAGAATTTCTGCCTTCCGAAGAACGCAGCACTACAAGCCGGGCAGGTATCCTTGCTTGCCGGCATACTGATTTTCACCGTATAACAATATGTAGGCCGATTGACGCAACTATAAACACTGTTACCAGCGCAGATACGAGCAAACACGTCTACCCCGCATGACAGTTCGTAATAATAATAATAATAATAATAATAATAATAATAATAATAATAATAATTATTTATACTGGCAGAGTTAAGGCCATAGGGCCTTCTCTTACACTCTACCAGGTCACAAAGTATACAAGCAGTTAAAATTTAACGAAAAGTTAAAGAACAGAATACTAACATATTACTAATAATAATAATAATAATAATAATAATAATAATAATAATAATAACAACAATAATAATAATAATAATAATAATAATAATAATAACAATAATAATAATAGCATCATAAAATCGACACTAAAAACATGAAAATAATACCATAATAGAAAAAAAAGAAAGTAAAATACATTAGAGTATAGTGAAAGTAACTCATTTAGTACAAATGGTTAATATGGAAAAACGTAAGGAAGAATATATCAAAATGGAATGTAATAAAATAATAATAAAAAAGGAAAGAAATACGAAAATTAAATAAAATTCACAATAAAAAGGCTATGATAATAAATTTATCTGCTGGTAAAGAGAACAAAAAGGGGAAAGGAAGGAAAAAGAAATAAATAGCCTATTTTTTTACCAAACTAAATCAGAGAAAAGGGCTTATAACTGAAAGGAATCTATTTCAAAAAGTGCAATTTTAATTTATTTTTTAAACTAGACAGTGTCCGACGGTATCTTAGTTATCAAAATGTTCTGATTCTATTATCCTATATTTTATTACCTATGGCTACATAAATAGAAAAAAAATTCTCAAATAAATTTGCATTTCTAAGAAACATAAAAATAACATTAATTTATTTTTACTTGAGATTGCGCACTTGTTCTCAAACACGCGAGAAGAAAATTCTTAGCCTTTTAATAAGAGCCTAGTAATTAAAAAGAGACTGGGGAACAGATTATTGTACACTGAAAGGTAGATATGTTTCAAATAGGCTACTTGATTGTTTATACAAATATAACAGTTGCCAAAGTAGATGAAAGTTCAGTCAGGTATAACAACTGTGGCGATTCAAGGCTGCTTGACTTCGGGAGTCATCAATATCGAGTCTCGGAATACTCACAAGCAATCTTTACGTCAAGGATCCGACATAATACAACATTGTCGTGCGGGTATTCGGCTTTGCGGGCGCTGTTAGTCTCGCTTTCTCGATCGTTGTTCATCTCTAATATATACTGTACCGCCACATATGCAGTGAGTGCCAGACATTTTGGAACTCCCGCCGTACAAGGCTGTATTTCTCGATAAATTCAGTGTGACAAAAATGAGAAACCTGATCATAACAATGTATTTGTAAACTAATTATTTAACATTCTCCATTCTACTGTAAGTATAAATTCTAACTTTCATTTTTTTTAAGCAGACTAGATGACAAAAGCTTCTCAACCGAATAATAGCAGGCATTCCTCATAAGATAATGAATACTTCGAAAGATTAGGGGAGGGAACACGGCAGTAATAATGCAAATTTGACACAAAATCGTTTTAACTCACCGTCATTGCATTAGAGCTGACTGCGATTTGAATTCCGGTCTCCGTTTTATAAAGGTAAAGTATGCATTTTATTTAATGTTGCATAACCTTCCGAACTCGCGAGCACACTTCCCAATCACTTAATTGAGACGCTGGAAGTTCTACACTTGTTATCACTTCACTTTAAAAGGC
Organism: Periplaneta americana; assembly: GCF_040183065.1. Taxonomy (NCBI): domain Eukaryota; kingdom Metazoa; phylum Arthropoda; class Insecta; order Blattodea; family Blattidae; genus Periplaneta; species Periplaneta americana. The sequence goes on along the minus strand of NC_091126.1, from coordinate 69,987,389 downwards.
ATCTAGTCTATTCATTTCTCTGCTCCTCCATTTATCTGAGTTTACTGCGCTCGCGAAATGGAATATAGTTGTCGTGTTGGGATGCGCCGTCTTGGCTTGATGGAAGCTGTCGTCCCCAGCTGCGTTAAGAAAAAATGTTGCTTTTATCCTGCGGTAGCGGTAACAGAAACTGAATAGTCCGAGGTGACAGGTGCAGCCGGAAACTGGATAAGGAATGGGAAATTGTGTATGTGAAATCTCCCTGTTGAGTACAATCGCAGCAAACAAAATTCATAGCAACTCCTTCGAGACTCGTCATGAATTCACAAAATGAGCAACGAGAGTTAACAGCAGACGAGGCAGATATGTTTATTAATTCTCTACGTATTTACGAAGGAAACAACTGCAAGAAATTTACATACAGATACCAAATTGTAATATTCTTGATTGCTCATATAAAATTTTCATTTATAATTGACATTCATTATTTTCTCTTCTTATACTCGATAAGTCCCGCGCTGTGGCGTCGTGGTGTAAGGCATCCTGCCTAGGACTCGCGTTACGTAATGAGCGCTGGTTCGAGCCCTCATGAGGGAAGACATTTTCTCATGAAATTTCGGCCGGTGTATGGGCCGGTGCCCACCCAGCATCGTGATGCACTTGGAGAGCTACGGTAGGTAGTGAAACCCGGTTACGCAAACCAGCCATACCAGCTGGGAGGATCATCGTGCTAACCACACAATACCTCCATTCTGGTTAGATGATCGTTCACCTCTGCTTTGGCATGTGGTCGTGAGGCCAGCAGCCGGCTAGTAGGTCTTGGCCCTTCATGGGCTGTAGTACCACGGATTTTTACTATTATTATTATTATTATATTATTATTATTATTATTATTATTATTATTATTATTATTCTCGATAAACACTATCTGGCGACAGTGTATCAAATATCGAATTATGATTGCATTTATCTTCCTCACGATCAGGTCTCGAAAGCTAGACTTCCTTCAAAATACTCCCTGAAGAATATGAACATTTGAAATAGTAATTTTTTTATATTTTTTATATCGTAAGATTTTGCAGTGTTTGTGCAGAAATCTTTAAAGCATAAAACCAAGACATTCAACAATGACTAGCACAGAAACTGCCAGCTCACATTAACTATGCCTATAAGTTCTTTATATATATATATATATATATATATATATATATACATATGTACATACACATACACACACATATATATAACGTAAAGCCCGAATGTTTAGGCATTTATTTTGGTTAAAATAGGCAGGCATATAGGCACTAGATATAGTAAAAATAGGTAGTGAAATAGGCATTTATTATTCATGGAAGCAGAAAAAAATAGACAAATACTTAAAAAACTATCCCATACGGTACTCACTTTTTTTCTTTGTTACATGTCACGACAAGATGCTTTTTTAAGTTGTCAACTGTTATAGTGAGCCGCCTGTCAGAGAGAATGGTTTTCATGGTGAAAAAGATATTTTTAATTCTACTGAAGTGATTGGAGCAAACTTAAAACAACTTATTTCAGAAGGACTGTCTCTACTTTCTTTCAGAGATCGGGAAAAACCGACTGTGTATTGTACCAAAAACAAGGATGTGAGAAGAGATTAAAGACTTCAAAGTACGTGTGACTTTTGCGTGCAAGCGACAACAGTAACGGAACCTGGAGACTTGCTTTTAATATTCCCTCATTCCCTTTCTTTCGCTGGTAAACCCCGAAGTGGCCTGAGCACTGAGGGTTACACTGTTCAAAGATCTTTGTTAAGTGACATAAAAGATGGAATCGGTAGGGGAGAAAAGTTTACGACTTCTTGGAAATATATGTATTATTGGAGTATAAGATTATCAGCAAATATTTGTGTGAGGCGAATATATGTATCTTTAATTTATACAACCGTTCTCTTTTGTTTTTTGATATACTTTATGTGCGGTTTATTTTAAATTCATTAAAAATATAGAAAATGTACAATAACGACGTAAAAAGGCTAAAAAAAAGGCATTTAACCTCAAAATAGGCAACATGAACTAAAATAAGAAAAAAGGCAAAATAAAAATTGGACCTATCGTCCCCAAATGTGTGGAAACGTGTTTATCTCTAATAGGTCTTTTATACATACACTCAGTTAAAAAAAAGGCATCGTGCCTAACATCCGGGCTCTATATATGTTTATATAAGTTCTCTATATATTTATATCCAGTTTCCTTAGGAAGAAAGTTATTTCCGCATGATACGTTGCTCCGTCAACTTAGTAGAATGTCAATGTTCACCTACTTAGATAAAATAATGACTAGCACATAAACATTCAGCTCACATTAACTACCCCTACAAAGCTATTACATTTTAGTCTAGATAGAAAAAGACATTCGGCTGTACATCCACCTTACATATACATACATACATACATACATACATACATACATACCCTTGGGTTAATGTAAATAATCCAAGGCATATATATATATATATATATATATATATATATATATATACATTTCAAGCTTATAAGTAGAGGATTAAAATTAGTTAAGGTGATGGGCAAATTCAAGTCTCATATTATGAAAAAAGGAAATTGTAGCATATTATTGTAATACCACGTGTAAATTGTTAAGTATAATGCATGTAATATTACTATGTAATGGGGCATGCAGTTGATGTTCTCAATAAAAAAATACATACATACATACATACATACATACTCACATCACAGCTTCACATCATAATCGTAATACACGTTCATAGCACAATCTGTTGCTATCAATACCACGTCATCAGACATCTCTGTACTCAAGTTCTTTCTCAATAGCCATGGCCTGCTCATGGAATTTGCTGCCGCTGGAAATCAGGGGTAGTCTTAGTCCTCAGTTGTTTAAAATTAGGTTGTTCAGAAATATTTTAAATGCATAGAATTAGTTTTTTTAGGTATAATTTTTATTTATTATTATTATTATTATTATTATTATTATTATTATTATTATTATTATTATTATTATTATACACAGTCATTACTTTATTTTTCCATTAACACTAATATCTAGGTAATTGCCATTGTCTCAATGTAACACGTGCTTGCTGATCATACTAATTGTACTATTCCTTTAGTTGTGAGATTATATTCAAATGTATTAATTTTTTTAAGTTAATACTTGTATACAAGAATGTATTTTCCTGTTTGTGATTATGTATTCAGTCTCTTTTTTATTATATATGTATATATTTTATTATATATATTTTATTATTATCATTATTATTATTATTATTATTATTATTATTATTATTATTTTAATGTTCATACTGATTGTGTATATGTATTTAATCTCTCTTTTTTACTTTATTATGTTTATTATTATTTTTAAGTTAATATTTGTATAACGGTATGTATTTTTGTGCGAGATCGTGCGTATTTGCTTGCTTTCCGCACAGAACCAATACACGGTAAGTGTGAAATACCACATTCAGTATTCCCAACGTAACACACATAACAATTTCCCTCTTCTTACCGCTTAAGCGCGACATTCATTTTACTGCTTTAGGCTTTTAACATATTATTTTTAGGGACGTTTAACATAGTAATAATTATAAATTGGAAATTTACCACTGCAATTTCACCTAAATTGCAATGTTAATTATTGTTTTTAAATATTTTCAAAAATTAAGTAAAGTCTACTACTCCACGAAACTTATTGCATTCCTGATACAAGTAACATTAAGGAAGCCGTGAAAAAATCAACAATATTCCAGATGCGGATGTTATTACTGCAATATGTTATATAAATAATATTGTTAAAATATTAAAATGAAAAATAAATCATTACATAACCTTACCGTTTGTTTTAAGTTCGCATTTATAGACTGGGGGAAAAAAAAAGACAGACGTATATCACGGCCTGCTGGAGTATAGTAAACACAGAAAACATTTTATAGCAACAATGTTGAAGAAAGATATTCACCGAAGTTGCAGTCATTAAACAGAAACAAACATGGAGATTTCATTGCAACTAATTAGAAATTTGTCTTTCAGGTATGTAATGAACGATCTTCGCACAAAATAATGTACGATACACGAGCGGTATGATTGTTTTCATGTTCTCGGAAATTAAAAAAGCTCGACTACGCTTCGCTTTTTCAATCTTTTCCTGGACCATGAAAACGTCAACATACCGCTCTTGTAACGCATATTACTATTCTGTATGTGATTTTATCCTGGTTGAGTGGAAGAGAGGGCCCGATGCCTTAACTCTGCCAGGGAAACTAAAACTATTATATTATTATTAGTATTATTATTATTATTATTATTATTATTATTATTATTATTATTATACATACATACATACATACATACATACACACATACATACACACAAACCTATTATTTTACGAATGACAAGAAACTGAAGAAGTGTTGAAGGATGACTGGAATTCCTAAAAAAAATTTCCCCAGCATTCTATCCTCTTAGCACGAATTCCACTAACACTAGCCTAGATTTGAAGGAATCCATAGAGCTATAAGAATCTGTATACTAACGCTCGGGTGATCGGAGCCCGCCGCGCCGGAGCAAACAGTTGCTGGAGAACGGCCGTGCAGCGCGCTCCACTTTCAGATTATGTTATGCGTGGGGATATATTAATTTTGCAGAGGAGAGGCAATGTGTGAACATAAATCAACAAAGCGCTGTTGTGTATAACACTTGCTTGTGTTTTGCGTCTTCCACAGGAACCACGCAGCTCCTACAACATAGTATAACGGTCCAGCAAGTTTAAACCTATGCAGTGACAGGCTACGTTTTGCACAGACTTTCTGTCTGAGAGTGCGCCAAATATTTTCTGCAATTAAATGCACCATTACCCCGATTATCAGTATTTATCTAAATCCAAGGAAATCCGAATTGTGTGCATAAAATCATAAAAACAGTACGATTTATGTTAGAGAAGTTTTATATGAGACTGAACGACTTCGCTTTGGTTTGAGTGCATTAGCTAGCGAATAATATGTATAGTAGTGAAAACATCCAACGTTCCGAAATTGTTCAAAGATTCTATCCTCAAGGATATATCGCTTGACATTTCGAAAAATTTCGCAGGAGTGCTCTGTTGCATTCTTTGTGAACTCGTAAATTTCGACCCCCAATTTACGAAATATTCAGATATCCTCGAACTATTGTTGAAACGTTATTTGTTATAGAATTATTAAGACACACTCAGGAGTAAATCTAGAAATCAGAAGTTCTTCCAATGAACAATGTAATTATTTAGTGAAAATAATTAACTTGAACATGATCAGAGGAAACAATTTGAAGTTCCATATTACTTTAAGAATATAGTGACAGTACTGTCATTACTAAACTGAAACAGATTGCTTACAACGCTCGGCCGTCATACGGTAAAGGAGTGAGAGGGGATAAGAAGTAAAAGAAGGGTTGAGAGTTTACATGCGACTGAAAATATATACACATACACAGAAGAAAGAGCTTCTTCATATTGAGTTACAATTAATTGATTTTCTTTGTATTTATTTCGAGAGTATATTGGTCAAAGACCTATATATTGAAAGAAATGAGAAGAAATAATGTTTTCTACCTATGTAATTTTAAATTTAAGTTCATTAAATTAATTGTCACTCCAGATGGAAAAATATTTTTATTTCACTGTATTTTATGTTTAATACTGCGATCCTGTTTCATCATCATCATCATCATCATCGTCATCGTCATCGTCATCGTCATCATCAAATGGTCTTCGGATTAGGCCGTTGGGCCTGTTCCGTCTCCTGGATTCAGCTGGTCCCTCCAACGCTTCTTCGGTCTGCCGATGTTTCTCCTTCCTCTTGGTGTGTAGTTTAGGACATTTTGTGGTATTCTTTCTGGGGGCATTCTGATCACATGGTCGTACCAGTTTCTTCTGTATGTATCTAGAATTGTAGTTATATTTTGTATTTTTAATATGTTGTGAATGTCCTCGTTTCTTTGGTGATCAAGAAGTGTATAACTTGCTAGTGGCCTTAAGAGTCGCATCTCTGCTGCTTCTAGTTTCTGATCTGCTGTGAGGTGAGTGTCCATGTTTCAGAACCATATAATAGTGTTGGTACGATTAGTGGTTTTTTTAATTTTAAAATAGACTCAGTTACAACCTTCTTCAACATTGTTCTTTTAGTAGTGATTATGAGGTGCTGATATTTAGCCTTTTTATTGTTAAAATCCTTAGGGGAAATGTGAGAGAGGTTGCAACCTAAATAATCAAAAGAGTTAACTTGTTCTAATATATGATTATCTACAACTATTTTTGATCTGATGGAATTTGACCCAGAGAGTGCTAAAACCTTGTTTTTTTTTTGTTGAAATTTTCAAGTTATATGTTTTCGAAAGTTTTTCTAATTTGTATATTGCTTTTTGCATATTATCTTCCCAGTCGGCAACTACGATTTGGTCATCTGCAAACAGTAATGTGTCTAAGGTTGTATCTTTTAGCAAATAATGTGTGTTCAATTGTTCTTCCCATTCCTTAGTCAACTCATCTACATATAAATTAAATAGTAGTGGGGATAGTGGACAGCCTTGTTTCACTCCTTTTGTGTTTATTATTATTATTATTATTATTATTATTATTATTATTATTATTATTATTATTATTATTATTATTATTATTATTATTATTATTAGCAGCAGCAGTAGCTCTTGTTTCATTATTAATAGTAGTATTGTTTAGAGTTGTCTGCTTCTAACTATTACATTTCTGATTTACATAATTTTTATGAAATGTAGAAACATATTGCACAGAAATTAATAAATATTACAATATTTAAAATTGTAATATAGAATTACTAAATACAATAAATTGTGTGCTTTTAGTTTTGTACCTTTTTATAAATGAAAATAAAAAAATATATTTTAAATGCTTAAAACCACTCAAAATGTGACGATACATTTATAACCTACCTCTGGGTATAGAGATAGATTTAACTCGTCAACTTTTGTCTTGCGATCTCTGCCAACAAAATCATATACAGCCTTATATAATGGTGTTGTAGTGGTGCATTATGTTATGTTTTCGTCTTCTTTTTATAATTTTCTGACATATAAGGCACTGAAAATGTTCTCCAGCTGCTACAAGAAATAACAGCTTTACCATAATATATGAAAAGAACATGGTTGGTGACCACGTCTTTTTCGTTTCCCTACGTCCATTATTCACTAAAGTTAATCAAAACTTAATAGACAAGAGAGTATTGACGAATTCTGAGCATTTAACTAGACCACCTTACACCTTCTCCACCGCAACGATACCATCCCTAATCTGCGCTCGCAAGTTATTTCTTCGACTCTCGTCTTCCAGCTGAGTGCTCGCCTTCAATGAGCACCGTTCGGATACGTTTAATGTAGAGAATGAATGCTAGCATTAGAGTAGCGGTGGCGAAAATGTAATCATGCGCCGAGCCACTGTGTAACCTGCAACGTGCATAGCACCTATGGAGGGAGGAGGACATCCAAAGGGGAAGTGAAGTAACTGACTTATTAACGGATTTTCATTTTCCTTACGCCAAGCACTTAAATATAATTTTATACAGTACAAGGCTACAAACTAATGTTTAGTACATGTAACGAAGAAAGAAATGAACAATATCAGAACCTAAAATTAACTGTCTTCAAAATGTCTCTGCGACAAAGTTTCAAAATCAGGAATTATGTCACTTACTGCCAGTCGTAGTTGATCACGAAGGTATTTTGTCTGTCAGTCGTGATCTAAATTTGGTTTTTACTATTTTAATTGTTGAAAATAATTTTTCACAAACGTAAGTTGTAGCGAACATGGCTTCAACAGAGCAAACGAAAGAACGGAGCTTCGGATATTTATTTTTTGGCAAAGATTTGAAAGTTCAACATTTGTCAAGTCCTTGCATCTAGCTTTCATTTGACATCACATAGTAAATCAGTGAGTTCAAATTGAAGAGCTAACCGCATTATTCGTACATCTGCTGAAAAAGGGTCGACGTACAGAGATGCTGATTATGATGATGATGATGATGATGATGATGATGATGATGATGATGATGATGGTGATAACAACAATAACACTTAACCTTTTAATGTTTCATCAGTAACATGTAGTATAATGCCGTTTTATGTTATACAACCGTTTTCCTCGTAATACTTGTGAACAAATCATACATTTAATTCTCATCATATTGACAGCAAAAAAATGCGACCTCCCATCCTACTTGGAACTTTCGTACATGGTGTCGAGAGAGATATATGCCATTCGCATGTCACAGACAAATACAAATGGAACGGAGTGAGTGAGAGGGTGGGGGTTGGCGGAGGTTAGAAGCAAGCGAAATGCATAGCTATCACTGCGAGCCACAATGTCTCGCGAGTCACGTTCTCGCCACGGCTGTTTAGAGGATAGGGGCTTTCGTAATCTCATATATTATTTGTTTCTGAACTTGCATATTATTAAGACACAGTTGTTGATAAAACAAATTTATTTCATTGGATCGATCAATCCGGGGTGTAACTGATCGAAATAATGTTATTCCAGAACGAATATTTAATATTTTGATATTCGGATAACACTCTTGTTTCTCAATTCCAATTCAATTACATATTTTGTACTGACCTGACAGAATAAAGATAGGCTGCCTTCCTGCCGATAACTAGGCTACACCAATAATCCAAATATATATTGACCGTGGAGTCATTACTCGGCCGGGGACTAACTAGGCGGAACCGCAAACAGAAATCCGATCTAACGACTGTGATTAAATACAACTCATTCAGAATTCCCAAGAGGCATACACTGCATCCGCAGGTGTAGACGCATCAAACACGGCTGTAATATGCAGCTTCCCCCGTTAGAGATTGATTAAAACTGCAGTTAGTAGGCAAGCGATTAGTTACTGTGAGACTTGTTTCCTATCACAACGCATATCGTCGTTGTTCCTGCAATAACTCCTTTCTGCAAAATATAAGATTTTTCAGTAGGAAGAAAAAAAACATTTATTCATCCTATGGCAGCCGTAACATAGGATACTGTGAATTATTACATTTTCGAAACAAAGATATATAATTACATATACGAGTTTTTGTTATTTGCTCTATCACTATTTAAGTTATTTAATAGAGCAAAAATCTGAAAATCGATAAATGTGTCACATAGGAGTTATTGCAGGAACAATGACTATATACTGTATACACATAATTACGACAAAGTGAATAGAAGCGACTAGAAATGTGGATATGGAAAAGAATGGAACGTTCAAAGTGGACAGACAGAATAAGAAATGAAGCTGTGTTGGAAAGAGTGGGTGTAGAAAGGAAGGAAGAGGAAAAGGAATTTGTTGGGTTACTGGCTGAGAAGAAACTGCCTACTGAAGGATGTATTGGAAGGAATAGTGAACGGGAGAAGAGTTCGGGGGAGGAGAAGATATCAGATGATAGACGACATTAAGATATATGGATCATATGAGAGACAAAGAGAAAGGCAGAAAATAGGAAAAATTGGAGAAAGCTGGGTTTACAGTAAAAGACCTGCCCTTGGGCAGAACACTGAATGAATGAATGAATGAATGAATGAATGAATGAATGAATGAATGAATGAATGAATGAATGAATGAATGAATGAATGAATGAATGAATGAATGAATGAATGAATGAATGAAGAGCTCCGCCGATTTAGTAGAATGCGTTTCAGTCTGAAGAAAGCAGCAAAACCGTACAACTTGGTCTGTTGTGAGGAGTATCCAAGCCCACGCATACAGGTAAGGCATCATGTCGCAAACACGCTCACGTCTGAGTATTTCTGACAAAGTAAATATTATCTAATGTCTTGAAAACGCCGCTTAAGAATACTGATGGATAGTTTAAGGTAATATTTATTCATCTACCAATTTATTTATTTAATTAATTACTTATTTACTAATTTGTTTGGTCCTTTAATTGATTGTTTCTTAATTAATTTATTTTTTCATTAATTTATTTGTTCATTATTTATGCTTTCATTTATTTATTCATCCATTTATTTCTTCAATTGTGTATTTATTAATTTATTTATAACTTCATTCATTTGCCCTTTATTTATTTATTTATTTATTTATTTATTTATTTAATCATTTATTTGTTTACTTATTTATTATTGAATTTTGTAGACAGATATATTTTGGAAATAACATTAATTTGTACTAACGTTGTATCAGATTCACTTTCTTAAATAAGTTAAAAGCTCTTGAATACCCATTCCCGTATGATCGATTTTTTATTGTCCATAATATTTCTGGATTTTCATGCTGTACCTAACCATGATGCCTGCCGATTGCAGGGGACTAGCTCCGCCTGTCTATTATTAATTAGTTAACGACGTAGTATCAACTACTTGGTTATTTAACGTCGATGGGATTGGTGATAGCGAGATGGTATTTGGAGAGACGAGGCTAAAGATTCGCCATAGGTTACTTGACATTCGCCTTACGATTGGAGAAAACGTCGAAAAAAAAGCCAACCAGGTTATGAGCCCAAGCAGGATTCGAACCCGCGCTCAAGCGCAACTCCGGATCGGAGGGCAAGCGCCTTATTTGACTAAGCTTCGCCGGTGGCTGCTCCACCTGTTATATCTAAGTAGATAGACACTGGCTTTCTCCTATATCCACTAAATTAAAGCAAGTTCCCAGTTTGAAATAGCCACAACTTTGGCAAATTTTTAGATTCCACAGAAATTTAAACACCAATTTGTCAGGAAAGAAATGAGAGTTTATTATAAAAAGGAGAAACAAAAATCCAAAATTCACACAACACCACGTTCTATATTATAAACATCATTAGTACCTGCACGACTTTCCTCAAATTCGTTGACCAGTTTACGAAATGATTTTTCAATACATGTAACTTCCGAAATCTGGTGGACTATCTTTTCAATGCATTGTCTATTCGTAACAGCACTGCACTCGTAAAAGGTAAAACCATTGTAAAAATTATTGATATTTATATTCTCAACTCCAATGGCTCATATAAACTTAACACAATTACCACAGCAACGAAATACATATCGAAGAAAGCAATCGCTCTAAAGCATAATGGTATCTATATGAAAACAATCTGTCAATTTGTACAGAATATACAGGGAGATTCATGAGGAAAGGTAAAAAAATTTGGATACGAAATCTTAGGTTATTTTGAGTGAAAAAGTTCATATAAACATAGGTCTGTTGGTGGCGGAGCTAGATGCATATTTTGGCAAAAGGTCTCGCCCCAATGTGAATCAGACATTACCATATGCTGCTGACATGAGACGTGAGACACGGTCACGGATCGCAATAAATGACGTAACATTGGAATCTGCATTGTGAGCGATGTGATAAGAGAAGTTCATTCATCTCATTATATTAAAAATGTTCAATCGCCTGTCCTTGTCTGATGCGATGACATAGAACCCGTACGTAACACAAATACACTATCACTTATTTAGTTTACAGCAGTTTAGTCAGCTACTTACAGTAGTTATACAGGTACAGTTATCGGAAGTGTTGTGTTCTTCAAGTTGCCTTATAAATTTTGGACTTCAGAATAAGCTGATATTGTGTATGTTTATGGTTGTGCGATGGAAATTCCTTGCGTGTAGTCGTTGAATATTAACGACGCTTTCTGAACAGTAGGGTACCTATCGAATATTATTTATTGTCTATGGGGTTGGATGAAATACTTGGTATACCAAAGGAAAGTGGAAACGAAAGAGGCGCTCATCTACCGTATTTTGGATGCTGCACGCCGGATAAAGAACAGCCACGAGCAACTCTCCCGAGCGACGAGCGCGATGAACGTCCGAGCGCAAGTGCATTGAAGCAGGAGGAGGTACGTTTGGAAATGTGTGAAAACATCAACCCCGACGTCTAGAATATTAGGTATGTATGCGTACGTGAGTATAAACTTTAAATTTGTCCATTATCCATCTCTAAATGCGAGTTAATACAATGGAATCCCACAAGTTTTTGTGAAATCAAAGAGCCATATCTCCGTAACCAGTGAAAACAAACCCTTATTCATATGAACTTTTTGACTCAAAATGACTTCAGAATTCTCATCTTAAATTTTTTACCTTACTCGTGAATTACTCTGTATAGCTGTATCAAATTGGGAACAAACTTTAAAATAGACTTAAACTTGAAATGAAACGAAGCTTACGAGATAAGATGGTCGTTCATTTATGTGTATGTGTGGTTCTGATTGAAAGAACTTATTTTAAATTGATTTTAGAACGCTTTATCAAGTGCGATGGTTGTATAGCGTCCGAGTGAAATGAAGGTGATAATGCTAGCGAAATGAGTCCAAGATCCAGACCAAAAAGTTACTCAGCATTTCCTCTTGATGGATTGAGGAAAAATACCGAAACAAGTGTCCCTAGATTTGGCACCTACTATTATTGATTGGAGTGTTATGAATGAGTGTCATGGCTATAAAAATAATCACTTAAAATCATGTGTTTAATGGTATATTAATGACAAATGTTTCCAGAGAATTCATGTTGGATTTCGATTAAGAATCTGACACGCATATCTACGTGTATCTAGTCTCGTTTATATACTTCACTTTGTTCGACTGATGTGGCGAAGAATTCCAATCCCGTAGTGGGAGTAACTACAAGGCGGAATATATTAATCCCAGTGATTGATTGGACGATAGTACGAGAATACTGCCCTCCAGGCTTGCAACGTATCGTAGACTGGAAACCGTGGTAAACGCTTATATTATTCATATTGACAAAGAGATGCCAAGAGATAAGAAAGTTTCGTGCTTTGGAAAGTCAACGTGTATACCAGAGTATTGATCCGGAGATTATATTACATAATGTCTAAACTTTTTGTTAATTCTTTTCAGTTACAGTTAAATTGTGATATTTATATTTTCAGTGTGTTATTCAATGTGGACACGAAGAGCCTACTATGCAGGATATATGTCACAGTCGCGTTTGCCGCATTTTGCTACTGGACTTATAAAGTATGCGATACATTTCCAATGTAAATATGCAAAAATGTGACAACACTTAGAACTTCAGAAATGTTCAGGAACGAAAAACACTATCCAGCAAAATGAAATCAGAGATACGTACGTATGATTATGAACTAATTAGTTCTTAAGAATCTGCAGATTTAAACTGAATGTTAATGAAATGGGCACTGTTCAAGAAGGTATTGAACAATACTGTAGATGTTCAGGAATGGATTGCAGAGTTGGTACAAATCATATACAGGGTGATTCATGAGGATTTACCGTCCTTTACTGAGCTTATTTCCGAAGACATTCTGAGGAAAAAATGTCATAAATATGGGTCCTATTCTCAATATTTACAGACTTACGTTTCGTTATTGGAACGCATTGCTGTGAACGCCTAATCTTGGTTAGAGTGCAGTCAGCAGCCAGCGCGAGCGCTACGGAAATCAAAGATAGCCGTATGCAGTTACGTAGAGCGACGAGTGCTGTCCACAAGCGTGCGGCCAAGTGTACTCAAGCGGCCGGCGACATTTTTTTTAAATGTGTTGAAAACTCTCCAAGACTGTAAATTAAGCTGCAAAATTGAACTGCAAATAATTAAGTCCGTGGAAGTGGTGTGATCTGTAATAAATGTTGTGACAAATGTGTAAGAATAATGTAATTTTCAAGTTAAAAATAGGAAAAAGATATCTGTACGAAGCAACTAAGGAGTTCACAGCACATTTTTAGCTTCATAATACTTGCCAATTAAAGAAATGATACTTCTGAATTGTTCATTCTCTATTTGTATTATTCATTTGCCTTCAAACTAAAGAAAAAACATATTTTACAAACAGCTTTAGTGTAACTCTGAAAATATCGAGTATAAGAACTACGTTTATATGACATTTTTTGCTGAAAATGTCTTCAGAAATAAGCTCCGTAAAGAACAGTAAATCCTCGTGAATTACTGTACGTTAAGAAGTTAAGTAAACATTTTCCTCTAATTTTGTTATGCAATATACTACAACAACTCCATTGTCTACTGTAAATTGTTAGTGATGATTTATTTGTATGAATCTTGTAAAAACTTAAATTTGAAACAGACTGCGTACCGAAGTTTCTAACATGCAACTCCCCTCGTCCCCCTTCCGCGGGTCGTCACCCGGAGTTCGAGGAATGTTATGGAATGATGACGAAATGGTGAAATGTTGACGGAATGATGTAGATGCCTAGGCTTAACATGTGGAAACGGAAGAACTCCGAGAAAACCCCCCCAACTACGATCTTGTCCGCCACAAGTGTCACTAGAGGTTTTTCAAATCCCAGGCCTATCCAGGATTCGAACCCGGGCGGCCTGAAATGAAATCCTTACACTGATTCTTCTGGGAGAGAATACAATTTTATTTCCAATGTCGTAGATTTATGGCAGGTGTATGTACTCTGTCCCTAACGGAGGACTCCCCACAAAATATATCTGACGTTGAATTTCGACGATGAATAAAAACTGAGGTAAAAAATGTCGTTGAATAATATTTCTACTAGAATAAACATTAACTTAGAGTTCAACGAAATAACTCATTTCCCTGTTACTAAGTCATAATGAAGCTGCTCTTCTACCACACATTAGCTGACGCAGAATTTACAGATAACTTAAAATTCCCGACCGTGGAAATGCGTATTGTTAGATTCAAGCTAACTACAGAACAACAGAAAGAGCAGGCGAGAGATTTTACCGCATCGAGACGTGTAGTGTTTGCGAAACCTTGCTAAATCAAGAGAAACAGTAAGTACCAGGAGAAGAGGGGAAGAAAAACCGCGATTCTCAATGTTTAACATCGGATGGTTGTTTTGATGAAACAAAAAAATTAACCTAGAAACGGCTGATGTCTTTAATTTACAAACTGCGGTACTCTCTTCCTTACGCCAGTGTACTCTTTCCTCTCCTTAAAAAGAAAAACAAAGCTCAAGACGAGTAGTTTTATGTTGCTTGCCGTTAGTACACAGTCGTTGAGGTGCACATTTAAAACTGCATGAAAGTTACGATCGTGAATTTTATTCCCGCCTCGGGAATTGACATTGATTTGACAATGCCATGTGTAAAACTGTCTTGGATGTAGGCATACCAATCCGAAGAGCTACACATCTTGAAATGCATAACATTCGGATTATGTTCCTGATAATTGGTTGAATTGATAATTAATTGCAGTATAATGTTTTCTAGTGAAAAATAAGAGTCAATTTCATTACTCAGCATGTTTCTCTGTTGGGGGAGGTAATTTCAGACTTTCAATGTTTTACGAGTTTTACGAAAATTCTTGTCATAAATGCATTGACTTGAACTTAACCTTCATGACTAGAGGGCGGATATGTGTGCGGTTAGAAAATGAAACAGGTTAGACGCGACGCGAGCATTAGCAACATAATCCATTATATAAAGCGAGTATTACCCATAGTAACAATCCATTATACGACGCGATTATTAGTGACAGTCCATTATACGACACGAGCATTAGCAAGATAGTTCCTTATACGACGCGAGCATTAGCACCATAGTCCGCTATACGATGCGAGCATTAGCAACTTGGTCCATTATACGACGCGAGCATTAGCAATATAGTCCGTTATACGCCGCGAGCATTAGCAACATAGTCCTTTATATGACGCGAGCATTAGCAACAGCCTATTATACGATGCGAGCATTAGCAATATAGTCCATTACATGACGCATTAGCAACACAGTCCATTATACGATGCGACCATTGGCAACATTGTCCTTCATACGACGCGAGCATTAGCAACATGGTCCATTATACGATGCGAGCATTAGGAAAAAAATAGTCCATTATACGACGCGAGCATTAGCAACATAGTCCATTATACGACGCGAGTATTAGCAACATAGTCCATTATACGACGCGAGTATTAGCAACATATTCCATTATACGACGCGAGCATTAGCAAAATAGTCCATTATACGACGCGATCCTTAGGAACATAGTCCATTATACGACGCGAGCATTAGCTATATAGTTCATTATACGACGAGGGTATTAGCAACATAGTCCATTATACGACGCAAGAATTAGCAAAATAGTCCATTATACGACGCTAGCATTAGCAACATAGTGCATTATACTACGCGAGCATTAGCAACATTGTCCTTTATACGACGCGAGCATTAGCAACATAGTCCATTATACGGCGCGAGTATTAGCAACATAGTCCATTATACGACGCATTAGCAACATAGTCCTTAATACGACATAAGCATTAGCAACATAGTCCATTATACGACGCGAGAATTAGCACCATAATCAATTATACAATGCGAGCATTAGCAATATAGTCCATTATATGACACGAGTATTAGCAACACAGTCCATTATACGATGCGAGCATTGGCAACATTGTCCTTTATACGACGCGAGTATTAGCAAAATGGTCCATTATACGACGCGAGCAGTAGCAAAATAGTCCATTATACGACGCGAGCATTAGCAACATAGTCCATTATACGACGCGAGAATTAGCAACATATTCCATTATACGACGCGAGCATTAGCAACATAGTCCTTTACACAACTCGAGCCTTAGGAACATAGCCTATTATACCACACGAGTATTAGCAACATAGTTCCTTATACGACGCGGGCATTAGCAAAATAGTTCATCATAAGACGCAAGAATTAGCAACATAGTCCATTATACGACGCGAGCAGTAGCAACACAGTCCATGCATACTAAACTTCATGGACATCGTACTCAGATCCGCCCTCTACTCATGACTAGAGAGCGGGAAGGAAGTGACTTTAGGTACGCACAGACTTAGTTTGTTCACAACGTGCGAGCGACAATGTATTCTACTTACCTTAAAAAGAAGGAAGCAGTAGTTATCTATGTCCCTATGTCATTTATTGCAGTGAACTACAATATACGTGTGACAGTTTTCAAAAGTGCAGTTTCTCCGATTACAAAGACAATGTTTATATTGCGGAAAATTTATTTCGACGTTGCACGAAGTGGTAGGCGTATAATCAAAATAGAATACACCATTAAAATTTGTATCTTGTCCACTTTTTGGGTTCAGAATATCTGAGCATTTTTTATGAAATAGGCCTATATTTCAGAATAACCACAATTATTTTAGAGAAAACTACGAAACTTATCCGTCGCGTTTTCATTATCCATTTCAGATTTTGCATCGTAAATGGTGTACGACAGTTTTCCGCAATGTGAAGAGCTTTTGTCATTCCTAAATTAGATGTTTCCAGAAGTGTTAAGTTTTATGCAAGCTTTCGAAATTTTTTGAAAACATACTAAATTCGTTAATAAAGTTTGAGCAAATATAATAGTAATAATAGTAATAATATTAATGATAATAATAATGATAATAATGCTTTTTTTACTGGTAGAGTTAAGGACGGCCTTCTCTTCCACTCAATCAGAGGGTAATGAGGAAATACATGCTAATATAATGTTAATAATATAGAAAGTTATAGGTATACCTCAGACAAAATCTAAAGAGAAAAATACGCATTATTCAGAGGATTATCGAACTTAAATACTTACTTAAACTAGATGACAAATTAAATTATGATTACTTTATAAACCAGTTAAAATTGTGAATTAAAGATATATACCCTGGGACACTGTGGTTCTAAAATAAGATGTTTCACTTTGGACTTGAAAGCCTTTAAGATTTGGGCAGCCCCGAACATCTGTAGGTAATGTATTCCAAGAACGGATAGTGTCTATTTTAAAAGACAAAGACTACGCGGAAATTCTGTGGAAAGGGACCGACAATACAGTAGTGCCGTGTTGTCACCGGGTATACAGATTATGATGTGTAGATAGACATTTTAGTCTTAATTAAATACCTTCATCAATGAAACTTTCTAACGATTTGAATGGGATATTAGCAGGAACCATCATTCTACCCAAAAAAAACTGCTAAACTTAAAATTCGTAATCAACACGATTCGCATTTAAAGGCGCTTTTGCTTGTAAAGTATGTTCAACGTTTGAGTATGCATCCTGGTTCGACAATATTGCTCTGTTTCAGGGCTGGGCACCGTGAGCGAATCCAAATTCGAAATGGGGACGCTTAATATTCATCCGTTACGGAATCAATGCTACGCGATGTTGGACGGGAAACAAAGGGGTTAAAGAGAAGTCATATAGCTCTCCGTGGGAGAGTAGAAATCGCTCTCGGTACCCAGCTCTGCTCTATGTACTACTCTTTGGTACCCTTCACCTCTGAATGCATAAATTAGGTTTATCCGTAATTTTATAATATCTACTACAGCGACAATGTTTTGTTACGCAGCGGGGTTTTCATTTGCCGCGTTGCCCGCGCAGCTAGTGTGTTTCCCGCCTGCTTCTACTAACTAACGCCGCGCCATACAGTTACAGTTGCGAGTTAGTTTATCATCTGTACTCGTGCGTGAAGGTTGAATTGGTCTGTTGTGTTGCGTGTGTGTGTTCTGCGTTGTTGCAATGCGATTTTTATTACTTGAACGTATGTATATGCTTACTACGTATATAAAATATAAAAAATCTCGTGCAAGAACACAACAGAACTTCCGTAACAAATTTCCAAACATACCCGTGTCTAATGCCACTACAATAAGAAGGTTAGCCAAAAAATTCAAACAGAGAGGTTCAGTAAATGATCGCTGTCAAGAAAGAGGACGAGATTGAGAAGAACGAGAAGATGGACAGGGCGAGAGGGCATGGGGACGAGAACGGGGATGAGAGAAAGAGACATGGACGAGGAGGCGAAGTGTGCGGAGGGTAAAGGTGAATGAAAAGCTTATTAAATATTCTATATTCATTTTGACTTTCTATCCGCAACACTTACGGGAATATAGGCTATATTACCAAATACGTTCAGTAGGAAGAAAGACTTGTCTCATTTCAAGGAACAAACTTCAAACTGAAGATAATGGGGAAAAAAATGTTATGTAATTGTTTTTTTAAGCCACTTTCTCAGATTGTCTAAAGTTCTTGTTTCAAATCTCTGCTTTTACATCAATGTTCCGTTATCATTTGATTCAAAAGCAAAGGAAAAGATTTTGCTTTGCTATGAACTATATCTGGAATAAATTAACTTAAAATTTGCTATCGACACGAATCAAAACTAAACACAGGCCATATCTCATGGCAGTACGCTTGTCCATCATAGTGTTCGTCAGATAACCGATAATCAATAAACGGCGTATATTGAGACTGTTGATAAATAGCACTGAGTAGCTAATTACAGTGTGCAACATTGGACAGTATATTTATACTAATATTAGTTTGGTCTCCAGTATAACGATCATAACGTGATGTCAAACCGCTGCATAAATAATGAACGTTCAACCCAATGCGGCTTCAGCATGACACCACATAATGTTATATCATTATCTTACAAGAAATAAAGAACTTAAAATCTACACTGTCATCATCTAGTTATCTTGTTATGTAAAACCAAGAATCTATCTCAAACTTACAATTTCGTTGAAAATATTGTTGTATTATTGTGAAGTAAGGAAATATATATTTTTATGCATCTTGATTACACAACTTTTAACATTGTATCACTTCGGAATATGTATGATAAGACTTTCTTGTGTTAAATTCTAATGTACCTTGTTTACATGTTTCGAACTATGTATGGGTCATCCTCAGAACTGGTCGTTGTTGGTCTTGGCGCCTCTTGTTTTGTTTCCTGTGAGGGTGTGTTCGTTTGGTATAATGTAGAGTCAAAGAGTGTGAGTGTTCTGAAATTGAGTTGTGTGTTGAGAATTTCGTTGGGGTGTGTTTTCGTGTGTCTGTATATTTCATATTGTTCTAGTGTGTTTAGTTTCTGGCTTTTTGGTTGGATGTGTAGTATTTCCATGTCTGTGTTGATGTCTCTGTAAGTATGTTTAGCATTTGTGTTGTGTTCTGCATATGTGGAGGTGTTTTGTAATTTTGTTATGGTTGTGATGTGTTCTTTGTAACGTGATTGAAATGATCTGCCTGTCTCTCCTATGTAGAAGTTGTTGCAGGTGTTACATTTGAGTTTGTATACGCCTGTGTGGTTGTGTTTGTTTATTTGTGTTGCTTGTGTGTTGAGATGTTTTTGTAGAGTGTTATTTGTTCTGTATGCGATGTTGTAATTTAAGTTATTGAATGAGGTTACAATTTTGTGTGTGTTTATGTTTTCGTATGTTAGTATACTGTTGTGTATAAAGAAAATAAAAAGTTCCATTTTTATGTAGATTTGTAGAATTCACTTACATTGAAAGTAAACTGTTGTTATAGTATTGATGTTGGAATTTAAAGTATTTATAGAAATTATTAACTTCAGTAACAATTATTTTTACAATGAAAAAGAAGTTAATTAAATCTTTTCTCTACTCTATTTAAACTCTATTTTGAACATAGCATATCCCCTTTCTTATTTACACTATACTGTTTTCGCATTAATGATAGCAAATGAAAGGCAGCAAACCACCTCCAAGTGATGAAGTCAGCTGTAAGAGTATAATGACGTTCTGTAGAAAATTGTCATTTCGTAGCTATGAAACTATGTCGCGGCTGTAACTGTAGATTTGAATCCCGCCACGCGAATCAATATTTTTCTCGTTAATGATATACTGGGTGTTCAGTTCAAAGTGTGTCATGGCTCGCTGTATGCCGTCATGTGACTAGCCGATAAGCCTAGAGAATTCAATCTTCCTCCATCTGCGCAAAGGCGTATTACCTATATGCAAGAGAAGTTGCCTACCAAGTACGGCGTTCATTCTGAAGAGTACTTACCGATACGTACGGTAACGCCTGCAGTGGCAGGAATGTGAACTGTTTGGAAACACGTACTGAGGTGAGTTTTTTTCTTACTGTCGGGATATGGGGAGAGTGTTAAGACGATTACTTACGTATTTGTTGACATTAAGTTCGACGGTCAACATGGACACGGAGCATTTGATTTGCATTGTGGAATGTTGCCGTACGCAACCGATGATAACAAATACACTGGGTACGACTTGCCCGCGCAAAACACAGTTCGAAAGAGGTTATGGTAACACACAGACCGTACAGACCGCCATCTGTTGCTACGACGTTCAAGTTATACCGTACACGTTCTTAAGTTCAGATCGAACGCCTTGATTAATAGGCAACTTCTCTGACATAAAAGCTGAAACTCGCTTCAAATCGCTGACTCACCATCAGTGACATCATGACACACTTTGAAATGAACACCCAGTATTATTCTGTGTTATATTACGGGAAAGGCTGTTGTCATAACTGCAAGTACGTGAAGTTCCACCACTTCTATACCCAAAATGTGAAGTTTGAATACAGTCAAAGAATCAGAAGCCAAACTCTGACAAGAGTGAAATATTAAGATAATTATTGAAGTTGCAGCAAGGCAAAGTATTATTCCGAGGCACGACAGTCCATGCAGGGATATGACCGACCAGCCGGCTCCTGGCCTCACGTCCACATGCCGTAGCAGAGGTGGACGATCATCCAGCCAGAATGAAGGTAGCGTGTGGTTAGCACGATGATCACCCAAGTCTTTATACTTGGCTTTCGTAATCGGATTTTGTTACCTATCGTAGCTCCCCAAGTGCAATACGATGCTGGATGCACACCAATCCCATACAACGGCCAAAATTTCATGAAAAAACTTTTTCCCTCATGAATACTCGAACCAGCGCGCATTCCGTAACGCGAGTCCTACACAGGATGCCCTAGACCACAACGCCACGGCAGAGGACAAGGCAAAATATTATAGCAATGTTTTAAAATCATTATCTACTTAAATAGGCTTTTAACGTTTATTGTTTTTGCTTTCATTTTTTCTACTGTCATTCCGTGTGCCTATGATTATCCTTCGTCTCCGTGATGCTCAATTTTATAATACTACATTTCTCTTTGTCAACAGATCTGACGTTTGAAAACTACCAATCATTTAATATACTTTTAAATAAAAGCGCAAATGATTCCTTTATAACTTAAAATGGTCTATAAAGTGTGTATTTATTTCTTTCTAATTCTTTGGCCTTGTCATTTATTACAATTTACTTATCCGCCGTCGCTCAAAATGTAGTGTTTTTAGTCATAAATTGAAAGAAATAGTGTTCGATTCCTGGCAAAGAAAAGAAAATATGAATATACAAGGGATGAACAATGATCGAGAAAACAAGACTAACAGCGCCAACAAAGCCGAAAACCAGCACAACAAATTGTGTACGTAGCGTCGTTGACGTAAAGACTGTTTGTGAGTGTTTCGAGACGTCCAGATTGATCACTCCCGAAGTCCCGAGCGTCAAGCAGCCTTGAATCGCCACAGTTTTTTATACCCGACTGAAATTTTATCTATTTTGGCAACTTTTATATATGCATAAACAATCAAGTAGCCTATTTGAAACACCATCTCTACCTTTCAGTGTATAATAATCCGTTCCCCAGTCTTTATTTAGGCCCTTATTAAAAGACTAGGAATTTTCTTTCCATATGTTTGAGATCAAGTATACAATCTCAAGTAAAAAGATATTAACGTTATGTTTTATGTTTCTTAGAAATGCAAATTTATTTGAGAATTGTTTATTTTTCTATTTATATAACCATAGGTAATATCATATAATAGAAACAGAACATTTCGATAACTAAGGTACTATTCTGTTTTGTCTTTTTGTCTCATTTAAACATTTATGATGTTATTTATTTCAATAATATATGTTATTCAAAGTTACGCCGACCAAATTCTATTTCGAGAATAATGAGCGAGACTCGAAGCACACGAGAATGACGAGACGAGACGAGACGAGACGAGACGAGACGAGACGAGACGAGACGAGACGAGACGAGACGAGACGAGACGAGACAACTGCAACAAACAGTGAGCGGGAGCTGCAGTTAGTTTTGTTCATCTCTAGAGTATACGCTTCCTCCGATAAAATAGGACGTGTTCCTAGTCTTGTGTATGTCTTATGCCAATTTAAGAATTTGTGTCATGTACGATATTGCCTATAATGTTTTATCTCTACTTTTGTTAATAACTTTATAATATAAAAAACAAGGTGGAAAAATTAATATTTTTTTAGTATGTGGTGTAATGATAATGATTTCAAACTCATTACAGTAACAACTTTCATATTCTAATATTAAATTCGTCACAGTTCTCGAATTGATTTTCTGAGGCCTCTCAAGTTTATTACTTATATGAAACAAATTGCCTAATATTTTCTATGGCAGTAACATAACTAATGGCGAATTCCTTCACAAAATTTGTGAAAAAGCGCTTGCCAGACGACTGTGTGGGTTAAATTTCATAATGCAGTAAATAGGATCTAATGATGGGTGTGATAGGATAATAAGAGTGTAAGGGAGAGTCATTTGCCAATGTTATCGTGTTATCACGATATCTTTCTGGTGAAAACGTTGAGTCGTGATAGCCGAGTTTCAGGCGAGATTAGAATCGTGTATATCCAGAACACAAGGGAAATGCAAACAAGTTCACTCCAATCATACCAGAGGAAGTCACTTCATCATTTTCAATGGAAATATGGCTTTGAAATCCACCATAAGGGAATCTAAATATAATTCTATCCAGTTTGCTATTCTGAATGTCTGTACAACGGAAGCTCATTTGAAGTCTGTTCCTACACAAAATAAACGGCAGAAATACTTTCTTACACACCACTCAAGGATCTATTGGAACTGCAAACAACCCTTGTTACAGTGAAGGGCATTAAACTTTTAGATTCCTGACGAGTTCAACTACAATCAGCATTCAACTGACGGATATTCGCTGCCAATATGCATGCATTGTAATACGGATTGAACTTATGACAAGACACAGGCAGACGAACAGAAGATAGAATAGCTGACTGGAATGACTTCGAAGTTAGATTGACCTGTACCCGATCGGAGAGTTCTGAAGTGATTAACTACGTGACTTAAATGACTGTTCCCTTAACAGATGGGCAGAAATGACTTGATTAACAAGATTCACTGAGAGACTTCATCAATCATCATCGTTTATCTTTGAAGAACTGGTTATTTATTTCGTTTCTTTCTCTCAGGGAGATTTTGAAACAATTCTACTAGAAAAATCGATTTCCTAGACATCTGGTCTTCATACAGTCACTTAAAACAAGAGGAGTAAGATACGGATAATGTACGCATACACAGTTGTTTCTCTGGGAGATAAACCTCCGCATTCATACCAGGAATCGAATTCGGTACCCCTTCAATGTTAGCTGCTTCTATAGTCCTGGTCAGCTTACTGCAGGTGGGTAATCGATAGAAATACCATTTCACATTTTAATGAATTCCTTTCTTGTTTAGATTTTTATTACAATAATGTCAAAAAGAGGAACAACCATGGCAGCGACTCCACCAAGAAAGAGTAAAGCGTGTTGCGAGAGTGGGGATAACTTCCCCTACTAGCGTTCTGTTCTTTCAGATTTAACCGAAATAAGATAATGAAGAAGGAATAAAATTATGCTCACGGAGACAATAATTATAACTAGAATAGCAAAATTATTAGGAGTAAATATTCTTAAGCATACATTTCATGGTTATATTCGGTTTTCGGAATTAGTACTAATAATTTCATGTGGTCAAACAAAATACATTTTTAGGTTAGGTCTCGAGGATCAATTGTTTAGTCAAATCAATGAATTTCATGTTGCCAGACAAAATGCCTAACATGTTGATCTCTTTCTCGTATAGTTTGCTTACGAAAATATGTTACAAATTATTGAATTACTTAGAATATCCTTCCAACATAATGGTAAAGTACGGTAAGTAAATTAGTCATTCAGTACGTAGGATCGTGTTTTTACTTCATATAGTGACATTTGGTAACAGTTGGTAACACTGACAAGACTAATATTTGCTGTTTAGGAACTGTTCTTATGTGACCCTCACTATACTTACTAGAGTCAATTTCGTACACTAGTGGCCGTGCAATGAATCGTTTCCTGTTCTATAACTCACCGTACATACTCATAAACAGTGTTACCTACAATAAATTCCTGGGCAACGAGAGGTTAGTCTATGGCACATGATTGTATGAATCAAGGTAGGTCAAGTAGGGCTATTATGACACAGCAATTCAATCGTTTGTTGTAATTGTTCTATCAAAGCATATACAAATTAAAAAAATAAAATAAAACATGTACATATTTGGAGTTAAATTTATTTTTTATTTGTAATAATGGATAAAATTAAAACAAAACAAATGTATCATAATAATAGCTTTCTCTGTGGCTATTCTGATACACCTTTTGGGCTATTATGTTCTTGTGCTATTAATCTTGCCATATTATAGAGAGAAATGAAGTAAGGCTTTTGTGATACACATATATGCTACTGGTTTTCCAAAATATTCAACAACTCTTTCCCGTTGAAAACACTGTGCATCAAAGCTTTATAAATAGCGTCGTTGTAGCTGGTCGAGTCATAAATCTGCATTGAATTTTTTAAATATTTTTTTTACGTATCAATGTATATTTCAAAGACTTTTTTTTAATCCACTGGTTTATCACGATATTAAAACCGTCCTCTTCCCTTATCATGGCAGAAAATTTAATAAACATACAGCCTCATAATGTAACTAGGGTTACTATATTCTTAATTCTGAAAATGCTGACACATTCTTCTTACCAACGAATTCCTTGTAGAGTAAAGTTGCCTAATTCCGTGATACCCCTAATCCCGTGATAGTTTTTCTTTTTAATTGAAATCAGTCAAAGTTTTGCCGTTCGATCATAGCGCAAGACATCTTTCTCGAAATAGTGCACCTTTCGCCTACTTTTGAAACATCGGTGAACTTCCTAGCAAGATACCCAATCCCGTAATATTCAGAGACAAAAATATATCACGGAATTAGGCAACTTTACCCTATAGCAGAAGAGGAAAGACCTGTTCTGTGACCTTATCATGTGAGGTGCCTATATCACGAATGGGCATGGATGGGGAAGATAAGTTTTAGTCTGAGATGAACTTCTGTGTCGGTAGATTCGTATAATATTAACCATCATGAAACAAACTCTCTTTTTGGTAGCTCATTTCTCCACCCGCACAGCTCACATGCCAAGTCTCGCCTCCTCATCTGTATCGACTTTGTCATTTATATCACTTTTGCAGCTTCTGCATATATATCACTAGATCCAGTTTTAAAATCTCACATATGAGGTCAAAGTGTTCATGGGTTCTTAGATCCAGTTTTGTTTAACAATTCCTTGTTACTTACTATACAAATAGTCAAACATACGTTTACATGTAAAATGTCGGAAATTAAACTCCACTGAACCATGTCTTTCACAGAATGGACGATAAGTCTAATCTGTGAAATTTAGTAACTTCCTTCTTAAGTTCACTGCTTTTTACAATTAACGAAATGAGGGACGTTTCTGGATAAACAGCATTTACACATTTAATAATCAGTTAAGGCTTCGAGACTTTGGACCCGATACAATAAGTTTACTGTGCATATACTATACGTTGTTGACTCGCTGTAGGTAGTGAAAGGTAGAGATGTGTTGAGGTAACAACGTTGGTATTTATAGTGGAGTAAGGTAGTATGGGGAAACACACACATATGTACATTCTGAAAGTAAATATACATTACACAATGACAATGCCAAGAGAATATGAAAACTATTTATTCTCCTGAATTTTAAATGCATTTGTGTTTAATTATATACAGTGTTAATGGTAGAAATAAACATGTTTCTATTTTAATTCCTTCATTTCTCCTATTGGTCGTAATTAGGAAGTGCAGTTACAGTACCGAATTGCAATGTACTACAAGATACATTTTCAGTGTCTCAAACGTAAATCTTTTTCGGTTATCTGCCAAATACAGTTTGTACTGTGAAAAGCTGCGCTCTACGTCGCATGACGTGATAGGAGCAAAATGAAAAAAACCTAATATCATTGGAGTCTCTAAGAGACAGTCCTTTATTCATTTTGCTGTTTATATTACACAATGTTCCATATCCGTTATGTTTACATAAAATTGATTTCCACTTCTGTTTAACACGTTCAATAACCTGTGTACTTGGTGTCTCATTAATTCTCTGTGTCATTTCCTCAATTAATTTGAGGGCTTCCGGCATCTCTTGCTCTGACTTTTATAACCGTGTAATAGTTTCAGCCACAGTTTGAAAATGGGTTTATATGAAAACCAAGTTATTCGTCAGAACCTTCAAATCCAGAGCGTTTTCCTTTGCCTAGGCCCTATTTGTTGGCATTCATTCTACAGTAACCCCACCCACTGTACGCTTTACCACTATACTCAGTACGCCGTTATGCGGTTTTCCCACTGAACTGCTCTATTGGGTCCGAAGTCTCGAAGCCTAGTTGATCACATACACTGCAATATGCTTCTCACAGCTCTCAGCAACATGAGACCAAACGAAACAAACAAGAATAAATAAGACTTCAATATGAAAAACGCGGACAAATTAGAGAATGTTAAAAAATGTATGAGCTATTCCATCTCAAATCGACCGAAATATTGAGAAAATTGACCTTACAATTTCTAAATACAATGAAACTTTTTTTGTACATAGAGAACTGTGATACAGTGCTTTGTGCAAAGTTTGAGGCATCAGAACTTCATAGGTTTAAAATTTCAAATATTTAAATTTATCGTATTTTCATAAAATTAGCAAATTTCAACTGTTGTAGCTCCGAAACCCTTTCACCTAACGATCAAAATCGTGGTTTATTTTGATGCTGAGAAATTAAAGTTTATATTGACATATAAACAGATTTTCTACTTTTTATGGAAATGGAGAATCTAGATTTTTCCTCATTAAGACGCCTTTGGCAAGGAAAAAATATTTAAAAAATACATAGTTAGATTCCGCATTGAAAGTACAAATAAACACATATTTCTTACTGATGTTGATGTTGATAAAGTATTGAAAATATCAAATAAAGAAAATAAATAGTAGGCGCGTGAACTAACCAGCTGACTGTGAGACGGGAGCTTAGCCGAGACAAGCAAGGCCAGGAGACAAACACGTGATGTGTCGTCTAGCAGTCATGGCTGTGCTAGCTTTATCACAGGTTTTCATAAACACAGGAGTAAAATGACGCACAACTCTCGCTTACCTTCAGCTCTCGGCGGTACTGCGCCTTTCAAGTCTAGGCGTGTGAAAATAATCTATTTAATACCCTCGAAACTTATTGCCGTACCACTAAGCAAACAATGCCAAATCCCTCTTAATAATACAAGGTTTTTTCTCAATATTTTTTACATTTTTACAAATGGCCAATAAGCCTAAAAGCAAGTAAAATCAGATTATCTGTCTCTCTGTGTATAATAAAAATAAGGATTACTTCTTAACACAACCTACCAAATGTCAGCTTCAAAATAAGCTCTCAATCAATGTTCTGCAGTAAATGGTTCCAGAGTTCTGAGCGCTGAAAGAGGCTTGTTTTTATAAAATACGCTAAATTTGTCGCTCAATAATACGAAAACCGTTTGGCTTTCGAGAGTATATTTTTGAAAATGCACTCCCCTCAGCACCTTGTATAAGTAGGGAAAAAATTAGAGTATAAAATTTGCGAGGTTTTTTACTGATCGATTTCATATGGAATAGCTCGTATGCAGGCCACTAATTTTATTATCAAAAAGCGGAAGTGTCCGCATAAATGCTGACATATAGTAACTCTAAATGTAACACTTATTACTAAAATAAATGCGTGCGAACTTGATTCCTTAAGGAAGCTAAGGAACATTTTAGTGTGCTGGACGCACCTTAGTAACAACAAACACTAAAAAGCTGCCGCAGGGACAATGATTAAAACCCGACCTGAGTTGTGCATGTCACTGGTGGGCTGGAGAAGACAAAGTTGAAACATTGTAAGCCGTGAGGAATGGGAATGTCCATGTAGTGGCTGTGTCCACCGCGGCAGGAATAATTTTACTGCTCGCTCGCAATGGGTCTGTGGGGTGCATGTCCGGCTTGCAAGTCCGGACTGAAATATGCATGCGCCTTCTTTACTTTCACATTGACTGCTGTGTGACGGCCGACGTAGTCTTTACAGCACCCGAGGACACACTTCCGTAGCTGCTGCGTGAGTTACAACCTCAGGATCATTCACTCTATGTCCAAGGTCAAATTTCAGAACTATCAGCTGTGTATTTCCAGCATTTTACATTGATGTATGGAGACTTAATACTTACCCTATACTACTGTCCGTTGGACTGGCCTGGATCAGACTAGGTATTTGGAAATTAAGAAGTAATAGAGGTAATATGCAGGGACATCATTTTATTTTTACTTCAATTTTTATTGTACCTGAGTTTTTGAATGTACTTCACTCCCACCCCTTCTACTAAGGAAGTTCCAACTCCACACAGAAACAAGACCGCAGATAGTAAGCAGTACTGAGTTACTGAGTATAGTACGTTCCAGAAATATGTTCGCGTTTTCCAGTGACGAAAGAGCTTTCAATATTGAATCATATTTTCGCACAGGTACTGTCCGTTTGCCTACTTCGCATCCCGATTTCCCCCACCTGCTTCTGCTCGCCCCTCTGTAATAGCTGGGCTGTCTTAGCTCTTTTCTGAAAACATTAATTTCTCTTAGGAATTGGAAGTTTACGTAATATTATACAGCTGTTTAATTTAACTTAAATAAAAGGACCACGTTAAGTAATTAACTGTCACGTGATTTCCTCCCTTTCTACAATCCTGCGGCATAACCACTTGGACGGACAGTAGATAGCATGTCTGAGAAATTTTATATTTTCGGGTCGGACAGAAGCGAAGATTGAATTTACAGTACGTAGAGTAGGTATAGAATTATTTCAACATGAGTTACTAGTACGAAGGACGAAACTGGCAATTGGAATTAGATGCAATAGTCTATAGTGCGATAATATGCACAAAAGTACTGAAGCCTGTATCGAAATGAACGGCCACCATTTTCAAAATTGTGTTTAAATATTCATATTATGATTATTTTTCAATTTAACTTCTTTCTCTATATTGTACGCTAATGTGCTGTAGACAGTATACACTGCATAATGAATACGTTCGCATGGATAACTCACTTCGTGAGTAAAAACACTTATTCTTAATACAGTACTGTACTTTGATTAAAGAAAAACCTAATGAAAATTATCAAACACAAAATCGCGATATTTCCTAGTTTACGTAAATGGATGAACTACTTTTCTTCCTTCCTATACCTAGTAGAGTGATTTGTGTTTTACGCCAGTATCATCGAACTCCAGTCTTGGAGGGGGGAGCAAGCGGTGTTTCCGGTTCTCTAAAGGTATAGACAGGTTAATATTAAAAACGTTAGTAAAAATAAAATGATGTCCCTGTACCTCAAGGCACGTGCCCATTATGTGGACGGAGAGAATATCACATTCACATTGTTCTTGAATGTTAAAATACAAAAGATATACGGATGAAATTTATAAATGAATAGTTCCTACAAATAAATAAATAGCTACAGTAGAACCTAACTTATATTATCCGCGAAAATGAAGGGGGTGGACTGAACGGTTAATCGAAAAAATCGGATAATCAGTACCATAAAATATTTTCATGAATTAAAAGTATAATAGTTTCGTAATTTGAAACTCCTAAAATACTACAACCACAGTGTCTTCATACTACACACCACATTACACAATATGTTGGTTATAACTAATTAAAACTTAAAAACAGTGAAATACAGTAACCTGTAGCACTTTATTCCTGTTTCATTTTACTAAATCCCGCACATTTCTACTGCCACTCTCGTATTCGTATGTGAGATGAGCCACGGTCTTTCCTTTCCCAAACCGATAACACATTTTCTTTTAACATTTTGGAGAGAATGATTAAATTACACACGAGTTTTCAATTGTGTGGAAGGTCTTGGAGTAATTTCTTTGAAAGGATATAATGACTATTTTACAAGTTGTGAAAAACACCCCCTCCAAAAAGTAAGGGTTACTACTGCTGGTAACAATAACATTCCTAATTTCCTACTGCATGCAGTGTAACGGTAAAGGCTGGTAATAGACCTCTGTAGCAAAAATGAGAAGGCCTGTTAACATAATATGATGTACTTCGTATTTTTCTGCAGAAAAAAAAACAAGAGAAAGACAGTCGGATAATCCACTAATCAGTTAATAGAATGACGGGTAATCGAGGTTCTACTGTATAAGAAAACTGATTAATAATAATAATAATAACACAAAGTTACAAAAGCAATTAGGTTTATATCTTTTTTGACTAAAAAAATTAGAATGGAAAGAATAAATGAAATAGGTAGAATTGAATGAATAAATAAATAAATAAATAAATAAATAAATAAATAAATAAAGTAAAAAAATAAGAATAATGATTATCAAACAAATATGTTCAACGCTTATTTTTGGTGTTACAGATGTAAAATTATGTATAGAAAAATTAGTAGCAAGTGTTACTGTATGGAGAAATGCGAGGAAAGCCAGCATCTCTTAATAATGAACAAATACACTGAAAATAATATACCGAAGAAGATTGCTAAAATAAAAAATGAAAGGAAAGAATTATTAAGGGAAAGTAAAGTTACTGAGTTGACAAGTAAATTCAATTCTGGAAAGTATGCATTTTCTAGACTCACCGATAATAACGTATTTGACTTGGTTAGAAACTACTTAGCTATATTTTCTATTTCTAAATTTAATAGTTTTGATGTTACGACAAAAGAATACTATGAAATAAAATTAAAAAATGAAGGCTTACCAACGAGAGAGAGCTTATACGAACTATAGAAGTATTTCTGTAGCGAAAGAGGTATGGAAAATATTAAAATACGATTTATATATGCTAGCTGCACATTGCAGATTGAAACGTGAAGTACAACTTAAGAAGGTGAACAAATACTGATTGTAACAACACACTAAAATGAGTTGAGTGTTGCACAAAAATAAACGCAAGTGCAAGATAACAGAAAACTTTTTTTGTATATTAAATATTTAAATTGTAGAAATTGTATTTAAATAATAGTATATCTTTGTGTAAAATTATAAAGTGTGTAATGTAAGGGTTTAAATGATTACTTGTATGTGCTTTGTCTGTGAACTATAATATAATAAAATACATCAAGATATCACTACTCACTGTCCGAAAACGACGAAATATACATAGGTGAACTATCGCCCCAAATTTTGTAGAATTGTAAAAGACTTGAAACTAAACAAGTTTTGAAAATACTGTACAAGTCAGAAGCGCGTTCTTACGAAGTTACAAAATAAATCAGAAAACAAGTGTCAGAAAGTATTTTTATTACTTGTGTTTCAATTGACAGTTACATTAAATGTTTAAAATTACGATTACCAATCTCAACACAAAGACGCAGCCGTTGCAAAAGAAGTCGTCGTGTTTGCTCGAAAATGCCAACATTGTGCCTAATATCCGCGGCTACTACAGTAATTCTGTCGATGAGAATCATATCAGTCTCAATGGGTATCTCATAAATGAGGGTTTTCATGTAGCTCCATAAGTAGATGTCTACCAACGTGAGATCCGGCGACCTAGGAGGCCACGGCACAGGTCTAACTCGTCCAATCCAACGACAGCCGAAAAATGAAAAGGATCTCCATCGTGAAGGAACCACATATTTGACTGCAAAGGCTACACCTACCAGTAGTTCTAGCAATACGTTCCTTACAAATGCGTACTACTTTTATGCGTTGAGTTATGTTTTATGATCCGAACACACACGGTCAGGATGAAGGTCACAACAAATCCATAGAGCTTCCCTACTGCCCCCTCAGCAGCTCCGTAAACGAAGTGAAAATTCGTGTATTTAACTTATGTGTAGCTATTGCTTCATTTCTCTGTACAAATAAAAACGACTTACAAAGCTTCGTATGCTACGCTAAACACTGTGACGTAGAAATCAGCCAACGATTATGGCTGGTTTCCTAGTGCAGTACAAGAAACCACATTAAGATTTAAGTGCGTTGCTTAATTTACTTTGAATTCAATTCTGTGACTCGTAGGAACGCGATTCCATCTTATAGAGTATTTGCAAACCTTGTATAGTTTTAAGTCCTCTACAACTCTATAAAGTTTGGTATGTAGTTAATAGACACCCTGTATAAGCGGATTTTTCTCTCAAATAAATGCATGTTATTATCGCCTCTGGTAATGAATAAATTACTAAGTACGAAATTCAATATCCAAAGCCACCACGAATACGAGCAAAACTAAACTATTTTAGCATAATGTCGTACAATATTTTACACATGTTTTTTCGTGTTGGTATAGACATTATTCCCACGTCGTCTCCACTGCACTTCTTGTAACAGTGAAACTTTAACTGGTCACAAACAAGTGATGTTGTAGCTCACTTTGAAATCATTGGATTGCAAATCAAGAGGGACTGGATTTTAATAATTACTTTTATTCAAGTATTTAATATGTTTGTCACAAATTAATTCAATGAAATTCAACTATGTTGTGTATATTTCTTTATCACTGGCATTTTTGAACCGCTTTAGTGACAGGTTGCGTTTGCTGCAGTGTGACATCTACTGGTAAATAATCGACAGTCTTGACAGTGGATTCCAATAGCTGAAAGTTTCTGTTAAAATACTTTTCGCGCTAATGTTCAATTTAGAAAGTAATTAAAACGAGATTAATTTAGGATGGTAATCAACAGTCCTTTTAGCATATTGTAAGTTTTATTGTTAAAAATGTTTAATGTTTCACCATTAGTAATAATGCCATATTGCACTGATGTTAAACCAAGCGCATTTTTATAACTCTGACGTCGTGCGCGGGCATCAAGCGCTAAGTATGGAAAGAGGAAGGATTGTGTATATGACTAAGCAGCCTGTTGGATTAAGAAAACAGTGGTGCACAAACTTCGAACGGAACGTGAAATTTTATGTCGTTATTTTTATATGGCTTCTTTCTGTTTAATATTATCTATATTGTCTGTAAAACAAAAGTACTAATATCAAATTTCTTAATATTGCAGTTGTGTTTTAAATGTTAATAACATAATAAGGCGTTAAGAAGGAATATTCACATAAATTCCATAGTAGCACAACAGCTATACTGTACTAAATTGATGAAACACATCATTCATAAAGAAAGTGATATCCCCAAAAAAGGGACTGAGTGTCACAGTCATGATAAGTTGGAATTGATATATTGATGGTACCTTTAGCCTTATAAACGTAACCAATAAACTAATCAAAACAATGTTACAGTACAAAGCAAAGTTACCTAGGTGCTGTATAAGTTTTAAGTGTAACTAATATTCCATAACAAAACTCTTATCCCATTATGCTTTTAAGGTGATATTGGTGAGCAAATTTCTATCATCAGAATATTAAATTATTTTCTCGAAATATGCTGAAGGTACAGAGCTGACATTTTTATAATACATACTGTAGGCATGTATCTTTTGCTTATGATGTAACAGTAGTTGCTTTCTTAATTAATTTCCTTACAAAAAATTTCCATGCGAATATTTTCAAAATTTTCAATACACTATCTTCAGTAATACGTATTTACGATTTATTACATTTACGAAAACATTCTGTAGGGCTACTAAATAAATAGGCCTATATCTGAAAATTTCATTTTTCTATTAAAAAGTTGAGAACATATTTCTTTTGAATAAAAAAAAATCAAACTTGTGAAAAATGAGCATTAAAATTAAAACTTTCATTCTTATAATGCACTTAAACTTCTCAGACAGATCTAAAAATTACCATGGATACAGTTTTAATAATTTATCTTCCCTTTATCTACTGAATCAATGCTGGCTATCCCTGAATATAGCTCGACCAAGCGGCATATACTAGTTCTTTCGTGTCTCTCTTTTCTTTCCGCTGTAAAGCGCTCAGCTCTCCTGAGCTCTAAAGCGCGCGCTTGCTCCTGTGGGCATCAATTGACATGACTACTATATTGGATGGTGGACTGAAAAAGAGCTAAATAAAGTATACGCAAGATATTGATTGGTAAAATACGGTGGAAATGGCAGGTTTATGAATTGTTTTATGTAACATCGAAATTACTTTCAAAGTCACTGAACAAAAATAATCTTACTGAAGATATTTGACCTGAGGTGATGTGTAGTGAGATGACTTTGTAAGTTTATGTGTAGGTCTATGTCGTTTATTACAGAGGAGACGTCTGGATATATTTTCCTCGTCGTACAGGTCTACAGAGATTTGAAAACCTTGTATGTTTGACGTCTGACGGAAAACGAACCTAACAATATTCCAATAACTAATTTTTTACAGTTTTTTTCCCCTGAAAGAAATTAATTTCCTTGACGTTTGAACCCTCACGTTATATGCCTATGAGGCCATTTCTGTTGCTTTGGTAGTGCTCCGAATTTGTATTCAAAACTGGGCCGGTATCGGTTTCCGTTTTCCTCTCTATGATGGATGAGCGTTCATCCACGCCTCCAGCAATGAAATCAACGGATTAAAAGAAAACACACATCAACATAAAATTATGACGCTTCATGGAAATTTTGCTGGGAGGTCATGTCACTCAATGTTGTGATGTGGTTTTTGTTGGTTTCAAACCTGCGATAAAATGCAATTTCTCCAACGTTACAAAATTAGTTGCGGCTTCGATCTTCAGAGAAATGCAGGTAAGTAAATAGAATTAAAAATACTGTACTCGTCACTTAAAACGCAGAGGTCGCGCACGGTGATTCAACTGAGGGCTTTTTTCTCTGCTTTTAAAATTATTTCACTTTTATTTTCCCACGTCCTAATAATAGTAATAGTAGTAATAATAATAACAATAATAATAATAATAATAATAATAATAATAATAATAATAATAATAATAATAGCATCAGCAGCAGTAGTAGTTGTTTTTACAATAAAACACTACTTTCGTTTATGATAGTTTTATATTTCGACAAGTTGACTGTGTTAATCCCACGCTAATAATTTTCAGCCATTCACTAACAAGCAAACATTCTCACGGGGGCAGAAAAAAAACTTTTTTTTTCTTCCACAGTGATAAAAATGTCAAAAGAAGTGCTTAAGTTATACAAATTTTGACCACTCGACCGCAATTACGAGGCCGTACAGAAAATGATTTTCCCCGGACTGTTTACATAAAAAAGCACCATTGCATGGAAAGATTTATTGAAACAGATACAGCAATTGTTACGCTATTTGTCAACATATTTCCCACTGGAACTGAGACATTTGTCATTCCTCGGGATCCATTTTTGTATCCTTGTGTCGTAGAAGTCAGCCGCCTGGGATCGGAACCAGCGTTTGACAGCCGTCTGCACCTCTCTGTCGACTCCATATTATGTCAATACTATGATTAGGGCCTAAATGTTTTATTACAAATTCAGATCTTTGGAACAATAAATACAGTACATTAAGAAAAATGTTCCAAAAGTGGTGCAATGTTGTAGGGTAAAGTTGCCTAATTCCGTGACACGTTTTATTCACTCAATGTCATGGGATTGGATATCTTGCTATGAAATTCACCGATGTCTCAAAGGTAGGCGGGCGAAAGATGCACTCTTTCGAGAAAGATGTCTGGCGCTATATTCGAACGGCAAAGCTTTGACAGACATTCAATTTAAAATAAGTATCACGGGATTAGGGGTATCACGGAAATAGGCAACTTTACCCTACAGCAATGTGGGACATCTTTGCACCAAACGATTCTTGCTATATTCCCTACTACACTCAACTGGTGCAAAATTACAACATTGAAACTTGGTCAACAATAACCTTGTAACTGACTGAAAATCATTAGCGTGGGATTACCACAGTCAACTTGTCGAAATAAGAAACTATGATAACAGAATTGAGAAACGATGAGAATATTATAACAGGCTTGTGCGACTATTAAATTTCATAGCCGACTTATAGAAATATATGTCCATGTGCCATCGGCGTAGCTCAGTCGGCTAAGGTGCTTTGCTACCGATCCGGAATTCCGCTCGGGCGCAAGTTCGATCCCCGCTTGGACCGATTACCTGGTTGTGTTTTTTTACAAGGTTTTCCCCAACTGTAAGGCAAATGTCAGGTAATCTATGGCGAATTGTCGGCCTCATCTCGCCAAGTATCATCTCGCTATCACCAATCTCTTCGACGCTAAATAACCTTATAGTTGATACAGCGTCGCTAAATAACCAAGCAAAAAAAATATATGTCCATAGAATATTTGTGGGACAACAAATCTATTACTCTCGATTTGAGTGGCTATAGAACTTTCATAGCTATATTAAGAACTCTGCTACAATTTTAGCAGACTTTTCGGAAAATGGCTTCATGATAACAGACCTAAGGGACAATGAAACTTACCACAGACGGCTAATTGAATTATTAAACTATTCACAACCAACATGTAGACCTGTAAATCTATCACAGGCATCTTTTTGAATGTGTATCGTAGTTGAATTGAGGGAATATGAAACTTAACACAGGGAGAATGTGTAACTACAAAACTCTCACAACTCACGTTTGAGAATATAAAAAGTATCATGGCCAACTACATTACTATGGAACTATCATGACATGCTTATGAAACTATGAATGTTTTACGACCGAATTACATTGAATATTACAGGAATATAAAATTATCACAGGCGAATTACGGTGCTATTAAACTACTGTTGACGCGCCACAAGAAGGCAGAGAAATGTTCTACGCGGGGCAGAGGGGAAGCTATGGCGCATGCGCATAGTACTTTTAATCGTAGTATTCCAAGGCTTCCCATCGCCCAGCCTATAATATTTCTCTGCCATCTCGTTGAGCGAGTTGTATGACAGTCAAATTTTGGGACTTGGACTGTAATGTCTATCAACAAACAAGATCACAAAAATGCAACTTTTAATGGGAAATGTGTATAAATTGCAGATGATTTCAACACACATTCCTTCACCAATGTTTACATCTGAATAAGATGATATTGGTATATTAGGTCTGTGTCTTCGCCAGTTTATTTTGCGATTACTTAAACATATTTCATTGGTATTCTTAAATCGGCCTAGATCTTTTCAATGCAAATTGGTTTGAAGAAGATGTCGCTTTCTTTTATGGAGGAGGGCCTGAAGGCTTTCACCACAGCAAAGGCTTAATTTGTTTACTTCCTTCGACAGGGGTGATAATTTAAGTCCGTAGGACCGTATTTTGGTATGTATTGTCATTCAATATTTGATGCCATCTATCGATTCTGCTACACATCATTTAGTTCCGCCGGAGATAGCTACGAAACAGTTTCTTTCTCCTAGGACTTCTGCTGCTTTTTCCGATCGATGTCATCTGTGTGCATGTCACGGTACTAAATCCTTTTGCATCATATATCGACCTAATGACCGCGTTGCTTAAAGTATTGTGACTCACTATTTGGTTCCACCTATATATTCAGCTACAAATTACCCAGTTCCGATGGAGTCCACTACGGAAACTTCTCCGTCCCCATGCGACTTCTGTAGCTTCCTCAGATCGATGCCGTCTGATTGCAAGTCACGGTACTGAATCCAGCCGCATCCTTGGTCGTTCTCAAAGTATTCAAAATGACAGATGAACTTGAAATTAATGAATGAAAATGAGTTCGAAGTCCAATGCCCAAAGTTACCCAGCAATTCTGCTCTAATTGGTTGACGGGGAAAAATTCCAACCAGATAGCTTATCTGAACAAGAAATTGAACCCAGACCCCCTTGTGTCGCATACAGATTCCAGATATGCTAACCGTTACCACATTCTAGTATATACAGTCACGAAGCCTGAGTTGTGAGGGTGCTAGGAACAATAGACTGTGCCGGTACTATTTCGCATTGTCTGTAATGAGGCGATATTAGCGATCCTAGTGGTTAGCAACTATCTATGAATGCATATTTACTACGTGTTGAGCTTCGTGACTGTATATATTAGACTGTGCCGTTACTTCACAGCGGTGAGTTAAGAAGATATGTTTTATAAGCCGAGTTTGTCAGTGCCAAATTTGAACGTCATCAATTGAATTTCAGGAATTTATTGTACTTTTACGAGAATTAATTCCAGACAATTCCAATCATACATACTGCCCACATATCTCACTCTCTCACTTCTCACAACCTCCTCTACTTAATACAACACAGACTCGCATTTGTTTACATGCTCTACCAAACGCAGCATATTTCATCCTGAAACTCCAATTCGACGTTCGCGGAGGTCCCTGGTGAGATATTACTTGACCGAACAGGTTAGAAGCTTTCCAATGGAGATCTTCTGCCATCTTGTAAGATACATAGGAATATTGGAGTAGATAGGAATACTGAAGTACCTTATTTGGAAGAAACTTGGTTAAGCACGGAAGGTTACAAAGCACCCAAAGGAGAGAATTCAGATGGGCTCTTGTTAACCCTTCTCCTACCAAGGGGATAATAGGATTATCCCACTGATTATTTTTAGTATTGTTTCCATTTTTGTCCATAGTTATATTTTTAATTCCTTTTATTTTTTCTGTTATATGTCTACTAACATTTTGAATTAAGAATAAGATAAAAATATTGTATCTAATTTAAGAAGTAATTTGCTTTATTCTTGTGGGATGATCTTGTTACCGCTCTTGGCTGTCTGTCATGAAAATCCCAGGTTATTAAATTCAATCTGAGCTTAATTTTCTTCATTTATGAGTTTGTCTGGTTCTAATTATTTTCTTTCGTCTTATTTTGCCATTATTTATATTGTTATTTATATTATCATAACCTTTCGTTTCCTATTTTTCTTTTACCTGTGTGTTATGGCGATTTTGTTAGAAATAATTATTAATGGACCCTTTTTTTCTAAGATGTCCATTGTAGTATAGATGGCGTTTGAATTATAATTTCAACAAAGAACGAAATTTTGTTTTATTGGTTTTACATTTTTATTTATTTATTTTTCTAATTTTTAGAGATTTTTTTGAAATTTTATTTTATTATGAACAAATCTTTTGAAGATGTTCATGGTTGTATGCACTGTATTTCAATATTTAAATTTCGACAAATAACGGAAATGATTTTTAATTTATGTTACAGTACTGTGACATTCCTAGCCTATAGCTGTGTTCTCCACTACTTCCAAAGTATGTAGCTTTGAGGAGTTTGTCTTGAACTGGAAGTGAGGAAAGTTTAAATTTATTTTGTACCACTATGTTATCTTACAGTGTCACCACAACACATCTAAATTTTTTTTTAATTTTAGTATATGTTTTCAATAATATGGAATGGGACTTTTGAACCACCCTGTATTATAAAAAAATAGGACAATTATTTCATATTTTTACATTATATGGAAGTCTACAGTCAATAATTATCTCCCTTGGTATTAGTAAGTTGTAATAAATCTTGGTAGTAGGAGAGTTAAAGAAAAAACTTGATCACTTTGCCATTCCAGAGGGATGTAGAGTATATGATATATGAAGTTACTACGTTTGAAATAAAATCATGTCATTTATAATGCTACTACTTCTCAAATCCAATCCCATTCCTGAATTCACCACCTCATTACGTCACAAATGCCAGTGAAATTAATCTAAGTTGAACTTTTTGTTACTTTGAATACTTCATTATAAGAACCATTACAGATTATATGACCGGACGAGGTGGAATGTCAATGTAATTTTCTTTCCTATTTAAAGCGAACATTATATCAGACTACATACTTCAAAACTAATTGTGAAAGACACGTTCAGTCGACCGAATTGGAGGAATGTTATAGAACTCAAAGTACTAGAAGTAGAAGATACGCTCATATGCTGAACAGAGAGACATGTAACAAAGCGATAGAAGAGCTGGTTACCAATGTCAAGTAATATGAGTAAAGGCACTAACGTTTGAAATTTTCTCGAAATTCTTAATCACATTCGTCTGTCAGAAATGTTAAGGTATATATTAAACGTTAAATTTCAGGGCAGTTTCTACCATTTTATGAAACAAATAGTGATTTGCACGTACTAATATACTTTCAAAGCAAATATGTAGTCAGAGACTCAATACACAAAGCCTGCATTTCGGAGTCAACAGAAGTAAATGGCACGCACTTACTGAAAGATAAAAGTGAAGCAATATAATTGGAAGGAACGTTTGTGTTATTACGGCCTTAAAAACTCTCCGCTCAAAAATGTTAATTATGACGCAATTAGTGAAGTCGCGATACAGCTTGTTACGACATTCCTGTATGATTAATCAGCATCAGTCAAATTTGATGTACTCAAGTTTCCATTCTGTCCAAAACGTTCATAGAACGGTACGTACAGCTGTCATAAAAGAAAAGTGACCGCACTCGTGAACAGCGAACACATTATAAGTCCGCTTCGCGTCACGTTGATGTTACACGATGCATGCGCTTGTAGATGAGCACTTGAAACGATTTCGGAACTATAGTGTTTAAGCAAGAGTCATTCGATGTCTTCGTTTCGTACAGCAGTGGTAGAGTGCTTGCTTAATTATTCGAAGGTTGTGAATTCGAGTCTTGTTCAAGTTATCATTTGATTTTGTTATCGTTCGTTTGCGATATAAATAATATTCAAGTTATCATTTATATTCTGCTATCGTTCTTTAGCGATATAAATAATATAAATTTAATGTCAGGTTTGAAACATTAAAGCTGCATAATATTAGTGTTAGTTTTTCTTCTCATATTATAACATTATATTATCCTGTAACACAATAAATTGAAAAGAAGTGACGAGGATTACACTCCGAGACCTTGACATCTAAATTCCGACGTTCTTCCGACTACGCTACTACGCTACGTCATATACTTGGTACTGAAGTAATGCAACGCATTTTTAGAAACACTACAAATTAACATTCAACTGGATTATATTGTGCAATTTAATAATGATATGTAAAAGGTTACGTTTATGACAATATTATTTGTAGTTGTAGAACAGCTGCAGCAGCAGTTTCTAACTATGAGGCGCGTCCATAAAGTAACTTTCCCAATCGTTCCACAGCCAGCAAACCATGTTGCGAGAAGCGACTGCGTGTACGTAATAATGTCCTGGCATGGCGCATGAACTAGCGGAACTTCCCAAGTGCTCTCAGTAGCTTCGTTGCGTTGGTAGAAGATGGACGCTCCTATTCCAGCTCTCGCCGCGTGTGAAGTGCGATCAGTGATAAAGTTTTTAATGCACAGGGCATAGCGCCGATTGAAATTTATCGTCAGCTGTGCCAAGTCTATGGGCCTAACGTCATGAGCAAGCAGATGGTGAGTTGCTCCACAAGGTCGTCTGTGATGATGGTTGGCCTCCCCCTGCGCTCCTCGTCATCCACATTTTGGCGTCCTGCTGAAAATTGTCTGCAGCAGCAACGTACCATCTGCTTGCTCATGACGTTAAGCCCATAGACCTGGCACAGCTGACGATAAGTTTCAATCGGCGCTATGACCTGTGCATTCAAAAACTTTATCACTGATCGCACTTCACTCGCGGAGGGAGCTGGAATAGGAGCGTCCATCTTCAACCAATGCAACGAAGCTACTGAGAGCACTCGGGAAGTTCCGCTAGTGCATGTGCCATACCAGGACATTATTCTATCACGTACATGCAGTCGCTTCGCGCAACATATGGTTTGCTAGCTGTGGGACGAGTGGGAAAGTTACTTTATAGACGCGCCTCGTATAACCAAAGCAATGAATATGGACTTATTATGTAGATTGAGTTCAATGCAAGTCTTTCGACAACAAATTACGGCTCTGAGGTCGAGATTTTGAACTATATTTTATTAAATTCTGTAGAGTCGGCCTGGTTGACGCAGTTGGTACAACGCTGGCCTCCTATGCCCGAGGTTGCGGGTTCAATCCCGGGCCAGGTCGATGGCATTTAAGTGTGCTTAAATGCGAAAGGTTCATGCCAGTAGATTTACTGGCATATAAAAGAACTCCTGCGGGACAAAATTCCGACACACCGGCGACGCAGTTGCGAGCGTCATTAAATGAACCATAATTTAAACTTACTGAAAGATACGTTAAACATTATAATTGGAAGGAACGCTAGAGTCAGTAAAAAATTCTTCGCTCAAAATACCAATAATTGGTAATTATAATATTAATAATTATTATTACTGAAAGATATAAGTTAAAGATTATAATTGGAAGGAACGCTAGAGTCAGTAAAAATTCTTCGCTCAAAAATAATAATTATTACTGAAAGATATAAGTTAAACATTATAATAGGAAGGAACGCTAGAGTCAGTAAAAATTCTTCCCTCAAAAATACAAATTATTACTGAAAGATATAAGTTAAACATTAAATTGGAAGAAACGCTAGAGTCTGTAAAAATTCTTCGCTCAAAAATACTAATTATTACTGAAAGATATAAGTTAAAGATTATAATTGGAAGGAACGCTGGAGCTCAGTAAAAATTCTTCGTTCAAAAATATTAATTATTACGGAAAGATATATGTTAAACATTATAATCGGTAGGAACGCTAGAGTCAGTAAAAATTCTTCGCTCAAAAATACTAATTAACACTGAAAGATATAAGTTAAACATTATAATTGGAAGGAACGCTAGAGTCAGCAAAAATTCTTCGCTCAAAAATACTACTTATCACTGAAAGATATAAATTAAACATTATAA
The DNA here is from genome assembly GCF_040183065.1 of Periplaneta americana. Classification (NCBI taxonomy): domain Eukaryota; kingdom Metazoa; phylum Arthropoda; class Insecta; order Blattodea; family Blattidae; genus Periplaneta; species Periplaneta americana. The sequence goes on along the minus strand of NC_091126.1, from coordinate 69,943,881 downwards.
TTGGAAGGAACGCTAGAGTCAGTAAAAATTCTTCGCTCAAAAACATTAATTATCACTGAAAAACGTAAGGTAAATATTATAATTGGAAGGGACGCTAGAGTCAGTAAAAATTATTCGCTCAAAAATACTAATTATTACTGAAAGATATAAGTTAAACATTATAATTGGAAGGAATGCTAGTCAGTAAAAATTATTCTCTCAAAATTACTAATTATCACTGAAATATATAAGTCAAAGATTATAATTGGAAGGAACGCTAGAGTCAGTAAAAATTCTTCGCTCAAAAATACTAATTATTACTGAAAGATATAAATTGAATATATTAATTGGAAGGAACGCTAGAGTGAGTGAAAATTCTTTGCTCAAAAATACTATATAAATCATTATTATTATTATTATTATTATTATTATTATTATTATTATTATTATTATTATTATCATTATCATTATTATCATTATTAATTATCACTGAAAGATATGTTTAACATTATAATTGGAAGGAACGCTAGAGTCAGTAAAAATTCTTCGCTCAAAAATACTAATTATTACTGAAAGATGTAAGTTAAACGTTATAATTGGAAGGAACACTAGATTCAGTAAAAATTCTTCGTTCAAAAATACTAATTATTACTGAAAGATATAAATTGAATATTTTAATTGGAAGGAACGCTAGAGTGAGTAAAAATTCTTTGCTCAAAAATACTACCTAAATCATCATTATTATTATTATTATTATTATTATTATTATTATTATTATTATTATTATTTATCACTGAAAAATATAAGTTTAACATTATAATTGGAAGGAACGCTAGAGTAAGTAAAAATTATTCGCTCAATAATACTAATTATGGCGCAATTCCACGCACACTGGATACCCGTTTTCGAGCGTACACCAGTTATGATTTCTGCTGTTGTGGATGGAGATACGGCGTAGTGACGACCTCATTTCAGGGGAGTCCCATCATGTGTATTATTTTCAGAGTGGAAAAGCCCAGAAATAAAAGAGGAATAGGTAAGTCCGGAGAGAAGTATGACCTCTGGCCTGCATCTTATATACTGAGCACGTAGTTAATTCTCAAGTAGTGTACGACAAGATAGTGGAATACACAGAATAACGGAGATGCGGACAGCACATCGGATGACCGTTCATTATCACGCGAACGCGACTCCTGCTCTGTCAGCCTGGACGTGCCGGGGCCCGCCGAGAACCTCGCTCAATAATGCGGCTATTAAAGTAGAATGGATTGGACAATTGTTCCAGGCAATACTTTGTACGAGGTCCTAATTAATTCCTCCCGAAAAGTCGAAACTAATGACTAGGAAAGGCGGCGTTATGATGACCCCTACTTCCCTGCGGACCCGCCGCAACTCGTACATAAACTAGGCTATAAACAGCCAGCGGTCCAGCCTACACAACGACGTTTGAATTAATGAACTCATTAATTCACGAGGAAAGTGGGAGCTTTACGACACTGCGGATTATTTAAATTATTTATCTCGTGTCACCGTCCGCAAGTTCCTCCTAGGGCAGGCAAGATCCCTTTGTCATACAAGTTCACAATTACACTGAAAAGAATTTCACATACGAGTTTTAAATTATTTAATAACGTGACTCTTGCCTGAAGCTGACTTCGCAGTAATAAGTCACGCCGATATGCGTTTAAATTTCACAGTCACGAATTTTTCGCTTAATCATTTTCCCATTAACATAATAATTAATAATAATAATAATAATAATAATAATAATAATAATAATAATAATAACAGTAACAATAATAGTAATAATAGTAGTAATAATAATAATAATAATAATAATAATAATAATAATAATAATAATAATAATAATAAGGTAGACCAGGGTAAAATTGTAAACACTTTTCACAGATTTAATAGTACATTATGCAACGAGCCTATAATGGTAGTAATTAAGATGCGAGGATTTTATGAAACGAGCGTAAGCGAGTTTAACAATTTTCATAAGAGCGTCTTAATTACCATCATAGGCAAGTTTCATACGACTTTTTATGGTCGACCATATTTCTAAGTTAAAATTATTCATAAGTATTCATGTTATTGTTATGTGAGTGCAATAGCCTACCTCATAAATTATGAGATGTGCGCAGACGCGAAAGTATTGATTTTTTCCGGGATACGAATGTCGACGAACTTGATATAATCTAGAGAGTAATATAAAAATTAATCTTGAAATTGAATTCGACATTGAAAAACGAGATGACAAATTGAATTTATTTGAATATTATTTACAATTAATGCTAATTATTATAGTAACAGAACATAACCTTCTGCGACAGTATTGGATTTCCAGCCTCCGTAACGTTTCCCTAGTTGTCTTTCGATTGCATATCCGAGAATAATCGAAAACCTGAACTTTAATGAATAGGTGTACTTTAATGACATGCATTAAAGGGCTGCTACCAGGTGTATAATTACTACATTTCGGCATAGTCGAGCATAAAATATATTTCAACATTATACAACCCTCAGTAACGGTAAGCATGACAAAGAAACATTGTGTTATTTTTAGATCTTTCTTTTCCCTGAAAATGGGTTTAAAGAAGAAGGTTAACTTTTTTCATCTTTTAATTGCTAATTTACATGTACCCCACCTGTTTACATTTACCCCTTTGAGAGGGGGTAATTGTAAACACCAATTTTCGCAAGGGCTATCAGACACTGGATGTCTTGGAAAGGGCAACAAAGCTAAAACGGAAGTGGGGAGGACACGTGGCAAGGCTAAATCCAGAAAGATTGGCGTACGCAGCTACAATGTGGGACCCATACACGGGGAAGTGAAGACAAGGACGACCAAGGCGCAGATGGGCAAACATGCAGCGAGGGCCGGAAAACAGTGGGCAAGAATAGGAAGAGATAGGAAAAAGTGGAAGGAACTAGAGTAACACTTAAGTGAAGTTAACATTATATAATCTAAAGTGTAAATAGCTTGTAAGAGGAAGTTAGTGTTAGTGCTATATATCAGAGTGCCACAAGTCTTACTTGGAATGGCTCACCAAGTAAGTTACATCGAGCCACCAGTTTCTTAGGAGGCCTTTGCCCTACACGGAATATTACCGAGCTATTCATTAATTCATTCATTCATTCATTCATTCATTCATTCATTCATTCATTCATTCATTCATTCATTCATCAGACACTGTTTCATAAAAAAGAGCTGTATTCCTTCCAACTCCAGTTTTGGTCATTGGTACATTTCGTCCGTTTAATCTATGATATATGTCGCATACAGGAATTCCGTACCTCTCCTGAGCTTCACGATAACTGTAGTTACTATTTTTCACATCTGTGACAACCCTCTCTAAATCCTCCACAGTGTAGTTAGGTGGGGGTCTCTATCTAATACGATTCCTTGGCATTTTGATTACTGAAAAGTACGAAATTTAACCATAGTAAAACATGTTTACAATTACCCCCAAGGAATTAAAACTATGGAGCAAATGTAAACACGTCATAATTTAATCTACTAAAGTTATGGGAGATCTCAAAACCATTGTAATAAAAGTTAACTACTATACATTACTCATAAAAACACATATTCTTAAAAAAAAATGGCACTGTACGTTTCCTTACAATGACAAACATGAAGGCGAAGCAAAATTCTGTCGCAACTTTTTTTGTAGACTCTTACAAAACATTCGTTCACAACTAAGCAGTTACTCCTATTTGGCGGCAAACTGCTTTGTAGGTTAGCCAACATGGTAATTTAAATATTCCCCGAATTAAAATTTTTATATCTACAATTTTGTATTTTTCACAGCAATTGTTTACAATTACCCCTGTTTACAATTACCCTGTTCTACCATAATAATAATAATAATAATAATAATAATAATAATAATAATAATAATAATAATAATAATAATAATAATAATAATAATAATAATAATATGATTCTAACTAAGCAACAGTTAAGATAGATCTTAACAAGGTACTGAGTGAAATGTACGACCGTAAGTTCTAATCTCAGCTTATATATGTTGTTATTGTTTAGTCAACTGTTTGAAGACGGATCTGAATCTCTCAAGTGATACCAACAAGGCACCATTTGAGGCAACTAAGCCAGAAGATAATGGGAGTAGGTTGGCCAGTTCCTTTCCCCCTTCCATTGCATACATAGCCGATTAGTTACATGTTACACTAATCAGACTTCAGATGCACACAGACAATTGAGGCGGTAGCCCGAAGAAGGGCCCATAAGCAAAAGTCATGTTACGAGAAAACAGTTACTGAAAGATTTATTTTAATGTAATTGCGATTTGATTGCAATTTCATCAAAATAACAATTTGTATACTGTTACAATAATATATGTCTACAATTTTTGTTACCGGTACATAATGTATTCCGACTTTAACAGTGTTATAAATACATAGTAATATATATTTTATTGGAGAATTTTTATAAGCACTTTTCCCAGAAAACATGTTTATTTTATCAAAATGCTTTGAATGTAATCATATTTTAGCAGAAATTAAACATCCGCACTGAACATCGCACATTACGAAGGTTTACAAGTTCATAATAATTTTAGTAAAAGTGTATTTCTTACACATATCTCATAGTTACGTCATAAATTGCACCGAATACATAAAAATAATTAATATCTGTTAGGTACAGAATGCAGATTACAGATTATTCAGTATTAATCTAGAATGGATTCACACTCACTTCAAAGTTTATCTTCAGAGTGCAGTTTACACTTTAGTGCACATCCTGGATGGACTTACACTCACTTTGAGGATCATCTTCACTAATATTTGTCGAGTTCCATAACTACGCAAGGATGCATGGGTTCATTCAATTAGCTACCCTGCCCTATGTTTACAAGATATTGAAACGAAACTATGTAAGCAAGTAGATTTTAAAACGGATAATAGAATTAAACATTCTCTCGGAAAACTGCCTATAGATCTACGAGTTCATTTTTCTGCTACAGTCTCAATTGTTCTTCCTCTGACACATATCGTCAAGTGAGATGTACTGCTTGGTAACAGACGTACATATACAGTAAGTACAGTACAGTATATCAGTAAGAACCTTAATCAGATGCACTGCATATGTTCTATTAATATAATAATGATGTGGCACAGAACATTACTAACCTATAGCACTTTTCCAATGTTCTATGATACGTGATCATTAGGTCCAGGACGTTCATTCATTTGCATATATTTTTCCATTGGCTGTAATTAATTTCAGAATAATTATCTTCACGAATCATCAACATTTAAGCTTATCGAACCAAATTTTATGTAGCATATATCTGCATAATTTGTATTTTATATAAATGCAAAATACTGTATGATATTTATATTACTGCGGCATATTATTATGTTCAAGCTAATTAAAGCTGATTTTATGTTTCATAATTATGCTTAGTCTGGATTTAAAAAAAAGGCATCATATTCTACTTTTGAAAACTGGTACTGAGTGGAATTATTACAATTACTTTTATCGGAAATGTATTAAAACTTTCCTGCCACACCGGTGATTGTGCAGCGTGAGCGTGTTTATCACGTTAACGCTCGGTTGACGAAGGTTTGGACAGCGAATCACATGCTCCAACTTCTAAACAATAAATGTAAGTTTAATCTCCTCTAGTTAGATCTGTATTATTATTACATTTATTTTTTATTGTTGTTATTAGGATTGAAACTTGGACTCTGACTTCAAGAGAGGAACAGAGATTAAGTGTATTTGAGAATAAGTTTCTTAGAAAAATATTTGGGGCTAAGAGGGATAAAGTTATAAAGAATGGAGAAAGTTACATAACGCAGAACTGCACGCATTGTATTCTTCACCCACATAATTAGGAACATTAAATCCAGACGTTTGAGATGGGCAGGGCATGTAGCACGTATGGGCGAATCCAGCGAAACCAAAAATACATATATAGAGTGTTAGTTGGGAGGCCGGAGGAAAAAAGACCTTTGGGGAGGCCGGGACGTAGATGGGAGGATAATATTAAAATGGATTTGAGGGAGGTGGGATATGATGATAGAGACTGGATTAATCTTGCACAGGATAGGAACCGATGGCGAGCTTATGTGAGGGTGGCAATGAACCTGCGTGTTCCTTAAAAGTCATTTGTAGGTAAGTTATTATTAGTATTATATTATTATTAGTTATTTATTAGTGATATATCAAGAAATATAGAATTTTATTAGTGCACATTTATTGGCATTTTTAAAGGTTTTAAAAGGCATACTTGCATTCATAATTACTAGGTTTTTAGGGCATAAACTTCCTGGAACTAGGGACTATTTTAGAAATATCGTAACACGTTATAAAAGTGTCGGAAAGAAATTCATAATTTGGAATAATCTATCGCATAGCGGAAAGAGAATGTTTGCTTGTAAGAGGAAGGCAGAAAATAGGAAAGATTTGAGAATGTTGGGTTTGCAGTGAAAGACCTGTATTTGTACAGAAAGCTATGAGTGAATGAAATGCCTTCTTATATACTGGATGTTTTTTTTTCCATGAAACCGAATATAAATGAAAGGTGTTTCTTATTTCCCCATCTCAAAATCTGGGAACTGTACCCTGAGGATGAAACTTGAAAATGATTCCGTAACGCAGTAGAAATACAATCCCTACGCAGTGCTAAAAAAATAAAATCTCGTTCACTACCTCGGTCTGTTTGCTGGGAAATCGTCAGTTGGCTGACCTGTTTTTCTACACTGCCAAAGTGTGTGAAAAGAGAATGTTCGCTTTAATGCAGTGTGACATACACGAAGCATTTAGTTAAAAATTGTGTTTAGCATGTTCTGTCTGCTTGAAATATCAGCACAACACTGAAAGCTCGCTGTGTAGTTTTGTTGGCGGTCGACTCAGACGCAGCGGCGTAATTACAAACAGATATGCTAGTCGACTTAAACAAGTGAAAACTTGAGTTGCCTGCAAATCCCGGACGGGAAAGTTTCAAGTACGTGCAACCTGGGTCTCTTACCTAATGCGTAGGCAATAGCGCAACTTGCCCCAACTTTGATGCATAGCCCGACCGGATACGCTCCAGTAAAAACAACACCGATCCCGTCAAGTCTCAGGTCCATTATTAAACACACGTGCATCGCCTATCTTAAGTGAACGCTCAACTGTTCATCAACTTGCCGAACAAGATCCGCCTGAACAGTGAGGTCAGAAATAGATTTACAGCATCAAAGTTGGGGGAAACTATCATTTTATAAGTAAAACAAAAACTTACGCAAGTTACAGAATAGAACAACACCTCTGTAGGAGATTGAAGGCTTGCATGTTGAAGGAGTTGTGGACAAGATTTTGGTTTTGTTATCAGTGTATCAAGATTTACTTTATACTACATTTCTCAATTTAATTTCCATCCCAGTTCACCATTAACCTGAAGAGTAAGGAGTGGGTTTTCGACGCTGGAAGCCCGGGTTTGATCTCCGAAGTGTTTAAGTGAAATTTACGAAGCAAAATTGAGATTCTTATAATCACAATCTTCAGTATTATGTTGCATCGCAAATACACTTCATATTTTGCACCATCCATAGCAACTATGGTAGATTAAGTTATGGTTTATTTAACGACGCTCGCAACTGTAGAAGTGTATATCAGCGTCGTCGGTGTGCCGGAATTTTGTTCCGCAGGAGTTCTTTTACATAACAGTAAATCTACTGACAGTAGCCTGTCGCATTTAAACACACTTAAATGCCAACGACCTAGGCGGGATCAAACCCGCACCCTCGATCATAGAAGGCCAGCGCTATACCAAGTGAATGGGTTATTTATGAAAGAGCCTAAGTGTTGAATACTAAATTGTTAGCAGTTTAAGAAAAACTGCTTACTGGCCGAAATATTAAAATTAATGCTGAAATAAAAACTGTATCATAAATACTACTAAGCATTATAGAGTGTGAAACTTAGTCCTCTTCATATATAAATCGATGTATCTACACCCAAAGAGCAGTATTACATTACAAACTCATTTTCACAAAATTAGCGACTTAGGCCCTTTCATAAATAACCCATTCAAGTACACTACCGAGGCCGACCCTATGATACAAAAATGACCAGACGTTTCGGCGCGTCACACATACATGGAAGTGAACCTTGTCTACGACAAACTCAAAATACAGTACGATCATTTAAACCTGACAGTCGCCAGCCATGTGCGCCTGGGTCAGGCGAGTCCATTAAGTTACGCCAAGGGATGTTCAGGTTAGTCTAACGCCTGCAGTCAGAGCGATCGGATGTCACGCATGGGGTATAGCGTTGTTTCCAGTAGAGTTAAGCTGTACTGCATTCCTTTACCGACCGCTCGCCATTATCTCTACTCCGGAACTCTCACCACTACTCCTATTACTTCCTCTCTTTCGCGTCGCTGAGCTGTCAGAATTAAATAATCGATCTTTACTCGCAGCTGTAGAGAGTAGAGAATGTAGAATATAGAATATATATACAGGGTGTTTCTGGGCTAGTGTTACAAACTTTCAGGGATGAGGGGGAAGGGCACATGTACCAATTTGAGATAAGGAACCCTGGTCCGGAAATGACAGAGTCGAAAGTTACAAGCTTTTCTAACACTTGTTTATATTATTTAGGTTATGTTATAGCGTCTGCTATATGGCATTATGGACAGTCACGTATCAGAGATTGTTTAATATTAAGATTTATTGAAAATCATCTGTCAAGTGACGCTGATTACTGGGATTCGGATAACTGAAGTGGAATGCAACTGTTTTAATAAAATTAAAAATGGATCAACAAAGCCTTCTTGACTAGTAACCGTCCACAGAGTTCAAAGAAGAATACCATAGTTAACACAACTAATAACAACAAACCAGCTAATCATAACCCACTACTGCCATCTAGCGTAATATTTGTAATGTTGAGATGGTACAATAATACATTTGAAGACAGTTGTATTTTCCTAAGTAAATTCATATTTTATTGTACTGGAGTGCTTCGTTACTTCTAATCTTTATATACTTTATTCTAATCGTGTAATAGTTAATTAAATCCCACTCGAGTTTTGATTTTCTCTAGATAAATCGAAACCTCTAGTGAGATTACTGTTGATAATTCGATAACTAAGCAGTCACTGGTAACATCTGAGTCAAGTAATCCACTACTGTCACACTTTGTGATTTGTATCAGTTACACATAACTCTCCATTCCCACTCCTCAAAAGTAGACTGAAGTTTTGCGGACTGCGTTCAGCAGTGATTCGGCGTTCCCTATTGCTTTGGACACGCCTGTCGTAGTTTCTGAGTTCGCCTCCCGTTAGTGTAAAATTATTTTTAATTGTAGTTTTAATTGGATTATTCTAAGTGTTATGGCATTTGATAGTAAACATCATTGTGCCTCTCTTGTAAAATTATTATTGACCATAACCTGTGGGCTATTAAATGCGATACCTGGTATATATAAACAAAAACAACTGTTGTTTCACTTCATAAAGAAATTGGAATCATATCAAATATAAATAAACAAGACATATATAAACAAAAATGCCTGTGGTAGGGACTAATATCTCGTCCACAAACCACCTGTATAAACAACTGCCCTCATTTTGTATAGAATTACTTACGGCATAATACGTGGTTTTTGTGTTCATATTCGCTTTGGTTCATTTTGTATTTATCGATTTTATTATTATTTCACTCTTCAGAGGCTGTGATATATCTATAATTGACTCTCCTTTCCATTTTATAAGCATATGCAGACAGTTAGTACACAAAAACGTAAATTTCAGTTGAGTACAGCGAGTATAGATGTCACCTGCGCCTCTTCCTGCTCCCGCTCCCTACAGACAATACGCAGTTTACATAAACAACGCGTAATATCTTTCTTTGCAGCTGTGTACAGTCGTGAATAGTTTGAAGAATATTGTTAATTTATATTAATATTTTAGGTTTTGAACAAAATGAGCTATTCTGTTATCATTGTATTATTTAATTTATGTTAATATTATGCATGATTGCAAAAAATAAACTCATCTGTTACTAAATAATTATGCAAACGGTAGTGTGTAACACGTTTATTTTTTCCCGGATTATTCTTCGTTAAATGTTGACGTCTCGTGCTGCTATGCATTCGGTTGCGTTACAGTCCAAGTTCAACATCAGAATTACGATACGAACTTCCTAGCTGTCATTACAATAGAAATGAAAAATTTTCTTGAAAACAAATTATGGGTTTAATATTATTATGTGCCACATACGAGATACACTATTAGATTCAAAAGCAGTTGTTCACCTGATGATAGTAAGAAAAATTATCATATTTCAGATTTGCTCCAGTAACGTCTTGTGACGTAGAACGAATATTTTCAGAGGAAAAATATTGTTTTTATTTTTTATGAACATAAAATGAGTATTTATTCGATAAAATGAAAATGTTTATCGCCATTTGTTATAACGAAACTACAATCGTAATTGCATACTTTGTATGTTATTTTTTACATGTATGGGTAAATTATTTTAGATTGGGAGTTACGAAGTTCATAATTACAAATTATTGTTTTGTTATATATTATTCGTTTATTTTCTTGTTCTAAGGGCGTGAGCGATTGGAGCACATGTTTAGTTACCACCCGGCTGTACATGTTTGTCGTTCTGGTTCACTGGTATTGACAGCTACGCCATTACTTTTCATTCGGTAGAGTTACAGTCCAAGTTCATACAACTTAACAGTTTTGGTCCCAACTTCCTAGCTCTGTTTATAAGATTTTATTTCAGACTCTCAAACAAAATACAGCAAATTTGAAGTATATAATTATGTGTCTCCTGTTGAACTACGACTTTGACGAGACGAGCATGAGCAATAATATGTAGGAACTTATAAATTGTGGCTAACCCATTCATTTTTCAGCGAAGCGTACAAATGCTCTACTTCGCATATATAAATGTAATTTCCTCGATGAGAATAAAAGCTATATCAGTGACGTAAATAACTAAATACACCAGCCACTCAAGATCAAAACACCACTCCCAATATAAATTAGGAAAAAATTGGTAAGTTCACATACAAACTATTGAACATTCATCTAATTAGTAGTTAACTTAACGCAGACAATTCTTGTATTGCACTAATGTATCAATATTTGGCTGGATTGTGTTAGCATATAAATTTCTACCAATTTCCCTAATGTTTTTATGAAAATGTTTAGAGCAAATCGTTTAACCATTTTGCCATTTATGAAATTAAAATATCCCAAATAAAGATAGTTGCAAATTGTAAATTATGTTTCATTCAACGACACTCGCAAGTGCCGAGGTTATATCAGCGTCGCAGGTGTGCCAGAATTTTTTTCCCGCAGGAGGTCTTTTACATACCACTAAATCTACTGACATGAGCTTGTCGCACCGAAAGAAAATAAAAATTCCATAAAATAAGGAACACAACAACAATTTTACATAATTACGTATTACTCGACCGAGGCCTGTGGAGTCCTGCAGTTCGGAGCGCCACTTGTACTGCTCCTGCGCTCGTAATATGTCATCGCGTTAGTTCAAATTACGTCCGCGGCTCCACTCGCCTCGGTCGAGTAATACCTGTAAGTTTATTGACCATGAGGAGCATTGAAATAACGTCTTATATTATGATGCCGTATATAACGAAGTTGAATGGAACATAATAGGCAATTAGCTTTATTATATCCTTCAACAACAAACTAACAATATCCCTATTCCTTCGTACTTTAGACAGTGTCATTTTTAAATATCATGTAAACTGCTCGCCACTGAATATTTACATTCTGCAGCTAACGACAGACCAAACAGAATGAAAACAGAGTCGCGGAGAGGAGGTGAAGGAAACAGTGATGATAATGTTTACGCTCTAAAGAGCGCATGTTTGGTATCCCTTATTTAAGATAATACACAACAGGAAATCAAATTTATCATCTGTAGTCTATATACTGTCCTAAAATCATCGTCACCGCGATCATATATTATTAAAATTTAGCAGCAGCAGCAGCAGCAGTAGTAGTAAAGATAATAAACTCAGTCCCATATTAATTTCATTTTTTCAAGTTACATATATTTTTCTTAATGAAGTGATATAATATTACAAATTACTTAAGGGGCACTAAAAATATTAACTTCTCACTGCAAACCCAAGGCAGAAATTGCATTAACACCTTGTCCCTTGTTTCATTTCTGTGGTGATTGAGACGAGAATCTGATTCATATGAAGGTTAGACATCATTGATCACCGTGTACACAACCAATATTTCTGCAACACACTGTCATGATTATTTGATATGCAAGAGCGGTTGATCAACTGAATTTTGTAAGCAGAGATTTTTTATCAAGTTATCACAATACTTTCCTTGCGCTCTATAAATGCAAAGTAAAACCTCAAGTATATCCCATTTAAATTTCCCTTTTAAATGCTAATGATGTATTCCCACGATTTTAATATAGTTCAAGCATTTCATTTCCATTTGTAATAGATAAAAATCTTCCGTATCTTCCACCATCTTTTCAGGAACAAGATTCCGACGTCATTTCATGACAATTGTGAGCTAATGAACGCAATGCAAACACAGTCAAATAATTCGGATCTAAAGCGCTTCAACAAAACCAAAATTCCAATAAGTCACTCTCCTACATACATAAAAAGTTTGTCACTACTCATGAAAAATAAATAACAAGTGAAACAAAAATCAATAAATCGGTGTTTCTTCTGTAGAGGACGAGAGTTAGATAGAGTTAGATTTCCATGAACTGGGCACGGAAAAAAATGAATGAAATCCCGGAGTGGAGTCAAACAAGATGTGATAGAAGCTGGTCGTGTAGATTTTCATGACAGTGTACAATGATGCATGCTAATTAGTGCTACGTTGTATGTTAGTTGGTATTTAGGTATCTTGGCTATTAGGTAGGTAGGTAGGTAGGTAGGTATGTAGGTAGGAGGTACTATAGGTATTAGAGAGGTGGGTTTGTAGTCACAGGCAGGTATGCAGGCAAGGATAGTAAGTAGATAGGTAGGCATAAAGACAGGTACGTAGGTAGTGAGGCAGATTATTAAAGAGATAAATGGCCTAGCAAGTGGAGACAGACAGAATAGAGATAGAAAGGCACACGTGCGTGTATGTAGGTAGGTAGGTAGGTTAGGTAGGTAGTAGAGAGGTGGGTTTGTAGACACAGGAAGATATGCAGGCAAGGATAGTACAACTCGCGCAAAAGATCTGAAACCCTGGCTGACGTCACAGGCGAGAAGCGGGGGGGGGCAACGTGCAAACAATAACAAATACGCTCTAAACATCTAACTGAAAACAATGACCTCTTACCTTGACCTGCTAGTCGGATTCTTCAAGCTTTGCTATCCTTTCCATTTTATCGTCATAGCTCAAATCACTGTCATCGTCTTCATCATCGCTGATACCACCGAGATTGATGATAATTGGGTCTATGACGTCATCAAACAGTACTTCCCAGTTCATATAATCTTGTTCAATTTTTTTTTTTTTTTTTACATTTTCACAAAGAGGACGCCAATCAAGTTCAGATATGCTGTTAAATTTCTGCTCATATAGTTCTCTTTCTGAATTTAATTTACAATCTATTTTCTGGAAGCAACCCAGCCCTTCACTATCGACCAAATGTTCTCGATCGGGCTTAATTCGGGGTGATAAAAGGAAAGTCTAAGTTGGATATGTCCGGCATTTTCAAGAATTTCCGTAACAATAGGTCTAATTGCAACTTATAAACACTTTAACTGTATATACACAACTAAAAAGTTATATATTAATTCTATATACACGATTTAAATAACTATATAATCTACATACACAATTTAAATACCAATACCAATATCAATATCAATACCAATACCACATATATATGTATACGCACGCACTTTAACTCTATACACACTATTTTTATGGTACAGTATTACACAAACTTAAAAATGCTACAACTGAATACTTCCGTAACATAATACAGGAAGACTACTACAAGCGCATATTATAGCGAGCAAACGACTGACTGACAAAGAGAGAAATGTTTTGCAAGTGGAATATACGCCTGACAAGAAACCATTATCTACCGTTTAAATTTGAACGGTCTCGAAGCTATCAGAGCTTTCGCGCGAGCTGTAAGTAGATAGGTAGGCATAAAGACAAATACCTAAGTATGGAGGAAGAATTAGAGAGATAAATAGGTAGGTAGGTGAAGACAGACAGATCAGGTAGAAAGACACACGTACGTGTAAGTAGGTAGTAGATGAGTGGGTTTGTAGACACACATGTATGCAGACAAGGATAGTAAGTAAATAGGTAGGCATAAAGACAGGTACGTAGGTAGAGAGGCAGATTATTGGAGAAATAAATAGGTAAGCAGGTGGAGACAGACAGAACAGATAGAAAGACACACATACGTGTACGTAAGTAGGTGGGTAGGTAGTAGGTGGGTGGATTTGTAGTCAGGCAAGGATAGTAAGTATATGGGTAGGCATAAAGACAGGTACGTAGGTAGGGAGGCAACAGTAGCATTAATAGTATTAGTACTAACTGTAGTGGTATTAGTATTGGTAATTTTAGTGTAGCAGTGGCACTAGTAGTAATTTTAGTAGTAGTAGTAGTAGTAGCAGTGGCATTAATAATATTAGTACTACCTGTAGTGGTATTAGTATTGGTAATTTTAGTGTATCAGTGTCACTAGTAGTAATTTTAGTAGTAGTAGTGATGGATTGGTAGTAACTGTAGTAGCAGCAGTGGTATTAATAGTATTAGTACTAACTGTAGTGGTGTTAGTATTGGTAATTTTAGTGTAGCAGTGGCACTAGTAGTTATTTTAGTAGCAGTGGTACTCGTAGTAATTTTAGTAGCAGCAGAAGTAGTAGTAGGCCTAGTAGTAGTAGTAGTAGTAGTAGTAGTAGTAGTAGTAGTAGTAGTAGTAGTAGTAGTAGTAGTAGTAGTAGCAGAAGTGGCGTTAATAGTATTAGTACTAACTGTAAGGTTATTAGTATTGGTAATCTTAGTGTAGCAGTGGCACTAGTAGTAATTATAGTAGCAGCAGTGGCGTAGTAGTAGTAGTAGTAGTAGTAGTAGTAGTAGTAGTAGTAGTAGTAGTAGTAGTAGCAGTAGTGGTAATTTCTTCTGTTATAGTGGTGACAGCATTAGAAACGCAGCCGAATTACTGATACGATCATCATCATAACTATTTACATAAAGTGGAAATGTGCGCTTGGATGGGGTACGTCATTGTAACGAGCCGGCTTTCATCGGTTTTGGTACGGAGCCAGGTGGTTCCATGCCGTTCTGATTGATCCGTGTTACGGGGGAAACAAATCGCATATCTCCGGGATCGTGTTAATATCGGGTCCGCGAACCCGTCATAACAAGCTGGCTCTTAATTGCACTTCCATTTGTCCCTAATTAGAACGACTCAAATTCAAGATGGCAAACATCACTAATAACACACACTGCTTCATTCCTTTAGCGTAGCAACACTAAACTGAATTTTTTCCGTGCATGAGAAAGACTACTCTCGACTCCTCCGTTATATTATTATTATTATTATTATTATTATTATTATTATTATTATTACTATTAATATTATTACTTTTATTATAGGTAACCGTCATAGCTCATTCGGTTAAGGCACTTGTTTGCCGGTCTAAAGTTGCGCTCGGGCGCTGGTTCGATCCCCGCTTGGGCCGATTACCTGGTTGGGTTTTTTCCGAGATTTTCCTCAAACATTATGTGAATGCCAGGTAGTCTATGGCGAATCCTCGGCCTCATCTTGCCAAATACCATCCCTCTATCACCAATCTCATCGACGCTAAATAACCTAGTAGTAGATACAGCGTCGTTAAATATCCAACTTAATAATAAAATAATTACCATTATATTTACATACAAATGAATTTTAGGGAAGCTGGAGGTTCATTGCTACCCTCATGTAAACCGCCCTTTGTCCCTATCCTGAGCAAGATTAATCCAGTCCCTACCATCATATCCCAACTCCCTGAAATCTAATTTTATATTATACTCCTATCTACGTCTCAACCTCTCCAAAGGTATTTTCTCATAAGGTCTCCCAACTAACAGTTTATACGCATTTTTGGATTCATCCATACGTGCTGCAAGCCCTACCCTTCTCAAATGTCTGTATTAACAATGTTTCTAGTTATGTTAGGTGAATTCTGCATTATGTAACTTCCGCCAATGTCCTGTAACTTCATCCCTCTTAGCCCCAAATATTTTCATATGCACTCTTAACATCTGTTCCTCCCTCAAACTGAGACTCCAAGTTTCATAACCATACAGAACAACCGGTAATGTAACTGTTTTATAGCCTAAATGCTAAATTTTAGTTTTGTAAGCAAACTACATGAAAAAAGCTTCTTATCAGAATAATATCAGACATTACGTACATTTACTCTGCGTTTAATTTCCTATCGAGTGTCATTTATATTTGTTACTGTTGCTCGAAAATATTTGAATTTTTCCACCTCTTCAAAGGATAATTTTCTATTTTTTTATTTCAATTTCCTAGGCATACTATGTTCCGTTCGCGAGATACAATCATTTCCTTTATCTTGCCTCATTACCTGCTTCAAGTAAAATTTACATGTTTTCTCTAGTAATTTGTGAATTTTTTATTATTATTGCTGTTATTATTATTTTTTTTTCCTTTATTGTGCTAAAACAGCATGTTCCATTGCATACAAGATTTGCAATACTACATGC
Source organism: Periplaneta americana (assembly GCF_040183065.1). NCBI lineage: Eukaryota > Metazoa > Arthropoda > Insecta > Blattodea > Blattidae > Periplaneta > Periplaneta americana. Next base: position 69,927,178 of record NC_091126.1, on the reverse strand, counting down.
TATGTTTAGGTTACATATTTTACAGTACATAGTTGATATTCATATAGCAGTACATTATTGCAATATACAGAGTCGGTTGAAATAGATATTACAATTATTATTATTATTATTATTATTATTATTATTTTCCTTTATTGTGCTATAACAGCATGTTCCATTGCATACGAGTTTTGCAATACTACATGCTATGCTTAGGTTACATATTTTATAGTTCATAGTTTATATTCGTATAGCATTAAATTATTGAAATATATAGAGTCGATTAAAATAGATATTACAATTATTATTATTATTATTATTATTATTATTATATTATTATTACTATTATTATTATTATTATTTTTCCTTTATTGTGCTAAAACAGCATGTTCCATTGCATACAAGATTTGCAATACTACATGCTATGTTTAGGTTACATATTTTATTGTTCATAGTTGATATTCATATAGCAGTACATTATTGCAATATACAGAGTCGGTTGAAATAGATATTACAATTATTATTATTATTATTATTATTATTATTATTATTATTATTATTATATCGCATTTATTTCACTTAACTTGAATTACCTAACGTATGGACATTATTTGCTTTGCAGAGATGGTAAATAACTTCATTATAATAACATAAATGTATTCCCCTTCAGACATAATGAAGGCGCATCATAGGCGTCATATGGAGGTAGACCTTCAGTGTTCATGACGTCAAATTTATAATGAAGCGGTGTAATTTGTGACATATTTCGACCGTTTTTATGCTCGGAAGAGATTAGGTATTCAATTTTACAGGAGGCTGATGTTGTGGACATTTTTGAAGCAGAAATATCAAGCTGTCACCCGGTACTGAACCTGGTACCTGCCAGTCCGTAGTCAGTTGTCTTACCAACCGAGCTATTCGCCCGTATATTAGAATTATTACCAAGAAATAAATTGTCAAATTGTACATAAGCAAGATGTAATTTATTTTTAATTCATTTAGTGACAATAGGCCTATTCTATCAAGATAAAATACATACCTCGCCGAAATATACATTTTCTTCAGACGGACGACATGAAATAGTTCACGATACAAATTTTGAAAATATCATTTTACTTCATAAACAGGAATGTTTGCGAAAGGAGGCCTCAGACGGAATGGAGCAAAGCTGAGAAAAAAAATATCATTTTTAACATGTCTCTTGCATTATTTCTCAGACTGCCTTTCGTTCCTTCTGATACAATTTTTATAGCCTCCGACTTCTCCACTGCAGTAAATAAATTACGTTTTATTTAACGCCGCTCGCAACTACCGAGGTTATATCAGCGTCACCGGTGTGCCAGAATTTTGTCCCGCAGGAGTTTTTTACATGCCAGTAAATCTACTGATATGAGCCTGTCACATTCAAGCACACTGAAATGCCATCGACCTCGGCCAGGATCGAACCCGCAACCTCGAGCACAGAAGGTCACCTCTATAGCGACTACGCTACCCAGACCGACTCTCCACTGCAGTAAACCACCTCATTATAATATTGAAACTCCATTACGTTGAAAATAGCAGGTGTTATAGCTCATTGCTAGAGTGCTAGACTGCAGATCGAGATTCTTCCCGCTGGAACCCAGGTGCCACATATTTTAAATTGCATTCAATTCTTAATTGTCTCAAAAAGTAATTGTTGAGGTAATTTAATTTGTGTAAGTCTATTAACAAAGCAATAAATACATTTTCAAAAGTTGGCCTACCATTGTTTGAACCACTTTATTGATCGGTTGCGTTTCCTCGAATGTGACTTGTAGTGGGAACAATTGACAGTCGAAGCAAACAATCCAATATCTGTTAACAGTAATTTTAGCACGACTGTTAAAAATACTTTCAGGACTATGTTAAAATACCTTTCTCACTAGTGACTTTTCTCCGATCTTATCGCATTTGTAATATTAAATTCTTTACTAAGACTCTAAGATGACGTTCTATTACACATAAAGATATCCTAAAATTAATATTTCATTTTATAAAGAAAATGTAATTCATTATTAATCCTAGCACAACAAAGGTGCTATACGTCACGTGGAAGTCTATGGGGTGGGGAGCAAAAATTGCCCGCTTTACTTACTTACAAGCGGCTTTTAAGGAACTCGAGGTTCATTGCCGCCGACACATAAGCCCGTCATCGGTCCCTATCCTACGTAAGATTAATCTAGTCTCTACTATCATATTCCACCTCCCTCAAATACAATTTTATAGTATATTCCCATCTACGTCTCGGCCTCCCCAAAGGTCTTTTTCCCTCCGGCCTTCCAACTAACACTCTATATACATTTCTGGATTCACCCATACGTACTACATGCCCTGCTCATCTCAAACATCTGGATTTAATATTCTTAATCATGTCAGGTGAGGAATACAATGCGTGCAGTTCTACGTTATGCAATATCACAACATTAAGTATAATTCTTTTTAATTCAGGTAATTCTGTAAATGACCATTCAAAAGTCGATAATCCTACCATTACTTCTGCAGAGACTCAACAGAGATAGAATCACAATAATGATAACAATGACTATTGCGATTAGAAGACCTAGAATTAGATTTGTCAGAAAGATATTTGAAAAAAGTTCAGTGGGCAAAAACAAATTCAACTTTTTCCATTCACCTGTAACATCATCCCTCTTAGCCTCAAATATTTACCTAAGTACCTTATTCTCGAACACCTTTAACCTCTGCTCCTCAAAGTGAGAGTCAAAGTTTCACAACCATACAAAACAACCGGTAATATAACTGTTTCATTAATTCTAACTTTCAGCTTTTTTGAGAGCAGACTGAAAAACAAAAGCTTCTTAACATAAAAAATAAGAGACATTTCCCATATTTATTCTGAGTTTAATTTCCTCCCGAGTGTCATTTATATTTGTAACTAATGCTCCAAGATATTTGAATTTCTCCACCTTTTCAGAGGATAAATTTTCATTTTTTATATTTACTTGCTACAAGTAAAATTCCCGTGTTTTCCCTAACAGTTTCTAGATTTTCTCCTAACATATTCGCGTCATCCGCATAGACAAGCAGCTGATGTAATCCGTTCAATTCCAAACCTTCTCTGTTATCCGGGACTTTCCTAATGGCATATTCTAGAGCAAAGTTAAAAAGTAAAGTTGATAGTTCGTTTCCTTATTTGTTTATTTAAATATTTATTTATCCAATTATTCATGTATACATCCATCCATCTATTTATTTATTCAATTATTTTTAGTTTGGTCGAGTTAAGAACATCAGGCCTTCTCTTTCACACCACCGAACTATGTTACTACACAATTTATATATCTGGAACATTCTAAAATATAAGACTTCATGAAAATAGCCTATATGAAAAATATACATTTCCATTAGACTAACACTTAGGCTATTTAAACTTCAGACTTTCCTTTACTAAGTAATCAGCAAAGACATACAATTGCAAACCACAAATAGCATATCTGAAAGTGAAAGTCATAAATTGGTTAACTCTCAAGAGCCTCTTTTTCACTCCTTTCACAATTTGTTCATATGGCTAGGGGGCGGGGAAATTGCCCCCACTATAAAAATTATAGACACATTTAAATAATTAATAAAAATTATACCGTAAATTCATGCAATTATGTACTTGAGATTTTAATCTACAACTACTTAAAATCTTGCTTCTTCAGTTCAACAAATACATATATTATACGAACAAAACCAATACTTCGAAAATTTTTGCACCCCTCCCCAGGCAGCGCTAAGGTTAAACGCAGCCAAGAGTGAACAGTTTACTCATGTACAATAAGTAATATATAACGATTTTTCATATTTATTATTCTATGTGTTACTTTAAAATATTTTCTGTTTGTTATTTAAAGAACTCTGTATCAACTACGCAGCTGTCTACTATCGGGGTAATTGATGACAGGAGAAAATATATTTTAGCAGAATGAATATGAGAATTCAATATAAATTTGCTTCAAATTCAACCTTATAGTCGGAAATAACGTCAGAAAGAACCCAACCAGATAAAAAGCCCAAGAAAAACTCAACCGATGCCCGAGCGAAGCTTCAGAGCAAAACGCATGTTTATAAATTTTTTTTTTATAAATTAATGTTCAAAGCTGAAAAATGGAGCTTATTATCGTAGTGCGCTTCACAAACTATATCTATTGTCCAGCCGTGACGCCATATCCGAGCCAAATAACTTACCGTTATGAATTTTTGATAAGGAGTTGAATTGAGTATCACACTTTTCCATTCGGCACTTTATGATGCCTTCTGTCACAAAGTAAGAACAATGTTCCGACCAGCAACTTGAGATGATGCAAACAAACGAAAAGTTGTAGTTATACGAAAAATACTTGGAAGAAGTGTTAAGCTTTTATTTCATTCTTAGGCCTACTTGACAGAATTTTCCGTATATAGAATTTCCTACTGTGAAAAAGTCAAGCACGGTATGAAAACTAAAGGTAACCATCTCCATGCAGGAAGACAGAAAATTCTAGTCACCCGTAACGTAAATGTCACTTTTTCGCAGCCCGAGTCTTATTATGTTTAACACTTATATTGTAGAGACGATAACTGAAATCTGTAGAATCGCATCTAGTTAAACATTGAGATTCACTATTTGGTATAGTCTTACTTTCTTATTTACTTACAAATGACTTTTAAGGAATCCGCAGGTTCATTGCCGCCCTCACATAAGCCCGCCATCGGTCCCTATCCTGTGCAAGATGAATCCAGTCTCTATCATCATATCCTACCTCTCTCAAATCCATTTCAATATTATCCTCCCATCTACGTCTTGGCCTCCCTAAAGGTATTTTTCCCTCCTGTCTCCCAACTAACACTTTTTATGCATTTCTGGATTCGCCCATATGTGCTACATGCCCTGCCCATTTCAAATGTTTCGAGTGAATGTTCCAAATTAAGTCAGGTGAAGAAAACAATGCGTGCAGTTCTGCGTTGTGTAACTTTCTCCATTCTCCTGTAACTTCAGCCCTCTTACCCCCAAATATTTTCCTAAGAACCTTATTCTTAAACACCATTAATCTCTATGTCTCTCTCAAAGTAGAGTCCAAGTTTCACAACCATACAGAATAACCGGTAATATAACTGTTTTTTATAAATTCTAACTTTCAGTTTTTTTGACAGCAGACTAGATGAAAAAAGCTTTTCAATCGAATAATAACACACATTTCCCATATTTATTCTGCGTTAATTTCCTCCCGAATGTCATTTATATTTGTTAATGTTGCTCCAAGATATTTGAATTTTTCAACCTCTTCGAAGGATAAATCTCTAATTTTTGTTTCCATTTCGTACAATATTCTGGTCACAAGACAATCTTATACTTCGTCTTTTCGGGATTTATTTTCAAACCTTTCGTTTTACTTGCTTCACTTCATCAGCATTGACAAGAAGCTGATGTAATTCGTTCAATTTCAAACCCTATCTGCTGAACTTTCCTAATGGCATATTCTGGAGCGAAGTTAAAAAGTAAAGGTGACAGTGCATCGCCTTGCTTTAGCCCACAGTGAATTGGAAAAGCATCTGATAGAAATTGGCCTATACGGACTCTGCTGTAAGTTTCACTGAGACTCGTTTTAATTAATCAAAATATTTTCTCGGGAATACAAATTCGATAAGAATATCGCATAAAACTTCTCTCTTAACCGAGTCATATGCCTTTTGGAAATCTATGAATAACTGATGTACTGTACTCTTGTACGTATTTGGTATCGCCTATCGATTCAATTCACATAACATTAATTTCCGACGAAGGACACGTTAACGCCCCTCCGTTCTCTCAGAGCTCAGCAATCTTTAGAGAGCAATGCTATCTGTGTGCAAAACAACGATACTACGTCCTGCTGCATATTATCCAGACCTGAAGCTATTACATGATTATGAATGCAGTAAAATTTAATGATGGCGAAATGAGCTCGACGATGCAACGTTGAATACTTCCTAGAAGTTCCTTCAAATTGTTTGAGAAAGAAACCTAGCTAGGAAACTTATTCCAATCAGGATTAGAGCCCGAACTGCTGGTATCGTAGACATGTTGACAACAACTCCATAGGGGTGAATTTAATCGTCAACTGGTCGAAGAATTACTGTGATAACCAATAGAAAGGAATCGTATATCTATATTCACATCTGCAATTTAAATTTTTGTGCATTATATTCCTCTTCCAACACTGTATCGGAAATATATTGGTACTGTAACATAAATTATAATTTCCTTCCTCGTTTTATGGACCAAGTGGCCTACGTTATCACGTTTGACGATAAAGTATTGTAGGCTATTACCTTTATATAGCCACCCAGTAAATTTTACGACATTTTCAAATATTGCATCTGATGTTCATTTCCATCATAGCACTGTATCGTCCTACAAGACATACTCGACGGGTTTGCACGTTCCCTCTCACTTACAGACAGTGTGTTTTATCGGGTAGTTACTAATATTCGACCGCACTCCACTTATCTGATTCGACATCTTTCTTCAACTACGGAAGCTACGCAATTTACGATATTAGCTGCATCTGTTGAATTAGCAATGTACGTCCTTCTCTACTCTGTAAAAAGGCAGTCAAGACAGTCACTGCCTTGTTTACTTTTCTTTTGTTTTGTGATGCTTTAAAGCACTCTCAGACACATCGTTAACACAGTTACAGCAGACATCGAAACAATTGCCACTCTTCCAATTGAAGGGTTGATAGCAAAAACCGGACAAGTCCAAAATATTAATTTTTCAGAAAAAAAATAACTGTCCCTCACGTTTCTAATATAATATATCTGACATATTTTATATAGGTATGCCACATATCTGTCCTGCGCTGTGGCGTCGTGGTCTAAGGCATCTGCCTAGGACTCGCATTACGGAATGCGCGCTGGTCCGAATCCTCGTGGGGGAAGACATTTTCTCATGAAATTTCGGCCAGTGTATGGGACCGGTGCCCACCCAGCATCGTGATACACTTGGGGAGCTACGATAGGTACCGAAATCCGGTTGCGAATGCCAGCTATAACGGCTGGGGGGATACCTCCATTCTAGTTGGATGATCGTCCACCTCTGCTTCGGCATGTGGGCGTGAGGCCAGCAGCCGGCTGGTCGGTCTAGGCCTTTCACGGGCTGTAGCGCCACGGATGATATCATATATCTATCAACTTTTTACCAAAGTTTCACTGTTCTCCTTTACATGGTTTCTTGAAAAAAAAACATTTGGACATATCCACTATTTGCAGAAAAATTTGTATGTACACACATTAATTGAGAAAAAGTACATGAAATCATGTTTCATTCGTATTGACAACTGTATCAACATACAAATACTACCTTATATGTGCTTAAATCACACATGTAAGGTCAAGTAAACAGTGTTCATGGATTAGATAATAAACATACTATATATATAAAACACAGTTGTATGAACACTTTACAGAAGTAACATAGTTTTCATCCAAATTGTACTTCTGTCCATTCTTTAACAAGTTTGTTTCATTATCATCAAGGATAACATGAGACAAATTGACTATACTTTCATGAAAGGAATGTTGTGACGAAGAGTTATTGTTGGGTTTTTGCTTTTTTGGTCTTTGAGAAGCACGTAAATTTTTAAGTTTCTTTCTTAATTTGAGAAATTGAAATCTAATTTTATTACTAATGCGTTGGAAGATCTCTTTTTGAAGTACTTCCCATTTTATGGGATGTATAGCATTAAGTATATTTAGGTGACATTTGTATAATTTCAAATTAAGTTCGTCTTTCTGTATGAAAGTAGATTTGATCTCATTTTGTATCCAAGTTCTTGTACAATATTTGTCAATATATTTAGCACCTCGGGAATTTAAGTTCGGTTTAATGTTGACATAATTATTTAGGCTTCAATGCCTCCCTTAAGCATGTTTTATTGAACCAGATTTTTTTATTTAAAAGTTCTATTTGAAGACGCACGTCGTAGCAAAGATTGACCAGTTTTTCTTCTTCACTAGCTTCCATATTTAAATCACCCATGTAAGGTCAATTAAACAGTGTTCATGGGTTAGATAATCAACATATATATATATATATATATATATATATATATATATTGTATGTTTATTACCTTATATGTGATTTATGAAATTAACAACTTAAAGTTGGAATGATTTCCTGAACAAGAAAAAGATTTGTTATGTTTATATTTTTCTCTTTATAAATTTGTCATCAGTCAGTCTTGAAATCTTAGCACGTCAGGTATATCAAGTACCGAAAAATAATTATTCTAACAACAACACAAACTATGCTCAATCAAAAAATATTTATCATCATCATAATCATCATTATCATCGTAGCTATTTTCACACGTCTTGGAATCAGTTTCCCAAAATTATTTATATGTTCGTCGCCTTTAACTTTGGCATTTCTTCCTTTTTTTCTTTCCTCTTCCTCTTCTTTGGCCATTGCATATTTGGACTGAGTTAATTTTTATGACCATTCATTTATAAAACGAAATATTTAACCAATAACATCGACAACAGCTAACATGATAAAACACAAGAAAGCGACACTAATGCCATCTTCATCATATTTTCTAACAAAAACCGGATAAGTTTGTGACTTGTCCGTCTTTTGCTAGAAAGATGTTGGAGTAATCCACTTTTTGCAGAAACGCTACATTTTCAAACACTCATTTCAATGGCACAAATTCAGTTTTTGTAAAAATTTATGTCAATAGTTGCCGCTTGAATTGATGTGAAGAGAAATGTACTACGATCAAAATTTGAATTTTTGGACTTGTCCGGTTTTTGCTATCAACCCTTCAAATCTAAACTCAAGTACTTAGTTGTGAAGCCTGTGACGATCGAAGATATTGGTGCAGTTATTTTCATCTGGTAATCCTGTTTCACCGTATAATTCCATTAATTATTCATATCCATCTCATTATCTCCGTCCTGTGACGAAATGGCCAGTTTAATATACAGACTGGTAAATTAATTATGCGGAAAATTTTATTTTGCATGTACATAAATATTTGAATATGGTGTTTCAGAACGACTAACGCTGAGCAGAAGAGAAAATATAATTTAAATCGCATGATAATTATTTTAAAGGACACATACGTACTTTAAGACGAAACTGATATTTAAGCAATTTACGAATGACTACTTAAAAAATGATTCTGCAGGCTTCCGAGACACATCTCTCAAAGCAAGTCTTCAAAATTCTTTCTGAGTGAAGGTGGGTACAGTAATAAAATTAGCACATAATAGCCATGGATAATATTCCAAACAAGAAGTCAAAATTTCAACATTGTTTTGTCAGACTACCAGATCCTGCACCCGTAAATTTAAGTTAAGACCTGATGATAAAAGTGAAATGAATGAATGAATGAATGAATGTGAATGAATGAATGAAGGAATGAATGAATGAATGAATGAATGAATGAATGAATGAATAAAATAAATAAATAAATAAAAAATAAATAAATAAATAAATAAATAAACAAATAAATAAACCAAACATCAAATTTAGCACAATGAACCATACTTTTATAAGTGTAAAAAATTCAAAGTCAATTTTTTTTTTTTTTTTCATTTTGAGTCTTGATAACTCTCCTTAACAAATTTCTCTTCTTCATGCGACAGCTATTAGGTCATGTCCATTTTCGGCTTTTCCTCTTCACAATTATCTCATAATTCTTCAAACTGAACAGTGAAAATCAGAGTGACATAAGTGGCCAACAGGTTTGGAACTCAAATAGACACGTCTTATCAGGCTCAAATTTTCTTACAAGGAAGCGTGATCGCATAGCATAATTATTTCTCCTCCCACTTCAATTTTCTCATTGTCATTGTAATATAGTCTAGGGGTAGCGAAGAAAAAGTGTGTTTTGAGTAACTAAGGCGATCGTCAGATAATACATGACAAGTCCTGAGACTTGCCTCACTATCATCACACGACATCGATGAGAGGTAACTCCATAGTTGATACGGGGTCGATAAGTAACAGTTGGATTTGTTATACATTTATTATGATAAATTGTGTCTACTATTAAACTCTGGAAACAAATCGGGAATATTTGATACCACAGTCCATTAAATATTCATTTCGCTGTTTTGAGCCTGCTGATAGCAATTTATTCTTGCCTACTCAAATACGCATCAAACTAATTCCCAGATTACATTGAACTGTTCCAATTGTGTACCCTTTATTTCCCGCGAATAATCTCATATAGTAGAAAGATATCAAAATAATTTCATATTCTGTCAATAGACGGCAGTCGATCATTTTCAAGCTTTCTCAAGATATAACATTAATCAGATATGAAGTCTAATATATGTGTACAGAAAATGTTATTCTTCTAATGAAAAAAGTTGCAGATTATCAGCCACGAATTCCACCTTCGATTTTTATTCCACTGAAACTTGAATCAGTAACGTTCAGTTGAATCGGTATGAGTTCTAAGGGATAACAATTTCTGAAGTTAAGCGAATCTAGTTATTGCTACTATACTGTAGTATCGAAGCTTCTTATTTTCAAGTCCTGCATTCTCTTAAGGCTATGCGCTATTGAAAATAGTCGAATTTTGACAAATTCCATTATTTTTTTATTTTCGCTCTAAAAAAATATACGGTTTCATGAACATTTTTTCTCAATATCTTAATAAATAAGTATACTTTTATATAATTCTGCAGTGCTTGGGAAAAGTGACATAAGTCAGTTTCCACAAACCTTTTTTGATAATTTATTTACAACTTACACTGGTTTATGTCGATTTGATTTTTTCTGTATGGATTATTGTAATGGGAGAAATAGTTACGTATTTTTTCCAAGCGAGCAGATGTTCCGTAAGTTGTCAATAAATTATCAAAAAAGGTTTGTGGAAACTGACTTGTGTCACTTTTCCCGAGCACTGCAGAATTGGCAGACGTTGTGTTACTGTACGAGTTATGTGTAACCAAAACTTTAAATTTAATTGTCTTTAAAAATGAATTTTCTACGTTCTCAATGACATGTATTCATTTTATTCCTCAATGGTTAAAGCTAGAGTGATGAAACTTGGCATACTTATTCACTAATAACTCTGTAGTTTTATTGCTAGAGAATTATCCGTAAAGCAGTACTAATTTTATTAATGTTTGAACATGGGAGAAATTACATTATTTTTACAAATGAACAAGTTAAGAGTAGGGCACTACTGATGCTCCATTACACAAAATGCAGTGTTACTTTTAAGGAAAATTAGATTTATTTTTATTTTATTTTATTTTTTTTTAGAAATAGGATTTCTACTAAGAAAAATAAAGAAATAAGTTTGATTTTTTTACGTTTATAAGAAAAGATTGAAATTTACAATGTGTGATTGTGGTATTGATATACATATTCAGTAGCCTAAATATTTCAACTCTCTTGCTAAAAAATTCAGGATTTTAGAAATTTAAGTAGCGCGTCGCCTTAAAGAAATGGAAGACAGGTAACATTAAGAGAGTCTTAGGGCCAAATTTATATTCAGCACTTATCTTAAGGAAACACTTAAGCAGTTGCTTATAATCATTTCCAATTCATAAATCCCACTGAGGTGAACACTTATTCAAATAAGGTAACTTGTCAGCTTACTCAAGTATTTCTTCACATGCACTGTAATCAGCTGATTCAGTGTACATTGGATGATGATAATGATTTTAATGAATCTATTGAGTCCTATAATGAAAATTAAAAAGGTATATCAGAGATATGGAAAACCCTTTAGAGATGTACAACAACCAACAATTTAAGAGGAGATACCGTTTCGACAAGGACACTGTTGTGGATATTCTGGTGTCTCTCATTGAAATTCACAATAGAACCATGAGGCTCACCGATATCACCACTGCTGAAAATACTGGTTGCTTTGGGATTTTATGCACACCATAATTTCAGATAGGTTTGAATCGTTTTTCTTTTTCGAAAAAAATATTCACTCCCCAACAAAGTGTTATTTGCATTTTCGTTTGTATTCTACCCAAGGAATAAGCAGTTAAATTTTGCGTAATTATATAACTTCCATTTTGTTTACCATAAAAATAACTTACAAATAAATTTAAGTGATTTGCTTACAGAAATATTTCCGGACTTTGCATTAAACTGAACTGCAATTTTGTCCCATGTCAATTTCTTCTTTTGGAAACAAAAATTATCAGATTTTTTACTTTCGACGATATCTCTATATTTCACAACTAGTTCCCTTAGCTTACTTCTTTCTTCTTCTGTAAAATGCTTTCTAGATATTTTGTAAAATTTTTAGCTCTATAATATTTAATTCTGTATATGTGTACGATAATAATGTCGATTTAACAATTTGAAGGTGCTGGAAAACAATTGAATGTACGAAAGCGCTCATGTCTAGCCATGTTGTCATATTTCTTTCGATATCAAGGGATTGCTCAGTGCATATGAAAGAGTAGAGTCTCTGCAATACGATTTGAAATAAGTGCTAAGGAAACACTTACTACTTAAGTGCTCCCTCATTTTATAAGCGATGACTATGAATTCGACATTTATTGGTGACTTTAGAACTCTTCCAAGAATACAAATACATATTTTCTTACACATAACAGTTGCTTATAATCGTCTCTCTTCTGTAAGACAGTACTCTAGCATAAATCTGGAGAAACTGAGGAAAGGCTCGAAGATAAGGCTTCTCTTCTGCTTTCGCCGCAAGAAGCATCTGGTTCCAAGGGACGAATATATCATCATCTCCGACAGATGGTGGCGTGCGGGTCTCCAGGGCCACTGATAAATCATCGACTGTCTGATTCCGACCCCTCCCGCGCTAATATCAATTCAAGTAACGAAACTTGTGGCTAGGGTTCGATTCATGGCGCAAAACTTAAGAAACGGCAGTCAGAAATCCGAGGTTACATCTCAAGACGCTGCAAGAAATCATACCCAACGGCGACCTTTCTCCTCTTCCCTTTATCTGTGCTTTACTTCTGGATTCTTACACAGAATAAAAGTGCTTGGAAAGAAGTAATCTTCTTTCTATTCCTTCAGTCCAGGTTGTAAATAAGAAAGTAAATTACGAATATATAGGCCTAATGCTTCTTTCCCTCTAATCCTTTAGATAAAACCCTACGCAATGATGCTTCGAAAGCATCCATGACAGGTTTCTGGGAAATAACTTCCACTTTTCCTGATTTCGTGTTGTCATTAACTGAATATTTAGGCTTCCATGTGAATTGCCAGGGTTAAGATGGTTACTTTCGCACACAGACTCTTGGAGAAAATTGTAACGGTTTTATATTAGAGATGTGGATAATTAACTCTGCAGTGCTCGGGAAAAGTGACAAGTCAGTTTCCACAAACCTTTTTTGATAATTTATTGACAACTTACGGAACATATGCTCGCTTGGAAAAAATACATAAGTGTTTCTCCCAATACAGTAATTCATACAGAAAAAAAATCAAATCAAAATAAACCAGTGTAAGTTACCAATAAATTATCAAAAAGATTTGTGGAAACTGACTTATGTCACTTTTCCCAAGCACTGCAGAACTAAAATTTATAAAATGGTTACGGAGGAAATATATACTTAAATAGCCTATATCTGGAAAAACGTCACACTGTCAAAAGAAAACCCCTCTTGGCCTTACTAGAATTAAAACTGGAATATCAAAATTGTACTAAACATTTTATACATCTTGATTACACAACTTTTAACACTATATCAATTCGGAAAACGTATCACGTGTCTTTCACGTGTTAAATTTTATATTACCTTGTTAATATGTTTCGGCCTGCTATTGGCCATCTTCACAACTGTTTGTTCCTGATCTTGGCGCCTTTTGGTTTTGTTACCTGTGGGGATGTGTTTGTCTAGTGTAGGCCTAATGTGGAGTCAAAGAGTGTGTGTGTTCTGAAATTCAGTTTGTGTTGAGAATTTCATTTGGATGTGTTTTTGTGTCTTTATATTTCGTATTGTTCTAGTGTGTTTAGTTTCTGGCATTTTGGTTGGATGCGTAGAATTTCCATGTCTGTGTTGATGTCTCTGTAGGTGTGGTTAGCATTTGTAATGTTTTCTGCATATGTGGAAGTGTTTTGTAATTTTGTTATGGCTGTGATGTATTCTTTGTAACGTGTTTGAAACGATCTGCCTGTCTGCCCTACGTAGAAGTTGTTGCAGGTGTTACATTTGAGTTTGTATACGCCTGTGTGGTTTATTTGTTTGTTTGTGTTGTTTGTGTGTTGAGATGTTTTTGTAGAGTATTATTTGTTCTGTATGCGATGTTGTAATATAATTTCTTGAATGAGGTTGCAATCTTGTGTGTTTTTGTTTTCGTATGTTAGTGTGATGTATTTTTTTGTGCTCCTGTGTTTGTGTTGTATTCTTATGTTTTTTGTGAGCATGTTTTGCTTTTCGTATTATGTTGTCTATTATGTTGTGGTTGTATCCGTTTTTTGTGCTATGTATTTGATTGTGTTTAGCTCTTCTTTGTAATCATGTTGATTCATTGGTATGTTGAGTAGTCAGTGTTCCAATGTTCGGAATGCAGCTTGTTTGTATTGTGTTGGGCGATTGGATGTGTTGTGTATGTTGTTGTTGTGGGTTTTTCTGTAAACTTTGAATGTGTGTTTGTTGTCGACTTTTGTTATGGTGATGTCTAGAAAATTTATGGATTCCTTTTCGATTTCTAATACGTAGTGAAGCTTTGGGTGTATTTTGTTTGTGTTGATGCAGGTTTTGGATATTTTTTTTAAATATCTCAAAGAATAATCCCCTGAAATTAATTACATTATTTACGGTTCACCCTGTATATTGAAATGCTGCAAGGAAAGGTTTCGTGTTATTCACCGAAGTAATCCTTTTCATTATACATAGTACTGGGAAATTATTGTTATGATGCAAATATAAACTAGAGCTTTAACGTGAAAATGTATTTCCCTTACTCCTGACACTGAATAGAGTTCCTTCTATGAAAAAAGCAGGGCTCCGGTTTTATTCACAATACGTCTTTATTATGAGATTCATCCAGAATAAATCTCCATTAATGCTAAGTATACGTATTTATATAAAATATTAAGTTGCAGAGGAAAAAGTTTGTTGTACGCTCGTCTACGCACACAACGGTACAAGATAGAAAGCAATTATGGTCGTTACATGGAGTACCTTTCAAAATTCACAAGCCAGAACACGTCCAGGCACCTTACCTTCCACGTCTGGGGAATCTCCACAAACTAATTTAATTTTCATACGTTCATTTTGAAGCCGGCAGCCGCTGAGTTGGCGCAATTTAATTGCTACACTCCGGCTGTTAGCAAAACTCTAAACACGTCGATACACTTCTGTCCTACACTGAACTGCTATTGTGTATATGACGATAACAGTTCGCACGCTCTGCAATCAGACTTGGCGCCAGATTAATGGCAAAGCCGTGTCAGCCCGGTTGCCTAGCCCGGTCACTGCTCCAATGTTCGGAGTCACTGTCGTCCGCGATTTTCCGCAGTCATAAAATTAGGCTATATAATTTCAAAGATAGAGGTACAAAGACAAAAATACAGCAAGTCTACAGAATATGTTATCTGGTAGAAAATAGGCAACACTGAAAACTCAGAAAGGTTGAAAGAACTTAAATCGTATTCAAGTTTTACAAAATCATGGCAGTTCCTATTATGCTATAGGTATATAAATTATGTAAAATATAAGCACTACAGAATCCTGAGTGACGAAATGTTTACTTCCAACCGAGGAATTTTCGAGATGGACAAAGGAGGTGACAATGGAAATTGGGATTTCTTGAGAGAACTAGGACCCCCCCCCCCATTTTAACTTCTGTTAAATGAATGGTTTTAATGCACCCATTCCCCAGAAAATACTGCGAGTAGAGTAATGAAATTGTTTACCGCTGTAGGTTGATTGGGTCGTTGCGATATTTGTTACCTGTAATGAAAAAGTCGTTTGGGGTGATTATCGATAGGTCGTTTGGGTCATTCATACTGTGACCAGTTAGATTATGTCACCGCTGCCATATAATTTAGTGTATCTGCTGCTTCCATATGGTAAAGAGTCTTCTCGGGTAAGATAAAAAAATAAATAATAGTATTTACACCAACTATTATCATGTGTATCATTACCTTCGTTTCCATTTTTTTTTTCATTTTTATTTCTGTCAGTTATGGTTATTCCAAAAGTGGATTTTGTTAGAAATATTTATTAGTAGAACCTTTTTCCGAGGTGTTCATTTAAGTACAGGTGGTGTTCCAATAATTTAATTTAAAAAATTTCAAAATTTATATTTTTAGATTTATACTTTTAATTATTTTCACAATTTCAACGATTTTTAGGGGTTTTATTTTATTATAAACAAATATAATGAAGATATTCATGGTTATATAGTTGCCATTCAAGTATTTACATAGAAACAAATATCTTCAATGTATTTCAAATTTATTTTATAGCACTGTGATTTTCACTGCTTGAAATTTGTTTTCTACCTTGTCAAAACTATACAGCATTGAGGAGTTTTCCTTGAAATGGAAGGGATATGTTTTCTCATAATGTCACAAATAAGATATTTTAAAATTCATTAATTTTCATATACGCTTTCAACAAAACGGAACGGGACTTTTGAATCGCACTGTTTTTAAAAAGAGGAAAATTATTTTAATTTTTACATTTTCTGAAATCCATAGTCAATAACATATAGGCTACAGTTATAAACATTCCAAATGCTTAACAAAGTTTGGTGTATGATTTTGATTGGGGTAATTGTATTACCCATCTTGGTAGTAGTAAATTAAAACAAAAACCTTGGTAGCAGCAGGGTTAATGCTATATAATCATTACAGGCCTGGATACACACACTTCATTCATTTTGATAAATTTAAACACTTCTCTCCAGTGTACAGTACGATTATTTAGTTCTGACAGTCGCCGGAGATGTGCGCGTAGGAACAGGCGAGTCCATTTAGTTACGCCAAAGGGTGTTTGGTTTCTTCACTCGCTTGCCTTTACAGACTGCTCGCCCTTATCTCTACTCCGGAACCCTCCCCACTCCTCCGATTACTTCCCCTCTTTCGCGCCGCTGAGCTGTCAGGAGTAAATAATCGGTCTGTACTTGGATGAGAGTCTCATAGGTTGATACAAGCAGAAATGTGTTTAAAAGAACATTAAATTCGAATGGTATTATCAATATTGCAGCATTAACCGAAAGACGTGGCTCATGCGTTAATCTTGGAACTCGCATTCGAGAGGTCCGCGGTCCAAAACCTCGGACTGACCCACCTGAATGTGTTTTTCCGTGGATTTCCACAATTAGGTAAATGTCAGGTTGAAAATTTCATTGCCACGATCCTTTTCCCTTCCTCTTCCCTGTAGAAAAAGGTTTTTTAGATATCATATCATATATCATTCATCTTCATCATCTCATTCCTCGGGCATGTTCAGGTCGTGACGTATGTCTTCGTCCGCTTGCAGGAGGGACGTCCTCTCCGAAACCGTGTCTGGGTTCTGAGCCTTTCGCAATATCTATGCCAGGATTCTTTTCTTAACAGCACTTCCAAGGGTGCTTTGACACCTTAGAAGAGCTGTCGGAATGGATCGTACTGAAGGGTCCTCCCTAAACCGACCCCAGCCACTCAATAGCACTACCACTAGCAGTATTTAACATTTTAAAATATAAAAATTGAAGACTTGGAGACACGGAAATAGTGACAGGCGTCCTCATGCATAATACAGTAGTCTACAACGTTATTCTTTCGGCTCGAAAAAGAGATGCTATTGGTAGTCAATAACCTGATACCATTTTTGTTACATAAATGACTGTGTAACTACACAGGTAATGTAAGAATATCGAAACTTAAAATTATTTCAAAGAGATCTTTTCGCATTATACTCCCTTGCCAGTGAAACAGGTTTCGATTCATTTGGTTCCAACATGGCGGCCAGCGTTGCGTCTTTGCTTCATAATGATCAAAGGAACCGACATCTACTTTCCTTTCTGTGTATTACTTATTCTCTACATTGCACACATTAATATACATTCAACCAGAACTGGTAACTCGACAATGCACGATTCAGCACAGCTCTCAGATCGGCTCTGGCTGTTTCTCTGAGCCTTTTCTCCGAGAGGAAAAGCGTGCTCCGACGTCACAACTCGTTCAGTTGGAAGTGACTGATCTGGATGAATTCAAACCATATTGATGTACTCAAATTTACATATTTTTATGTAAACACAGATAAAACGTCAGATGATAAAGGTCACGATGGATACAGCTCCAACATTTTGATATATGGAAAAAGAATAATATACATTTTACGAGAAAATCTCTCACACTTCTCTAGAACAAGTCTCAACTATTTTATATAGGCCTATAATGTCTTTGTAAAAATATTTATCTTCTATACCAAATAAAAGTATCTGTTTCTAAAGAGACCATTCCTCTCTCCTAGGAAGACTGTTAGTTTACTTGTTAAATTCTCAACTTAATATGTTTTCTTCTTAATAAAAATTAACTTAATACGCTAAAAGTTAGTATGAAGTCCTGCTGAATTATTATTAGTTCAAAAATATTAAGCCATTTTTTAACGTTTATACATACAGGGTGTTAAAAACAGTATCCAATATATTAGGACGTGATAGCATGCATTAAACAAGACAAAAATGTCTAATAAACATGGGTCCTACAACACATACTTTTTCAGATCTGAAGGTGCTCAATGTGACGTTCATTCACTGCAGTGCATTCCTCTGCCCTTCGGCGTAAGAATTCACGCACTCTTTCAAATTGACCTGGTTGTTCTTGATAACCAAAAGAATAGGGTATTTAGATTTGTGGAACTAGCAGGCCAAGGTGTGGGGCCTTCCCAATCACTCCAGCGTCAGTTGTTCACGCTCATTGCCGAAAAAATGTGCTGGAGTGCTGTCATGCATGAACCACATCTGTAGTCTTTGCTGACATGGCACATACTCCAGCAAGGTAGGCAATACGTTAATAAGAAAGTCCTGATAACGAGCCCCAGTTAATTTCTGTAGTAGCACGTACGGCCCTTAATCTATCGCCAAGAATGCCTGCCCATACACTGATTGAGAATCGGTGCTGATATCTTATTTCTTCAACTGCATGGACATTTTCATCAGCTCACACATGCTGATTACGAAAAATCACAACACCATCTCTGCTGAAACATGTTCATATCCCCAACAAGACTTTTGTTTTCAGTATTCCTTGCGACGTATCAGTATTCCATGCCAGGAGTGTCAACTACGGTATGATTATCTGGTAACCTGCTGTATTGTAGGGCAGAAAAATGCATTGCCATAAATGGACGTAACATTGCACACCTCCTATGAACAAGTGTTCAGATCTCAGAAATAATGTGTTGTAGGACCCATGTTTATTAGACATTATTTTCTTGTTTTGATGCATACTATCACCTCCTAAAATATTGGATACTTTTTAACACCCTGTAGATATGTCATGGCTAAAAATTGCTGTCCCTTCTTCATTTGGATGAGAAATGAAAATTGATCGATCTTAGACAATATAAAATTCTGCTAGTTCGGCAACACTTTCCGTCATAGTGTTTTAATATTATTATTAATTAATAAACAAGAGTATTATAATCATGTTTCTAATATAGGCCATTCTAAGATATCCATGAATACGTATTTCCATAATACATGTTATTCGTAATGGAGGCACGTGTGCATGAATTGATGAAACCTGACTAAATGAGATGGCATTACAGAAATTACTCTTGCAAAGAATTTAGAAAGACAAAGCCTCTTTCAGACGTCTCGAGATTTTCTGGTTAGACGTAAGTGCGTGTGACAACAAAATGTTCACAGTAGATTTTCCAAGTCTTTTGGGGGCATCAATTATTCGGAGGTCTCCGCCATGATCTTCAATGTTATAATTCAATATTTATGTGGCTTATTAAGAAATTAGAATTGTTCAGTTCTCACTCGTTCGTTCTGCAGCTCGTAGTGAACTATGAATTAATCACAATATTTAATGGAGTGGCTTTGAGTCTCACTGTTACAAATTCCATGATTTCCTTAAAAATAACCCCTACTTGTCTATACTGACAGTAACAATAAAACTCATCGAACAGTACTAAGATTTGGTCTGTGGATAAGCTTCGGGGCTTCTACCGCGTTGTCTTGATGTTGACGGCTGACATTTCGACCGCTGTGTTGTGGTCATCTTCAGAACAGAGACTATATATATACGAGCTCGCAGACTGTTTCCTTATCCAACTGCTCTGAAGATGTCCACAACACAGCAGTCGAAACGTCAGCCACCAACACAAAGACAACGCGGTAGAAGCCTCGAAGCTTATCCACAGACCATGTACACCAGCCGCGGAAGCCTACGCGAACACAGCACTAAGATTTGTTTTCATTCTATTTAAATAGAATTTGGCATACGCCACAAATTAATATCCAACTTATATTTTGTACGTGTATGAAGCGGAATATAAACCTGATGGATCACAACACCATTATTCCTCCTTACGGTAAAAGCTTCTGTATTTACCGAATTGTTAAGAATGTCTTCACACGAGGGAAGATAATATAAATTAATAGGCCTGCATAGTATGTCTTTTATACATCAATGTACGACGGAGTTATGTGTACAAATGAAAAATAGGGATCCTAGCTAACGTAGGCCTACAACCAATTTCAAAGTATGTTTTCTGAAAATCAGAGTAACATTGACAATACTAACAAGGAGAGGACACGCTCTGTATATCACCGAATGCAATAAGATTGTGTGAGATGAAAGTACAAGACGTACTGTTTAAAGTCATACCTGATATGGGTGGCCAATGACCCCTCGTTTTGGAAATATTGGTTATTGTTTGTGACATACTTCCGTTAGGTGCTTAATAGGGAGGCATTAGCCTGCGTAATAGCGTAGCCCTTATGGCTAGATGCCGAGTTGTTATCCAAGCAACCTGAGTTCGAATCTTAGCTGGTTCTATATATTTTTTTCTTTTAATAATGATTAATATTGTGATAACAGTTATCTATTTACATACCTATATCATATTTCTCAATGTATTGACTGCTTCGTCATGTTTTAAACACATTACTAATTAACTTACATTGTATTGTAAAGGATAAACAATGAAATACTGCTCACGTAGGAAGGTAAGATGTGTCACTGGCGTCTATTCTATTTCTGTAGCAGCTATTCCATTTCATTTTGTACCCGATTCATTATGATGTCATAAAAACACACAAAACATACATATTTCCTGCACAATGCATAGCAAATTAAAGAAGGTTGTCCACAGTCACACACATATTTCCGCACTTCTGCTGCGAAACAGATATCCTTCACATTCACGAACACTTCTCGTTCGTTTATCAATTTTGGTGCATACCACGCATATTTCAACATGACTTTTAATATAGGAACTGACAACTGAAAGTGAATTAAAATAATAATAATAATAATAATAATAATAATAATAATAATAATAATAATAATAATATCAAGCTTTAAAAAATGAGGAGGCATTAGGATTCAAACTCGGGTTGCTTAGATGACAACTCAGCATCCAACCACATGAGCTACGCCCTTACACAGTCTAATGCTTCCCTATTAGGCACCTAACGGAAGTATGTCATAAAGAATAGCCAATATTTCCAAAACGAGGGGTCATTGGCCACCCATACCAGGTATGACTTTAAACAGAGTGTCTTGTACTTTCATGTCACAAAATCTGATTTAATTCGGTGATATACAGAGCGTGTCCTCTCCTTGTAATTTAATTTCTGGTTGGTTTTTATCAACCGATGCATGCGAGGTGCGAGGCCCACCTCTTACAAATCCGGACTACGCGAGAGATAGTGAGTGGTTTCTATAGCTGCGAGGTGCGCAGAACTCGCATCTTGCAGCTATAGAAACCACTCACTACATCTCGTATAGTCGGGGTTTGTGAGAGGCGGGCCTCGCACCTCGCATGCGTCGGTTCAGGAAAAACAAAGTTTTTCAGAATATTATAGGTTCTACTCCATTACACGCATAATAAAACAGTTCATCTCATTTGAATAAGAACATTATTAGAATATACACCTCCGTTTGTTAAGCGTCCTTCACGGATCCCCTATAGCCTATTTTGATTAGTTCAATATAATTATTGTTATTGTATGTAATTTTTGCTTGCAATAATAAACCTAACTTAGTAACAGTAATTAGTAACTTATTAAAAATACAAAATAATACAATAAAAAAATCAACCCTGCCAGGAAGCGAAATCTGGTTCTGAAACCAGAAGTCTTACCCTACGCTACACCAGTTCGCAACACCTGGTGTATTGTAGACATACATCACAGTATTGTCTTCGAACGCAATTAGTTTAACTTAAAAACATTACATTTAAACTACCAAGTGCCGGCCAATTCTTTTTAACCAAATTCTATCTGTCCCTGAAATGGTCGGATTTCTTGGCTTCAGCGCAAGAATTGCGAAGAAAATAACTGTAGCTGGATTGTATTCAAGTACTGTACTGTGAATTCTCTGTACAGTGTCCTCTGTTTCGCATTGTGAAGTAAGGTAAGACACATGATGTTTACAGTACGGTTAGTTAGTCCTGACAGTCGCCGGCAAAGTGCGCCTGGGTCAGGTAAGTCCATTAAGTTACTCCAAGTGATGTTCAAGTTAGTCTGTCGCTTGCAGTCAGAGCGATCGGACGTCACATATGCGGTATAGCGTTGTGTTTTCAGTACAGTTAAGCTGTACTGCATTCCTTTACCGACCGCTCGCACTTATCTCTACTCCAGAATTCTCCCCACTACTCCTCCTACTTCCCCTCTTTCGCGTCGCTGAGCTGTCAGGAATAAATAATCCGTCTGTGCATTGCGTACGTCAAGCAGGCGCTGGTTTTGAAAGCGTGCTGCGCGACTGACCCGTTGTCAGGCGTTGAACTAAATCCTAGAAAACCTATGCGCGCCACGCTTGGTGTAACGAAAGTGTGATTTGGAAGTACGGGATTTTCGACAAGAACATGTGGTAGTTACAGTCTGAACTTAAACCCGTGCATACAGAAGTGTTTTGCACGGAAATAATACTTTCCCCATTTGACATTTGGGAAAATTTTCATTATAGAATATTAGTTCCTAACTTATTTATGCATGTTTTGATGTGGTCTATTACGCCCTCGTCATCGAAGACGGCATTTAGTATTCATCCTATATATAACGACAATGGTGTCCCCTAACCTTTGTGTAATTGTTTCTGTGGTATTTGACGTGATTATTTAGTAGCTACACTAGTTACATTTACTGTAGACAGAATAAATCATGATTGAATAAAATTAATGAAAATCAAATCAACTCAGAAAGATTGGATAATTTCTTGTCCTACCTTGAACGACGAGCTTCACGATGGCTTCGGGCTTCGGGCGATTGTTGACGAGACAACTGTACTCCGCGCTATCCTCGGCGGTCACGGGGTGAAAGTGCAAGGCGAAAGTGTCCGGGAGCAGTGTGATGCGGTGCCGATGCTCCCACACGGTGGTGCTCTCCCCCATATACTCCACGAGCTTGATGTGTGAGCGCCACTCCAGCATGAGCACCAGAGAGTGCTCGGTCACTCCCGGACACGCTAGAGTGACATTAGACCCTGCTTCCGACAGCACGGTCTGCAGGGGGATCGCAGTCACATCTGCAAGAACACAAAGAACATCATTACTCGAATGTCCCGTAATGTTCTTCGTCATGGCAAATAATGGATGGAGAAGTCTGTAAAAGAGACACGAGATTAGTTGCAAAAAAACATTCTCAAGTTTGGCATAAGTAACTGTACGTACGTTTATGTGGGATGTTTAACAGTAATAACTGAAGTCCATTGTATGGTCACAGATCCAGTGGAAACATGTTAGCTATGTACAGAAAATAACGTAACAGTACGCTGCAGGTTAGTCCATTTAGTTTCTGTGGTCCGTCCCAGGGATCTGTGGACTAACTTCACGCATATGGTGCCGGAGTGTACTGTGGGCAGCATCAGCTCGAGGCCGCTAAGGGATAAGATACTTGTGGTAGAAGGTAGAGTAGACTTCAGATAGAAATGACCCAATCCCTGCTAGCTTCGTTGAACCAACACCTTCCCCCAGAACGATTATTGACCCTAGCCCTCCAACATACCACTTGAGCAGAGATCTTGTTTCGTCTTTCTACTTTACAGATTCCTGCGACGGACCATAGCATAGTATGAGAGCACAGCTGGTTAGTTACTGGGGTTTAAAAAGGGCGCGTCAGCTACTCTTGCTCTTTGCGCCCTTATCTAAAATTTTTCAAAAACAAAAACATAAACAATACAATAGGCTAAATGTCAACACTAAACTAAAACATGTTTTCACAGTAAAAAGGAAGTATACAAATGGAGTATCCACAAAGTGATTCGTAAAAAATCATGAAGTGAGCAGTTCTCGGACCCTAGGTAGTATTTAAAAAGAAACAATAAATTAAGACAAATACCACAACAGATGAATTATGTGGCGTATTTCAAACCAATAAAGTTTTAAAAAGTATTCGTGTGTAAAATTTCCGAAATGTCAAGTATGTTAGAAAAATTTATAAAACAACGAAAGTAACCTCCTGATGTAAAAGTGTCCGGAGGATAAGCAAAACTAGTCAAATCACCCTGTCAAGTCCTGTATTCGATAAAAATCTCAGAACTGCAATTGTACAATTAAAATCATCTGCAAGAGCATCACGCAGAGTCGGCCGAATTCCACATTGTCGACAGTCACGGCCATATTTCCTCAATGCAATAAAGAAATGTTCGGCCGTAATTGGTACATGGCATATCTCACACTCCGGTTGAGATTCGCCACTTAGGGGGTTTCCATGTGTCAGCCGACAGTGGCCAATCTTCAATCGGCCAACCCTCTTCGTGTCGTGACGCTCTTGTTGACGAATCCAAAACTGGGACGGTATTCTTTATACTTCATAATCTATTTCCCTCTTGCGCAGACCATTCTCGTTCCCATTGTCACCATATTGTATATTTCAAGTAATTTTGAATATCTTGCCACCTCTAGCGCCAATACACCTCAGATTCATTCATAGCAACATCCCTTGCTGCAGCATCCGCGGCCTCATTTCCTGGAATTCCTACATAACCAGGAATCCACACTACAACAATCTCAGAATCAGAGCTTAGGAATGTGTGGAAGCACCGCTAGTAGACAAGTTGCGTTTTCAGTACTTTTCATTTTCGCTACTCGGTTCTTAGGCAAGTACTTCAAAGATCTGTCCACTAGATGACTATTTTGTATGTGGAACTTAAACAGTGGCGCTGCGATTTTATGTTGTTACTATGTGGGAAAGAGGTTGACATACTTTATGACTTTTTTCCGTTTCTCTTTTTCTGTTTTTTTTTTTTCTGTTTTTCCGCTTTTCTTAAACTAGTACGTAGAGAAGGCGGGACTCGAACCCACAATCGTTAGGACCAAGCGATAGAGACATGCCGTGCCCCTACCGCTTGAGCCATCCAGGTCGGCATGACTAAAATAAGAGGCGACCGTACTGCACAGGTGACGTAACAGAGACGCGCTGTGCATTAGTACAAGCAGCTGCCGTTCCACAAACAGACTGGTCGGCTGTAATCGTCAAAGGAAATATTCCCTGATGCACTTCTAAAGAGTCCTCTGAAGTTAAGTATTTAGGCATAATTTTCGATAATCATTTAAAATGGAAGCAACACATTAATTACTTGTGTAATAAATTACGTAAAATAGTATATTATTCTGTTTTATTGAGGAATTACTTGTCAATAAGTTTATTACGTAAAATATATTTAACTTTATTTCAATCGGTAATTATGTATGGAATTATAGGATGGGGTAGCTCATTTAAATCCAATTTTAATTACAAAAGAAAATAATTAAAATATATCTTCATAAACCTATTGATTTTCCATCTCGATATTTGTTTCTAAACTTTAATGTACTTAACGTAAGACAAATTTATTATATTGTATTAATAAAATTCATACATAAAAATCGAAAAAAAAAATTGAATTGCATTCTCATAGTTATGAAACAAAAGGTATGAATTCTTTAACATTATTAGAACCAAAATGCAACACTGTTACAGTATTTAATCATAGTAGTAATTTAGGCCCAAGAATATATAACAAATTTATATTTAAATATCCTAATCTTGTCAATTCGAACAGTTCTAGTATTAAATTTAAAAAGTTATGTATGGATTTTTTAAAAATTGAAAAATTGTAAATTTAAATTTATATAATATAATTGCAAATTGTATTGTATAACTATTAATTATAATTGTATTGTATAATTATTAATTTCAATTCAGGAATCTGCCCCTGAGCACGAGTTCTACTCTTTCAGGGGCAAGCTAAAGTTTCTCTGTATATTTTATATTACAATTATTAGCAAAATAATAAATAAATAAATAAATACATTAGAACACTTACAGAAAAAGTAAATGAACACCAGCAGCATTTACCATTTCTTCAATGTTCTAAAGAAAAGTTCAGAGTGACCTGCAATTGTAGCATAATGGATACTTTGGGCAGTTGTTCCAATGTAGAAATCTGAGATATTTGAGACTTCAGTTTTCACAAATTCTTATCTCTGACGTTGCTAGCTCGCCCTCCCCAGTAGTTTTACCAAGTTAATTTAGCACACTTTTTCTACTTTTATTGTAATTCATAATTCAATTTCGCATTTGATATTATCTCATATTTTAGTGTATTATGCGATACTTAAATGTTGTTACATCAGATCAAGTTAGTCTAAACTGTTATTTTCAAATTAAGTAAAATGTATACATAATAAATCTCGAATGTCAATCTTACTAATGTTATTAATTACAATTATAACGAGTACGAGTATTACCCTGATTTTCAATATATTTGTTCATTACTCTGTAAAATTGTAATCTACCGGAAGAATTTCCACATTACGACTCCTCACCTCAATTTCCATGATTATAATTGAGCAAAATTCTGTAACTTTTTGCCGTCGCAATAATAATAATAATAATAATAATAATAATAATAATAATAATAAATATAATCATTTACACAAACAATTTTAGAATCAGAGTTTTTTATATAAAAAATGACGCTTTGTCAGGACAAAGGAAAACATTTATGAGAAATATTTTCATGCTACTCAAACCTTACTAAGAATGAGTATCAACTAGGGCACCCAAGAAACAGTGATAACATCTTTATTAGCAGACATGTTAGGTTTTCAACAATTCTGGCATTTCTAAGAAATGCCGTGATATTTTACCGACAGTAGTTGTACGTGTGTGCAATCATACTACAAAATCAGTTGTCATACGAAGTGGAGCTAAGAAGTTGTTTTAACACGTAATTCTGATATTAAGTAGGAGTTATATAGGGTGCGACAGTGGGATATGACGGTTTTTATAGCCCTGTTGTGGGACACTCAGGACAAATTAATAGGAAACACATATATAGGAAATAATCTAGTGAAATGCAATTTATTAATGTCTGATTACTTTTTAAAAACTACATTTCGTAAGTAGCTTCCACGGCAACGAATACATTCCTTGCAATCTACTATGAAAGTTCTGCATAACTCTCCCCAACAAAACAGTTTTGTTTCATCTGGATGATAGTGCGAGGCTTGTTGCGACACACCCTACTTTTGAGATAACCCCATAGCAAATAATCTTCCGCAACCAGGTCAGGAGATCTTGGCGGCCAGGCAATGTCTCCAAATAGTGAAATTATTCGTCCAGGAAACATGTTACGCACAAGCAGCTCATTAAACCATGAGCGTGTTCGGTGATTAAGTCCTATGGGGTTATTTCAACAGGGCTTGCTCCATCATCCAGCTGAAACAAAACATAAGGAACGAACCTGTTTTGTTGGGGTGAGTTATGCAGACCTTTCATAGCAGATTGCAGGAATGTTTCGTTTCCGTGGAAGCTACTTACGAAATGTAGTTTTTAGAAAGTAATCAGACATTACTAAATCTCATTGTACTAGATTACTTCCAGTATGTGTTTTATTTTAATTCATTCAGAGTGTCTCACAACAGGGCTACAAAAACCGTCATATCCCGTGCCATGCTGGTGTTACGTGGACAGAGTATAAAACGAAAAAAGAACAAAGTGCTGAGACTAGTTAAAGTTTAATTGTGTTAATAAACATGTCACGAGAGTATCCACGACAACTATATCAGTTCGCCTGGATTGGCTCACCAAACGAGTACACATGAGCCACCCCCGTAAATAGGATCTTACCCCCAGCGCAGGAGGCCTTTGCCCAACATTACTAGCATTAATTCATTTCAATGGGAATGACATGGATTGATGTTTATTCACTTAGTTATTTAACAACGCTATATCAACTACTAGGTTATGTAGCGCCGGTGGGATTGGTGATGGCCAGATGGTAGGCTATTCGGCGAGATGAGACCGAGGATTCGTCACAGATTCCTTGACATTCGCCTTCGCCTTCACAAAAATAAACATATAGAAAATTTGTAATTTTTTCCAGCCTCATTCACAAAATTCTATTTTCCTCCATTTTAAAAAAGGATGGGTCAAACTGTTTTTCCAAGCATGTCTTCAACTAGAGAAATAAATCAGTTATTGGAAAACAATATAAATTATTCCTTGCAAAGAAATATATTTATTGATAAGTGCATTTATTGATGCATGATAAATTATACAAACTCGTGTACACAAGATCCTTCGCACGAGCCCGTACGGCCATTCGTGCTGTAACTATGCACAGTTTGAATCTTCAAAGAAAACAAAAATAATACTACTAATAATAAAATAGTAAAACAACAGTTATTATTACTACCGTTATCATTAATTATCACAATTACAACTAATCTAACTTCAAACCAAATTTCACAAAAATAATAAAAATAAAATAAATGTAAGATGAAAAGAGAGAGAAAAAACACAGTGAAATATATATATAAACAATTCAATTCCTTATTGAGACTGCACGAAATAATCCAACTAATAAATATAAAGGTAATACATAAAAAAACATACACACGCGATAAAATACAAATAGAAAAAAAAGACACAATAAATACAAAAATAACATTATCCACTAATTACTTCATCATTCCAACACTAATTAATAACTCTTTCCCTTATTTTCTCGGCTCCCTCCCCCTCGGCCAGTTCCACCCTCAACTGTCGAACTTTTTCCATAAATTTTCCCACACTGTCACAAAAGTTACCGTTATTTAACATATTGTATGTTGCCAAGTGCCCCCTGCTAGATGTAATGAATGACTCTGGCAGGAATCGTTTCCTCAGAGCTTCTGTGGCTTCACACTCCGACAAAATGTGGTGTGATGTCTCGCCTTTACCGTAAAGAGGACATATTCTCGCCCCCTCTTCCTTGACGGTTTTAAGTGCCCTCCAGGCTCCTAGACGAAACCAGATTAAACCCAGTGTACCTTCTTTGCTACCTCCATAGAGATAAAGTTCGGCCCCCCAATTTGTTTTTATCATCGATTGGATCTCCAGAGCAACCTTATCCCTACATTCCCCTTCTGTTATTTGCCTGTCTATATCCTTCAGGCGTTTCTTGACTTTCCGCCAGACATTTCGCTTGTTCCTGCAATCTTCCCCGATTATAAATCCCATGCCTATTTCCTCCAACCCTCTGCATAATCTACCTGCCCAGGTTACTTGGTTTCTCCTCTCGAGTTGCTCCCTATAACAGACCGCTCTAATAAGAGACTGATCTCCATGCACAATCCTCAAGTAGTACTTTAAAACTTTTATCTTGCATTCTATTGAGTCTCTATGGTGTCCGAATTCTCTTAGGATTCCGCTGTTAGCCGTTCCCCTCCCCACCCCCGCTATCCGTTTTAAAAAGTCGCTTTGTACCTGGTTAAGTTTTTCCGTTGCAAAGAAGTATATAAACTTTGTAATACATAAATATACAAGGGACAAAATATAAAGCAGGTAAGTTGTAGACACAAACATAAATATATTAATTTTTATTCACGTATAACGGAAAATAATGTCCGAGTATCAGGTAGGGGAAAGATCAATAAAACAAAAGTATCGGTAAGATAAAAATATAACCGCGTTTAATTCTGCAATGCGTGGCCAAACTTCAGGAGAGTTTCTGCTTTCAGAATTGCGACCATTTGGACAATGCGGGGATTTAAAGACGTTGTAGATGGAGGCAGATACATTGTGCGGTCCCCATGCTCACTTGGTCTAACTGCCACGTATTTCTGTCCGTGGGGGTATTTAAAATGTGTTTCTCGTGCCATTGAAGTTAAAAATGTAGCAGAACTAACAGCTACAGTGGTACAAAACACGCAGAGCGAGTTCGCAACACTCCGGCGGTTTTTCAACGCTTTCGTCGATGTAAATACGTAGCAGCACACCAAACTGAACACGCGCTTCTGAAAGAACATCGTATATTCAAAACCATGTGTTGTGGAAGAGTATTCGTAAATTAATTTATTGTAATGAATAATTAATTATCATTCATTTTAAAGGCACGAATAATTGTCATTTATAATATTAATAATATATTAGAATCTGATATTCACGGGCAAAAAGAACACGCATATAAATGTAGTACATATATATAGTGAACCGTAAGTAATGCCATTAATTTCAAGGGGTTATTATTTGAGATGTTTGAAACAGAAAAAGTAAAACACAGTTTTGCTCGTTTTTGCTACCTTTGCGAGAGAAAAAAAGTTTTATATCAAACATTTCAGAAATTTGATCCGAATAAATGTAACATATCTTAAAATTCGTTTGCAGAACGAAAGGTTACATTGGTTATGATCAAATTTCTGCACATTTAAAGAACAAAACTACAATTATTTCAATCATTTATTATCATAATACTGTCCGTGCAACTTATCTAGGCAGCTGGGTTCTCTAGTGCTCTGTCACTGTCCCGTAGCTATCTGCTAGTTACCTGACCATCGCTGCAGCAGTTGTACGCACAGTTACAAAAACATCATTCGGTATTTATTTTCAGTGTATTACATTGGATATGGTAGGTGAAAGTGCATAGATTCACAAAATAACAAATATAAATAAATAACATTTTTCTTCTCAGTATACAATACAGTATAATCACAACTTCAATAATTACAATTCGTATCTGACCGTGAACGACTGATGGTATGCGATACATAAAGTATTTCTAGTAGAAGAGCTACAGGTCTGTTACAGGGCCGTACGCAAGGGGAGAGGTTACCGGGCTTGAACCCCTCCCTCTTGAACTTTAAAATAAAATTACATATATTTTATTACATTTGATTGTTTCCATGGATTTTCCTGTTATGTTAAGTGCACATATAATTGTATAAGTGTAATGACACAAGCATTTTTATTATAAAAATTTAAACCCAAGTTAAAATTTGTTAAAAATCGGATGGCTGTGGAGAAATTATGTTTCAAAGATTTTTTATAAGGGTATTCGTGAATATATTCTACTAGAATATAGTATAATATTAATAAATATACCGTAAAATAATAATAATAATAATAATAATAATAATAATAATAATAATAATAATAGGCCTACTGCACAGTACACTTGTAAACTGAACTAGCATAATGGAAATTCAATCAATACATTTCCGGAAACACGCAATGTAATGTTTTACATAAAGCAATTTTTATGTCGAAAAGAAAGCAAAGCCAGCAAAATTGTATTCACCTTTTTTCTTTTAATATCTCACAGAATAACTTCCTGAAATGAATGACATTACTTACGGTTCACCCTGTATAAAAGAAGTCTCTCTCCACTAATATTTATTTTATAACTGGACAAAATAATCAAAGAATGGAATTCATTAACATCCCCGGGAGTATACATTAATATAAACACAGCATTACAAACGCTTTCTTCTTCAAATTACAAAATATTGATGGGAGAGAGTGAAGGTAATTTGAATCTCTTTTCAAACTGCAATATATTCTCACAAACTACTACATAAACATTTTAGAATTTGACACTTAGTCAATGACAGTAACTGGAAGAACACTTTCTATATTTAAAACATTCACAAATATAATTACGTAATTAGGAACATTAAAACCAAACGATTGAGATAGGCAGAGCACGTAGCACGTATGGGTGAATTCAGAAATGCATATATAGTTGGGAAGCCTGAGGGAAAAGGACCTTTGAAAAGGCCGAGACGTAAATGGGATGATAATATTAAAATGGATTTGAGGGAGTTGGGATATGATGCTAGGGACTGGGTTAATCTTGCTCAGGATAGGGACCAATGGCGGGCTTATGCGAGTGCGGCAATCCGTATTTTCGCCCTGGCTCCTGAAAAATTACACTTGCACGGCTAGTAGGCTATATACACAGAGCTGCAGTTAGCCCTATGCTAAAGTGGAAAACGTCGTAACATACACACTAGAGACAAATATCCACTGTTGTCGTAGTAATTTCATGTCCTCAACAGTAATTAAATAATAATTATTGATTTCATTTCTTACAAGACTTTTTCTTGGAAATTACTCTTATTTTTAAGAGAAAGAAATTTTGAACTTAGGTAATAAATCGGACAAAACAAGGAAATATGCTAACATGTGTATTGAAATATGTAAAATGAAAATTGATATGCACTTAAAAGAAAAAAACCTAGCAAATATGTAAAATAAAGTTGCATTTATTCGAACGCAAAAACCATTATTGGTAAAGATCCATTTTAATTTTTCAATATGCCAAATCAATAAAATAAAATGCAACTGAATGATATTCTGTGGTCTAGTAATAATAATAACAATAATTTATTGGATAGTAGAATTATGGCAATTTCACCAATACGCCCTACAGTAGAATGTAGTGCTAACATGTAACACAGCAAGAAATATGATATGATTACCGACACTTCGAATATATCGACAATACACTCATCACCATCGTCATAACCATCATGATCATCATTACCAGACTCATCACAATCCATTATTTTGCATCATAAATTATGCATAAACTCTGAATATTGAAAGAATATCCCCGATCTGATGTTAGTCTGGAGTATCGACCTTTATTAGAGACTGAAATTAAAACTTGTTTTGAACAATAATGCATGTACGCAAAATGGTATGTTTAAGAAACCCGTATTTTGAGAAAACTATATCAATCATTTTAGTTGGTTATTTAATGACGCTGAATCCTGTACTACATTATTAGCGTAGATGGAATTTGCGACGTGGAGAAATTATTTGGAGAGATGAGGCCGAAGATTCGCAATATATTACCGGTAGGGTAAAGTTTCCTATTTCCGTGATACCCTAATCCCGTGATACTTTTTTTTAACTGAATGTCAGTCAAAGCTTGGTCGTTCGACCATAGCGTCAGACATCTTTCTCGAAAGATTGCATCTTTCGCCTACTTTTGAGACATCGGTGAACTTCCTAGCAAGATACCCAACCCCGTGACATTCAATGAAAAAAAACGTATCACGGAATTAGGAGTATCAAGGAATTAGGCAACTTTACCCTTCCTTATAAAGCTAAAATGGAAGTGGGGAAGACACGTGGCAAGGCTAAATCCAGAAAGATGGGCGTACGCAGCTACAATGTGGGATCCATACACGGGGAAGAGAAGACAAGGGCGACCAAGGCGCAGATGGGCAGACAAACTCGCAGCAAGGGCCGGAAAACAGTGGTCAAGAATAGCAAGAGACAGGAAAAACTGGAAAGAACTAGAGTAACACTTAAGGGGACACTCAACTATATTTTGGAACTTTTTTCCTATTTGACCAATCTTTTTCAAATTTGGAGAAAAAGTTTAATATACACATGGAAAGTAACATGCAACATCTCAGCTCATTAGATCTAATACTTTTCAAAATAAAAAATATTTCAATTTTTAATCAATCATTAATTGAAATATCACTTTTAATTATCATTTTTTATTTTTTGGCTTTGTGCATTTGACTGTGACTTCTCAATGAATAGGGGAAGAATTCTGCATATTGATTTAGTTCTGTCACGTAAATTAGTGTAGAAATTTAATTTTTCATTTCTATGACACTTTTTCTCCAATTTTTAAGTTGAGTGTCCCCTTAAGTGAAGTGAACAATGTACAATCCAAACTGTAACTAGCTTATAAGAGGAACGTTAGTGTCAGTGATATATATATATATATATATATATATATATATATATATATCAGAATGCCACAAGTCTTACTTGGAATGGCTCACCAAGTAAGTTACATCGAGCCACCCCTTTCTTAGGAGGCCTTTGCCCTACACGGGACATTACCAGGCTATTCATTCATTCATTAATATTCGCTTTTCAGGTGCGGAAAAAAAATCCAACAAGGTAATCTTTCCAAGCGTATAGGCTATCAATAATATAGAGGTTCTAAAAAATAAACGTTAGTAATGGTGGGGCTGAAAGTATGCCTAGTACTCCTACGTTTTGGTTATTTTTAGTAGGTTATTTTACGACGCTTCATCAACAGCTTAGGTTATTTAGCGTCTGAATGAAATGAAGGTGATAATGCCGGTGAAATGAGTCTGGGATCCAACACCGAAAGTTACCCAGCATTTGCTCACATTGGGTTGAGGGAAAACCCCGGAAAAACCTCAACCAGGTAACTTTCCCCGACCGGGAATCGAACCCAGGCCACCTGGTTTTGCGGCTAGACGCGCTAACCGTTACTCCACAGGTGTGGACACGCTTTGGTTTTAAGTGATTTAAAGTACATACTAGAGGATTGTGGAGATGCAGATGCGAGTATTTTTCGTACTGGCAGCCATAATGCAAACTAAATTCAGCATGTTTTGCTATTAGACTTATGTAGAAGATAGTAAATATCAATACCTTAAAAACAATATACTTTGCATACTCACACCCGGTAATGAGTTTTGGAATAATATTCTGGGGAAATTCCACAGATAGTAACAGTATATTCCTACTACAGAAAAGAGTAATTAGAATAGGCCTAATAGTAGGTCCAAATCTAGAAATCGTGCAGGACTTTTTTCAAAAAAACTACAAAAAATGGCCACGGCTTGTCAGTATATTTTTTCTTTAATAATCTTCCTCGTATGTAATCGTGAAAACTTTGTAATTAATTCAACAGTTCATAGCATAAATACGCGTCAAAAATGACTTTCGTACTCCATCGGTGTGTCGTGCTATCAAAAAGGAGTACGTTATATGTCAGTAAACATTTTCAATAATCTCCCTATCAATATAAACAATAAAACTAAACACATAAGATTATTTACGGCCAAATTAAAGAAGTACCTAATTTCTCGCGCCTTCTATTCTGTAAGAGAATTCATGACATTCTAAAACGCTTCATAAAATTGATACTAAAACTTTGTGTTGCACTAGTAGACTATACTGTAAACCTCTTCTGTTACATATTTCAACTAGTCTATGACTATAAATTAAGGGCCGTATACATAGATATTCTTAGCGCGGGTTTCCGGTAGATGATCTGCGAACTAACGTCTTTCGTATTCATAAACCAGTGTTAGCAATATGATATATGAATCCTGTACAAGTAACCAGTCGATAGCCGGGACTAGTTTAGCACGCTCGTAGCGCGGGCTAGCGAAATGTCTATGAATAGCACCCTAAGACTTTATAGTAGTATTAATTTTTTTTTTTACTTGTTCCATATTCTAGCTGTGAAGCCATGTATGAATACCATGGAATGTTAATAAATAAAATAGAATACAATACAATACAGAAGTGACAACAGTGACAGTGTGTGTCTACTCTGTCTGGTACAGTACGATTATTTAGTCCTGACAGTCGCCAGAGATGTGCGCGTGGGACAGGCGAGTCCATTTAGTTACGCCAAGGGATGTTTGGTTTATTCACTCGCTTGCCTTTACCGACTTCTCGCCCTTATCTCTACTCCGGAACTCTCTCCACTCCTCCGATTACTTCCCCTCTTTGGCGTCGCTGAGCTGTCAGGACTAAATAATCGGTCTGCACTCTCTTTAGTGTAACATTTTTACGGTTGCGCTGGTATGTGTCATGGTGAGTACAAAAGTGCTGGTTATGTTATCTACGTTCATAAGAGAATCAACGCTGGTGGCGGTGATGGTGTCTGCAACGATAGTGCCCGATATAGTTTTCACAGTTGTAGTGAGGGTGAATGTAGTGGTAGTGTTAATGGCGGAACTAATGACGATGACAATGATGTTGATATAACGTTTTACTGTCCATAATGTCCGTCGTATTTGTAATGACGAGTGGAAAGTTAACGTCATCTAGTAACATAATCATAGTCTTTATTCACTGACATTACAATTGGTCTAGCTGGAACCCCCTTCCGGATTTTTGGAGTAGCTCTTTGGGCCCCCAATCATTCCTCTAAAGGACAGAACCTCATACCTCTGAAATCAAGACCGTAGTGTGCAAATGAAAAAAGACTTGGCCATTCAAGTTAGGTCTATATTGTAACTAGAGATGAACAACGATCGAGAAAGCGAGACTAACAACGCCCGCAAAGCCGAAAACCAGCACAACAATGCTGTATTACGTCGCGTCCTTGACGTAAGGACTGGTTATGAGTGTTACGAGACTCGAGATTGATCACTCCCGAAATCCCGAAGTCAAGCAGTCTTGAATCGCCACAGTTTTTTATACCTGCCTGAACTTTTATCTACTTTGGCAAGTGTTATATATATGTATAAACAATCAAGTAGCCTATTTGAAATGAAACATCATCTCTACCTTTCAGTGTATAATAATCCGTTCCCCAGTCTTTATTTAATTTCTAGGCCCTTATTAAAAGGCTAGGAATATTTTTCGTATGTTTAAGATCAAGTGTGCAAATATATATATATATATAGTTCTTTCTCTTTCTTGTGTTCTAGATGTAAAATTATCCATGGAAGAAAGTAGCAAGTGTCGATGTATGGAGAAATACGAGGAAACATCCCTTAATAATAAGCAAATACACGGAAAATAAAATACCGGAGAAGATTGCAAAATTAAAAAATAGAAGGAAGGAAGTATTAAGGGAAAGTACAGTTACTGAGCTGACTAATAAATTCAATTTTGGAAGGTACGCTTTTTCTAGACTCACAGATAATAACATGTTTGACTTAGTTAGAAATTATTTGGATATCTTTTTTATTTCTAAATTTAATAGTTTTGAAGGTACGTCAAAAGAATATTATGAAATAAAATTAAGGAATGAAGGCTTACCTACGAGAGAGAGCTTGTATGAATTGAATAAATTTTTTTGTAAGGAAAGAGGTATGGAAGAAACTAGAATTAGGGATGATTTAGATATGCTAGCTGAACATTGTAGATTGAAGAGAGAATTACATCTTAGGAAGGTAAACCAATACTGATGGTACCAATATTCTAGAATGAGTTGAGTCTTGCACAATAACTGAAAGCTAGTGCAAGATAAAACAAATTATGTAAATAGGTAAAATGTAGAAATTGTATTTAAATAATAATAATAATAATATATATTTTTTTGTAAAATTGTTGTCTGTAATGTGTCTGTGATGTATTATATAATAAATTATCAAAATTATCAAAAAATATCATATGATAAAACGGGAACATTTTCATAACTAAGATACTGATCTCCTTTGTCTTTATGTCTCAACATTTATAATGCTATTTATTTCAGTGATGTATGTTATTCAAAGTTACGAAATATTTCCACGCCGACCAAATGCTACTTCGAGAATGATGAGCGAGACTCGAAGCGCACGAGAATGACGAGGCGAGACCCGAAAGATAAGTGCAACGAACACAGCGAGCGAGAGCGGCAGTTAGTTTTGTTCATCTCTAATTGTAACACTGTATTAAAGAGCAATCTCACTTCTTAAGTGTTTAAAAAGATTCGTAACATTTAGGATACGTGTATATCATGCGAAGAGATTAGACCTATTTTCCGTCTACAGATTGATTATTGATTCTATTCATAACCATATGCATGGATGTACAAGCCAGATACAATTACATTACAAAGAAGATACGCAATAGGATTAAGAAAACACTAAGAATTTAATACATTAAAAATAATATAATCAAGTAGTATTACATACCGTACATCATAATTTGTAATTATTTACGGTTTTTTCACTGAATAAAAACATTGATCAGTTAAAATCTGGTCAACCTTCACTGTAAATTTTGCGTAAGGTAAAGTTTGTATCTGCAATGGTAACTTATTAAAACACGCAATGTCAGTATAGGCCGACGATTTTTCATGTTTCATAAGTCTATCATGTTTTATTGTAATCAAATGTGCATTTCACGTGTTATAATTATGATAATCTAAATTCTTATTGAATTTATTCTCATTCTGTTTAAAGAAAATTTAGTATTTGTAAATGTAAATGGATGGAAATGTTAAAATTTTATATTGTTTAAAACAAGG
Source organism: Periplaneta americana (assembly GCF_040183065.1). Taxonomy (NCBI): domain Eukaryota; kingdom Metazoa; phylum Arthropoda; class Insecta; order Blattodea; family Blattidae; genus Periplaneta; species Periplaneta americana. The sequence goes on along the minus strand of NC_091126.1, from coordinate 69,888,848 downwards.
TTTGCATGAGTCAATAATCTTTAATTAAAATTTTTAGTAAGTTATTTTACGACGCTATATCAACATCTTAGGTTATTTAGCTTCTGAATGAAAAGAAGGTGATAATGCCGGTGAAATGAGTCCGGGGTCCAGAACCGATAGTTACCCAGCATTTTCTCATATTGGGTCGGGGGAAAACCCCAAAAAAACCTCAACCAGGTAACTTGCCCCGACCGGGAATCGAACCCGGGCCACCTGGTTTCGAGGCCAGACGCGCTAGCCGTTACTCCACAGGTCTGGACCAATTTAAAAATCGATCGTATAATTCTTTTTTGTGCAATAAATACTCTATTAACATTTGTAGATTTAGGCCTACCCCATAAAGAACGGCATAATTGAAATATGCATAAGCAAATGAGTAGTACTGTTCTCCAACCAGGAGATAAACCGTGAAAGGAATGTGCTTACTATTGCGTCATCTATTGGAGCGAAGTAGATAAATAATATTAGAGTTATAAAATCAGTTTAAAAATCATGCGCTCTCCTGCATATGTTATTTCCTGTATGGAGGGATTAAGAGACCAGGGGCCGTATTCATAGACATTTTTAGCGCGTGGATGATCAGCGAAACTAACGTTTTTCGTATTCATAAACCAGTGTTAGCGATATGATATGATATGATATGATATGATATGATATGATATGATATGATATGATATGATATGATATGATATGATATGATATATGATATGATGTGATATATGATATGATATGATACATGATATATGCTATATGATATGATATGATATGATATATGATATGATATATGATATGAATCCTGTACAAGTAATCAGTCGTTAGCCGGGGCTAGTTTAGCACGCTCATAGCGCGGGCTAGCGAAATGTCTATGAATAGCACCCTAAGAGATTAACAGTGATCTAATTTTGTAACTAGGGTAGTATAAAAATATGTATATCAGTGTTATGGTTTGTGCTTTGAGAGATAGCCAATAGAGATACGAGTACCCACGTGTGTGACCTTATGACATTATATGGCATCAACATTCATTCACAGCATTACCCCGCTTCGTTTCATTGCCTGGAGACTTTCTCGTGGTTGGAGTACAGTAAATTGAAACCAATACTTTGGTATTTAGCATATCTCTCAGTTGCAAAATAGCAGAGCGACGAGGAATGATTTTCCCACAAGAAAGGAGAAAGTAATATCACAAATTTGGTATAATATGAAGAAGAAAAGTGAAAGAAATAAAACAAAGTGGTTTATTTTCAATTATAAATCAAGCCAAGTTGATAGTAACCCCAAAGAGACTAACCATACAAAGCTAGCCAAAAATGTTCCTGACGTCAAACTTTGCATATGCATACTGTATTCTCCGCAACGCTATGTACACGTGCTGGAAGAAGTCGCAGTAGCCGTCACAAAGTCCCAAGCTCACGTCACGAATTTGGTGTTAAGCTCAATTAATGTCATACGAAGACACGGGCTCTGTGTTGCCGAGTTCCCTGTGAGCACAAACAGAAGAACATTTTGATTGACAGCCTCCATAGAAGGCAATCAAGAATGCGTGTTACTCGAAAAGCCCTTATTCGAAACAGAGACTTTAGTGGAACCACAAAGTGGGTAAGACGGAGCTCCTATACAAACAAGCTGACCCAGCCAAAGCCCAGTCCAATATTTGAGCCAGCTAATTACAGCTGGTTCTTGTGCCTTTGATAACAGAAACTCTGCCGGCTTCCCGGCACGTGGAAGGCGGGTTCACACCTTTAGTTTATGATAGAAATAAACTTTTACATCTCAGATAGCTACAGCTAATTTCCAAGACAACTGTAACAACACTAGAGAACGAGAATTTTGATGTAAGCACCAATACAGAACACTTCGACTTTGACACTCCTTTTTAATTGTCATGTTCGCGCTAAATTGGAATATGCCTATGTAATTTGGTCACCCACTTGCAAATCACATAGTAATCAAATTGAAAAAATTCAAAAACGATTCTCTAGATATCTGTATTTTAGAAGATATCATTGTTCAGCCCTCCATAACAAAATTTCGTACAACAATCTACTTGCTGAATTTAATTTAATGTCTCTTGCCAGTCGTAAATTACTTGCTGAACAACTTTTATTATATAAAATATTCAACGGCCTACTGGATAATAGCGAAATATTATCACAAATCCAGATTAACGCTAGAACATCAGATTTTATAAAAAACCAAACACTTCATCACAAAAATTCACCAGTGTTAAAAATGTGTACAAATTTCAATGAAATATGTAAAACATGGGATCTAGATTTCTGCATTTATCACATGGAATACAAACATTTTCTTATTATTATACTGAAGGTAGTTGATTTTATATAATATTGCTATTTTTTACTCTGTAATTTGTCAATTATAGCTGTATTTTAGACTTTTGTCTATGATATCTATATTTAACTATTTTTCATTTATTTTATTTTGTATTTTTCATTTATATCTATATCTGTATCTTTTATTTAAGTAGTATCTATTTGTCTGTTCTTTTTTTCTTTCCTTTTCTCATTTTCCATTTGAATTTGCATTTACACTTGTATCTGTTTCATCTCTTTTTTCATGTTTTCTATGTTTTTTTTGTAAACGAATATCTGTACTGTCTATTGTAATTGGGGCTTTACCCTGTTACAGAAATAAATAAATAAATAAATAAATAAATAAATAAATAAATAAATAAATAAATAAATAAATAAATAAATAAATAAATAAATAAATAAATAAATAAGTAACTAATTAAGTAACTAAGTAGGTAAATAAGTAGGTAACTAAGTAAATAAATAAATAAATAAATAAATAAATAAATAAATGAATGAATAAATAAATATTCATGAAGATATACGGACAGATCTGGATGCTTCAAAATTATCCTCTTTCCTATTTTCTAACTTAAATATACATATATTTTTTATTGAAGTGTCATTCAGTATTAAAATAATGCGGTGTCATATTTTGAATTCATTTTATATAGAACAGGGGTGGGTGCGTTAGAAGTAGCAGGGGAGGTAAATAGAGAGAGGGGTTAGAAATACAATTCCATTCGATATTCTGAGCCGAGTTACCTGAGTAAGCGACGGACTGGCGAATTACAAACTTTTATCATGTTTGTCTTCTCTGTTCGGCTGAATAACATCGTTCCCCACATTTCATTTTTCAGAAAAGGAAACATTTAAAATAGAGTAGAACTCTATTATCCGTGGTAATGAAGGGTATATGTAAGTGAACGACCACAATTATTATCAGATAATTCAGGTTCTAATTTTCTAAAATTTTATAAGGAAATCAACTTACAATTGAACAAAAATTACAAGGTACCACAACAAGACTTATTAGAACCTAAATAATATCTGATAAAAGTATGAAAGAGATTACTGATAATATTTTTAAGAGTTCAATTTTTACTTTAAATTAAATTTTCCAAAATTTGAAAATTTTCACATATGAAGAGTCCACTGCAAGAATGATGGATGTCATATGGAATACATTTTGCAGGACAAGCAATTGAAAGTTTGAAATGCTTAGCGCTCAAAGCTTAACTGTGATTTTCCAGTCATTACTGGACAATGACTATTAGTGTTAATGCCATATAACTGTCTATGAACAGTACATTCTATATGTCTTAAGCTATGCATTGACAGTCTTGGTTCATTTTCGACAAGAAAGTGACATCCATCATTCTTGCAGTGGACTCTTCATATATTATTTGATAACTCCACAACCATTAGAGATAGAATTCTGAAATTTTATACATTGATACAACTTGAATTTATGCAAAGGGTAGACTGTAATAATGCCCGTTTCTTTGAAAATAGAAAAATTAGGTCACAAAATATTATGTAAATTTTAATATACAGGGTGTTTCAAAAATACGGGACATAATTTCAGGTATGTATTTCCCACATGTAGACAATCAAAATAGTTCATTACAACATGTGTCCGGAAATGCTTCATTTCCGAGTTATGGCCTTCACAACATTGAAATTCACCGGAATGTTTTTCTTTCCGCAGGTCGTTGCCGTCAAAGGAGACATTAAGAGGGCACTCTGACAGTTCATTCCGAGGCGAAGGTTACATTCAGTGTTGTATAGGCGTTAGACTGTGCGACATGTATTCAAATCAAGAGCTGGCAGAGATACACTTCATGTACGGTAAGGCGGACGGCAATGCTGCGCTGGCTCGTCGTTTGTACCAGGTGAGGTACCCACAGCGACAATGTCCAGATCGGAAGACATTTGTACGTCTCCATTACCGTCTGTGCGAGTATGGAAAATTTAACTCTCCTGGTTTGGGAAGGGGACGACCAAAATCTACAACTCCAGAAGTACAGGAGGAGATTCTGGAGGCTGTGAACATATCAGCACACGAAGGGTAGCGTTGCAAGTCAATGTTCCTCATACGACTGTCTGAAGACTGTTGAAAGAGTATCAATTGTATCCTTATCATTTGCAACGTGTACAGGCCCTGTCACCAGCAGATTACCCTGCACGAGTTAGGTTCTGTTAGTGGTTCTTGCAGCAGTGTGGTGTAAATCCGAACTTTCCTGCCTTAGTATTATTTACAGATGAAGCCCTCTTAATGTCTACTTTGACGGCAACGACCTGCGGAAAGAAAAACGTTCCGGTGAATTTCAATGTTGTGAAGGCCATAACTCGGAAATGAAGCATTTCCGGACACATGTTGTAATGAACTATTTTGATTGTCTACATGTGGGAAATGCATACCTGAAATTATGCCCCGTATTTTTGAAACACCCTGTATTTTATTTAGGACAAATAAAAAATTAATTGTATTAAAATAAACAACTCTACATGTCTGAGACTAGTCTACTTATCAGAAATAATTCTTTATTACATACATGAAAAATATTAAAGATGTCAGAGAGACCATAACAATGTTATGGTTACCAAATGATGTGACTGCAGATTTTTTTTCATACTCTGACAAAACTGGTTTGAAAAATATTATTAGTAACCTTTTTTATACTTTTATCAGAGATTTATGTTCGAATAAGTTGCAGAGCAGTCATTGGCCCTAGCCTTCCCACATACCACTTGCGCAAAGGGTCTTGTTTCGTCTTTCTACTCCACAGATTTTTGGAAAGGACCATAGTCATTGGTTTTATCATCAGCCACGAGAAAAAGTAATGCATACAGTAACTTTAAATCTTAACATTTAATATCCCATATACAGTACATGGAATAGGCCTACATAATACACATTAGGCCCACTGCTGGACATAAAATACATTTGGATTTTCTTTTTGCTCCATGAACTTAATAACAGAAATCACGAACACTTAATTAATATATATTAGATATTCATGTAAATACAATTGCTCTATAAAAACATTAAACAAAATATTAATGGAAAACATAGGTATAAAATATGTCTCTCCTTTCCACTTGTAAGGCTTGTTATGCGTAACATTCAAACAGCTGTATCTGCACATACATTGAAAATTGTATGTATGAACGTGAAATTAAATGAAAACTCTGATCGGCATTTGACTCGCTAGTCAACTCCTTCATACACAAGGAGGATGGAGGGTAAAGGCAAGATCTCCCTCCCCTTAGCCATCACTTACTCATTCAAAGTTAAGCAGTTTGGGCATCTTTCCCACCTACCTTCCCCTTTGCTGCGTACTGCGGCTGTATTTCATATGAGACAAACTTTGCCGACCACTGATTTAGAAAATAGTCGTAATTTCATTCCGCGCATAATTTTTTCCATTTGATTACTGAATCTAGACTGACTTTTAACGACAAGGAAAAATATGGGAACACGTGCGACTCTGGTTTATTGTTTCCGTTTCATATGAATAGACCAGTAGAGTTGTCAGAAATAAAAGGTGTTTTGCATTTGAGGAGTTTTCAGCTGAATATGAATTTACAAGCTTCCCGTATTTATGACTACTGAATACAACCTGAAAGTTATGGGACAGCGCTATAGGCCTACTACCTATGTGTGAATGTCACGTGCATGAAATAAATACCTGCGAGACTGTATAACGAATACAACTTTGTCACACACATTTACATTATTATACCACTGCAAACAAAGATGTAACTTTTCAGAGCTGTACATATGTTGTGGCTTGTCTGTTGCTCAATTCATAGATCTGTAAATGTAAAGTATCTGCAAATAAATTCTATGTTATGTTTTTATTAAAATTATCAAGCTTAGTACAATATAAATGCTGTGAAACTCGTCGCGTTTCCATTACGGCGAATTACATTAAACTATTTTATAAATTACTAAAACATTTCCATGTTTCGACACCAATACAAGTTGTTACTTAAAATGATTGTAATGTAGGATGATGGAAATTTTATATGCGTACTAAATTAATTATAACGTCGGATGATAGAAATTTTATCTATGTACAATTTTAAACAATGTTCACATTTACTTAGCAGCGGGCAAATAATGCATTTGAAGTAAAACAGTTGATTAGGGAACTCTATTATTATGGTGATCCAATGCCTGGGACGGATTTCAAACTATGACAATTATGAAAATGCCGCAAACGCCCATATCCCCAGCAGCATTCCATACCATCAACCTCTGGTACAAAGGTCGTTAGTGCTCAGTCACAACAAAAGCAATTAAATATGATCCCAATAAATCCAGGACGTTTAGCTATGCGGAATCTGGCATGCAGAATTATTGCAGACTAAGTGGCTAACTCACTCTACATGAAATGTTCACACAATATTTCATCAAACATGCATGTGAGACAACTACTTTGACGAAAACAAAACTAAACAAGTAACTGGAATACACAAAACAATTCTATTAATGGATGTTACATTACGGTATCTGTTTACATACAAGAAATTCTCTGTGCAAAGTGTCAAACGTTCCCATCTAATTCCCAATTATCTACACATTCTCTCTTTATATTTAATGCAATTTACAGCTTTTTAACACGTCATTAATAATATACTCATATCCACTACATTATTGTACATCGTCCTATCTCGTTAAAGTTTAGCTAGCTACCGGCGTAACTCAGACGGTAGCGCGTTTTCCTGCTGATCCGAAGTTGCGCTTGGGCGCGGGTTCGATTCCCGCTTGGGCTGATTACCTGGTTGAGTTTTTCCGAGATTTACCAGAACCGTAAGGCGAATAACAGGTAATCTACGGCGAATTCTCGGCCTCATCTCGCCAAATACCATCTCCCCATCACCAATTTCATCGACGATAAATAACCCAGTAGTAGTATTGTTATAGATATATTAATTTGTCCTACAAAATTTATCTGTAATTTTGACACTTAATATTTTGGGAGAAAAATTCGCCCCGGCGCCGGGGATCGAACCCGGGTCCTTGGTTCTACGTACCAAGCGCTCTGACCACTGAGCTACGCCGAATTCAATCCACAGCACCGGATCGAACTTTCCTCCTTCGACATTTCCCTTTGTCGCCTGAATCCTAAAATATTAAGTGTCAATATTACAGATAAATTCTGTAGGACAAATTAATATAGCTATAATATTTTCAGCTAGCAGTGCATAATAACTGCGGATTCCCGGCCAACAAGTCACTCAGCTGAGTGCGCTCCTAGTATAATGGCAGTTCACATTGGATACACGTCAACAAGTATATGAGTAACTTGGAGTCAGGCCACAAAGGGAAACATAGAAGGAAGAAAGTTCGATCCGGTGCTGTGGATTGAATTCGGCGTAGCTCAGTGTTGAGAGCGCTTGGTACGTAGAACCAAGGTCCCGGGTTCGATCCCCGGCGCCGGAGTGAATTTTCTCCTAAAATATTAAGTGCCGGTAGTAGTAGCCGATGGAGCTACACTCTATCGTTTTATCTCGTAACTATCATAGTTTTTTGCGAAATCCGACCGGGGTAACGGGAGTACCGCCCGATAACCTACGACTAAGCACAGTCTTCATTCAACTATCCCTTACAATAACAAAGCATTTTCTTTCATTCCTCTGGAGATACAATTTTGTATTAGATCTCTGCCTGTGACTGAGGCGGCGAGAGAGACGTTTACATAGCCGGGATGAGAACCAGGAACACGAGTTCTGCACGGGATTCGTAAGATGTCTTGATCTAGAAACAGACTCTGTTTCAATTCTGCGGCCTCCCAACTCGATTGTAAGCAATCCATGTTAACCCAGAAACAGAAGAGCTGGGACCTGACTAAATGCGCCCCAGGGCTGACGTCGCGGCCTCGCTAATAGATACGAATGTGCCCAGCCATCCCTCATGCTTTCTTAATGCCACAATAAAACCATGCTCGCTACTACCCCTGCTTTTGCCTCAGGGCTAACGTAGGACTGTGTCTCTCCTCACAGGATCATGGCCGATATGGAATTACCCTGCTGGAATCTGCCTTAACAAACGAATACGTACTGCAATATAAAATACATCAAGGGATCTGTATTCCCAGACTCATTATTTCCATTTTCGGTGGCAATGCTTTCATATATGATGATAATGTCTAATTAATGAGGCAGCGTATGATTTAGGACTACAGACATTGAAGGACAATGGCCGACATCGCTAACAAATCCTGAATGTACTAATGTGTAGCTAAAAAATCCCTTTTAGCGAAAGGACGAAGCTGGCTTATCATATCACAAAGAGCACAGATTTTCACCTTATAGACGCCTCGATCTCATAAACGTACTCTTCACGCTGGAGGACAAGCGAGTTAAGGAAGACTTTCATTGATCTCTGAAGATGTTAAGGCTGGGTCACAATAAAGCGAGAACGGAAACGAGAACGAGAATGTAATTAGTGTTAAAGGCTGTTTCACAATAAACCTGGAACGGAAACTACGAGAACGAGAACGGAAATATTGTTAAAACATATGTATTTAAATGTGAGCATTCACAATTAACCAGAAGCTTACCGGACCCCGGTAACGGGAACTTGAAAATTAATTGTGAATGCTCACATTTAAATACAATTATTATAACATTTCCGTTCTCGTTCTAGTCATTTACGTTCCCGGTTTATTGTGAAACAGAGTTTAAAATAAGTTTATTTAAATATGAGCATTCACAATTAATTTTCACGTTCCCGTTCCAGGGATCCGGTAAACTTCTCGTTAATTGTGAATGCTCACATTTAAATACATTTATTTTAAAATATTTCCGTTCTCATTTTCGTTGTCGTTTCCGTTCCCGGTTCATTGTGAACCAGTCTTTATATTAATCAAGCAACTGAAGAAATAAAAATTTAATAGAGTGCCTTCGGTTTCAAAATTACTGTAGAATAACGTTATATTATGAAATTGTTAATATATTATTTGTATTTTAATAAATATTCTAGAATATTAGCGCATGTATCCGGCACGACAGCTTCGCGCCGACGGACGTGATAATATCGTACCTGTAGATACGTCTTAAGGCTGTTTCACAATAAACCTGGAACGGAAACGACAACAAGAACGAGAACGGAAATATTGTTAAAATAAATGTATTAAAATGTGAGCATTCACAATTAACTGTTGTGAGCATTCACAATTAACTGTTGTGAATGCTTACATTTAAATAATTTATTTTAACAATATTTCAGTTCTCGTTCTCGTTGTCGTTTCCGTTCCCGGTTTATTGTGAACCACCCTTTAGCGAACTACGTAACAGTCTTCTTCAATGTAACAACTATTCTCGTACTTTGGACGTAACAAGAGTTTTGTAAATTTATGGAAATTTGATTTGGTAATTTTGATTTATTACTGGTAAAATTTGTGCCAGCATCCGCTGTTATACAATGAATATAAGTAAATCTTTTTGGTTAAAGTATTTAATAGTTTTGTTAGAGGTTGTTTTATTATTTTTGGGTGAAATCTTAATATTTATTATGACTTTATTTTATTTGGGATTGAAAAGGGGAGTAAGCGAAAATTTTTGCTGGCGTCAGTAATTCAAACGGTCATTGTTGAAAGACATTAATAAGTCATTTCTTGCAGTATTGTGATAACTGAAGAAAACTTCTACAAGCTTAATAATTTTTAAATTATATTTCTATAGTGTTTACGCGAGGAGTTTTGAGCTCTTAACCTCTCGTTTACTAAGCAGCCACATTACCCGTAGACCATGAGTTCGAGTAAAAATTACCACTTGAAGCACTGGCAACAAATTAATGGAACCCTGCCGCTATAGTTCTGTAAGAAATTCTTTCACATAATTATAAGCTCTCACAAAATAAAATCAACCAGACTTCCGAAGTGCATGACGGCCAATTTTTTTTGTCTAAGATGATACATACAGGGTGTTTCCGGGCTGGTGTTACAAACTTTCAGGGATGATGGGAAAGGGCACATGTATCAATTTGAGATGAGGAACTCTGGTCCGGAAATGACTGAGTCCTAAATTATTAGCTAAAATAGTTGTGTGGAAATAGAATTGTAATTTCGCACCAAGTGTCCTCCTCCCCTTAACCTTCGGAACAGTCGTGGAAAGATGGTACGGGTCGGAAGTCTCCTACGTGGATACTCGACTCGATACAATCTGTGAGCTTGTCTACTGTTCCCATTGGCTCATCCGTATTCAAAAATCAGGTCTGCATATCCCGCTCTCGTGTACTCCTCCATTTCACAAGGACTGATCGACTGGACACTGCAACTTGTACACATACACTGCTGTCTACAGACGTGCATATCAACCATGTCCCATACACATTACGCTATCTGCATTGCTTTAGTGTAGTTTCCTGTCCGCACTCCTCAGACAGCGCACTGAATGGAATATTGTAAGTAGACAACTTAAACAACGTCAGGTGAATACAGTATGTGTAAGATGTACAGATAAATACACATAAATAAGGTGTACAGAGGAATAAAATTATTTCATTTCCACAAAACTATTTTTGCTTGTAACTTTCGACTTACTCATTTGCGGACCAGGGTTCCTAATGTCAAATTGATATAGGTGCCCTTCCCCATCATCCCTGAAAATTTATAACACTAGCCCGGAAATACCCTGTATACGTTTATACTGTCTACCTTTTAAAGGTCCTGATTTACTGGCATTTAACAATGTTACGTTTCACAGTGACTTACGTTTTACGCTTAGAGCTTGCTTGTACGTAAATATTATTCGACGTTAAGAAAACCAAACTTCTAAAATCACAAACGAAATAAAACTAAAAGAACGGAGGTAAGAAAAATACGTAAATTGTTTTTTTCAATATATATAAAAGAAAAAGTATTTATTTTATTCATGCTTCATTTATACACCCATTCAACGACAAGGTTTACTCTTCCCCTTTACCAGCCATCTAAAATTTTTGTACCTCTCTTATTTTTTCCACCTTTCTCTTTCTTCCTCCTTTGTTCCACTCCACCCTCCTTTACGTTAATCTCTTTTTGTGTTTTCTTTTATTTCTGTAGTTCGTTTCTTCCTTTCTACTTCATTACATCGGTGTTATTTTCTCATCCTTTTACTTCATAATTCCTTATATTTGGTATGGAAATATGCAAGCATCTTAATATTTTTGAGGAAGATTTATAAAGTGCAATGCAATATACTGGGTGTCATGACGTCACTGTTGATGAGTAAGCGATTTGAAGCGAGTTTCAGCTTTTGTGTCAGAGAAGTTGCCTATTAATTAAGGCGTTCAATCTGAACTTGAGATCGTGTACGGTATAACTTGAACGTCGTAGTAACAGATGGCGGTCTGTACGGTCTGTGTGCTACCATAACCTCTTTCGAACTGTGTTTTGCGCGGGCAAGTCGTACGCAGGGTATTTATCATCGGTTGCGTACGGCAACATTCCACAATGCAAATCAAATGCTCCGTGTCCATGTTGACCGTCGAAGTTAATGTCAACAAATACGTAAGTAATCGTCTTAACCCTCTCCCCATATTCCGGCAGTAAGAAAAAACTCACCTCAATACATGTTTCGAAACAGTTCACATTCCTGCCACTACCGGCATTACCGTGCGTATCGGTAAGTACTCTTCAGAATGAACGCCGTACTTGCTAGGCAACTTCTCTGGCAGATATGTACTACACCTCTGCGTAAGTGTAGGAAGATTGAATTCTCTAGGCTCATCGACTAACCACGTGACAGCATACAGCGAGCCATGACACACTTTGAACTGAACACCCAGTAGAGTATCACTTATATTTTAATAATATTACTAGTTACTTTAGTTTCCCTTGCGACTCCTGTCGGATATGGTATGGTGATATATAATATCAACTACCGCAACAATACCATGTTACTTAATACAAAAATCTTCCTATGTTTTCTACCGATTGTCACGTAGTCGTTTGATGCAAGGTTCGCAGGATTGAAATCCTGTCCAGAGCTGAGAATTTTGATATGCAGAAAAATTAATATACACCATCTCTTTCGAAAGGGAAATAAAGCCACTAGTCTCGTGTCATACAATTATGGGCCGTGAAAGATCCCTGTCTTTGGGATGTGTAGCATTCAAACATTGGTAAGCAAAGTGCAAATCTATGGATGTGCCAGTAGAAAAGGATAGGATATACTGTTTGCATTTCTAAGATCAAATAGACAAAACATTGGATTATGAAGATACTGAATATATACGGAGGAAACTGGCTGAAGAATGTGAAAATAAAGACTGGAAGCAAATATTGATAAGACTAATGTGTATAGGAGGAACTCAGTAAAACCTCATATTGCAGGCATCGCAAAATTGTGTTTCAGGAAAAAACCAGCACTGGATTTAATATTGGAAAGGAAAATAAATAAATGATTTCTATGCAATAAACGAATTTTGCTTATAAACAACAGTAAAAATGCAGATATCGTCTTTATTTTTTCCGAGTTAAACAATCCAGCCAACAACAGATTTTTGCAAATGTCTCAATTTTTTAATTACCAGTTGATCTATTGTTGCGTAACCCCATCCAATTTTATATTGCTGATCTCGAAAACGACATATTTGTTTAAAAGCAACCGTAAGGATTGTGTTAGTTTAGATGCATTTAAAAATATTGACTCTATATATCATGTCTTAAGGCCCATTCACAATGAAAATTAAACATAACAGTAACATAAACACAGAAGTTTGCGCCCAGGCTACCAAATGCGATCATTCACAATGATTCACATACGCATTGACATAAACATTACCGTAAGACGTTAACATGAAAGTTTGCAAACTCCAAACTTTCATGCTTAAGCTTAAGTGATTTGCAAACAGAACACAATCGTGGAGCACTGAAGTATACGACGGAATATGAGGAAATGGTGTCGTTGTTATGTTTCCACAGTTACCAAGTGTGTCTGCTGTTATGTTTATGTTCCCATCGTGAATGATGGTATGACTTCTTGATTTTACCGTAACGTTTATATTCTTAAGTTAACGCTTATGTTATGTTTAATTTTCATTGTGAATGAGTCTTTAGACCATTTGCTGCCACAATCGCAGGCAGCTATGTTCGATTGTACGTATAATTATGATTTTTTTCAAAATTAAACACAATAAAATAAAAAATGACACACTTAACAATCTTCGTGCACACTTGGCAGTGGCTACTTATGAGGCAACGCCTAATTTTGAGATCTTACCAAATGGATATATTGTAATAAAATAGTACATTATGCAACGAGCCTATAATGGTAGTAATTAAGACGCGAGTATGTTTATGAAACGAGTGAAAGGGAGTTTCATAATTTTCATATGAGCGTCTTAATTGCCATTATAGGCAAGTTTCATACGACTTTTTATGCTCGACCATATTTCTAACTTCAAATTATTCATAAGTATTCATGTTATTCTTAACTGACTGGGGAGCGGAACTGATCTTGTGCAATATCTCGTAAATTGTGAGATGTGCGCAGACGCGAAAGTATTGATTTTTCCGAGAAACAAATGTCATTGACCTTTATATAATCTAGAGAGTAAAATAAACATTAATCTTGATATAACCTTGAAATTGATTTAGACATTGAAAAAAGAGATGACAAATTGAATTTATTTGAATATTATTTACAATTAACGCTAATTATTGTAGTATTAGAACATAACCTTCTGCGACAGTATTGGATTTCCAGCCTCCGTGACGTTTCGCTAGTTGTCTTTCGATTGCATATACGAGAATAATCGATACTTGCGCTTTCATATTGCTACAATGGTGTTTTCTGATTGGTGGAACACCTGAACTTTAATGAATAGGTGTACTTTAATGAGGTCCATTAAAGAGCTGCTACCAGGTGTATAATTGCAACATTTCGGCATGGCCGAGCATAAAATAAATATAGTGCAGATGAAAATAATGTAATCTAAAAAGATTTTCATTTCTTCTTTCTCTTGCTATTTCTTTGTTATAAATACGGAAGGTAGTGACGATCACAATCTGAGATAAAAGGCCAGTGTTTTTCTAGAAATCGCTATCTAGATAGTATACACTTGAATCAAAATGCTTCCAATGTTACAACTCCGACATGATGTCACTAAAAATGACAAAGCAGAAATTTCTGTCAACTCTTATCTCGGAGCCACAATGTGCCGGATCCGAAGAACTCTCTGGTGACAAGTTTCACTCTTCCTCTGTCCCTCGAAATACATTTCGATCACTGAGGTATGGAAAACCGAGGATGTCGTCCCAATTTCCGCTGTAATGTGTCTCCTACCCGTCGCCCTTCATAACCTTAGAAATATTTCCCTTCCACTTTTTCTACAAGGGAAGCACTTACGTAATTAACTTTTTAGGCACCATCCATAATCCCAATTATCCCCTCCCAATGACATTCGAATTACTTTGTGCTACTTTCGCTAAAGGAAGCACTTTTTGCGGTTACCGTTTCACCACTCCCCGCTTTTCTCGCTTTAGTCATCTCGTGGATGTATTCCATGAAGCACGTCAAAAACTCTTAGGTCACAATTTCTACTATGTCTTATCTCTAACACAATTATTTTCGAAGAAATATGAAAGCTCTTTCCACATTGCCTATACTTCATTTAACGACGTTTTAATATATAGTTACTATCGATAATCTGTGTCGACTGCTCTATACCAACCGCCAATAGATTTTATATTACAGAAAATACTCTTACGTTCGAATTTCGAATGGACGTTTATCGCCAATAGACGTACTGTATCGTGTTCACTTGAATAGGAAAGTGTAAAATATTTTTATCTGCGTTGCTTTGATAATGAATGCGTATCCATCGTCATATCACCATAGTAATGGAATTCATTACAGCACTGAGTGCGATATGTAAATGATTACCGTACTGAGTGCGTTAATCATTTACATATCGCACTCAGTCAACGATCGTATCATGAACGCATTAAATGCAGTATTAAATAAAAGCGCATAAAATATTGCATGCAATTAGTGGGATGAACATAATTACCGCTCTCATGTAATTATAGAACTCAGCCTCTGCCTCGTTCTTGCAAAACATATTCGAGCGATAATGATGCTCATATCCCACTAGTTGCATAAATAACTATAAGGGAACTTGTATGTGAACACATGGAAAACATATTTGTACAGGGACATCATTTTATTTCTACTTCAATTTTTATTGTACCTGAGTTTTTGAATGTACTTCACTCCCACCCCTTCTACTATTGAAGTTCAACCGTCCCCCACACAGATCCAAGACCGCATATACAGACATAGTAGCCTTACGGTCATAATAAACAGTAAGTTCCAAAAATATGTTCGCGTTTTCCAGCGACGACAGAGCTTTCAATATAGAATCATTTTCGCACAGGTATTGTCGTCCATTTGCCTACGTCGTACCCCGGTTTCCCCCACCAGCTTTTATTCGCCAGCTAGGGCTGTCCTAGCTCTTTTCTGAGATCATTAATTTCTGTTAGAATTGGACGTCTACGTAATATTATAAAACTGTTTAAAATAACTTACATAAAAGGGCCTCATTAAGTAATTAACTGTCACATGATTTCCTCCCTTTCTACGACACTACGACATAACAACTTGCACGGACAGTAGATAGTATGTCTGAGTCATTTTATGTTTTCGGATCGGGCAGAAGTGAAGATTGAATTTACAGTACGTAAGGTAATCTTTTATATAGTAGATACAGAATTATTTCAACATGAGTTACTAGTACGAAGGACGAAACTGGTAATTGGGAATAGGTACAATAGTCTATAGTGCGATAATATGCACATTAGAACTTAAGTCTGTATCGAAATGAACGGCCACCATTTTAAAAAATGTGTTTAAATATCCATATTATGATTATTTTTCAATTTAACTTCATTCTCTATCAATGTATTGTACGCTAATGTGCTGTAGACGATATAATATACATTGCTTAATGAATACGTCCGAATGAATAGTTCAGTTCGTGAGTAAAACACTCATTGTTAAAAAGATAAAATTATTTAGTCATAAGTTAAAAGTGTTAAAATGAAAAAAAAGGTATATACCTTCGACAGACGGCCCGTTTCGACTTTATGTCACGTCTTCTTCAGTGTCTCCTGAACTACTTGTGATCTTGAATTCTAACCTTTTTTTAAAATGTTAACACTTTTAAGGTATGATTAAGTAATTTTATGTTTTTAACAAAGTGTTAACGTGAACTTTAATCAATGACTCATTGTTAACACTATACTGTATTTAGATTTAAAAAAACCTAATGAAAATGATCAAACTCAAAATCGCGATATTTCCTAGTTTACGTAAATGGATTAACTACAGTACTTTTCTTCCCTCCTATACCTAGTAAAGTGATTTGTTTGTATATTACGCCAGTATCATGGAACTCCAGTCGTGGAAGGAGGTAGCAAACGGCGTTGATTCAAAGGTATAGCCAGGTTAATATTTAAAATGTTAGTAAAAATAAAATGATGTTCCTGTATGTATATTATGAAATTTATAAACTGCTAATTCACAAAAGTTTGCAGCTATAATTGGGTGTAACTTTCACAGTGTTGCAATACAGTTTGGAAGTGATAAAACTATATTGGACAAAAGTTTCTGATTCTGTCTATGGTGGTACAATGTCAACTCTATCATTCGACTCTATCACTGTTTTCAGCATTGGAAACTATGACCACAAACTACCGGAGACTTTACTATATTACTCCTTATAACAAAATACGCCAAAAAATGTTTCTCATTGATCTTCAAAAGTTTTGCATGTAACCATTTTTGGAATTTACTAAATACCAACCATTCGGGAGGAAATTAAACGTAAAATAAATATGGGAAATGCCCCTTATTATACGGTTCAGAAGCTTTTATCATCCAGTCTTCTCTCAAAATATCTGAAAATGTGTATGTGTGTGTGTGTGTGTCTAATGCCTACCCATTTCACTTGTGTGATTCGGGTTCCGCATACTGCGGATAGATGGCAGGACTGTGACTCATTTTCAAGTTGCACACCACTTCGGTGGGGCACGTTATGCTTGTGTAGTATCTGTGAAGAGTTATGTCGTGTACTGGGGTGAGTGTATGTGTAAGTGTTCGTAGAAGTGTAGTGCAGCAAATGGGTGAGGAGAATGATGGTAAGGGAGGGAGAAGGGAAAACTCGGTACCGGCACGTAGTAGTCTATACCTGTCGAATAGCACCAAGGGAGCCGCCAGGCTTAATGTCCCTATCCGACGGACGAATCACTATCAACAGTAACATATGCTGATCTCTTCATATGCACTGCGGAGAGATTTGGGATTAACCCAGGTGTATTGGTGCACAATTTAGTGACTAGAAGTTGTGCATCGCCATCTCTCCCAGTCCCGAGGTAGAAATTTTACATGAAAATTTCTGACTCGGGCCGGCTAGTCTAGAGGCAGACGAGCTACCACAGAACTAACTCGGCGGAAAAAAAATCTGAAAGTTAGAATGTATAAAACAGTCGTATTACCGGTTTTTCTGTATGGTTGTGAAACCTGAACTCTCACTTTGAGCGTATTCGGAATCTCAGCGATGAGCAATCTGATGGCATCACGGTGTTCCGAATTTCAACGATGACATCACTGATGCTGCACCGGTGTCGCAGCGGTTCCATCAGTTTGCAGAGGTGGTGAAAGTATCCATCAGTGAATCTGATTGGTTCTTGTATAGGGCGGGAATTAGCAGACGAATGACATCGTGCACTGTTGTGTCATGGCGGTGTGTTCTGCTGTATTGTTTGTAATGAGCACAACGTAAAAACAATATGTTAATGACTTATGAGCGAACATGTCAACGGACGAGTTATTACTACCGGTTCAAGAAATATATTGTTTATGCTCTTTTCTTTGAACGAGATGGCAGTACGGAAATTTCGCAAAATTTTGCTAGCGTAGCACAGACAACAACTTATATAGTCGCCATGACAGCTATCGATCCTTCCAGCAGTTTTGTTCCTATTTCGCTGCAGCGTGACGTCATTGTTGTCTACCGGTCCGGTGAGATTCGGAATACGATGTATGATTGAGTAAATAAAGCACATGGGATAACAGGTAGGTCGTTACCCTTATTGCCCTCACCCACTACCGTCCTGCTTTCCAACTTGAAGGCTCACTGTGTTCGTCTATTGGGTCTAAAGTCTCTAAGCCTTTATATTACACTAGTCAGACTTCAGATGCATACAAACAATTGCTCTTTCTATGACACATATCGTTAAGCGAGATGAACTGCCTGATAACAGATATACGCGCCAGCCAGAATCTCAATCAGAACAATGATATTAGGCCTATCAAAAATTTGGAGAGTAAATCACTGCAAATGAGCTCCTGTGACTGCTAGCATCTTGCAGTGCGGAATTCCGCTACTGTAGTTTTGAAGACTACAGCGAGAATCTCCCCGCCCTTCTCTCACGTAGCTCACTCAGCAGGCGCTAAGGGAAGGGCGGATGCAATAATATTAGCCAATTAGCAGCTGTGCGGACCAACTAAGCAGCCAGCTCGCTGGCTCGAATCCGCGAGTTGTGCATTGTTGCGTAATTACGCATTAGAAAAAGCAGGCACAATTATTTCACTCATAAGCTTATACAGTATCTTCCGAAAGTCTGCTTTCGAAACTCAGAGAACTACATAGCTAACAATATAAAGACGTTTGTCACGTTGCTGAGCCATGTCAGCTTCTTTCTTCTTCACAGACGTTAACCCTCCACTGGCCGCGCGCTGAAATGCAACGTTAGTGGTCATGTGGATCACAGATGTGGTCCATATTTTAAGCTTTCAATTTCGGAAAAAGTATTGACTTTCATGTGTTAAATGTTACATTACCTCGTTAACATGTTTCGGCCTGTTTCAGAACTGGTTGTTGTTGGTCTTGGCGCCTTTTGTTTTCATTCCTGTGGGGGTGTGTTTGTGTAGTGTAATATGGAGTCAAAGAGTGTGTGTCTTTTGAAACTGAGTTTTGTGTTGAGAATTTCATTTGGATTTGTTTTGTGTGTCTGTATATTTCGTATTTTTCTAGTGTGTTTAGTTTCTGACTTTTTGGTTAGATATGTAGAATTTCCATGTCTGTGTTGATGTCTCTGCATTTATGATGTGTTCTGCATATGTGGAAGTGTTTTGTAATTTTGTTATAGCTGTGATGTGTTCTTTGTAATGTGTTCGAAAGCACAGTTTGAACCAGCTTGAGGAGACCATACGCTTTCGGGGCATGGAACGCACTTCAGTGTGAATCCATCTGAACTGTAAATACGTGCAAGTTGAAATGCCAAAATTTAAGCCACAGCGGAGTAAATATACCTACAAGAATGCAACCGAATGACTTCAAATATTACTCTTACAATAGAAAACTGAGGCACAATAAATCCGAGTCCGCACTGCTAGTCTTTGGATACTTCTGTCGTGAGAAAGAAAAAAATCTCAAAGATAGGACTATTTCACTATCATTGAAAGCCAACTTCAACCACAATTTCAAATATAAGAAAGGAGGAAATAAGAAAAGAGCGAGTAAAGTGAGGAAAATGGTGGGCTAAAGTGGGAAGAGAGGTGGTCATAAGTGGAGAAAGAGGTGGGTCAAAGTTGGGAAAGAGGTGGAACAAAGTGAGGAAGGAGGTGGAACAAAGTGAGGAAAGAGGTGGAACAAAGTGGGGAAAATAGATGGGCTAAAGTGAGGAAAAAGTTGTGCAATATGAGGAAAGAGGTGGGCAAAGTGGAGAAGGAGATGGGCTAAAGTGGAAAAGAAAATGAGTCAAAGTGAGGAAGGAGGGAAGACAAACTGGGAAAGTCAAAGTGAGGAAGGAGGGAAGACAAAATGAAGAAGGAAGTGGACCAAAATGAGGAACGAAATGGACCAAAATAAGGGAGGTGGGCTAAAGCGAGGAGGGTAGTGGGCTAAAGAAAGAACGTTGGTGGAATGAAGTTAGGACGGAGATGAGTCAAAGTGAGGAAGGAAGTGGGTGGAAGTGAGACAGGAGGTGGACTAATGTGAGTATGGAAAGGAGTGAGTCAAAACGAGGAAGGAGGCGAGCCGAAATGAGGAAAGAGATGAACCAAAGTAAAGAAAGAGAGGCCAAAGAATTGAAAGACGAAACAAAGGCAAGAGCTCAAAAAGTATGGAAAGGGAAAGAGAAGTAAGGAAAGAGGAGGAGAAGTAAGGAAAGAGGAGGAGAAGTAAGGAAAGAGGAGGAGAATTAAGAAAAAGAAGGAAGGAAAGAGAAGTAAGGAAAGAGGAAAAGTAAATAAAGAGGAACATATTAAGAAAATCGGGGACGCAATGAAGGAAAGGAAAAGCAAATTAAGGAAAAGGGGAAAATTAAGAAAAGAAATTGAAAATTACGGCAAGGGAGGTAAAAATCGAGGAAAGGAAGAGAAAATTAAGGAAAGGGAGATACTACTTAACAGAGAGAAATGGAGAACAAATAAAAATAAACACGGATAGAAGAGACGGGGAAAGTAGGAAAAGAATGAAGAGACAATATGGAAACTAATAAAAAAACAGAAACCTGTATCTTACTTACGCAATGTAACGGAGTGAAAGAATGAATAATTTCACAGGTATTTATACAGTAATAGTCTCTGATAATTCGTAAAGCAGGGCTCAATTTGTACTTTTACCTGAGTGGGAGGAATGTATTAATGTAATGTGGCTACAGACATTATTTTCCCCGGCAGGGTTATAATTATGACTCCACGAGATACGGTTAAGCTTTCATCAGGGGGAAATTCCGCCAACCCCTCCCGTTAATTCGAAACCAGGCGCCAAGGGGAACATACTTTGTTGGACCCGTTGTTCCGAACTATTCCCAAATAAGGTCATCCACGTATGATATTAAGGTTCAATTCAATGGCAGACAATTTTAGCCTACTTCCCCTCCTAACTCTGAAAATTTCACGATCATGAAATTAGTGTGATATCTGGTACCTAACAAATCTGTAATCGATTATCTGACTGTCCTCGAATCGTTCAGCAACAATTTAGATTCAGTGAGATAGGCCTATATATCAGAGCGGGCGCCCCAAGTTCTGAAGTGAATAAAACAATGAATATACACGGCACAATCAGAGACAAGGAATTAGAGGGAACTTTTTAAGAAACTAAAAATAAGCTAAATGTAATAATTTCAGGATACGGAATGTGAAAGTGTAGTGAGGATTAAAGACTGGAGGAGAAATTAAAGATGGGAAAGATCAAAACGAGATGAAAGAACAAATGGGCACAAAACAAGAGAGCGGAAGGAGAAAAAGAAGAGAAGAGTAGAGAAGACTTCGGAAAGAAAAGGGTGAAAAGGGAAAGATGTGGGAGAAAAGGGAGGGAAAATGAGAAGAAATTAATAGGCGAAGGAAAATATAGAAAAAGGGACATCAAGGGGATAACAAAATAAATAAAAATATATATACGAGTTGAAAAATAGTGAGCCGAGAAATTGGCGGGCAGGGCAAAATGGCGGGCAAGGGAAAATGGCGGAGAAAGGAAAATGGCGGGAAAGGAAAAATGGCGGGCAATGGAAAAGTGAAAAATGTGAAATGATAGAAAGTAAAAGAAACAGGGAGGGAAGAAAAACGGACACCAAAACAAAGAAAGCGGAAGGGAAGAAGGAAAGGAAAAGAGTATAAAATAATATTTTGAATAAACAAAAATAAAAAATATGTTAGAACGAGAGCTAAAAGAACAGAAACATTTAGTGCGCGGATGCAATATAATAAAATGAAACAAGACGACAGGTAAAGAAATGAAGGATGTGGACATGATTTTAAATGAACTGTGTAAGCCTACTATAAAACCTTTATATTAACGAAATTTATTGAAATTGATGAAAACAAAGCGAAGTTCATTCACGTCAAGAAGTATTTTACATTTTCTAATTTCTCTGAGAGCACTAGTCTATACAAATAGAGTCAGTGTAACCATGGTTCATACGTAGGCCTACGCCCATGTCTAAAACACTGTTTACTTTTTAGGCTTATCCTACGCGATCAACTTGCACAACACATGAGTGTATTTTTAAGCTGAGTGGTGCTGATGTAATAATATCGTAAAAATAATATTTATTTGTTTATTTTTCATTTCTTCGTTTGTGTATTTATTTATATTTTATTTTCATTTTATATATGTACTTATGTTGAATTATGCATATTTATTTTTAATTAATTTATTCACTTGTTTATTTTTAAGCATCATTATATACAGCCAGCCATCGTGTTTTTATTCTTGTTCCTTTCTGAAAATGTGTATCTTTTTTAAGTACTTTAATTAACATTTTCGAAATTACTTTTTCGGGAAGCTATAACGACCCATCTCACAGCGACCCTAAAGTTAAGAACTCCTGTCCTACATATAGAGAGTGTGTCTAATTTCCCGTTATAGACTTTGAGGGCTTGTAGTGGGGACCAAGACGGTTAAGTTTCGCATAGGAACTCATGTCCGGAAACGTAACGTTTCCCCGCTACAAGCAAAAACACCACCACATCACATGTTAAACTCTCCCATTTCTGCTGCTTATTGTACGTTGTTTCTCTTCCGAGTCCACTTACAAGAAGGGCTCGATGTGACGACTAGAGACAACACACACACGGTACCTACGTACCATGTTCTGGGACACACGATCATTAATACCTGGTAGGTCAACATCCCCCACAGCCATAACCCGCGCCAGCAGGTTTTCCTGTGATTCCACAGGGGTCTCGTAAATCAATATATTCATGTGGCCCCACAGGAAGTATTCTAGCGGAGTCAAGTCGGGCAAACGTGCAGGCCAAGCAATCGGGCCACCACAACTTATCCACTGTTGCCGTGGAGCATCACAGTCGGACTTGTTGGCTGCGGATGTACCCGTCTCCGATGCCCGCTGGTAAACCTTGGCAAATAGGGCGTGCCAAGGTGTCTGGCGGTGTGGAAAATGCTCCTCATACAGCTGACGAGTAACTCTTCCATTACACCGGTTAACTACACGTTTAGGGAATACACCGATATGAAATTACTGTACGGCGGGAGATTTGAACGTGTTGCAATGGTGTTTTGTTTGTAGCGGGAAAACGGTACGTTTCCAGACACGAGTTCCTATGCAAAACTTAACCGTCTTGGTCCCCACTACAAGCCCTCCAAGTCTGTAATGGGAATTTAGCCACACCCTGCATGTTAGGAATGGTCTTTATTTGCAATCAGTCTTCTAGAACAGGGAGCGTCAAGTGACTACTATCTCGTGCGTACGTACAAACCCTCAAGCCCTGACGTACGGCTGCGGGTAAGGGTAGCTGCTTCCACAGTGGCGGAGCTGAGAACTTGTATGTGAACCAAATTTCTGATAAGAATATAAATTAAATTCAGCTTTTAATTGAAGTACACTTTCACTGTTAATTGAACTATACTGAAAACAGTACTCTATACAATTTGGTACAGTTAACTATCTATATACGAAATAAATTTTTGCATGTTTGCACAACAATGGAACAAAACAAAATATAAATTTTTATACAGATTAACATACTACGAAATAAAAGTGTTCACTGTTTGTCTTCTTCTCATTGTTATACAGTTCAATTAACAAAATAAAACAACAGGACAAACGTTGTTATTCAAATCTCTAATAATAGTACTTTTTCTTATACATCAGAGATCCGCGGCGATTTTTGCAGTTTTCTGTTAGTAAGCAGCTTTTCAATTCGTGGAGCTATTGTTTTAGTACCACCCAATCGCAAACATGCTTTCAAGTGTTCACCACTTAATTGGTTTCTGTGACGTGACTTCGTAAACTTCATTAAAGAAAACAGTGTTTCGCATACTTAGGTTGTCCCGAACATGCACAACGTTCTTAGAGCGAGATTGTGCAATTTAGGAAACCTTTCTCGTGGAAAACAAGTATAGAAATGGTTAATACTTTTCTGTTTTGATACTTATCCTTTAGCTCAATATCGCTTTGTAAATCAAGTATTTATAATTGTAGTTCAGCAGGAATATCCAGGACACTCACTGAAAAAGGCGTTGCAAATATCTTAAATTGTTGTTCAAGTTCTCTAATTTCCTGACTTCTATGTTCGAAGTCTTCGCACAATTGTTGCATTATTCTTATAAAATTCTTCCATGTCCAAGGCTTCTAACAGGTTTCCCATGTACATCCATAAATAAAGCAATTTCATTCCTAAGAGGGAGAAAACGTTCCAGAACTTTTCGACTTAACCACCTTACCTCGGTATGGTAGAGTAAATCCCCATACTCACTGTTAATATCTGATTAAGTCTTTTAGACCTTATGAAATTAATTGTTCGCACAACAACATCCATTACATTGCTAAGGTTTATGTTTTTAGCACATAAATATTGCTGGTGCAAAATGCAGTGCACCGGTGCCCCCAAGCGACTTCGATAGGTTCCACCTCTGATAGACTGCAGTGTACAACTGTATTCCCCGCAGTGGAAGCCGTAAGCAGGCCTGTATGCCCTCTCGCGATCTTGAGTCGACCTGGCGAAGCCTGTTCTAGAATATTTCCATTACGTGCTGTAATATAATTTAGTACTCTTAAGGCAAGTAATAAAAATGATTTCGAATTATTAATAGTGCGTCTTCCTAACACAGTAAAATATATTTTCAGTTATGTAAATTCCATGTAATTGAACTTGCATAGCTACCCACCTTGGATTTACCAGGAAACCAAATGAGACTTGTTTCACTCGAGTCTGAACAATTATTGAAAATTTACAAGTGTTACTAAATTGAATTAGGCCTATATTTGCGATAACATTATTATTTTCTATGCATGTTAACATAGAGTTTTATAAATCCTTTTTTTCCCAGAACTGTCAACACTTTTCCACTTATTCGGAACGTCCTAACGACGCTATAAAAATCTTTCAGCTAGTAGATCAGACTTCGGCAAATGTAGTAGCCTATATTTAGTACAAGTTGAACGCGACTTCTCATCCCCACCTTCTAGTTCATCTGCGCCGGCAGGTTTAGCATACAAGGTTTGCTACGATCATTGTAGAACGGCTGAAATGCCAACCACTGTCCTAGATAAAGCCCTGTAGGCCTATATTCAATTCAGAGATAGTTATTTCTCAAATATCATAAATCTACGACACGTAATCACTTACTCCTTCCTTTCACAGTGAAGCCGGTTTAAAAACAAATTACGGTATGGTAAGTAAAATTCATCTGCTACCGATGGGTTTCAACACGAGAACCGCAGGCAAATTCGAACCAACGCAGCGTGATGAGTATGCCTTGGCCATTGAAAACACTACGACCGGTTCCACTAGTGCTCCTTTATTAAAAATTTAAGATCTATCGATTGTAGCATGTAAGAAGCTTATAATATACTGTAATTACTGCGAGTTTGAAACTTCTATTTTAATATATCTTCATGGATATTAATTTACAGAAATTACTATCTTCAATAAGATATTACTCGAATTTCATCCAAAACTTTGTCATAGACTTTCAAGTACTTATTTTAACTTCGACTTTCTTCAAATTGTTAATATTTTCCTGAAAAGCACATTTCAGTTTCTAATTTATTCCTACAGATTCATTTATCACCCAGGCCTACTGTTAAATATACCGTCGGTTTACAAGCAACACACATTAAGTCAAAAATATTATTTCCGAGAAAAAGGTGGACATAACGTACATAATTTATGTGCATCAACCTCGAATTTGAAAGTGAAAAAAAAAACGTAAAAAGAAACTAATTACTAAAAAATAATATTTTGAGAATTTAGTTCTGTAAATAACCCTCAAACGCATTTTTGCCATAAGTAATATTTTTGACTTAATGTGTTTTGATTGTAAACCGACGACATAATATTTTGTTTTCCATTCCTCCTCACTATCTTTCCTCCAACGTTTCCTTGCTACAATTTCCTTTGTTTTATTTCTCTATTCTTTTCTTCTGGTTTATGCTTACATTTTTCAGGAAGGATTTGATATTGCTAAATAACCACTTCAAAAATTTCGCGGAAATACGTGTTTTCACCACCCTTCATACCGAAAAATTTTTTGGGGGGCATTTTGTCCGTTCGTCTGTATAAAGAGATTTCTCCTGAACTTCGGTATGAAATTTCTTCAAATTCAGCATCTAAAGTCACCTACATAATATACATAGAACTTAGTTTCTGTAAAAATTGATAGGTCTTTCATCCCACTATTCATCTTCATTTGTCTTACTCCCCCGTGAATGGAATTCTCTACCTCACAAGTTTAGGGGCTGCCAGACAATAGCTACTTTCAAGAAGAGGCTAAACGATTTTTACGGACGCAATCAAATTGAAGTTATTATTATAATCATTATCGAGTTTAATAATTCAATTATATTTGTGTAAGACTATTATTATTATTATTATTATTATTACATACATCTTTTATTGGTGTTTTGGGAATATAAAAAGAATTGTCATTGTATTATATAAATTATGTATTGTATTAATTATGTTTTGTTTATAGCAATGTAGTAATTTTGTACCATAATGGTTGAGTGGAAGAGAAGGCCGAATTGCTTTAACTCTGCCAGTTAAAATAAACCATTATTATTATTATTATTATTATTATTATTATTATTATTATTACTATTTATATTATTTTCTTTTAGTCTTTCACTGCGAGCCCAGCATTTTTCAATCTCACCTATTATCTGCATTTCTTTTCGTCTCCGCATACGATTATTATTATTATTATTATTATTATTATTATTATTATTTTGCTATTTATATTATTTTATTTTAGTCTTTCACTGCGAGCCCAGCATTTTTCCAATCTCACCTATTATCTGCATTTCTTTTCGTCTCCGCATAC
Organism: Periplaneta americana; assembly: GCF_040183065.1. NCBI lineage: Eukaryota > Metazoa > Arthropoda > Insecta > Blattodea > Blattidae > Periplaneta > Periplaneta americana. Next base: position 69,861,716 of record NC_091126.1, on the reverse strand, counting down.
GATTATTATTATTATTATTATTATTATTATTATTACTATTTTGCTATTTATATTATTTTGTTTTAGTCTTCCACTGCGAGCCCAGCATTTTTCAATCTCACCTATTATCTGCATTTCTTTTCGTCTCCGCATACGATTATTATTATTATTATTATTATTATTATTATTATTATTATTATTATTATTATTACATAATTATTTTATTGGTGTTTTGGGAATATAAAAAGGATTGTCATTGTATTATATAAATTATGTATTGTATTAATTATGTTTTGTTTATAGCAATGTAGTAATTTTGTACCATAATAGTTGAGTGGAAGAGAAGGCCTAATGGCTTTAACTCTGCCAGTGAAAATAAACCATTATTATTATTATTATTATTATTATTATTGTTATTATTTTGCTATTTATATTATTTTGTTTTAGTCTTTCACTGCGAGCCCAGCATTTTTCAATCTCACCTATTATCTTCATTTCTTTTCGTCTCCGCATACGATTATTATTATTATTATTATTATTATTATTATTATCATCATAATCATTATTATTGTTGTTGTCACTAGAACAATGATCAACGGCATGCCTTGGTTTCTATGAATTTAAAAATAATAATTATTTCACGCTTACTATCTGCAAATCAAGTGAATAGTTTTAACCGTTTAACGAGGCTGTATTAATTACTACTACCATAATTATCTAGCTTCAATAGAATTGTTCACTGCGAGACAGTGTTCGGTAAATTAGTACAATTATTCGCTATGCGATTACGTGATACTCCGTTTACAGTCCAGTAAAACCTTGGAATATACACATACCAAATATTCAGCTCAAGCAGAATTCGAACTCATACACGACATCAGCCTTCGGTCACGTGTCCCATTCGCTAAACTCTAGACCACTCGGATGGTGTGTATATAAATGTGTTGCTGTACTCTTCTTTTGAGTGATATTTTACATAGACATGACGAAGAAACGCACGAGAATGCAACTGTGACCGTCTAATCCATAATCAGCCGCGTTAACAAACTGTCCAATTAAGATTCCACCCCTAAGTTATTACATATTTTAATTAATCCAGCTCGGACACTAATTTGGTTACAGTAATTCAATTTGTGTCCACTAATGAGCCACGGATAAAATGTCGTTTCAAGGGGTAGGCTTACCAGTCTTCTTCAGTGATCATCACCTCGTAATCAATCCTCTAGTTCGCAGCTTAACACTTTCGCCTAATATACTGCGCCCCTGGTTTATTATTGTGCTAATACTAATGCTCGGAACCCTTATAGGCCTATTCTTTGTCTGCTTTGAGTTTAATCCACTAGCATCAAATATCTGTCGAATTTTGTCTCGGTGACCATTCATTATTTTTACTTCGAAATATGTACTATATGTCTTTAGCGTGTTAAATTTTACCGTACCTGGTTAACATGTTCCGGCCTGTTATTGGCCTTCTTCAAAACTGGTTCTGAACCAGTTCTGAAGAAGGCCAATAAGAGGCCGAAACATGTTAACCAGATTCGGTAAAATTTAACACGAGAAAGACATAATACATATTTCGAAGTGAAATAGTGTTAAAAGTTGTGTAATCAAGATGCATTATTTTTACCTGTTTTCAAGCTGTAAAGACGGTAAAATGATATTATGCCGATAACGAAGCAATGGTGAAACGATAATAAATTGTAAAGGAAACCACAGCTCTAGACACAAAGTCCCCGAAACGTATTCAAACCTCACACATTCCCAAAAATTTAACTAGGATCGTATAAGGAGCTATGCTGATGTAAAATAAGTCTGATACGTTATCATTACGGCTATGAAAAGGTAGGAGATAAAGCTAGTGATGGTACCGAGTATATACTGAGATTCACATAGGAACAGGAACAGCAAATATTGCCGTCTTGTCAGGGTTGCAAATTTTTACCAGATATCACACGATCCTTCTTACTAAATGACTTATTTACTTACCGTACTTTATGTTTGAAGGTTATTCTAAATAATTCAATATTTTGTAACATATTTTCGTAGGCAAACTATATGAGAAAGGGACCAACATGTCAAGCATTTTGTATGGCAATACGAAATTCATTGGTTTGACTAAACAATTGACTCACGAGACATAACCTAAAAATGTATTTTGTTTGACCACATGAAATTATTAGTACTAAGTCCGAAAACTTACCTGACTATAGTCTTGAATTATAACCGCAACGCAACACATAAAATAACTAATATGTATTAATATTAATACTAATATTAATTAATTATTAGTATGTTCAAATTTCATTAGTTTCTAGTAACAGGCTCAGAAATCTAGTACACTTTCAACTTCATGGAACTCCAGTACCGACAATTATTGTCGATATTTGTCTCAGGTGCCAACATACTAATTACAAAATCACTACCAGTTGTAGTATTTGTAGTATTGAAATTCGAAACGAAGTTGACAAAAGAAAATTCAACCTGCAAACTAGAAAATCACCAGAATCCACTAGCATATGTAGTAATGGGGGAAAATGGTTAGGTTTCACCCTTAGGGTATGAAGTAAGCTGACCCGGACTATAGCTGCGGCGGATGGAATGGGGTGAATTTCCCCTACAAGTTGAAGTAAGCAGCGGTACAGACTGTACGCTGCTTAAGTCAAGTTGTAGTGGAAATTCACCCCATTCCATCCGCCGCAGCTATACTCGGTACTATCACTAGCTTTAACTGCTCCCTTTTCATAGTCCTAGTTATCATTATACAGTAATTATTAGGGACCGTACTTTGTCCCAGGAGACTTCTAGATTAAATATTACCGAAGTTGTCACTGCAGCAGACGACGCTTTGCATCTACTAAGAGAAATTCTTCAGTCTGCTCACGCGACTCTTGTTGGTAAAATTAGGTGGAACTGAACATAGATCACTTCAACAATTACATTTATATTAAAAATTTATATTATTTTCAGTATGTACACTAGAATATGCTATTTTTCTAATTACACCATGATAAAGAATGTAGGCCTACGTTGATCAAACATTATTTACAATATTATGTAGAGAGTTTTTTTATTGTAATGCAAGGTATTTTAGTTCATAACACTATAGCCTAGTTATTTAGTAAATGGTGTATAACAGTGTAGAAAAGGGCTGCCGGACATTGATCACTTTTAAAAGCCGATCGTCAAAAAGATTGCTTTTGTTCTCTGGAATATAATCTTTCTTTAAACGTAACGTATTTTCAATACATCAAATGTTCATTTTGTTTATCATTTCTTAAATACAATTTGTCTTACTTAATACTAAATTGTATTAGTTTAATTCTTACACTTACATGTAATTAAACACTTCTACCATATTATTATTATTATTATTATTATTATTATTATTATTATTATTATTATTATTATTATTATTATTATTCCAGGGGGTGCAATTAAGTCATGTAAGGAAAATGAGGCCACACTGTCATGAAAATGGTTGAGAAACATGGCCTAAGATTAGAACGTTTCGGCGCAGAACAATAATGAAGTAATCTTATTTTATTAATTAATAACAGATTATTAAATTCATGAAATATTCTAAATAAGTACCAAACGATTATTTGCTTTTTCCTCGATTAATTTACTATCAACTAAATTTCTTCGTGAGTTTATCTATTACATCAAAATCATTCATGATATTACCAACGTTAATTTTCACTTCCGTGTCTTAATCGAATTCAGTTCCGCTTCAGATATATATGCAATGTCTGTCGAGATGTGTCATACTGTCTCGGAAAAGATGATTTTGTCTCGGACCGTTCGATGTGAATGTGATTACACGCATTGTTATGAGCAGGCTTCGGTCCTGGGCACAGAAACGCATGAAGTTCAGAACGCACGGACGATAGTGTTGTGTTGGTCGAGTGGAGTGGTAGATGGAGCGCGCAGTTACTTCGTGTCTCAACATGTAAACAGTCCGTCACAGTACGGCACAAAATATATTTCACCTGTACAGATGCAGTATATACTGTACATTCCTAGTGTAGACAATAAATGTCTACCATTAAAGTATTAACATGAGTTGTAACCTTCAATCAGGTGTCCCTACGCCGAAGCCTGTTACACGTACCGCAGCCAAGCAGCAATACACACACGGTAATGCACATTACGGACCAACCTGTGCTGTTGCAGTCACCCTTCCGCACGGGTCATGACGTCACTTATACTCCGTGTACTTTAAACCTCATACTGGTTACTCTGTGTCCCTAGGCCGAAGCCTGCTTATGAAACTGCAGCAAACTGCATCCCGGGACGAATGTCCGATGCATTATTCTGCTGCTTCGTAACAATGCGTGTAATCACCGTACCAACAAACGGTCCGAGACAAAACCGTCCTGTCCGAGACAGAATGTCCGATGCAGTATGCTGCTGCCTCGTAACAATGCGTGTAATCACCGTCACAACAAACGGTCCGAGATAAAACCGTCCTGTCCGAGACAGAATGCCCTATGCATTATGCTGCTGCCTCGTAACAATGCGTGTAATCACCGTCACAACAAACGGTCTGAGACAAAAACGTCCTGTCCGAGACAGAATGGCCGATGCATTATACTGCTGCCTCGTAGCAATGTGTGTAATGACCGTCACAACAAACGGTCCGAGACAAAACCGTCCTGTCCGAGACAGAATGTCCGATGCGTTATGCTACTGCATCGTAGCAATCAGCGTATTCCGAATCTCACCGGACCGGTGGGCAAAAATTACGTCACGCTGCAGCGCAATAGGAACAAAACTGCTGGAAGGATCGATGGCTGTCATGGCGATTGTATAAGTTGTTGTCTGTGCTACGCTAGCACAATTTTGCGAAATTTCCGTACTGTCATCTCGTTCAAAGAAAAGAGAGCATAAACAATTTATTTCTTGAAGCGGTAGTAATAACTGGTCCGTTGACAAAACCGTCCTGTCCGAGACAGAATGTCTGATGCAGTATGCTACCGGCCTTAGTTAAATGTTCGCAAGCGAAGGGATATTTCTGGAAGGGGGGAATAATGGGACGATAATTATGTCTAATTAAGGTTTTTTAACGTTTGGCAAATCTGGATATATCTAGAAACGAGGGACAATAATTATGCCTACTTAAGGTTTTTTCAACGTTTGGCAAATCTACGACCTGGGTGGAACGTGCAGTTTTCCTTTCATTCTAAAGGAAGCCTTGCAGGACTCCTTCCTTACCTTTTCTTTAAAAGTATGTACATATTCGGCAGTTGGATATGAACTCGCAAATTTCAGATTCAATGGCAACGTCCGTAAGCACCAGACCGCCGAGGACTATTATCTTGAAGTACATTCTTTAGAAAATCTTTCTTCACAACTCGAGACCAGCAGGGTTGCTTTGCTTTGCGAAACCAGTCTAAGGACTGCACAGTACACGCGAACTTCACGAGGTCACGTCTCGTTTTCCCAGAGTCCTCATTCAGCGATACAGAAGAAATGAACGGCCATTTCCGTGTTGGATTTCGGGCAGTCAGAAATGGAATTGCTGGAGCAACCCCAAAACTTCTGAGGATGGAGGAATGGCAGAGGGGAGGGGTTTACCTGTGGGGGATTAGGCGGCGCCCACACGATTTACTGTCTTATATTACACACTCGGCGAAATTAGTATTAAGGGTCTGTAAATCCTTGCATTAAGCAAGCAAGCCAGAGTGAGAGCGCAAGGCTAGCATAAATAGGATCCCGGCTAAAGCCAAGCTTTCAGAAGTGATGCGTCATAACTCCAGCCGCACTCACTGGGCTCTTATCTCGTGGGAGAAAATAAACTCTAACTAGGACCGCCGAAATTACTAGCATCGGCCTCGGAAAGGGTTTGAACAGAGTACCGCCGAAATTAAACGCTTTTAGTATCATAAACGTTCTAGTTTCTCACATAATCCGTCAATATTTTAAAGAACGACGTTACATTTTACTATTAAAAACATTATGTCCGCCAGGTTTATGACAAAACCGTACTGTGACGTGAAGCCGCCAGGACCTCGGCTAATGGCATACGTAAAGATAAATATTTTAATAAACTTATCTTCTTAATCTTGGTGATATAGTGGTGACAATGTTGAATTGGTTCTAGATAATAAGCTCAAAATTTCAGACCCGGACATGGACGATAGATTTTTAAGAGTTGTAAAGATCCTCTCTTTATTCGACGCTGTATCAACTGCGCAACTATTCAGCATTAGTGAAAAAGTTTTGCGCCCTTGGAGTTCAGCACCACGGAAAGGATCTCAGAACCGCATAGTTGGCACAATCTGTCGGAAGAGTTTGATGCATGAATGTGTATGGCAGTTTTTCTATCTCACCCTGCATCTCCATTTCTCTATGTATAAATCTCAATCTCTCCATCTCTAAATCTCCACCCCTCTCTCTAAATGTCCATCCCCCTTCCTCTCTAAATCTCCAGCTATCTATTTAAATCTCCATCTCTATCTAAACCTCCATCTTTCTCAATTTCCAGTTCTCTCTCTCTCTCTCTAAATCTCCAGCCCTCTTCATCTAACCAACCATCAATCAATCCATACATCCATCTCTCTGTATCTATTCATCCATCCATCTTTCTCTTCATCTATCCATCTCCATCCCATGATCTATCCATCTCCGTCCCTCCATCCATCCATCTCTATATCTAGCCCTCCAACCATCCATCTCTCCATATCTAGTCCTTCATCCATCCACCTTCGTCCCTCCATCCATCCATCTCTCCATATCTAGTCCTCCATCCATCCATCTCCGTCCCTTCATCCATCTCTCCATATCTAGCACTCCATCCATCCATCCATCCATCCATCCATCCATCCATCCATCCACCCATCCATCCATCCATCCACCTCTTCATATTTAGCCCTCAATCCATTCATCCATCCATCCACCTCCGTCCCTCCATCCATCTCCATATCTAGTCCTTCATCCATCTCCGTCCCTCCATCCAGCCATCTCTCCACATCTAGCACTCCATCCATCTCTACATATCTAGTCCAGCCAACCAACCAACCATCCATCCATCCATCCATCCACCTCTCCAGTCCACACCTGTGGAGTAACGGTCAGCGCGTCTGCCCGCGAAACCAGGTGGCCCGGGTTCGAATCCCGGTTGGGGAAAGTTACCTGATTGAGGTTTTTTCCGGGGTTTTCCCTCAACCCAATACGAGTAAATGCTGGGTAACTTTCGGTGATGGACCCCGGATTCGTTTCACCGCCATTATCACCTTCATTTCATTCAGACGCTAAATAACCTAGATGTTGATACAGCGTCGTAAAATAACCCAATAAAATAAAATAAAATCCACCTCTCCATACCTAGCTCTCAATCCATCCATCCACCTCTCCATATCTAGTCCTCCTTCCATCCACTTCTCCATATCTAGCCCTCCATCCATGCATCCATTCATTCATCTCTCCATATCTAGTTCTCCATCCATCCATCTCCGTCCCTCCATCCATCCATTTCCGTCCCTCCATCCATCCATCCATCCATCTCTCCATACCTAGACCGCCATCCATCCATCCATTTCCGTCCATCCATCCATCTCTCCATATCTAGCCCTCCATCCATCCATCTCCGTCCCTCCCTCCCTCCATCCATCCCTGTCCCTTCATCCATCCATCTCATTCATGATAAAATGCTAAAATAGAGATTTTATTTGCATTATTTGGGTCATTTCTTTGTAAAATTCTTAGTCCATATTTTGATAATGTTCAGTCCATATGTAGCCTACATATTTATCCACGTTAGTGCCTATTAATTCTAGTCTCGCAAGACAAGCAGAGGTTGAGGAGTTCTGAATTACCGTACTAAAGGGCGTGAAAACGATTTTCTTGTGCTCAATATTTTCTGCGGATATATTATTTTACCATCCTTTACCATGAATTGGAACATGAGCTCTTACTTCCAAACATCGGACACGAAATTTGGGACGAATATTGGGTGTCATTCCAGTCACTCTAGTAAACGACACAAATAGCACAGTCGGTAGGAGAAACGCTCGACAGTTACTTTGCTTTTCCGTCGACTGAAGACGTGTATTTTCTGAACTTGCATGTAGTAAGATTCTATTTCTGTCTTGAACTCTTCTTTAGCTCGCGTGTGTGATAATTTTAATGTCAAAATTGGTTATTTTAAATATATATGTTCTATGGCTTGTCATGTTAACACAATCATACTTTGTTTGAAATTATTGGAGTATATTCTGTTCAGTAATTAAAATAAAGCAAAATCTTCTCTCCACATTTCACGGGAAAATAAAAGTCTTTGAAATTCGGATTCTAATACAGCATTTTTTTTCGGCTGAGAAGCTTTTGTCATCTAGTCTGCTGTCAAAAAGTCTTACAGTTAGAATTTATAAAACAGTTATGTTACCGGTTGTTTTGTACGGTTGTGAAACTTGAACTCTCACTTTGAGAGAGGAACAGATATTAAGGGTGTTTGAGAATAAGTTTATTAGGAAACTATTTGGGGCTAAGAGGGATAAAGTTAGAAAGAATGGAGAAAGTTACATAACGCAGAACTGCATGCATTGTATTCTTCACCCACATAATTAGGAACATTAAATCCTGACGTTTGAGTTGGACAGGACATGTAGCACGTGTGGGCGAATCTAGAAATGCATACAGAGTGTTAGTTGGGAGGCCGGAGGGAAAAATAACTTTGGGGAGGCCGAGACGTAGATGGGAAATTGATTTGAGGGAGGCGGGATATAATTACAGAGACTGTATTAATCTTGCACAGGATAGGGACCGATGGCGGGCTTATGCGAGGGAGGTAATGAACCTGCGGGTTCCTTAAAACCATTTGTAAGTAAGTATAGAAATTTTAAAAAATTGTGTCACAAGAATTTCTAAAACATAAAATAAGGAAATAAAATGTTGAAATTTGTATATATGAGTTTCCCTCAAATGCGTTAAACATCAACTACATCCTTAAATAAGGCCCGATATGAAGCAAAAAATAAGTTTTATATTATTCCAAAAATAATTATTGGTAAATATAGGATACTATAAAATTTCAATGTCAATGGGTTAAAAAAATCTATTTACATATAAACCCTATCTCTGATTGTGATTTAAAATATCAATATGATTATGAACAAGTTGTGGGCGATGAAAGTATTGATCTGTTGATGCATTTGAGAGAAAAGCTTTCTCATTACGTAATATTTAATTATAATATGCAACTCGTAAAAATTTTAATATTTCGTCTATATAACATTGGTAATTTAATACGTATTAATTAGTATGGTTGCGATGAAAATTAATACACTCCTACCGATATATAATTGACTGTTTATAAGTTATCATAAAATTATTTAACTGTAAGCTATATACGAATGTCCACATGAAGCTATATTACAGGCTAATTAAGAAATAGTAGTTCTATAATTATAATAATAGCTTCGGGACATCATCCGATCACAGATGGACATTTTCTTTTATAAAACTGTTACCCCCCCCCAAAAAAAGGACTAACTAAAGGGACATGAATTTCAAAAAAGAATCTACTCATTTTCGTATGAGATAAAAACATTATTTCGTCAATATAGAAATAAAGAAAACATTAAATTTATAGCCTATGTGTATGAATTAATCAACCTATATTATATTTATATTCTATAATTTTGAAATATATATTAGTCCTACTTTTCACGTGCGATGATATTCTTCTCTAGTGTTAATATTATATTATATAATTCCATTGCCGCTGTAATTATATTTTAGTTACTATTTTATTTTACTTATTCATTTTTATTATTATTATTTTTTATTTTAATATTATATCTGAACTGCGACCGAGCACGAGCGCTGTTCATTCGGTCTCAAATTTTGTTAATACTACTGTATTTTCTTTTTATATTGCTTGTATTATTTTATTTCCATTTCTCTTCTTTGTTTTGTAATTATATTCTTTATTCTTTATTCTGTATATTCATCTCGAAAATAAAGTTTAAAAAAATACTAAGTGAAAAGAGGAACTTAGAAGAGACACGTACTTCCCTCACAGAAAATAGCGTAACCAGGTCCAGCTCCAGTGCAGTGCCACCTGTGCCACCCATGCCACAGCGCCTCGCTTGCTGGTGGCAGCGACCTTGTATCTAAGTTTATGTTATCTATCCATTCTGTAAAAAGTGCGCAAATATCTACTAATAGTAAGACAAGAATCGCGAGATTATATATCAGCGAAATGAGATTGCACAACCTTTCCCTTGCAATTAGAGAAAGCCTAAGACTAAAATCTAACCAGGGACCTCTGTCTTAAAGGGTTAGGTACAGCTTAAAGCAGTTAATTCTTTGGAAATATTCAACATTTATTTCCTCCATTACTGTATCTTGTACAATAATGAAAATTGATACGTGTAAAACACTGTCCTTCTGTTATATGAATAAATATTTTTGCGATTCAAAAAATTATTTATGTGTGTATGTATATATATATATATATATATATATATATATATATATATATATATATATAATATTCGAAACGGTGTCAGTTCAATGTGCAATGATAAAGCGTTTACCACATAACTCATAAACTTGTTAACTTTTTCATGTTCTCTCTCTTTTATTTTATTGCTGAAACTCATGTTTACAATAATGCTCTTTTAACTACATTCCTTAATAAATAATTTATTTTTTATTTTCCGTTAGAAGAAAATACTGATATTTGACCACTTTTCAAAATAATTTATTTTTATCAGGCAATCTATCAAAGGTATAAAAGTATTTTGCATCATATTGTAGATATGATATGCATAAATACACACAAATAATTTCATCACAGAATGTTGCATAGTTTTTGAGTTAATGATAGAAACGCTTCAGCATTGCACACTGAACTTCCACCATCATGAATTTTGAAAAAAAAATATATATATATATATATATATATATATACACACACACATATATACACACACATATATAAATACATAAATGGATGGATGTATGAATAAATTAATAAATGAAATAAATAATTAAATATTAAAATAAATAAATAAATAAATATTTTTAATCGTAAAATATTTATAATATAGCAGAAGGACAGTGTTTTACACTTACTAAGTTTCATTATTTTGCAAGATAGAGTAATGGAGGAAAAAAATGTTGAATATTTCTAAAATTTTACTGCTATAAGCTGTACCTAGCCCCTTTAAAGAGCTACATACATTAGTGAGAAAGAAAATTTCAATTGCCAACTTGTGAAATGTTTGTTCTACAGGGTGGGGCAGAGCAACTTGCTTATTTCAATTTGGTGCCCTGAAGCGACGGTTGCTCCGAGGAGGGTGGGGGTAAGCACATTCGAGGGGGGTGGGGGTTCACTGTCGAGGCATACTTTTCTAAGTCACTCAATCATCGCCACGCAACGTGCATTCCGTACCCATTTCAATATTGCGCCCCGTGGTCGTGTTCTTGGCCGGCAGTCGATTGTTTCATGGGTAAACAACATGAGGGAAACTGGTGATGTGAAGAAAAGAAAACCTGGGTTTCCTCGAACAGCAAGGCCACTACAAAATATTGATACGGTATGTTAAGACTTTCTGTTGTGCGATCCCCTCAGCGCTCTGCTCGCCAACATGCAGCTGCTCTTGGGTTGTCTGCTCGTTCTGTGAGGCGAATCCTTCATGAAGAACTGAAATTTCATCCCTACAAATTGGCGGCAACACTTCCCAGGACGCCTCATCTCCTTGAGGGGCGATCTGCACTGGCCTGCATAGTCGCCTGATTTAGCCCTCAGCGACTATTTTTATGGGGCTATCTAAAATAACATGTTTACAACGATCGTCCTAGGACCCTGGCTCATCTGAAGAACAACATTCGTCAAGCTGTTGCCAACATAACTGTCGATATGCTGGAAAGAGTTGAACGAAATTTCCGAGTTCGATTAACGCAGTGTATTGAAAATAATGGACGCCATCTGCGTGATATCATCTTTAAAACTGTGTAAACATAAAATTTACGTGTTGTACTTGATGTTGTTCGAAGAATTAAATGCATATCTGCGTTATTTTTGTTGTAATTGAATTTCTAAATAAGCAAGTTGCTCTGCCCCACTCTGTATATATACACAGACAAATAAAATTACTTGTGACAGGGGAAAAGTGTTAAATAATTTATCTACGCATGCTTTGTCTCCCACCAGCAAGAACGGCGAGTTAATACTTTATCATTCCTTAAAAATCATGTGCTAATGGCTCAAGCCCGGCTACAGTACAGATGGCATCTCAAATTCCAGATCATACTCCGACTCCGATTGTCGAATACTGACTCTGTATGCAAACCCTGCGTATGGTGGGGGAAATTCAAAGGATATGCTGTAAGGTAGGAGTCTGCCAATATATATATATATATATATATATATATATATATATATATATATATACATATATATATATACATATATATATTGTACGTATTGTGATGTACAGATTTTAACGTACCTCAAAGTATAAAACCGAACCTTAATGACGCTGAAAATACGGGTATAAGTTGTCTCTCCGCCTGTCTGTATCTGTTCGTATTACTCGTTTCCGTGCCATTGCGTGGGCAATTCCTGCCGGATAACTTTATTACGCGGAGTGTGGAAGAGGGAAGAGCATCTACCACGAAGTGCTGTTCCCCCCTCAAAACTTTTTTAAGGGATGGGTGGTGAGGCTACGAGTTTAACAAATTTCATTTTTGGTTTGCTATCAGCAGTGGCCTCAGGAAAAATAAATAAAACTGAAACACTGTTTCAGTAACCTGACCTGGAAACTCCATGAAGAGAACAAATATCTCCATAGATTTTCTGAAGTGTTCAGGAAGTATATCTGGCATCCTCGCAAGTGTCAGGTGGCGAGTATGGCATGGAAGTTAACATAAAATATCATACATACCCAAGAGAGGATGCGTGAAATTGTATTTTTTGCACGATCGTGTTTTACTGTTGTATTTACAGCTATTGTTTTTAGGCCTTGAAAGTTGGGTGATGCTACGAGTTTAACAAATTTCATTTTTGGTTTGCTATCAGCAGTGCCCTCGGGAAAAATAAATAAAACTTAATCACTGTTTCAGTAACCTGACCTGGAAACTCCATGAAGAGAACACATATCTCCATAGACTTTCTGAAGTGTTCAGGAAGTATATCTGGCATCCTCGCAAGTGTCAGGTGGCGAGTATGGCACGGAAGTTTACATAAAATGTCATACTTACCCAAGAGAGGATTCGTGAAAATATATTTTGTGCACGATCGTGTTTTATTGTTGTATTTACAGCTATTGTTGTTAGGCCATGAACGTTACATTCCCACACAGGAACTTGTTGCTAGGGAAACCATTCTTCATAACATAAAACCATACAGAAGTAGACCCATCGCAGTGCACTTATCGTTACTTAGTTACAGTGCAGTTTTGCGAAGGCTTTGGAATAATATTGCTCTAAATTTTCAATGCAAAACATACTGTGTTTGCAATTTTAAAAATATGATTGTGAAAAAAATGTACAGACCGATTATTTAGTCCTGACAATTCAGCGACGCGAAATAGAGGAAGTAATAGGAGGGGTGGGGAGAGTTCCAGAGTAGAGATAAGAGCGAGCAATCGGTAAAGGAATGCAGTACAGCTCAATTGTACTGGAAACATACCGCTCTACCGCACGCATGACATCCGATCACTCCGAAGGCAAGCGAGTGAATAACCCAAAAAGCTCTTGGCGTAACTAAATGGACTCGCCTGACCTAGGCGCAGATCGCCAGCGAGTGTCACAACTAAATAGTCGTGCTGTAGAATACAGGTTTGTGAAGTGCATTACAAATTCTCGCAAATTTAAAAACTAGCTCTGCTCGATTTTCAAAATTTACCTCGATTTTGTAAAAAGCACTTACCAACCTTGTATCGTAATATACAGTACTATGGTTCACATATTGCTTATTTTATGTGTTGCCTCGTGTGTTTATTTTCTCATTCATAGTAATAATTTCCTAATATTTTACTCTTGCACTGGTTTGATGTAGTTTTTTGTTTTACATTTTTATTTTGTTGTTCTGTCTTTCATAAACACTAATATGAGTGACATAGGCTTAGATGAAATTGTTCTAAACTATTATATTTCATTACGTAGAAGCAACGACGCACCGTTACATGTTTTACATTCCAATCTTTTTCGCTATTTTGTGTGTGATATTTGCTCATAAATGTTAATTTTAGTGACATCAAATTATTTCTGAACTATTGTAATATTTCATTACGTAGACGAGCCGCTGGTCCAACATCTAAAATGTCTGCTTTCCACGCTGGTAGTCCGGGTTAAAATCCGGCGAATTCAAGTGGAATTTGTGATCAATGAAGACGGTTGGTGCTTCGTGGGAAGTTTTCGAAGAGTATTCCCGTTTCCCCTATCGGCATTCCATTGTTCCATTAATAAATATCGGATACTGCATAGAGCTCCCGTGGTGCACAAACAGATGCCGGCCTGAGTGATGCAAGCGGTAGGGACACGGAATGTCTCTATCACTTGGTCCGAAGGGTTGTGGGTTCGAATTCCGACTCGGGCATACGTGTAGTGTTTCGTAGTAGTTTAAGAAAACGGAAAACAGAAAAAGGAAAACACGAAAAACATTGGAAAAATGGACTCTGACCGGTAAAAAAACAATGCTACGGACGTAAAATATCTACATATACATACACTGCTCCGTCAATATAGGAGAAAGCCAATGTTTACCTACTTATATATAACACGCAGAACAATTCCCCTGCAATCGGCAAGTATCTTGTTGGGTAGAGTATGAAAGTCAAGGAATTTTATGGGCAGTTAAAAAATCGATCATACGGGAATGGACATTTAAGAGTTTTAATTCATTATAAAAATGAATCTGATACAATGTTAATACAAATTTCATTTCCTAGACTGTACCTATAATTGAGATGGGCAGGGCATGTAGCACGTATGGGCGAATCCAGAAATGCATATAGAGTGTCAGTTGGGAGGCCGGAGGGAAAAAGACCTTTGGGGAGGCCGAGACGTAGATGGGAAGATAATATTAAAATGCATTTGAGGGAGGTAGGATATGATGGTAGAGACTGGATTAATCTTGCTCAGGATAGGGACCAATGGCGGGCTTATGTGAGGGCGGCAATGAACCTACGGGTTCCTTAAAAGCCAGTAAGTAAGTAAGATTGTACCTATAAAATAAAATAGAATAAATAAATAAATAAATAAATAAATAAATAAATAAATAAATAAATAAATAAATAAATAAATAAATAAATAAATAAATAAATAAGTGAATAAATAAATGAACAATTACTTTAAACTCTCCAGCAATAGCCTTAATATTAGCGCCGTTTTCAATGGGTTGAATAATATTTGTCAAAAAAAACCCAGACGTGAACGTGTCTGCGACATATTACCTTACAGTTATGCGAGGGCTTGAATTCTCGTCACGACAGACTATGTTGTACTGTTTTTCTACTTTCTTGTTACTCAAAGGCATTCTAATAAGTAGGCGGAACAGTCTACATTTATGGCGCGTCGCTCCTAAAAAGGGACGCTTGGACTACTGATGAAAAGTGAAGTACTTGCCAGTTGCAAATTATATTTAATTAAGTTTGTGTTTGTTGATACACTAACATACACCTAGGTATACGTTTTAGGTTCAAGTACCTATTTGTTAAGATGATTTTAATCATTTTACTTATTTCATCGATTTTAATTTGGCTAACTTTACCAATGTACCTATAATTTTAATTTTGTACTATAATTTATAAATATTCTTTAATTCATTTGCTCTCTAGTTCCGATCGATAACTGTACCACTTATGTCTATTAAGTTTTATTCATTTCATTTATTTAAACAACAAATTTCAATGGCCTAATCGTTTTATTTATTTTCAGTAATTAATTAGTAGCAGCTTACTGATTCATTTTTAAAATGGTTGTATTTTTTTACTGAACTTCACTCGCAATTATTTTCCTAATTTAATTAAATTTCATTAGGTAATGAATAACTTTCTTACCTCATCTGTTCCGCTTCCATGTAAAGAGTGTTAAAAATTCAACATTATTTGAGATGATAGTATTTATCAAAACAGGAAAAAATCGTCTAATGAACATGGACCCTAAAATTGATGTCTTTCGAGAGTACTTGTGCATCAACATCACAAGAGATGCTCCATGTGATTTTCATAAAAAAAAAAGCATTCAATATTCTAAGAGTCATTTCCAACTGGCCAACTTGTGACGTCGGAGTGCATTTCCCCTCTCGGAGCAGAGCTGGTAGAGCACGTGAGGAAAGGTAATGTTGTGTCTCCGTTATTTAAATATCTCCATCCCTTTCACTGCCACTTCCCCACATTGCTCTTTTACCTATGCTTCCTCTCTCAAGGAGCTCACTAGCAGAGACGTGTGACGTCACAGAGCCAGCCGTTGGAAATGTCTGTTCTATAGAGCTGGAAGTATTCATGAAAAGAAGACAAGAAATTCTAATAAACTTGGGTCCTAAAGTTATTGTTTTCCGAGATGTGTACTTGTTCATCAACATAATTGTTCAATGTGATTCCCACTCATTGTAAACCATCCTTCTGCCCTACGCCTTCGGGAATCACACCTAATTACCCTTATGTTTACTGCATTTTCATATGATACTGTATTTACATACAGTAAATATACATAATAAGAAACAACAGTAAAGGCTTTAGCTTCTACAAGTCACTAGGGCAGTATTAGTCGCACTTCGATGACGAATTGGAGGCCATAAATTTTGCCTTAACCCTTTGCAGCACAAATCAAATTTTTATGTTTTTCATTTCATGGATAATAATCAAGCTTCGATCAATTTTTCTTTTTAACATTTTAACTCTGCACACAATTTCAAAACATAGATGGCACCTCTATGAATACTCAAGAAGTGGTTCCTTGGTGGAATATCTGTGCCATAAAATTTAGAAAGAAAGAAAACGGTGGTTCTTTTGAACAACCACTATGCTGCAAAGGGTTAAAGCAATTGCTTGGAAGACTGACTTGTCACAGCCATGTTGACATTCTCTGTGACTCTCAATCTGCCATTTGCCAGTGGCATCTCACCCTCATTCTGTAACATCAAGAGTTGTGGAGATCAGAAAATCCCTTGCCTCACTCAAAGCGTTAGAAGCCGTCGTTGTCCTCCAGTGGATACCTTCGCATGTTGATATTTCAGGGAATGAGAGTGCGGACTCCCTACGAAAAAAGGGACTGAAATGTTACGGACGACCTCCCAACTTTCGTATCACAACTTGAAACGATTAGTTAACCGCTCATTTAAAAATGAGTTTCCCTCAGATCTTCAAATGAAGAGTGATGGCAAGAAATGGGCTGCTCTTGTTGACAAGTCAGAGATACTTCCTGATCACCCCCGTAAAGAGCCTGTAACTGCCATAAGGATTGCCACAGAACACGACTGGGTATTTTACCATCACCTCAGTGTGTAATTTGCAATGAGGAAAATTCTATTATGAATTGGGAACATTTAAATTTTTGTAAAAAATTTGTAAATTTTAAATCCTATGGGGACTTTGTACTGGTCTGCCAGAAACCAAATGATGTTGAATCAGTCTGGTTGAGCATTACATATACACATACATACATACATACATACATACATACATACATACATACATACATACATACATACATACATACATACATACATACATACAGCTCGCGCAAGAAACGATTACCGAAAAGCAGTGATGGCGTTGCTGTCTGTTTTGACGTGTGTATGTAGGCACGTCGAGGGGGGAGAGGTGCGAGCCGATGGAAGTACTGTCTCTTCCAAGAAGATGAACAAATGAGGACATCGCTGTGGAAATAAAGAACGTAGCAAGAGAGAAATTCGAAGCTAATTAAAAGCGCAACTTATGTTTACGAATGAAATAATAATACCGTGCGATACAAGACACGTATTCACATGCAATGGAGCAAACTAAAGTCTTAATGTAACTATCACAACGCAAGACTGATTCTATCGATGTCATTTCTCTTCCGACTGTACTCTTGAATATCATTCAAGTTATCTCGTGACCTTTCCTGTCGCCCGCTCTTCCTTATCGCTGTGTTTGATTCGCATTCCTTCCGTCGGTAATCTGTACTTGCGAGACCTATACATACATACATACATACATACATACATACATACATACATACATACATACATACATACATACATAAGTTAGGAATAGGAAAATAAGTTGGACTAAGAAGTAACAATATTATCTTGACAGTTACACATCGTAGATGAACTACACTAATCCATACTTAACGTAGAATAGCAACATAATAATATATAATGTAAATCGATAATGTATCTGAAGGTAGACCTAGGCATGTAGTATTACTTCTCATTCGTACTGGAACATGCTGCTCAAAAAAGATACATAACATATTAACATAACATAACATACATAACATATATTAGAAGATGTGCTGTTCTAACAATATCAATCTCAAAGGCCTTGTTTCGTACAAAATTTAATTTTTGGACGCATGTTTATAAGGTTTTCCTTCTTTTGATGAATACTGCCACCTCACAGAATATTGTATGTTTTTTATGGAAAGCACGTTGAGTATATATGAAATTAATGAAGAAGTACTCATTATTCGGAAAATATTAATCTTAGGACCCAGATTTACTGGACTTTGTTCTTGTTCTGATGACAACTACCACCTCTCAGAATACTGAATGCTTTTTTTTTTCTTTTATAAGTGGAGATCACAATAATCACATCCTATGATGTTGATAAGTATATATCTAAAGATAATAATTTTAGGAAAAGTGCTTTTTCTTGCTATGATGAATGCTACAACCTCTCAAAACACTGGATGATTTTAACGCCCTGGATTCATGTCAAGTCGATAACATGGAAACTTCTGGTAAACAGCTTATTTTCAGAGATACGTTCCTACGACTCTCTTGAACAGATCATGGACGATCGCGTAGGAGATACTGTAGCAATGACTTGTGTTAAGGATCGAAGCCGGCATTTCCCTTACGTAAAAGCAACACGCAATTCGTCGGGTGAACCATGCCAGTTTGTTTTATATACCAGAATTTTAAGTTTGTTATTGCCATGGCCAGCAATTGTAATATATCCCCCGTTCTATAATACCTCAAAATATATTTTAGAGTTGTGCTTTTATACAACCATCAGTTTCTGCAGCCAAATTCCTCCTCATTTTATTACATCAACAATTTGAATAGCCCTTAAAATTTAGAAGCGAAGAAAAGAGACAGAATTAAAATATTATTCCATCTACTTTGTTGTGTATGCAGTGTTAAATCACGCTACTTATAAATCAATTCGAGTGAATAAAAGTATTAACATTCGCACACCAGACTCGGCAATAGTGCTTTCAGTAAGTATTTATACAGACTGTCTGAGGAGGAATGTAAAATATTTCAGGATAATGTAGTTTGTGTTAACGTACCTCGATTTACCGTGTCTGAAGTCTAACGGTTGGGGGAAAATTAAGTGGAGAAATATTGGAACGTCTTGCGGCTCCGTGTACTGCAATTGTGTTACGCAGATCTTGTGCACACAGCAGCATCTGATCACCAAACCGCGAGCGCAAAGCACACAACTTACTGAATACACGTTCACTTGACGTTAATTCGTGTATTCGCATAGTAAATATGCAGACATGTTTCTGTTCATGGATTTTGTGATGGCAGTGCACTGGCAGCTGTTGAGGAATACAGACAACGTTTTCTAATCGAAGGGTTTTCCGTCTAGCTGTAAATTTTGCCGTGTTTACAGGATGTTATCTGAAACTGGCAAGCTATCAAATGTTTCACCGAGGTCCGAAAGAGAACAGATATCGGTACCTGATATGAATTTACAGTTGTTTTTTATTTTTATTTTACTTGGTTATTTAACGACGCTGTATCAACTACGAGGTTATTTAGCGTCGGTGTGATTGGTGATAGCGAGATGATATTTGGCGAGGTGAGGCAGAGGTTTCGCCATAGATTACCTGACATTTGTCTTATGGTTGGGGAAAACCTCAGAAAAAACCCAACCAGGTAATAAGCCCAAGCGGAAATCGAACCCGCGCACGAACGAAACTGCGGATAGGCAAGCAAGCGCCTTAGCCGACTGAGTTACGCAGGTGGCTGAATTTACAATTCATGGAATGCATAATAAGGGGAAACTTAGAAATTTGTCTTGTGTTATTTTATTTTTTTAACGAGTTTGTATTTAATTATGAAATAAACTTAATGAAACAACACAAGATGCAGCATTTTCAATAATTTATTACATCACAATGTTCTGAAAATCAGAAGTATGTCTATAATGCCTCTCTGCATTCAAAAGTTCGCCCGTAAACAACTTCCCAACAGTTATATTTCGGACAGAGGTATATCAAGTTAAATCCATGTAGACTAAGCCAAACTACATTACCCTGAAGTATTTTGCATTCCTCCTGAGCTAATCTGTTTATGCATAATTGACTATTTACAATATTATGGCATGTTTAAGTAAGGCATGTTCCTAAACATCCCTTCTCAAGGTATACCTGAATAAATTGAACTTTGAGAAGGGATAATTATATTAGGTGTTATCACTTCAGACCAATGTACTATAGTTTTGTTAATTCGGCCACAGAATACGGTGATATTATGTTAGTCATACAGAGAATGAAATTCATGTCCGTAAAAAATGCTGCTTGATAGCAACATCGTATAAGTAGCAAAATTTGATTTGTTATGGTTATGATACATTATATCATGTGTTTTGTTTGTGCCATTTTCATTTTAATAATAATAATAATAATAATAATAATAATAATAATAATAATAATAATAGTAATAATAATAATAATAATAATTTATTTAACCTGGCAGAGTTAAGGCCATACGGCCTTCTCTAACACTCAACCAGGAGTAAAAACTGCGTTACAAAAACACTACAAATTTACGAAGTACACTACAATTTTACACACAAAACTGAATAAGATAATAATAATAAAATGTAAACAACATGTAAGAAGAAATCAGACATAATATATAACATAGAGGAAGAAAGAAAAAAGCGTAATAAAATGTGAACAAGAGGTCAAAAATAAATGAGGCATACAAAGTATAAAAAAATGACAATTATTGATAATAATAATAATAATAATAATATTAATAATAATAAATAAGAATAGTAGTAATAATAATGATAATAACAATAATAATAACAATAATAATAGTAACAGGCCTAATAGTAATAATAGTACTAATAGTAGTAATAAAATAGTGCAGTACAAAGCATACAATGAATACAATATTTTTAAGTACACACAGTAAGGAAAATTATGAATATATATAGCTCAACTTATCACATTAGAGATATACCATTATTGGAAAATATGAAAACAAAAATATAAAATAAGTTAAATATCACTAGAACATAAAAAAATGTGAATACGTGGAAACATGCAATACAACACTTGTCATAATAGTAAGTTAGTTGGGAACTCGTAATAAGATAATTTTCTAACTTGGATTTGAAAGGTTTCAATGTTCGGCAGCCCTTGACTTCAGGCGGCAGAGAGTTCCAGTGACGAGAGGTAGCAACAGTGAAAGATGAGGAATACAGAGATGATGTGTGAAGTGGAATTTCTAGCGTGTTATCGCGTTTTAATCTGTGTTCTTTTAGAGAGTGGTTGGATCTAATCATAAGTGGGGGGGGGTCAAACCTACAAAGTAGAACTTGTTTTAGGTACAAAGCACGTTCGATCAGAAGACCTGTGATTTGGATTAAAGAGAAAATTATGATAATATAGTACATCGGTATGTATAATATTTCTCAATAAATATATCTATTTATCTATCTAGTTACAATCGCTTGTTTTATTATGCTTTTCAGTAAGTCTCATTTCAACTTCAATTGAAAGGTGCGTGTCGTAATTACATTTTCTCTTGGATTAACAATTGGCCCGTTTCAAGGTAACGCGGGTGTGACAAAACAATAAAACGCGTAGATACGCTGTTAAAAACTGAGCATGGAATCCACACATCATTAATCCATTAATCCCCGTAATAGGTAGACGCATTTTATTGTTCGTCACCGTGGGCGTCTTGCCTTGTTGTTGCATTGGAGTCATTATCTTCGCACCTCCCGTGTTGCGGCCTGGTATACAATCCCACTGGGGCCAGCCAAACTCGAGACATACGCAGCGGCGGAATAATTACTGTTAAAGGCTACAGGGGACAATTTAATTATGTGAAACTTTCTTCTCCTCTTTATTCGAAAAAAGACCACGCTTAAAACCGTTAAACGAAAAAAAAAACAAATGCCCACTTTATTTAAAAAAACGCAGTACGTATGTAATATTGCTCGAATTAAATGCCAAGCTAGAAAAAAAAACTAGTGGAAAAACAGATACGCAACGTTACATGCTGCAGGTGAATCAACTAGCAAGCCCTTTTAGTAAATGCAAGTCAATATTTCTAATTTAAATCTATAATAGAGAGATACAAACAGAAGTATCAAAAGCGAGATTACGTGACGTTTTGAGAGCAGATACAGCGATGTTATATTTCAAAAGGAAAAATGACTCGCTAGCAAATTTCCCATTACTGTAACAAAAAATTTTCTTTGTATTACTCGTATTACACCTACTCCTGTTATTGGTATTACTAATATTGTATTATAAGTAATTACTAATATTCGTTTCATCCCATATATTGCGGATATTCGCTATCCCCGTATATAGAATGATTCACGAGGATTTACCGTCCCTTACGGAGCTTATTTCCGAAGACATTCTGAGCTAAAAACGTCATAAATATAAACATTTGTCCTATTATCAATATTTTCTGAGTTATACTAATTTGAAGTTGTTTGTAAAATATTATTATTATTATTATTATTATTATTATTATTATTATTATTATTATTATTATTATTATTATTATTATTATTATTATTATTATTGAGTTTTAAGGGTAAAAGAATATTGTAGATAAAGAATCAATTATTCAGGAGTAACATTTCTTTAATTAGCTAATATTCTGAAGCTAAAAATGTGTTGTGAATTCCATAGTTGTTTCGTACAGATTTTTTTTTTTTTCAATTTTTAACTACAAAATTATATTTTCTTACGCATTTATCACAGCAATTGCTAAAAATCACGCCATTCTTATAAATTCTTCAGGACTGTAAATTAGGATGCATAATTAAACTGTAAGGGCCATATTCATAGACAGTCTTAGCGCGGGCTTCCGGTGGATGATCAGCGAACTAACGTTTTTCGTAGTCATAAACCAGTGTTAGCGATACGTTATGATATGAATCCTGTACAAGTAACCAGTCGATAGCCGGGGCTAGTTTAGCTCGCTCGTAGCGCGGGCTAGCGAAATGTCTATGCATAGCACCCTAAAGAATCAAGTTCCTAAAGCCATATGATTTGTAACAATTTTCATGATAAGTAAGCCTACGTAAGAATGATGTAATTTTTAGTTAAAACTGAAAAAAAAAAAAAAAAAAATTCTGTAGAAAGTAATTAACACATTTTTATCTTCAGAAGACTAGCCAATTAAAGAAATGACACTTCTGAATATTTCATTCTTTATTTGTAATATTTGTTTATCCTTAAAATTAAAGAGAAAAGTAATTTAACAAAAAACTTCAAATTAGTGTAACTCTGAAAATATTGAGATTAGGGCAAATATTTATATGACATTTTTCTCAGTATGTCTGGAATTTAGCTCCGTAAGTGACGGTAAATCCTCGTGAATCACCCTGTATATTACCGTATTGGCATTTGTGGTATTCAATATATACCCTTACGTAGTACTGACATTACCTAATGTCGACATATGTATTACTGGTAATGGTATTCTGATATTCGACATCCAATATGAAGCATAATATTCATTAATATCCCCACATATATTATCGATGATAGCATTCGTAGTATTCAATATATCCCCATATGTAGTACTGACATTCGTTAATGTCCCCATATGTACATTATTACCGGCAGTGGAATTGGTGTTATACAATGTATCCCAATATGTATTATGTCTATTGGTATTCATTAATATTCCAACATGTATTACCAATGATAGCATTCGTAGTATTCAATATATCCCCTATGTAGTACTGGCATTCGTTAATGTCCCCATACGTAAATATTATTTCCGGCACTGGCATTGTTGTTATACAGTGTATCCCAATATAATAGTAATCATACTGGTTCAGCGATACAGTCCATTCGTTATCTCGCGAAACGAACTTGTGCGTGAGGGAAGCTTCCCCCTCTCTACGCTTATACTTGAGCTAGCTAGCAAACTATCTCCCCATCATAAGATTTTACTATGAGCTACGAGTACGTATGCATTTGGTTTCACGAGATAAGAGATGGCCTGTAAACTGTACTCTAAATGATACTATGCAGTGTGTTTATATTTGATATTCTTTCGCCATAACAGACCTATCAATACATTATATGACCATTCGAGGACTGTTCGCTGCCAGCAATGATTGACTTTGTCATTTAGAAATTTAGGTCCCTAGAACAATAGGCCTAATTAAGTCTTTACAACAATTGATCTATTATTTGAAATGCTTCATTTTGGTATACTATATTATTTCTCAGAGTCTATAGAAGTCGTCTTGCTCATCCTGTATAGATCATCTCCCATGTTAGGCAACGCTACGGCGTCAAAATCTACAATTCTAGAGAAAGAAGCTGGGTGAATGACGCTAAGTCAAGTATGTATCCGCCATTGGAAAAAAAATCGCATCATATGAACTATGCTCTGCTGTTCTCAGTCATCAATTATCTCAGACCGACTGTAAATAATTGTTATGACTCATTGCAGAAACGTTGTGAACACAAATTGAATTATGTAAGGTAAACTGGGAACAAAACTTAATCAGATTCGTTATGAACCTAAAATCTACAGAACCAAGCTAGAACAAGAAATACAAAGCCAATATACTGGGTGTTTCCAGAAGAATACTAAATATTTTAGAATGTAGTAGTATCGATTATTAAGAGTGAAAAAGTTAATGTATATATGCGTCTAAATTCAAATGCGTTTGGAGACACAGCTGTTTCAATATTACGCATGAAAAGCCTTAAAAATATATGAATGGGAGACAAATGACTTTTTGATTGTACTAATTGATTGATTAAAAATTTATGAAATTTACAAAGGGGCTGACTACATTTATTATTTATAAGATCTCAATATTTTCAAACAATTCAAAGTAAATTAAAAAAAAATATCAAAAACTTGAATGCACTTGACAATAGTACGTATACCTATTCTAAGCAGTCTTGGTGTTCTTGCAATATGAGGGCAGCACTATTCATCATGTGAAGCAATTCGTCTAGTGTTTACGTTTGCTTTGTACATTTTGGTTCACATTAATTTCCAGAGACAATATAAAATAATATGATCTGGGGACTTTGATGGCCAATGAACGTGAATACACTTCCGGGAATGTTAGATTCAGATGATGTGTCACCCGATGTGAATATTTCAACCAATCAAGCAAGCAATAAATGCAATTAATAAGTCATTTGTATCTCCTTTATACGTCTGGTAAAGATATTTTGCGCAATATTCCAACAGGTATATCTCCACACCCATTGAAAATTGGACATATCTTTGTATATACTATTTACTAGAAATAATCCATATTGTCACCACCTAAATCACTCACTATTCTACCTGGAACAACTTGGAGAGTCGGTATGAAAGTGTCAGCGAAATTACTGTGATTTAACCCTTCGTTACTCGCGTTAAATTCCGTAACGCCAGTACTCACCTGGATTACAATGGTAATCCACATTTGTTTTTGTTTACAGACAAGGTTTAAACATTGGAATTAGATTTAAATGTTAAGAAATATATTGTTTTCAGTTATTACAGTAATAAGAATAGATATGGTACGCATAACGGAACGTATTAAATATAAATATTAATAATGAAATGGATAGTACACAAATTGCATTCAAGTGACATGTTTGCATAATATTTCAACACTGGTCGTGTCTTTGAGTCATAATTTATTGTTGCATCATAGTTATGAGTTAGTTCACTATCATCATAATTATGTAGGTTATCTAGCATTGTTGCTCACTCGATGTTTGAAGGTCATCTGAACTCTTGATCTCTCTTAATCTCTCCCACGGGAAACGCAAGTTCACTACTGCTGACCTTACTTACGTCATATTTGATAACCGAATACCTCACTCAGGGGTGTAGCAATGAAAAAATTCAGGGATGTAACAATCATTCTCACTTCACTTGTAATATTTTACAGATGTTTTTGTGTATTGTAAGAAGGATATTGATGCACTTTCGTGTTTATGTTTGCATTTCACACTTTACACACGTGAGTCTAATCTACATCTGATTCAATTATCTGAGTAGGCCTATGCATTTCTTCTACACAGTTCAAACAAATTACATCTGAATGAGTAGGACAAATTCTCTTCAAGCACTGGGAACAAGATTGTCTTGTGCTCTTGTTTCTTGTTCTACCACACATGTAGCACCTACCAATACCTTCTGGCCGTGTTCCTTCTTCTTGACCTGTTTGTGGAATGCCTAACAGTTGCTCTCCTCTTCTCTTTATTTCTCTTGGAATTGTCTGTTGGGTGATACGCTCGGAAATTAGTGGCTTCATTAGGTCCAGAGCAAGGGTTTTTAGGAAGTTTTTCCGTAGAATTTTTTGTTTGTTTGCAGAATAAACAACAAGAGCATTGACACCTGCTATGTTCAGTAAGTCAAAGAAAATAGTCAGAGGCCAGCGGCGTGAATTTCTGCTTACATCATAGGCTGAGCATAACTGGTCCAGGACATCCACAGCACATTTAGTTCTATTATAAAAAGATATTATTTCAGGCTTCTGGCTTCCTCCTGTTTCCTCATCCATTGCCTTATCATAATGCATGGTTGATAATGCTAACACTGTTTTGTTTTTCATCGGTACATACGAAATAATTGTGCAGTTTTCATTGAATCCAAACAATGTACTGTTAACTTCCCTGTCTTGAGTAGTTGTGAAATGAGGAGGGATTTCTCTTTTGTTTTTTTTCAAGGTTCCTACAAGTGTAATTTTGTCATTTTCTAGAAGATCTAAACACAGAGGTATGCTCGTGAACCAGTTATCGGTGGTCACATTTCTTCCTGTTCCTTTGATGGGATGAACCAGCCTCTTCACCACTGCATGTGCACTGTTACTTTGGTGAAATGGACCATCTGGTTGAATACCAGCATAAATTTCCAAGTTATGAGTGTAATATGTTTTCACATTCACCATAGCAAAAATTTTGATCCCATATTTTGCTGGTTTAGTAGGTATATACACTTTCATGGGACATCGTCCTCTGAATGCAACCAACTGCTCGTCTATAGTTACATATTCGCTTGGAATGTAGCACCTTTGTGAATTCTGAACAAATAACTCGAACACTTCACGTACAGCAGCCAGTTTATCAATTTCTTTCCTTTCCTGCCTGTCATGAATGTTATCAAAGCGTAGACATCGTAACAAAAATTGGAATCTATTGTAGGTCATAGTCAGGTAAATTGACTCTATACCTGTGCCATTTTTATCCCATAGTTCTCTTACGTTCAGTCTTCCCGATTTCAAAGCACCAGCAAGATACAAAATACCTAAGAGTGCTCGAATTTCAACGTCATTTGTTAATTTGCAATCTCTGTCACGTCCGTAATTACGCTTCACTTTTTCAATATAAATATTAGTACACCTTACTATTACATTGATTATTGTCTGATCAATAAAGCAGTCAAAACACTCTGTGTGTGTCCGCGCATTTTTTGCAGCTCTTTTAGGGCCCGGTAAATGAATCACTATATTTTGTGCTCTTCTTCTCCCTCGTAGAGATACTGGTTCTTCCTGCCAAATTGTAGTGTTGTCTCTTCCCGTATAGCAGTTTCCATCATTTATAGACATTAGTCTTTCATCACCATCACCATAATCATCATCCTCCTCCTCATTGTCTTGTTCTGAATTAGAATCGTGAACTTCATTCAAAAGATCTTCTTTGTTGCTTTCATCATCACTTTCATTTTCAATGCCAACATCCAGATCTTCATCTAGCCACTTGCAAATATTGCTTGTATTTTCCGTGCCCATTGGAGCCAACTACAAAGAGGATGGAACAATATCACACACTTTTTTCATAAAGTTCCTGCATTGCATCACTCATAACCATATAAAAACTATTTCACTTACCTGAGTAAGAAACTGACGTCAGTACTCGCGTGGATTACAATGGTAATCCACTCGGAAAAACTGCGTATAACTTGATAAAACTCCGTATAACTTTCCAAAGCGCTGCGACAAATACGTCTAAACACCACTAATGCCTCACTTAGACTGTGACGAGAAATTGCATTGACGCTCAGCTACGCAGTGCTGCAGGCGGTGACGTAATACAGGATTAAATATCAGTGGATTACTATTGTAATCCACGCGAGTACTGAAGGGTTAAGAGAAGATGGTGAAAAGAATTAACCTTAAACCGTGCTAGTGTTAATAAAAAATTAACAAAAGTGTATCAAAATGCCCAGAATATTAATATCTAATCTTACCATCATATCGAAATATACTATATTACAGATTATCAATAATTAATATTATTATGAAATAATATTATTATATTATATAATAATAAATAATAATAATAATAACAATAATAGTAAATAATATTAAGAGTCGAAGCGTATAAAAAGAGGAAAGCTCAATCCGCTTTTTCCTCCCCCTCACAAGAACAGGTAGTTTTCACGAGATACCCAATGACATATAATAATAATAATAATAATAATAATAATAATAATAATAATAATAATAATAATAATAATAATAATAATAATAATAATAATTTATCTTTCAGAGTTAAGGTCGTAAGCTCTCTTTTCCACGCAACCAGCAAAAAGTGAGCCTATACATATATATGAATAAATTTACAAGTTACAAAGATCAAAACAAATGTAGTTCGTAAAAATTTACGTGTATACAAGAGTAAACTTGTAAATTAAACAATAAAATTCTACGAATTATTAAATAAACAATTAAATGCAAACTGCATAATAAAATTAAACTAATATACATAGTGTTAATACATTTCAAATAATGCTTGAACAATTATAATGAGAAAAATGGTGAATATTCAGTGCTGTCAGAATGAATGTCTAAAGAACGCAATACCAAGCAGTGAGTGAACGTTAAAATCAAGATAATTGGAATGAATTGCTTAAAAGGTCATCCTTTAAGCTATTAAAGGAAAAGTGTTTATTGTCTTGCAGCTCTTAATGCTCTGTGACGAGGAATTCCATTGTCGTGAGGTAGGGACTGTAAAAGATTAGGAGTAACAGGATGTTCTATGAAGGGGTATTTTTAGCGTATCACAAATAAGTGATCTGGTATTTAAGTCCAGGTTAGAGTATAAATAATACAAACGGGATTAAAGGTAATTTGGTTACGAGGTGTGCAGAATTCGAACGAGTAAATACGAAGGAGGTAAAGTTCTGCGTTCCTTGAGTCGGAGCAATGAAGTACTTGGTACGGACGGTGATATGTGATCATATCGCCGGATATGGTAATCACACCATCGCAGGACCTCAGGAACGTTAATTTGTGAGAAAATTTATTACTATTGAACATTGATAATTGTAAATATGAGACATGTGAACTGGAAGGAATCGACTGCCTCTATGTCACAGTCCATGTGGATTTCTCAAGTACATTTACTCCACACTTCCTCTATGGCCACATTTACTATGCTATTTGTCATTGAATGCAACTACCAAGTTTGGAATACACGAAATGTTAGCAAGACGCTTCATTTCAGCACCGCTTGCTAGTCTAATTGGTTTACTCGCTAACTAAACCAGTTAGCTTTCACTTCTACTCTTGTTGCAACAACCACTCATCTCCATGTAAACTTATTTACGTGCGTAATAATTGAAATAGGCAAGTTAAGGGTCGTGAAGGGGGGAAGTGGACAGATTCCATTCTAATGTAACGCACACCCAGCTTGCAGAAAGCTCTTCAGCCCACTTAGTCAAATATTTAACATCCAGTTTCTGAAATCCATCACGTTTATTCGATACACAAGGTTTGGTCGTTACTACGCTATTAGTTAATTGAAGATCGTATTCTCTAATAATTTTATGTAGGTATTCCTATTTCTCTTTTGCTTTTCACGGTAAACGTTACAGTTATGCATTGAATACTGTGTGCTCATATTACAGAGTAGTTCGATTGACTTGTGGTTAGCGGATTCAAATTCGGCGACGGCGATTGATTTTATAGGGCTATGACATCTTACACACGACTTCCTCCAATGCCATAGAGAAGTGGTCGGTATTTGAGTCACGAGTCAACCGCTTAGCACACAAGCAGTGTGAAGAGGTAAGGCATGATCTCCATTCCATTAGCTATCTTTTGTTCATTCATATAGAGTGCGTCTAGAGCAGGCCTGCACAACAGCGCTCAACGAGCGCGCGTGCTCCTTCGGAGCGGGAGAGCCGTGTTTATCGCTCGCCGAAACGGAGAGGAAGATACGTCAGAATGACATAGACTTGCTATAGGTAGAGGAGAGGGAAACGACCACTCAGTTATCTAGTGGAGTGCAGTGTGTAGGCCTATTCTCAGTAACTGTTTCACGTTGCTTACCTACTGCTACAGTACAGTATGGAGGAATCTAAAAGACGGAACATAACATTTAACATTTAACGATTTACAGCTCGAACTTATTGATCTTCAATGTGACCTAAGGGCTAAAGATCCTTTGAATAATACTACTAGCCTAGGGAGTTTTACAAGACTGAACATTAGCAATAATAACTACGACTACACAGGCTGGCTGTGAAAATGATTGCTATGTTTGGCTCAACATTTATATTTGTGAGCAACTGTTTTCTATAATCAACTTTAATAAAGGCAGACATTGAACATCTGTAACTGATGTTTCAATACGATCAGTAGGCTACTGTTACTTTCAGCTGCCAACAGCATAAAACCTCGTTTTGATGTACTGATAAATAAAACTATAACAAAATGATATTGTACATTTAAGTAGCTATAGAATTTCTATTATTTCTGTGAAATAAATATTTCTTTATTAAGTAATAATATCCAAGATAGTTTTGCAAACACTGAACGGGAATTCATTTCATAAGCACTCGTAATAGTGCTTCCTTTTGTGTAGTTTTTGTTCGAGATCCACCCCTTCTTCCAGTCCACCCTTATACAGAGCGCAGCTAATATCTGCATTCCGCTCATGAGCTGTGAGCCGACTCGGATAGCGCAAACCTTGCGCAGGCCTGGTCTAGAGAGAGAGTGGACTTACCGATGTTTACATGTAAATCTGGCTGTAGGTGCGGCAACTCTCGCTCAGTCCAAGGCCGCCGCAGTCCACTCTATCTCTAGACACACTGTAGTAAACTTCCCTTCTTCTACCTCCTTCTTTGCTGTATTTTGCGAGCTGTATTTCATATGACGTCAGCTTTGCCGAGCACAACCATAGACGTACGACAGGTTAAGGAATCCTTTCCTCACTATTACCGGCCTGAGTGGTGCAAGCGGTAGAGGCACATAATGTCTATATCACTTGGTCAGAAAGGTTGTGGGTTCACGTTCCGTCTCAGGCAAAGGTGTTGTGTATGAAAGTCATAGAAAAAGGGAAGAGAGAAAGGAAAACAAGAACTCTTTAGAGAAAAGGCCTCTGGTAGGTAAAATTTAAGATTTTTTAGTTGGTTATTTAACGACGCTGTATCAACTACTAGGTTATTTAGCGTCGATGAAATTGGTGATAGCGAAATGGTATTTGGCGAGATGAGGCCGAGGATTCGCCATAGATTACCTGGCATTCACCTTAAGGTTGAGGAAAATCTCGGAAAACACCCAACCAGGCAATCAGCCCAAGCGGGGATCGAACCCGCGCCCGAGAGCAACTTCAAGACCGGCAGGCAAGCGCCTTAACCGACTGAGACACAACGGTGGCTTTTAATATGCTAATAATAATAATAATAATAATAATAATAATAATAATAATAGTAATAATAATAACAGATGCTCCAGGTAAAATCCTTCTGTCATTTATCGCTCACGTCGAATTGTGATACTGAATGATCTCTGCATGTCAGAACTTTGTTCAATATATCACCGCCACAACCGCTCTAAGGACTTCCGATGTTGTATACGACCTTCAATAGATTTCACTGATATGGGATCATTAGTAGCCATTATTGAGACTTATTACGAAACGTAGTTACCAGAAGACCGGCCTTAAATCTTCGGGTTAGACTAAGTCCGTACCCGAAATATTAGGAGATAATACCCGTTTTAATATCTACGGGAAAGTTCTACTGAGTTTTGGTCAATTTTGGTCACTATTTATTTTTAAATATAGTACCAAAAATCTATGGTTTCTTGAGGAATCCTGCAGTGAAGATTTCATCGTGATACCTTTATTCTAAGTTAGAAATTCAGTTTATCTCATTTTGTACGTACACTGCTCCACCTATTTAGTAGCATTCGTTTGATTCTAAAGAAAGAATCAAAACAGTACAACGTGGCCTGCTGCGACGAGAATCGAATCGCCCCCATACCGGTGAGGAATCATGTCACAAACACGTTAATGTCTGAGTATTTCTGACAAAGTAAATATTAACTTACTAGATATAAGATATCTGGTGAATGGCTACACCTATACTTCGTTCCATAATGTCTGACAGGAAATGTAAACATTTCCGGCAGAGGAGGAGAGAAGTATAATTGCTATTCACCCAATACCAAAGGTCTCATTCCACGCTTGACTTGAAGTTGGGCGGTCTGAAGCGTGTTCTATCCCCGACCAACTTCAAGTCATACTTGGAATTATAACTCTGCCATTGTTGTTGTTTAGTCAACTGCTCGAAGACAGGTCAAAACCCCACAAGTGGTACCAAAACGCACCACTTATGAGGAAACTAGGCCAGGAGAAAATGGGGTATGATGGCCAGTTCCTTTCCCCCCCCCATTGGATCAGCGCAGATTCGCTACATGTTACACTAATCAGACTTCAGATGTATACAAGCAATAGTTCTTCCTCTGACACTTATCGCCAAGTGAGATGTACTGCTCTGCTATTGGTTGAATAACAATTGTACTTCTCTCCTCCTCTGCTGGAAAAGTTTACTTCTCCTGTCAGATATTATGGAACGAAGTATAGATTACTGTTAATGAAACCTTGTACACATATTCAAAGCAGGTCTGTGCCTGAAATGTTGTCCATATATTATTATTATTATCATTATTATCATTATTATTATTATTATTATTATTATTATTATTATTATTATTATTAGAATATCGATAATTCGAAACAATTGGGGACAGGGGTGTTCGGATAACTGATTTTTCGGATAACCGATCATTTACGAAAACAAATTGTACCGATGTCATAGGAACAGTATGAAAAAGTGATATTAAATACAAAACTGTACATACAGTATATATTTTGTATCACACGTCTTACAAACAACACAGAGAACTGACTAGTCCAGTTTGACAGGTTCAAAATGGCCATTAAAGTAAAATTTGCATACTGGAACGCTTTCGGTTAACCGATGTTTCGGTTGATCTGTATTCGGATAATCGATGCTCTACTGCATTATCATTATCATTATTATTATCATTATTATAATAATTATTATTACTCCGGAATATGTATAAGAACTTTCTTGTGTTAAATTTTATCGTACCTTGTTAACACGTTTCGACGTATTTTCGGTCATCTTCAGAACTGGTCGTTGTTGGTCTTGGCGCCTCTTGTTTCCTGTGTGGGTGCGTTGGTAGTGTAGAGTCAAAGAGTGTATGTGTTTTGAAATTGAGTTGTGTAGGTGTGGTTGGCATTTGTGATGTGTTCTGCATGTGTGGAGGTGTTTTGTAATTTTGTTATGCAGAACACATCACAAATGCCAACCACACCTACAGAGACATCAACACAGACATGGAAATACTGCACATCCAACCAAAAAGCCAGAAACTCAACACACTAGAACAATATGAAATATACAAACACACGAAAACTCACCCCAACGATATTCTCAACACACAACTCAATTTCAAAACACATACACTCTTTGACTCGACACTACCAACGCACGCACACAGGAAACAAGTGGCGCCAAGACCAACAACGACCAGTTCTGAAGATTACCGAAAATAGGTCGAAACATGTTAACAAAGTACGTTAAAATTTAACACAAGAAAGTTCTTATTATACATATTCTGAAGTGATACAGTGTTAAAAGTTGTGTAATGAAATTGTATTATTATTATTATTATTATTATTATTATTATTATTATTATTATTATTATTAAAAGGATGTGTGATTTTATATCGGACACAGAAGTTGAAAAGGCAAAAAATATCAAATTCTCAAAGTATTTTCTTTATTAATGGAGTATATTGACCAGAAAAAAAAATGCATTATTTCATTATAGGAAAACTTAGCTTCCTTTTAAAGTTTTAGGAAATATATTCCCTTTATCTGGTTCCCAGATAAGTGTATATAAAATTATTTTTAAATAAAGAAATATGAAGCATGTTTGAAGACTTTTTTCAACACAAAATTTAGAGAAATATTTTAGCAATATTTGAATGATATAGAATATTCAAGAAGATGCAAGAGAGATTGTAGCAATTAGAAAACCTAAATAGCTCCTCGTCGGCGGGACACCATGATGTCTTATTTACCGAAGACAACACGCGAAATTCCATTGCCAAGGGCAAACTTCCATATTCCATATAGGATTTAGATCCTGCGATACCGGATTTCTAACGAAATTAAATTTCTGTATTTTATTTCATAGTTATTCCGCGGCTGTATATTATGTATATTTCTAACGACAAATACGTATGCAACGTGCAACAATGTCTTCTTCTAATGTGAGCGTAATTGTTATGTAGGGATCCTTTCCTCGTGCGTAGATTAGGTCCATACGTGGTCATTTAAGCATTCTCAATTGTTCTGCTTCATGAACTTCAGTCCGGGAGTACCAACACTGCATCACAGTGCGTTTCAGTCAACTTTCACAGATCCTATGAATATGCAATGGTTTATTAGCATATCTTTCTACCCATTCAGAACAATGTGGTAATATGCGAGTTATTTCAGTTCTCGTCGTTATCAAATTTGCTTCCAGGTGTTATAAATACATTACTTCCCCATGAAATATATGAAATTGTTATTTCGTAGCATTACTGTACCATTCATTAATGTTAGGAAATTTTTAATACAAATATTTTTAAGACTCTCTCATTTCAATGATATCCAAAGCGTGGATAGTCACAAAACTGTGAAATGGGGATTTAACTCTCAACTGAAATAATGAGTCCAGGGTCCATAGCCGAAAGGTACCCGGCATTTGCTCGTAATGGGTCATAGCATTACTGTACCATTAATTAATGTTAGGAAATTTTTAATACAAATATTTTTAAGACTCTCTCATTTCAATGATATCCAAAGCGTGGGTAGTCACAAAACTGTGAAATGGGGATTTAACTCTCAACTGAAATAATGAGTCCAGGGTCCATAGCCGAAAGGTACCCAGCATTTGCTCGTAATGGGTCGAGGTATATCCTTCCACTGACAATATATAATTATTACGAATTCTATTGAGTTT
Organism: Periplaneta americana; assembly: GCF_040183065.1. Taxonomy (NCBI): domain Eukaryota; kingdom Metazoa; phylum Arthropoda; class Insecta; order Blattodea; family Blattidae; genus Periplaneta; species Periplaneta americana. The sequence goes on along the minus strand of NC_091126.1, from coordinate 69,826,053 downwards.
CGAGTCAATACTTTCTTATGTAGTGGTCCCGTATCTTACTAATGAAATGAGTAAAACCCCAAAAGTTAAGGTCACTTTCAGTTTCAATATAATCATAACTGTGTCAGTGGCTGTAGAACAGCTACAGCCGTGGCAAAAATGTGATTGTGCGCCGAGCCACTGTGTAATCTGCAACGTGCATAGTACCTATGGAGGGAGGCGAAAACCCGAAGGGAAAGTGAAACAACTGTCTGACTTATTAACGGATTTTCATTTCCCTTACGTCAAGCACTTAAATATAATTTTATACAGTATAAGATTACAAACTAACGTTTAGTACGTGTAACGAAGAAAGAAATGAATAAAACACATAGGACACATTATCACAACCTAAAATTAACTGTCTTCAGAATGTCTCTGCGACAGAGTTTCAAAATCAGCAATTATGTCACTTACTGTCAGTCGTAGTTGATCACGAAGATGTTTGTCAATCGTGATCTAAATTTGGTTTTTACTATTTTCATTGTTGAAAATAATTTTTCAAAACGTAAGTTGCAGCGAACATGGCGTCAGCAAAGCAAGCGAAAGAACGAAGTTTCGCATATTTATTTTTTGGCAAAGATTTGCAAATTTCAACATTTGTCAAGTCCTTACATCTAGCTTTCATTTAACATCACATTGTAAATATATGAGTTTAAATTGAAGATCTAACCGCATTATTCGTACATCTGCTAAAAAAAGGATCGACGTACGGAGATAATAATAACAACACTTAACGTTTTAATGTTTTATGAGTGACATGTAGTATAATGCCCTTTTATGTTATACAGCCGTTTTCCTCGTAATACTTGTGAACAAATCATACATTTAATATTCTCATCATATTGGCAGCAAAAAATGTGTCCTCCCATCCTACTTGAAACTTTCGTTTTTGTAGAGGTACATGGTTTCGATAGAGACATTGCGATGATACGCCACTCGCAGGTCAGAGACAAATACAAATAGAACGGAGTTAGACTTTAGTGGGTGAGAAAGTGGGGTTGGGGCGGTAGGAAGCAAGAGAAATGCATAGCTATCATTGCGAACCACAATGTGCTAGTGAGTCACATTTTCGCCACGGCTGCTGTAGAAGAATAGGAAGTAGGTAGGAGTGGTGATTTTTAGCAAGAGCTATAAAATTCTACATGCTTCGTGTGCATGCGTACGTGCGTACACAGTATGTAGAAATGAACATAATACACAGCTACGGTATATGAAATAAATATGGAAGAAATTCTCATTTTGCAAGGAACCAAGTATTGTAGGACGTAATCCCATATGGAATACGAACTTGTACGTGGTGTGTCTAAAAAGTTCGGTGAATGGTGTCATAACTGAACGGCAACTTGGCGCATGTGCTTGCGCATGCGCATGGTACTTCAGAGACTTGGGGAGAATAGATACACAGCATGCAATGCATGTGACTGGCAGTGTAAACAGACTGCGACCAGTTGAACGTAGTCAGTGTGAGAGGTAGTGTCACAGCGCAATGGAGCAACGTGTAAACATCAAGTTCTGCTACAAATTGGGGAAGACTGCAACGGAGACACATGGAATGTTGGTGCAGGTGTACGGGAGGGAAGCCGTGAGCAGAAAATGTGTTTACGGATGGTTTAAACGCTTCCGTGAAGGGAAGGAAACAATTGAGGACGAGCCACGTTCAGGTCGGCCATCGACAAGCAGAGCCCCAGAAATGATCGAGAAAGTGCGACAAATGCTGGCACAAGATCGGCGACTGACTCTAAGATCGATTGCGGAGGAAGTGGACATTAGCAAGAACACGGTCCACACCATCGTCCGCGATGATTTGGTTAAGCGGAAGATCTGCTCCCGATTTGTGCCGCACAAGCTCACAGACGAGCAGAAAGCAAAACGGATGGAAACTTCTGGTGATTTCATTTCCATGTGTGACCAGGATCCATTGCTTCTGAAAACCATCGTCACGGGAGATGAGACCTGGTGCTACCAGTTCGATCCGGAATCAAAACGGCAATCGATGCCATGGTGTTCATCGACTTCAGCACGACCAAAAAAAAAGCCGTCTGAAAAAATCCAAGGTGAAAACACTATTGATCGCCTTCTTCGACAACAACGGCATAATCCACAAGGAATTTGTTCCTGCATGTCAAACCATTAATGCTTCTTTGTACCAGTCCGTTTTGAATCGATTGCTACAGCGTATCCGGCGGGTTCGTCAAGAGTTGCACAGGACTAGAAAATGGATGCTGCTCCATGACAATGCCCCTGCACACTGTGCGATCCGTGTGCGCCAATTCCTGACTAAAAGTTCGGTGAATGCTATCAGAAAACAAGCAAAACAAAGATACAAACAAAATTTCTTTATTGCCCTTCAAGAAAAATAGTCGCCACTCGCTACAACACACTTTTGACAACATTCGTACAGGTTCTGGAAACTATCAGCAAAGACCTCCTGTGAAATCGATCGCAGAACGGCTGTCACACGATCTTTGATGGCATTCACGTCCGCAAAACGTTCACCTTTCATGGCCCCTTTCAAGCGGGGAAAGAGGAAGAAGGCCGCAGGATCCAGATCAAGGGAGCATGGAGGATGTTCAAGAACAGTTACCATCTTCTGAGCCAGGAATTGGCGCACACGGATCGCACAGTGTGCAGGGGCATTGTCATGGATCAGCATCCATTTTCCAGTCCTGTGCAACTCTTGACGAACCCGCCGGATACGCTGTAGCAATCGGTTCAAAACGGACTGGTATAATGCAGCATTAATGTTTGACCTGCAGGAACAAATTCCTTGTGGATTATGCCGTTGTTGTCGAAGAAGGCGATCAATAGTGTTTTCACCTTGGATTTTTTCAGACGGCTTATTTTTTTGGTCGCGGGGAAGTCGGTGAACACCATGACATCGATTGCCGTTTTGATTCCGGATCGAACTGGTAGCACCAGGTCTCATCTCCCGTGACGATGGTTTTCAGAAGCAATGGATCCTGGTCACACATGGAAATGAAATCACCAGAAGTTTCCATCCGTTTTGCTTTCTGCTCGTCTGTGAGCTTGTGCGGCACAAATCGGGAGCAGATCTTCCGCTTAACCAAATCATCGCGGAAGATGGTGTGCACCGTGTTCTTGCTAATGTCCAATTCCTCCGCAATCGATCTTAGAGTCAGTCGCCGATCTTGTGCCAGCATTTGTCGCACTTTCTCGATCATTTGTGGGGTTCTGCTTGTCGATGGCCGACCTGAACGTGGCTCATCCTCAATTGTTTCCATCCCTTCACGGAAGCGTTTAAACCATCCGTAAACACATTTTCTGCTCACGACTTCCCTCCCGTACACCTGCACCAACATTCCATGTGTCTCCGTTGCAGTCTTCCCCAATTTGTAGCAGAACTTGATGTTTACACGTTGCTCCATTGCGCTGTGACACTACCTCTCACACTGACTACGTTCAACTGGTCGCAGTCTGTTTACACTGCTAGTCACATGCATTGCATGCTGTGTATCTATTCTCCCCAAGTCTCTGAAGTACCATGCGCATGCGCAAGCACATGCGCCAAGTTGCCGTTCAGCTATGACACCATTCACCGAACTTTTTAGACACACCACGTATATCCCTTTGTAATGAATTCTGAATATGCAAAAATGAGAAAGTACTCAAAATACGAAATTTATAGTAAAATACGATATAAATGCTAAGCCTACGATTTTTCAAACAAATTTTTTCTATATAAAGTTACCTTAATATTAATGTAATGTACAGGGCGAATCTTAAGTAATGTCATTAATTTTAGCGGGTTATTCTTCGAGATATTTAATTAAATTTTGCTCATTTTTCCTTCCTTTTCGTGATAAAAATTGTTATATATATAAAACATTTTATAGCGTGTATCGGGAAAGCCATTGAATTAATTCCCAATATGGTCAGTCAATTTAATGTAGCAGTGTATTATGATAAGTGATTAAAAGAATGTAATTTTGTTCTTTAAATGTGCAGAAATTTGTTCTGAACTAGTGTAACATTGGAAAATTCATTTGCAGAACGAAAAGTTATTATTAGAACGTACAACAAACACAAGACACACTATCCAATACCGACAGGATGGAAATTAACATTACCTTCACTACTAGGAATCGAACACGGACCTGTTGGATGTCTAGCTACTCAAAACACTATTATGCAATACTACGAACATTATTAAAATTGGATCATTAACTGGTTATTTTAAACGCATATTAATCTGCGTACAAACCATTAAAATATGTTTTATATACATAGAGACTCGTCCCGCCAAGAGTTTTAAACCGGTTGGATTGGCAGGCCAATGACATTTTGGGGTTGCCTATCTCCTCCCCCTACTAACTGTAATCCCTAAATGTCATTGGCCTGTTAATCCGACCGGTTTAAAACTCTAGACGGGATGATTCCTTCTGTATAAAAACGAACTATAACCAACAGAACAAAATACTGACACCTAGTCTCGCGGCGATTTCTGCTACTCTCTTCCCACGTAATTCGTGCAATAATAAAAATGATATTCTCCAAATTCATGACATATAACCGATGACGGTGACAAGAAGCATGTTATTATTGTCACTAGGTAATATTTAAGAAGAGGAAAAGTAATCGTCCACACGAACATGGTGTGTATTACGGGCACAGCAATTACGGCAATACACACTAATTTCAATTAAACTGATGAGGACCTTAATTGAATATCGGACGTAATAAGAAAGGGTATGGCATGCGAATAGGTTATCCAAGTATCAGTATCTGACAGTGTCCCTAACACAAACAAGACAGTTTAGTTAGAGTATAATTCTCAACACTCACGCCAAGAGGGACAGGAGGTGGAGCTGCTACGTGTTCGTTGAGTCAGAACCTGGACACGAGATACGGCCATCACGCTCTGGCCTATTACCGGGAGAAAATACAGATTTTTTTCCTATTATTGGCTCCAAGAATGTGTAGAATCAACAGTTTGTTCACTCAAATGCAGAAGAAAGCAGAAAATTGAAGACTATGACGCGATGATATGAACTGTACACAATTGAAGGGTTCAGAACCATAGTGGGCCAAGCGCAATTTACTAAAACCGTAGAAAACAAGGGTTATAATCAAGTTATTAGCATAATTCAATGGAAACATATAAGTAATATAAAGTATACGCATTAAAACTAAATGATATGTCAATCTTCATTAAACTCTGGTATTCACGTAACTTTAAACCTTGTTTTTAATAAATGGCGCTTGACCCACTATGGTTCTGAACCCTTCAATTTTTTATACCTTAACAAAAGTATGCTTGCAAATTGAATTAATCTGTTTACCTTGTTATTGTATATGTTCGTATAGTTTGGCTGATGAATTGTCTATGCTTTAAAATGAATAGTAATCTGTACAGCTCTACTGATGAATTGTTTATGCCTGTAATTTGAAGTAATTTCCATTACATGTATTATGAATTTCTGTATATCTCGATTGAATTGTTTATGCCTTTATATTGAATTAACTTACTTCCTGTGTACAATATTTTAAAGCTTGGCTGATAAATTATCGTTTGGGTTTGTAAATTTAATAACCTGATTGGCTATGTACTGTATATTTTTAGTAAATCTATCAATGTAGCTCAGTCGGAATATTCGCTGACTTGTTGATCCGGAGCTGTGCTCAGGCTTGGGTTGGATCCCCCGTTTGGTGTAATTGATTGGTTTCTTCCGAGGTTTTCCCCAGCCGTGGGAATGATGTCGAGTAGTCTATGCAAGTCCTCGGCCTCACTTCACTTCACTCCCGTTTGGTCTGATTACCTGGTTGGGTTTTTTCGAAGTTTTCCCCAACAATAAGGCAAATTCCAGGTAATCTGTTGGCGAATCCTCGGCCATACCTCATCTCACTACATCTCGCCAAAAAATTGTAAAAAATTGAAATTGAAATTCTAAAAAAATTGTAATTGTAATTCTAATCTTGTATTGTGGGTCCCTATCACCACGGCATTGGGCGTCCTCAGGTTGCGGATCGAGGCAACGGCCTCCAGATATGGAGGGTAGCTGTGAATATATTGAATAAGCAGTCGCGGACAGCCGATGAGGGGTGGTCCTCCAGCTTGGGGGTTGGACGAAGGGCTAACAACCCATCACCGTAAAAAACAGCTTGTTACGAAACCTTAAAATAAGCCACCGAAAAGACAAAGTATATGATTATGTCTCGTGACGAGAATATTGCATGAAATGCAAATATAAAAATTGGAAATTTATCTTTTGAAGAGGTGGCAAAATTAAAATATCTGGGAGCAACAGTAAAAAATATAAATGATACTCGGGAGGAAATTAAACACAGAGTAAATATGGGAAATGCCTGTTACTATTCGATTGAGAAGCTTTTATCATCCAGCCTGCTGTCAAAAAGTCTGTAAGTTAGAATTTATAAAACAGTTATATTACCGGTTGTTCTTTATGGTTGTGAAACTTGGACTCTCACTTTGAGAGAGGAACATAGGTTAAGGGTATTTGAGAATAAGGTGCTTAGGAAAATATTTGGGACTAAGAGGGATGAAGTTACAGGAGAATGGAGAAAGTTACACAACACAGAACTGCACGAATTGTATTCTTCACCTGACATAATTAGGAACATTAAATCCAGACGTTTGAGAAGAGCAGGGCATGTAGCACGTATGGGCGAATCCAGAAATGCATATAGAGTGTTAGTTGGGAGGCCGGAGGGAAAAAGACCTTTGGGGAGGCCGACACGTAGATGGGAAGATAATATTGAAATGGATTTAAGGGAGGTGGGTTATGATGATAGAGGCTGAATTCATCTTGCTCAGGATAGGGACTAATGGCGGGCTCATGTGAGGGCGGCAGTGAACCTCCGGGTTCCCTAAAAGCCAGTAAGTAAGTAATCTTGTAAAATTTTGACTTGTTCCACATCTTAAAGCTTCTTTGCTAATGTAAGATCTATGGAATATGATAAATAAAAAATGAAAAAAATTACTACAAATTGTGTTTTCAAATAAGAACAGAATGAAAGAAATATAACTGTGCATATTTTAGTATCTTAATCCTTGGATAGACTATAATAAGATACAGAGGATTTCCGAGAAAATCTGGAAAGGGATTTTTTTTTTTCAGAATCAGAATATTTCTCTTTATAAACTTCATATGAGGAAAAGTAAAAGAAAGTAACCTGATGCCTAATAAAGAGTGAAGCATGAGACTTAAATTTCAAGTAGGCTATTTGTAGATGAAAGAAGAATATGAAATCAAATGGAAAGAAGACGTCAAAGACGAAAATATTTTAAAGAACACGAATTACCTATTTGAAAGTAGGTGGGGCGAGTTAAATAATAAGAGAGAGAGAGAGAAAAGTTAGAAATTGACAATACAAATGATTTAAATAAGAAAGTGAGCAATGCTTCATAAAAAGATAGCAACATGGTGAGAATTCGTGAATAGCAAATTTCTCCAAGAGAGTTTTGAAGTAACTACCACATGGATACACACTACTGGGAAGGAAGACCACGACTTCCATGTTTAGGTTAATCTAAAAAAGACGCGAAGATTTTAAAAATGTATTATTGAAAAAAAAAGACTTGTAGAGATAGAGTACTATGGCATATTACTGATAATTCAGCAGCGAAGGGATTTCATTATACAGAAAAGTAACAGTAATAGTAGTAATACCACAGTCTAGTATATACAGTCACGCAGCTTGAGTTTATGAGGGTACTAGGAACAATAGACTGTGCAGGTACTATTTCGCATTGCCTGTAATGAGGCGATAGTAGCGATCCTAGTGGTTAGCAACTATTTATGGATGCATATTTACTACGTATCAAGCTTCGTGACTGTATATACTAGACCAGTGATGTCAACGAGAGCGCAAGCGTGCCTCACCGCCCGTATGCGCTGTTTTTTTTCGACCGGCCAGAGGCCGTTTACCAAAGTTATCTTTGTTTTCTGTTTTAGTTTTCATCTGTTTCCTTTGTTTTGCTTACACTAATACAAACACAACACCCATGCCCGAGGCGGGACTCGAACCCACAACCCTTCGGACCAAGGGATAGAGACATGCCGTGCCCCTACCGCTTGAGCCATCCGGGCCGGCTGTTCAGAGCACGTACGGCACGAAGGTACAAACCACTGATGAATTCAATGGTTGTACATTACACATTGAGGAAAAAGTCGTTCAGTAGGTTTTAGGCTGACTGGACTTTTGACTTGTTATGAGTGAAAGAGGCGAAAATGTTCTTTGTCTGAGATATGGAAAGTATTTAGTTACAAAGAGAAGCAATGTGAAACGCTTGAAATTAATAATTGATGTACATTTGTTGTTTTATTGACATTAAATAGTAAAAAAATATATGTTTAGATGTACTGTACAGGTTTTTCCTCACAGCATTGCGTTTAAGTTTACAGAAGAAAGTACAACAGATATGATGCTGGACTAGACGGCAGTTCGGAAGGCGGTCGGCTGCTATATGCTCTGTAGCATTTCTGGTATGTGACGTCACAAGCATGTACACTAGAACCAATCGGAATCAGCCTATAATGAGTACTTCCCGAGTTCGTTTGTTCACGTGTGAGTGTTTCAATACATTTAATAAGTAAAACTAACATTTACTGTGTGTGTTTAAGATAAATAAATGGAAGAAGAAACTGTGAAAAGATAAGTATTGCACAGGTAGGCGCGGAAAATAGTGTTTAAGGTGTATTACTATCTTAAAGACGTTGACGAGCAGAACGCTGCCGGCCATCTTGATGCTGGCTGCAACGTTGCCAACGTGCAAGAAACAACTGTAGAATCAGTGAGAACAGTGCAAAGAATGTTGTTAGCGAAGGAAAGAGGGTTCGTTTGAGGTCATGTTTAGAGTAATCAACGGCTAAGGTCATTATTGTCTTTCGATAGTTTAAATTCTCTCCTGAGATATTTGTGTTGCACGTGCGCATGAAGTACGATCTGGCAATGCTGTGCGCTGCCTTGCTCTCTCTATTTGTCTCTCTCAACCCAAACGCTAGCAGACTACCGCCTTCCGAATTGCCGTCGACTCTAATAGCGTAGACTCGTTACGAATTTTGTCTAAAAGGAATTGTGAAGATATGTCCTCCATAGATTTTGAATTTGACAGTGTTCCTTACCATTGTGATGTCCTTTGGTTAAGCCGAGGTAAAGTTCTCTCCAGGTTCTTTGAAATGAGTGAACAGAGCCAAGTTGAAAGTTCGCTTTGCCGGGTAATATATCGAGGGTACGAATATTTGCGGCGCAAATTATTTCTATAATTGGCAATAAGCACGTATGTGAGAAATTTTCCTCACTTATGAAACTCACAAAACCAAAACTAACATCAAGATTATCAGAAGATAATAAGCGTGCTACGCTACGTCATGCTGCAGGAAACATAGTTTCGCCGGACTTAAGAAGGTTGGCTAGAACAAGAAAAAACACGTCAGTATTAGACGAGAAGTCAGAAATTAAAATTTGTTTTGTAGAAATGTACTGTTCATACAATAAGTACATTTTTAAGCATGTAACAGTTACATAGCAAATTATTAGGTATGCCTCATTATCTAAAACCTCTAAGTCACTCTAAGGTAAGGAAAATATTCTATGTTTATTATTTGTTGCAGGCCTATTATTTCATTTTTCCGTACGCACAATGTCCTGTAATTTCTTTCACTTTTGTATTATTAAGTTTAAAACAGGAAAACCGTGTTTTATACTAGTTGGATTATTAGATAATTATACTTACTTACTTAATGGCTTTTAAGGAAGCCGGAGGTTCATTGCCGCCCTCACATAAGCACGCCATCGCTCCCTATCCTGAGCAAGATTAATCCAGTCCCCACCATCATATCCTACCTCCCTCAAATTAATTTTAATATTACTCTCCCATCTACGTCTCGGCTTCCCCAAAGGTCTTATTCCCTCCGGCCTTCCAACTAACACTGGATAATTATATAAAAATTAATTATATTCTAGCTATTATCTGAAAATATATAAGTTAAGGAGAAGCTATGTTTATCATATTTTATTGTAGCCTACTATTTTACAATTCATTCCTATTACATAGGTACACTCTACAAAACATGTTCTGATTTCTTGTTGTCTTGTATCAATGTAACGTTATCTATTATTTAAAAACAGTTTAATTCATCTTGCAGTGACGGGCCAATATAGTTCACTTTGTTCACCCCTTTTTATTCACCACTGCTTCCTGGGAAATAGATTCGTTGTAACCAGTGAGCGCTTGATCGCACGCAGTACCGTCTACGTGCTCTTGACCTTGACATCGCTGTACTAGACTGTGGTAATACAGTAATAAAAATAGTAACTCCTGGCTTATCGAGATATTTAATTCGAAGAAAGTAGAAAGACTAATAAAAGCAGTAACTTTGAGCAAAGTTACGGGCACAGGTAAAGTCAACGTCTTGCATAAAGGATTTATAAACATTAGAAGTTCTTGTAAAACTGCCTACAATTTCCAGTTATTGACTGGAGACTAAAGAAAACACGTGGGAGGCAACCAAACATGTACAAAGAAGAGAAGACTTCTCTTCTGTTGACACGACCCTGCAGTGCTGGTATCACAGCAGGAGCGAGAGAAACAACTTTCTTTCCCGCAAACAAGTTTATTTACGATTAAGAGAGGTGTGGTGACAGAAATAAATGAATTTGTATGGACATAAAAAGACACTTTAGCAATATACGAAGAAATGCAGCGAGATAGGAAGAACCTATCGATTCTTTAAAGGCGCCATCTTGTATAACATTAAATTGAAGGTGAGGATCAAACAACACAATTCAGAAAGAGCTACTTGTCTTTACATTAAAAATTCGCATATATAGCTCATACAACAGATGCGTATTATTATGTCTGCCCGTCCATCCGCCAATCCATTTGTTCGAAGACACGTTCTTCTGTCACAGATCACAATTAACACAGAAATGTATACTCTGCTCCGAGAATTTGGTAAAATGTGTTTGAGTCACAAAGAAAGCAGAAAACAGTACAACGTGGTCTGTTGTGACAAGAATCCAAGCTCCCGCATAATGGAAAGACATCATGCCACAAAACGTTCATGCCTGAGTATTTTTCACGACGTAAATATTATTCAAAGTCTAGAAAACGGCGCAAAAATTATGGATATTGCTGGATATTTTAAGGTAATATTTATTTATTCATTCATGTACTAATTTATATTACTTATTTATTTATTTATTTATTTATTTATTTATTTATTTATTTATTTATTTATTTATTCACTTAGCCACTCATTCCCTCACTTATTTATTTCTTTATTTCTTTACTTATTTATTTATGTATGTATTTATTTATTTATTTATTTATTTATTTATTTATTTATTTAACTAGTAGGTATATATATATATATATATAGTAGGAAATGAAATTAATTTGAATTAACGTTGTATCATATTCACTTTTTTACAACGTATTAACATCTCTTGGACACCCATTCCTGTATGATCGATGTTTTCTTGTCCATAATATTCCTCTACTTTCATGCTCTACCGCTTGCCAATGGCAGGGGACTTGCTCAGCGTAGTACATCATTTTCGTTAGTGTATCAGCTAATAAAATGAAATTTGCACTTGTAATGTGCATAAAAGGAAATTGTCAAGTCGTATGGTCATAAGTAGAGCCCGGACAAATATTCCGCTCCTTGCAATGTGTGCGCGTTGCTATTACAGTTTCTTTGGGAGGAGTGGTAGAGGACGCATCCAGGTAAACTGAAATTGTGAGCAATGAGGCAGGGGTGTGTAAGTAGCTAAATGCATTACAGTACACGTATTAACTAGTGACGTGAAGCAAATATATAATATACACTATAGTAAATAAATGTAGTTTACATTGTAATAATCAATAGTTCTTAGGCCTATATCTGCAGGCTGTTGCACAATCCCCAAAGAAGTCAATGAGGCAATGTTCTCGTGAGATCGGTATCAACAAATCCAGTGTTCGTCGAAGCTCCAGACGAAGAGGAAGTGCTGCGGATTTCCCACCTCGATCTCCGGATTTAATCCCTGCAGACTTCTACCTATGGGGAGCTCTAAAGGACACAGTGTACGCCACAAAACCACAAACACTGGAGGAACTAAGAGTTCAGATTGATCAAATCTGAAATGATATTCCATTAGCAACAATCCAGTTAAGCCACCGGGGTGGCTTGGTCGGTTAAGGCGCTTGCCTGCCGGTCTGAAGTTGCGTTCGGGCGCGTTCGATCCCCGCTTGGGCTGATTACCTGGTTGGGTTTTTTCCGAGGTTTTCCGAAACAGTAATGTGAATGCAATGTAATCTATGGCGAATCCTCGGTCTCATCTCGCCGAATACCATTTCGCTATCACCAATATCATCGACGCTGAATAACCTAGTAGTTGATACAGCGTCGTTAAATAACCAAATAAAAACCAATCCAGTTGGTACGTCGTTCTGTCGTACGTCGTTGTTTGGAGTTTACTGTGGCGGAAGGGGGCCATTTTGAACATGTGCAGGCTTGAGAAATACAAAACCGCAAAAATTGTATTCCTGTTTCATCTCGTTGCTGAGAAATAATGTTTCAAAATGTGTATACATCAATTTGTGACACTCTGTATAAGGAACCAGTTTCTTTTAGTTTAGAAAAATACAGGGTATGGAGGGGTTATTTTTATTCACCCCTCGTCGGAAATCACGCTGAGTATTATGTCGCATTATAATATGTACAGTATTATTTTGAAATCCGCCGTCTTCGTTCAGGTTCGAATCCACTCACAACCGCTGTATTTCCAAGTACAATCAATCGCTTAAGAGAAGTGGGGATAAACGCATAACAGTGGGTATACGCTGTTACATTGACAGGGAATGAATCTCTACTTTGCTCCCGAGAATAATCCTGTTTCCGGTCATTTCAACTTTGATGAGTTCAGAAGAAGGAATTATTCAAATGTATTGAACACAGAATCTTAATTACGCTAATAATTAACGTAAGAATACGGGGTAAATGTATCTTAATTAGTGTGGGGATAGCGTTCCGTGACCACAAAAAAGAAAAGGGAAAGATATCGCCAGTTCTTAAAAATGTATGAAACCTGGAGCAAAATAATGCATGAAGTTTGTTTCGTCAGCCATGTCGTGGTTTGGAAAGTCACAAACTTGCATTCGTTATATGGCGCGGTGATAATCAAGGTAAACACAAAAATCCAATTTTCAAAGTAAGAGCAGTACCTTGTCCGTTCACTATCTCCATCAGCCATTGCGTGAGATGCATTTCCCTTGCAAATCATTGATAAATGATATCGGTTGATTACATACTCGTCCGCAGCTGCGGTAATGCATGTGTCCACTAACACAGAGGTCGCGGGTTTTATTCCTGTAGGGCTAGAGAATATCTTTAGCCAACTGCGCATATTTTAATTAGTGTATGTTGCCTGGAGAGTGATTACACGCCATGTTGATAACATGGTCATCGACAGAATGTCTTTTGAAGTTATGGGTTTTAATTGTGTTGAAATTCTGGATATAAAGCAATATATAGAGAGCGAACCGTAAGTGCGGAGCTTATTTCTAAAACGACCCTTGTCCATTTCCATAACTTTGTGTGAAATTACGAGAAACGTTTGAGGCCTACAATATCTTACCAGGTAGACAAGAGACATTATAAATCCAAAGAGGTTGGGTGCATTTAGAATAAAATAGGAGCATGAGACTCTTTTGGATTTCGAAGCTGAAACTAATATTTTGTCGCAAATTCTGTTGTGGACAAGAGTCAATTTGATTGCAATGGTCATTTCTAATGCATGAATTTTGTGGTTTAGAGGGCTTCTCAAGTCAAATCATGACAGTTATATGTAGAGCTATAATTGAAGAATGCATGGACACAGAAAGCTCATTTTCGTTATCAGGTGGACAAGAGACGTTTTGAAAATGAACTCCTCAAGTAATGTCAATAATTTCAAGGGGTTATTCTTTAGGATATTTCGAACAAAAGTGTTTAATACAATTTTGCTAGTTTTTGCTTCTTTTTCGAGAAAAATATAATTATTTTATGAGAAATATTTCACTATATATTTTCAGAAATTTATATAATGAATTCCCATTATACGCAGTCAATTTAAGAAATCAGTATGTTGATGATTATGATAAAGGATTGATAGAATGTTAGTTTTGTCCTTTAAATGTGCAGAAATTTGATCCAAAAAAATGTAATTTTTCGTTCTGCAAAGGTATTTTAAAACGTAATGCGCTTTGACAACGCTGTGAAGCTTATTGCCTGAAGAGAGGCAGATAGATATACGTAGGTATAGGGACTTGAACAGCTGACTTGTTCGAGACGACGGGTGAGAAAACGACAAATATAAACATAACGCACAATACTGCTTTTAAAGACGGCTCGGGAAATTTAATTTCTTGTAAGTTTACCGGTTATCACTTTAAAAATTAAAATGGGTGGGAACTATTTCTAATCGCCTGAAGAAAATGCCTGCAGTACTACAAACGGAGTTCTTTAAATCGTTGCATAGATTTGGATAACGTAAAATAAGCTTTACTTATTGCCTGTGTTCACCGAATATTTAATTAAAATTAAATCGAAAGAGTTAAAAAAAAATATATATTTTTTTTTTTTTTGTAGTTTGACGTGAAATAAATACATCGTATTTTTCTTTTTGCCTGTAGTATTTTAAAATTTCTTAAATTATGGTTTTATAACGCGACATACGCATCATTATTGTTTTCGTTTTCCAGAATATTCAATTGAAATGGGAGTGCAGAAATATTTCTTAATAATTTAATTTTGAAATTAACGTATCTTATTGTCTCTGTTCTCTGAGCATTTAACTAAAATTAGGTTGTACATAGGTTTTATTTCAAATTTTCCAAGACTTCGTTCAATGTGAAATGGGAAATGTTCATTCCCCGTTCTCTAACACAGTTTAAACACAAAAATTAAATGGTATATAATCTGTATTGTTTTTTACGAGTTTAAAAACAATGTACATGGCAATGACCTTCCACTTCCCTATTCAGAACAAACCAGTTAAAGAGGTTGTTCATAGCAACAAAACCAGATGTGCTCTCTCTACTCATTACAGCGTAGCAAGATCTCATAATTCATGTACTAATTTTAAAAAGTGACGCAGTTCTGAAGATGGCTCCCAAGTCGAAACCAGTCAACTTAGGTATTTTTAAACTTAGGCCTATGTAGTTCATTAATACGTAAAAGTAATATGTATTATATATCTTTATCCCTTAGTGATACAGTGTTTAAAGTTACGTAATCAAGGCATATACTATTTTAAAATGCACGTTTTTTTTCTGAAAAACTATTGAAAATATAGCAAAATACTATTTTAATTTTTTGTTGAACTTTACTAAAGGAATTATCCACCAGAATTAGCGATATTATTTCTGGTTTATTCTGTATTCATAGAACAATAAAGCATGGAATTATGACTCGACACTTGTAATGTCAAAATATGGCAAATTTTGTCAATTTATGAATTTGATGTCATTTTGTACTCTATTTAGTTTCAAGATGATGTTCTTAATATAAATCTCACAAATATTTTACGATAAATAAACATTTTAGTGCAACGCTGCAGATTTAAAGAGACAAAGTAGGCCTAAACATCATCTCTTATTTCCTGGAGTAGGTAGTGATTTTACGACAGATGAAGTTACTTTAACTTTAGTCTTTATTTCTATTTTAGTTGGTTATTTAACGACGCTGTATCAACTACTAGGTTATTTAGCGTCGATGAGATTGGTGATAGCGAGATGATATTTGGCGAGATGAGGCCAAGGATTCGCCATAGATTACCTTGCATTCACATTACGGTTGGGGAAAACCTCGGAAAAAACCCAACCAGATAATCAGCCCAAGCGGGGATCGAACCCACGCCCCAACGCAACTTCAGACCAGCAGGCAAGCGCCTTAACAGACTGAGCCACGCCGGTGGCTACTTTAGTCGACTCTGGAAAAAAAGGAAAACTCTTAACTGTCTGGACATGTGGGGTTTCTACAATTAATGACTAGTGAAAATCACGAAATTTTTTAAAAATAACTTTTAGGTGAAGAAGACGGAGGACAATTTTTTATAAGGAACTTACTGCATATTTAAGGGAAGACTCCACTGAAAATCATGAACATTTTTCCAAATTTTTTTAGCTATTTCACTTATTCAGAATTTATATTTTCATACCCCAAATACATTCAGCTCAATTCTGATTACTAATACTCGTATGTTTACACTTTTTAAATTAAGGCTGGAAGGGGGCGTGGAATTTAAAGAGCTGTCAAAATTGTTTTTCATCGAAGAATTCTTTTTTAAAATTTCTGATCACAAATCTAGTAACTTTTTGTTGGCTCCCTGAAGTTACTAGATGAATTTAGCGGAGGAGAATATTAATTTATATAAATATTCATTTTATTTTCAAATCTATTTTTCTGTGTTCATTTTTGTTGATTCAACACCAACTTTCTTATGCCAAATAATAATCACTCTGGATGAAATTTTTACTGCAAGTATTTATGAGGTAGCTGCATGTTTCTATGCATTTATTTTGTGAGAAATGCTGCATTTTTCTTAAGAAAACTATTAATAAAATAAACTAGCAGCATTTCTCACAAAATAAATGCATAGAAACATGCAGCTACCTCATAAATACTTGCAGTAAAAATTTCATCCAGAGTGATTAATATTTGGCATAAGAAAAAGTTGGTGTTGAATCAACAAAAATGAACACAGAAAAATAGATTTGAAAATAAAATGAATATTTATGTAAATTAATATTCTCCTCTGCTACATTCATCTAGTAACTTCAGGGGGCCAACAAAAAGTTACTAGATTTGTAATCAGAAATTTTTAAAAAGAATTCTTCGATGAAAACAATTTTGACAGCTCTTTAAATTCCACGCCCCCTTCCAGCCTTAATTAAAAAGTTTAAACATACGAGTATTTGTAATCAGAATTGAGCTGAACCCATTTGGGGTATGAAAATATAAATTCTCAATAAGTGAAATAGCTAAAAAATTTGGAAAAATGTTCATGATTTTCAGTGGAGTCTTCCCTTAAGCCAAGATATTGAAGTAAGTACACAAACATACGAAAAAGCAAAATTATGTTCGTACCATATTTAATTCTTCAAATTCATTTAATCCTATAAATAACAAAGAGAAACAAATTAAAATTTAGTTTAGTTTCTAAAAAATTTCACATGCCCCGGAGTTGTGGTGTTTCGCAATTTCCTGCAATTCACTGAAAATTATTACCGCTGCATAATGCACGCTTAGCACTATATGAGGGGTCCACAACCAGAGTGAACCAAGTCCTTCTGGAACCATTTTGAGAAATTGAGTCTTAAAGTTCCTGGCTAATGCTTAGCAACCTTCACCTTCCATAGGAAATGCTGCCCTCTTTGGAGTAATAAATGAGTTATGGACTATGTTTGTTATGACAACGAATAAATCTGTTTTCTTCATCCCAGATTGCATTAATCCACAAACTAACCACTGGTGGACTTGGTCCACTCTGGTTCTGAGCCCCTCATATGTGTGGAATTTCTGCAGCACTTGAAAGACCTATGTATGAATATCACTACCATATGAAAATCTGAATCAGGAAAAAAAAAATAAATGTGACTTGTAGGATTTCTGCAATTCACGAATTGTTTGAAAAGGCTAAGAATTTCTTAATGTCTTGATGTGCTAATTGTATAGAATCACAAGGCGATTACTTGTTATGTTGAATGGCTAAAAACCCGTCAATACTACTCGTAGACAGCTAACGTGTTTTTTTAACGAATAAAATATGTTAGTGCCTGCAAGTTTATGCTGCCGCAAAAATTTAGACGTCCACTGTACTCTGAATACCTTCGGTGAATGAATCTTTCTCGATACTCATTTTACCTGGAAGTCATTCTTGAGCTATATCACAAAAGGAGATCCCCTTTCCTTTGATGTTACATTTCTATTTTTATTTTTCTTAAGAATTGTAAGCAAGATATTCCATTCAGTTTTAAATACTATTCTCCCTTGAAAACGATTGTTGCCTTTTGACTGATCATATAAATACTGCTCACATTTTTCGAGTACTATTTAATGCAAAAAAAGAACTGTTCACTGAAGTTATTGTTCAACGAGAAATACCTTTTACTATTAACATGGCAATTAACCCAGTTTATGGAAATATATACGGAATTCTTACACACACACTTGAGTTTTATGAATTTATTATGTTCTCTCAGAGTCCCGCGCCGTGGCATCCTGCCTAATACTCGCGTTACGGAATGCGCGCTGGTTCGTGTCCCCATGGGGGAAGAAATTTTCTCATGAAATTTCGGCCAGTGTATGGGCCCGGTACCCACCCAGCATCGTGATGCACTTTGGGAGCTACGATAGGTAGCGAAAACCGGTTACGCAAACCAGCTATAACGGCTGGGGACTCATCGTGCTAACCACACGACACCCCCATTCTGGTTGGATGATCGTCCACCTCTGCTTCGGCATGTGGCCGTGAGGCTATCAGCCGGCTGGTCGGTCTTGGCCCTTCGTGGGCTGTAACGCCGCGGTTTATTATTATTATTATTATTATTATTATTATTATTATTATTGTGTTCTCTCGGAAGAGATCTCGCATCTTAATGTTAAGAGACTCGTCAGCATCTTCACAGTCATTCTGTTCAAGGTCAGGAACAAACTCATACACAGTTCATTTATATTGTCCACTTGGTTATTGTCACACTTCAATGACAAATCACTAGTCCAGTGTTGGGGTAAGCCTCTCTCTGAGCGCGCTCGCGCTTACACAGAAACCAACTGCAGACAAGTGGATAGGAACGATAAACAACGCAGAGGTTCACTGACTTGTCATTCAAAATGAGTGCAAGACGTGCTTCGCTCACATATGTACATAAATACTACACTTCATTTTCTGTTTACAACAAATGTAATAATCTAGCTTACACATTGCTTGCCGCTGATCTATTCCCATGGATTCCATGTCACTTGGTATACAAAAATTGGCATATGTACATTTGACATACTCAATTTTGGCGTACTTTATTTTCACCTACTATTCTTTCACCTACTCATGTTTAGCCTACCTAAATTTGTTGTATGACATTTCGCGTTCTCAATTCAGCTTACTGCAGTTTTTATAAGAAAACGCTTTCAGTATCATATTATTAATTTATTGAGTCTTGCGTTTGTCCCAACTGAAGATGTCACCGCTGCTTTTGATTAACTTTATGATGGTGCTCTGGAATTACTAGTTGACATCATGGAACACTTCGATGTTACTTATGTCAAAGAAAGACCAGCAAGTGGTAGGAGGAGGCCGTTGGACCTCGATACCCTCCACAACTCTGGTACCAGTATCTTGCTGCAGTTAACAATGAACCAAGAACTACTGACCTTGTGGAAGGCTGGCATAATCGCTTTGCTGTTATGGTGGAAAAGCATCACCCATCTTTATATTCACTCTTAAGCAAAATGAAAAAGGAACAGGAAAATGTTCACCAGATGTTCCTAGAATTGGATGTAGGAAGAAGGATAAAGGATCCACGGAGAAATCATTACACCAGAATAAATAGGCGGCTAAATATACTTCACTGAATTACCAACAATACAAGCAAAATAACAGAATTGTAGATTATTTAACTGCTTCTGGACATAACTTTAATCTGTAAGTAACATACTACTACAGTGCCTATATTTCACACCATATTAAATTCATTATATTTCTGTTTGTTAATGTATACCAAATTTATTGTACACCAAATTTTTGTGAATGAAAACGTAGTATGCCAAATAAACGTATTCCAAATATATGTCTCAAAATTTTGAGTATGTGAAAGGTCCGTATGCCAATTTTCTTATACAAGCGACTTGAGATGATTATGTCTACGATGAACACAAATGCGGGAGTAGGAGGAGACGGCTATCTGAATATCGCTCAAGCTAACGCATAAATCCCCCAGGTCTGCACTAGTCGTTAATATGTTCAGGTTGTTTCGACACCTCTGTTGCTGTTCAACCCTAGACTACTATGAAACGTGCTCGCGACATTCGTCCACTTCGTGTCATTGCGTTACGTCCATTTCCGGTTTTTCTCTTCTGAATTCTCTTAGGTTGCTTCCAACGGAACTGTGAAACGCGGAATGAGGAAAGTGACCAACAGGTTAGGAGTTCACACAAATTCTTCCTCATAGCCCCAGATTCTCTTCTCGCGTACATTTTAATTGTATCTCCTCCCATTTCCTCCTCCTGCATTGCGATTGCAGCACTATAGTCAACTTCATGTAAAAATACTTTTACTACCTGTGTATGTCCTACAGTAAATGTCTGATCGTCTCCACTGACACCTTTCTTATATTAACCTTTACTAACATAACCCACACTGTGGCTGAAACGTTTGTGGGACTGATAACAAATCCACCTGACACGAGTGTGCACAATGTTGAATTCATAACCAAGGATTTCCGCTACCTGAGTATGTAAAACGTTTGTTTTCAATTCGAATGAAACGGACATCATAATTTTGCATTACTGCTATTTATTCCTGTGACATGTTGTTACTGGTGGTGAAGTTGTATCCGTCCTTGACAATGGATTTGGGGTCTGGGGTTCAAACCCAGTGGGAAACAATAGATTTTAAGAGCGATAAAAATTTTAACACGAATTTTATCCCACTGCTGTGCAGTAAAAGCTAGCATGTCTGACCGTGAAACGAGTGAACCATGGTTCAAATCCTAGACGGAACAATGCACCTGGTTGTGTTTTTCTCAGAGGTTTTCTACCTCAACCAATTGAAGGAAAATTGCTCAGTAACTTTCGGCGTTGGACTTCGGACTCATTTAGCCAACATTGATTCAAATGCCACTGTCATCATTACCATAGCACGGGTTAAATTCACGGTGCAGTGTGCTGTTTTCGTACAAGAGCGCGGCAGTTCGGCTACAATATCATTCATAGAACAAGAGTGGTAAGCACAATAAGGTTCAGACTGCACTGAAAGCCTTCAGGTTCCTCCTCTGTGAAGAAAAATAAAACTTATTTCAGAAGGGAAGTAAAGCCAAGTGCCTCGTGTTGTAGATTCATAGCAAGTTAAGATCATGTTCTTGAAAGAACGCCAGGAAAAAATGTTTCGGCCATTTTCCTCTAAATCCGTATCATTGGCCAAAAATGTGAGCTACTTCTATATCACATCGTAAGTCATTAATCATAATATAAACATTAAATATATTGATTAAATTTAAGATGAAAACATGGGTACCTTAGGAAAATTTTTCTCAGAAACTACTGTGGCTAGGAGGCTGAAATTTTTCATACTTCTATTTCATACCGTAATGAAGAAGCATGACCACTTTAATATAGTTATCGAAATTATTATAGACTTCACAGCCAGAAAAGTCTGAAAAAAAAAAAAGAATATTTATCATATTTTTTTTCAGTATGGATATTTTTCTAATGAATAAATATTCATAATGTGATGAAAATTTCGTAAAATATAGTCAACTACATTAGAAACATACTACAAATTTTAGGAACTCTTAGCGATAAGGGTTTGTGGAGAAAATGTTCCTAAAAAAGTTTGTTTTTAACTTAAATTTAAACATTATTTTCAGGTTTACAAATTTCTATAAAACCAAGTATACCAGTTTGAAAGATAAAGTAAAAATCAAAATATGCCTGCAAATATTGTGTGAATGCTGTAAAAAGTGTAAATTAATAGATTCAAAAGTCGAAGAGTAATAGCTAAATTTCTTCACTCATACACAACAGCCACATGTTCGAACTACCCAGTCTCCTTAAAACTGGTCAAAGCATACTGGAAGCGTTTTGTCTCGCAGGAAGCACGCTTTCCTTCATCAACACGACCTTGTCGCAGATGAGGCTGAAGTAGCAGATTACCACAAAGCATGATCTAAATTGCTTCTCAATAAACAGTGACACGTTCCACAAGTTTGTTGTATTGAAGAACGGCCCAGGTGCTTTTATTACAGCAACACTGAGACGTCATGTTACGTGACGTAACAAAGGGAACTAATCGCTAATGATTCCGTGACAGCTTGGATGAAATATTAACAGGTCGATTTTCTTGGAAGTCTTGGCTTTAAGATTTTATTACCCGATGCAGATGTTGTGTTTCGTTTAATGCATAAATTATTCCTTGTGGATTAAAGATCATGTTTTGATACCTGGCTATTCCACCTGTCCGTCTCGTGCACGCTAACCTCATTTCTCAAATGAAATGCCTTCACAGATTATTTTTAAGTTACCTTAACTTCCATGCTATATTACTCCTTGAAATACAACTTTTTTAAACTTTCCCTAGATTCCACTCTCTATAGTCTATACAATAATTATAATTCTGGTTTATTGGACAAGTTTACAAGTTCCCCAGGTTAACGTGTCCTTATAAAAGTTTGAGCACTTCGTTTAGTACTCATTCTCTATTGCAAGGGATGTTACGTAGTTCTTATTTGCCTTTCATTTTCAAATAGAGACATATTGAGAAACGTAGGAACAAAAGAGCGATAATACATAAACAGTGAGAAAGCACTGAACCAATTGGAAATTCTCCCAAGTCGCTTTGTCAACTACTAATTAATAAAATATGGCAGACATCGAAATTCAATCGCTTTGACGAAGAACAAGGATAATAATAATAATGTGGAAATAACAAAACTGTCACGCAAAGGACAATGCAATATAAACCCGATTTGTTTCTAATAAAGAAAGTGCTTCAAAGGATTCTGTTCACCTGAAGCCCTATAAAATAATTCGAATCCTTTAATCATTCTCTTTTTGGTCAATAGTTTCTCCCCGAATGATGTAAGATTGGGAAAGCTGTCCTTCAAACTGAATTTTAATAATATACATAAAATATTTACAAAATTACTTTCAATTCATTTATTTCTGGTACAGATTATTCGCCAGGAAACACACTCCTACCTTTTTTATCCCTCTATCACACAATTTTCCCTTCCTAGCTTATATTACTTCATTCTTTTCCTGTTTTTCTGCAAATATTTCTCGCCCATTCATTTCCTTCTTGGACCCATACTTAATTATATATTCAATTCGGTCATTTAACGGTGCTGTATGAAACACTAGATTATTTAACCCTCCTGCTACCAAGTGGGGTAACAGGATTACCCCACTGGTGATTTTTCAATATTATTTTCATTTTTCTCCAGATATTTTTTTTTTAAATCCATGTTTTTTTTTTCCATTATATGTCTACTAACAACTTGAATTAAGAGTAACATTAATAATTAATCTACTTTAAGATGTAATTAACATTATTCATGTGGGGTGATCATGTTACTCCCCTTGGTAAGCTGTGTCATAAAAATTCCAGAGTATAAATTTTAACTTTTAGCTTAATTTTTTTCATTTTTGATTTCATCTGCTTTTAAATTCTTTTATTTTTTTGTTATTTGCAACATATTTTACATTGTGTATTATAGCCTATTATCATGATCTTGCGTTAATTTTTATTCTTTTATGTCTGTGTGTTATGGTTTTTCTAAAAGTGATTTTGTTAGAAATATTTATTACTGGAGTCATTTTTCGAGATGTTCAATGTGATATAGGTGGTGTTCGAATATTTGAATTTCAACGAAGAACTTGAATTTTTTATTTGGTTTATTTATTCATTCATCCATTTATTCATTCATTCGTTTATATATATATATATATATATATATATATATATATATATATATATATATATATATATATATTCTTTTTAGAAATTAAACATTTTTTTACGATTTTATTTTATTACAAATAAATCTTTTTGAGATGTTCATGCTTGTATAGATGGTATTCGAATGCTGAAAATTAAAGAATGAACTGAAATTATTTCCAATTTATGCTATACCACTGTGACTTTCTTGCCTCATAAACGTGTTTTCCATCATGACAAAGCTATATAACATTGAGGAGTTTGTCTTGAAGTGGAAAGGAAGTAAGTTTAAATTTACTGTAAATGTTATCTAATAGTGTACCAGTAACATATCTAAAGTTCATTAATTTTGGTATACGTTTAAAACAAAATGAAGCGGAACTTTTCAATCACCCTGTATTTTAAGAAATAGGATGATTAATCTATATTTTTACATTTTCTTGAAGTCTGTTGTCAATAATACATAAATTGTTAATATTCGAAATACTTAACAAAGACGGTATATGATTTTGATGGGGTAATTGTATTACCCCACTTTGGTAGTAATAAGTTGTGAAAAACCTTGGTAGTAGGAGGGTTAAAGTCGATGGAATTGGTAACAGCGAGATGAGGCTGAAGATCCGCCAGGAATTACCTTACGTTCGCCTTACTGTTTTGAACAACTTCGGAAATAATCCAACGAGTTGTAGTCAATCCAAGCCGGAATCGAACTCACGCTCTGGCGCAACTATACTTATTACTTCAACCCTTCCCCACTCTCTTTCCTGCTTCACACGATTCCTTTCCCTTTATTTCCCCATTTTCAGACGTTTTTATCACTCTCCCTTTTCCTAACTTATATTTTCTTTCCCCTCTTTCATATTTCATCTTTTTCCTCTCCTCCTTACTTAATATCTCGTCCTGTCAGTCATTTGATCTATTTCTGTCTCTTTCTTATGTCACCTTTATGCCACAGTCTAATATATACAGCCACGAAGCTTGAGTTGTGAGGGTACTAGGAACAATAGACTGTGCAGGTACTATTTCGCATTGTCTGTGATGAGGGGATAGTAGCGATCCTAGTGGTTAGCAACTATCTATGGATGCATATTTAATACGTAATGAGCTTCGTGACTGTATATACTAGACTGTGTTTATACCTTCCTCTATCTCATTTCACTTCACATTCTCCCTCTGTATTTTACTTTATATTCTCGCTCCCTAAATTCTTACTTTATTTCCCCAGTTTTCCTTCCACCTTCTCTTTCTATCATTTACATCACAACTTATTTCCTCTTCCGTTCTTGCTTTACCTCTAACTTGCTCTTTTGTTCTTATTTTATAACGTTTTCATTTCCTTTCTTTTTCTATTTGTTTTTATGTTCTCGTCTTCTTTTATCAATATTTTGTACCTAATTTTATTGTCCTCTGTTGCACACTCCTTAGATTCAGTGTATCCTTTTCTACTTGCTTTCTTTAACGTTTCCGCTCTATTTTAAAATCTAGATAAATTCTTAATTACACCAGTAGTAGGATTTCTAGATTATTTATATGGGACTCCGATTCTTCCCAGCTTCGTATTGCTCGAGCTACACATTTGGTCAACAAGGCCAGATTTAGGACAACAATCCTGGGATATTTACTGTTCGAGACTTTTGGTGTGCCACAAAATCAAGCTTGTTTGTCGTTCAAAGAAGTCAGCTGTTAGACTAGCACTGCAGTTGGTATTTGTCTTTCATAAAGGCGCATTATGACGTATTTTCAAGTTTGTTACGCATTCAATTAAAATTCAGTAATTTAAGTAATTAATTGTGGCTTAGGAGACTACCTGTAAGCAATGTCTACGTCTTGTCACTGCAGTCACGAGGACTGCATGGGATCCGAACTCGATATCGGCAGTTGCGAGACGGACGTTACTGTGATTCCATGCTGGTGTGGGTCCGGTGAAATTCCTCACATAGTTTCAACAAACTGATTCGAACGCTTGGAATTCGTGCTCTGTTTCCGGCCAAGAAAATAAATTTCTATTTATCTGCTCAGATTTCTGGGGTAATGTGCATTGTAGCTACTTCAGTTTGGAAGAGGGGACTTAACCAGTTCCTTCTTCGTGCGTGCTTCGGAAAACATCCCTAAATCTTACTTAATTCTTTCGTGAAATTTTAAAGTAACAACAATGAATTTATTTTAAAAATGAATATGTCATTTCGAAAAGGCCACATCTCTGAAAAGTAAAAATGTCCAGGAATAAAAAACTGATTTAATTTTAAACCATTTTACCTAGTACAACAGAACGTTACACTTGGCAATTTAGAATCAAAACTCAACATTTATGAAAAAAAAAGGATACATGATTTTCTCTTTTTCTTTATTCGATGATGTGCCCTTCCGAATTGCATGGATTTTTTTTTTATAAATATGAAAGAAATTTTAAAACAAAAATGGATAAACAAAAACACAATATATAATACATACAAAAACATAATATGTATTCGTTGACAATATTAGATGACAATGATTATTTCAACAAAAATAACATACAAAAATCAAACATAAGTCCTCTTCTGGCATTTGAACGACCACCGTAGATGCCCAATGCTATATTTCCTGGTAAAACTCCTTGAATTTAAAGGTATGTACTTTTCTACTTTTGCAATATCTGCTATTTTTAATTGATTGATAGGTAGCCCACTTAGCTATTGTAAGATAGATACTCTGTATTGTTAGGTAATGGAGCGCAACAACCTTTTACCACAATCAGTCACGAAGGTCAATACGTATTAAATATGCATCCATATCTAGTTGCTAACCACTAGGATCGCCAGTATCGCCTCATTACAGACAATGCGAAATAGTACCGGCACAGTCTATTGTTCCTAGCACCCTCACAACTCAAGCTTCGTGACTGTATATACTAAACTGTGCTTTTACTTTTGAAGAACTGAAAATTTATGCAGTAATATCATTATCTATGTCATATTTGCGATCACTTTACTGGGGTTTTCTGGGGTAAATACAAATTCATAAAACGAAGGTGACTGAAATGTTATTTCCTGGCTTTTGCTACTTGTTTTCCATAGCTTTCCACAGAAAGCGATTTTTATTTTAACGTTGAGGTGATTTCATTTTTTCAAGTCGATTATCTCTTCTTTATTTACTTGCATCATATCATATTTATTCCTGGCACTTTTTCTTTTGGTGAGATTGATATGTTGATGATTAAACAGTTTGTCTTCCCGTTTTATCTTCCCGTTTAAAATAGCAAAATTCCGATATGGTAGCGGCGTATACTGATGCAAGTTGGGCGCCCTTTTCGCACAAAACGATGTATAGACGTAATTTATTACATAGGCAAACCGTTAGTCCACATTTTCAATTTGTGTTTTATACATGGCACTTTCCCTTCAAAATGAAAACATGCTGTTATTCTTCCACTTTATAAATCGGGGCAAAAAAATGGCATGAATAACTATAGGCCCATTTCTTTGCTCTCTAGTCTTTCTAAAATTCTAGAAAAATACATAAAAGTAAGTTTAATTAACTTCCTAGAAAAACATAATATATTGCACAAGAATAAATTTGGTTTTCGTAATAATCTTAGTAGTGACGATGCTATCTCTAACGTAACCAGAAGTATTATCAATAATTTGTACTGTAAAAATAAATGTTTAGGTGTTTTTAT
Organism: Periplaneta americana; assembly: GCF_040183065.1. Classification (NCBI taxonomy): domain Eukaryota; kingdom Metazoa; phylum Arthropoda; class Insecta; order Blattodea; family Blattidae; genus Periplaneta; species Periplaneta americana. Next base: position 69,798,716 of record NC_091126.1, on the reverse strand, counting down.
TGACATCAGAAAGGCCTTTGCCCTTTCATTGTCATAAAAATTAAATAATGATAGGAATTAGTGGATTTTTTTTTTTAATTGTATTCTTCGTATCTTACTAACAGAACACATGTAACCAAATTGATAATACATTTAGTAGCACCCGAAATATTAATATCGGTGTCCCACAGGGGACTGTCTTCAGTCTAGTTTTGTTTTTAATGTACATTAATGATTTATTGTCAATTATTTTAAAGAAATTCAATGCTGAGATATTTGCATATGCGGATGACACGGCTGTTATTTTTGGAAGTAAAACTTGGGATGATACTTTAACGCAAATAATGGCATCACATTGATTAAAAATTGGTTTGATACCAACCTGTCCACACCTGTGGAGTAACGGTCAGCGCGTCTGGCTGCGAAACCGGGTGGCCCGGGTAAGAATTCCGGTCGGGGCAAGTTACCTGGTTGAGGTTTTTTCCGGGGTTTTCCCTCAACCCAATACGAGCAAATGCTGGGTAACTTTCGGTGCTGGACCCCGGACTCATTTCACCGGCATTATCACCTTCATATCATTCAGACGCTAAATAACCTAGATGTTGATACAGTGTCGTAAAATAACCCAATAAAAAAAAGATACCAACTTACTTGTCTTAAATCATTCTGAAACTACTGTTGTAACATTTTCGTTAACATCTGTAGGTATGAAATCTCCCGATTCGCTCTTGTATTTAAAAAAAAAAATCATACTTTTAAATGTTCTTCTAAATAGTTGTAGCTGTCCTATTCTAAATGAATATCAAGTTAAGTAAAAAAAATGTTATGTTTTATTTAACGACGCTCGCAACTGCCGAGGTTATATCAGCGTCGCCGGTGAGCCGTAATTTTGTCCCGCAGGAATTGTTTCACATGCCAGTAAATCTACTGACATGAGCCTGTCGCATTTAAGCACACTCAAATGCCATCGACGTGGCCCGGGATCGAACCCGCGCGTTGACATTCCTGCGAGTAGATTAATAGCAGCAAAGAAGTAGCATAATGCATCCTTCTGAATATAAAGGGAAGTGAGAAGGTTTTAGAGAAAATAATTGGATCGGACACATTTTGAGGATGGGAAAAAATGTATCTATTATAAAAGAATACCAACCAAAGATTACGAAATGAAAGGAAGACGTTTTTAAAAACCAGCGAATGAGAGAAAATTAGATCTGCTAACATGGAGTAATTGGTATTTGTGTTGATATGATGCGCCTCTGTTCCTTAAGGAACAGCGGGGACATAATCATATCGAGATAAACAAACTCGATATTTCTTGTTTACAACAAAGCTCACGGAGTATTTCAAGACTGATTTGAGGATCTCTTGGTGAGAGACCATCGTTTCTATTAATTGCAAGCTGTTATCTGAGCACATACAGATAAAAACCAATATTTAGATTGGACAAATCCCTATAAGAGTATGAAAACCCTGGAAGACGTTCATAAAGAAAATACGCGATTCTACTATAAACGGTAGATTAAAGAAAGAGCATTACACAATGTAATGGTAAAATAAAGAATTAGGTTTGTAATCCGCAAGATTTCCCGTTCCTTATAATTTTTTGTGCATGTTGTAAGATAATATAAATAATGGGCCATTCTTTGTGTAAACTAGTAAAGTAACACATAAAACAGAACTGAAGAACAACTACAAATTAGCAGACATGTTTTATTTTCAAGAGACTGAGCTAACCTAGCTTGAAGCTGGAGCGGTATCAAGTAGAACAATCTTGTCTGGGTAGCATATAGCAACACACTTAATCCGAAGGTGAAACATAAGAAGAGGAAATTTTATGAACTGCTTATTCATTGCAAAGTTCCTTTGGGAACAATACGAATAGGATAGAGTTTATAACAGTTTCCAAAGTCTATTTCAATCAACATTTATTATACACTATTGCCAGATAATAATGTGCATTTCATCTTCCGTAAATAATTACAAAATTTTATTGTATTATTACGTTCATTAACTCTTTAATTGCTAAGCCTCTCATACAGGGTGTTTCGGGCTAATGTACAGGAATAAAATGTGGACATTTGTCTACCCATTTTATCTTCATTTAGTCCTGTATCAAAATTTATATAATTAGGTAGTTATTTAAAAAAATATACAACTATTACAATAATTTTGTCTATGTTCGGAAAAATCATCACTGCGTTTACAATCAGACCCCGTGCTTAACTGGGGGAGTGGTGAATATATAAATTCTTGTAGCAAAGATAGTAAAGCGTTGGCGTGGCTAGGATTGGGTGCATGGAAGAGCCATAAAATTGTCACCGAAGAATGAGACCGCATCTGTCCATTATGTGTGAAAAAGGAAGCACTGGAGCGCATTATAGAGCACTGTAAGAAAACGGAGCATGTTCGAAGATAATATCTACCACACTCAATGCCAATTCGGAAAAGGGGTTCGCTTGCATGTCTTGACCTCATTGGGAATAGAGAATACTAATAAAAGATTGGATTGTTTCTCTTCAAGGCGAGACAGCTTAGGGTGTGACGCATCTGGCTTACCTTCGCTAACGACATGTATGAAGGTTACCGAGTTGTTGGTGTAATTTGACATTTGACGCTGTGTTATACACACACACTTCTGTATAAAATTTCAAAGATACATTCAAGCAGGCTTCTGGAGAATTTATCGTTAGCCTCGGATGAGACAGCTCACATTTTTTACCTTATTTAATAAATTTTCAACAGGTTTTCTTATTCGCGACAGGTAAGTTGCATTTTATTTAATCAACACTGTCAAGTGTAGTAATTGAAGGGCTAAGTGGATGAAGGGGGTATGTTACATTTGTTTTAAATGTGGGTTTTCTCAATGTATGATGGTGGTATGTGTCAAGCCAACTTCTCAAACTTATCAAATCAATAAACATGTTATTAAGCATTTTAGAGAGCCGGGGTAAGTTTCAGAAGTTAGCTTGACACATACCACCATCGTCCGTTGAGAAAATTCACATCAAAAATGTTTCACATGCTCCCTTCATCCACTTAGCCCTTCAATTCAAGGACGATGGTAAAAGACAATAATGAAAAAAAAATTGAATCGACTTTTGCAAAAAGGACACATGTTGCAAATTTAATGCTTTGAGATATTCACGAAAAATGTAATAACAGGTAGGAAACTTAAAACTGGAACTTGATATTCTTGTTACATGAAGTTAGGTACAAATGAGACTGATATATGTTATAATTTATTCGTATTATTATTCCATTGGCCATCCATTAAGTTACAGTTCCCATGAAAAAACCGATTTTGACAAAAATTTAATATATGTCCTTTTTGCAGAAGTCGAGTCAATTATGGAATGGAAGTGGTAAATACTCTCAAAAACGGTCACAGTCATTTTATCTACCACAAGTCTTACAGCTCCTCATCGGGGACTCAAACCATCAACTATAGAGTGAGATGAACATCATTATCAAAATAGATACAAATTAAACAAAATAACACAAACATATATATGCAGTAATGAGTTACGAATTACTGAAAAAAACACGCATTTTACAGTCAATGAGATTGGTTCTCCATTATACATTACAAAGGCAATTAAAATAATTAAACATCCATACGAGTAATAACGTATTCTATGGCGTTACATTTCTGAATTGCTTCGTATGCGAGTACAATTTGCGATTAAATTTTTAACGAAACGAGAACTGTTATTACACTTGTATATTTCACTGGCGAGGAGATTGAAGTATGTATGTTGAAACATTAATATCAATTGTATTAAAAGCTCGGTGGCTAGTTATAACAGAGTTTTAGATTATCAGAAACAGCTTTGAAAAAAACACGAGGGGAGAAGATACAAAATATCCATCATGCGGTACGATTCATCTCAATAATGGGATATTTAGGATTTCATATTTGAAGTCGCAAATTGTGAATACAAACTTTTCTATGTGGGCTGGTATATAATTAATCTTCTATAACAATTATATTTATCACAATCAGTGGTTTAGTTTTATGGAGGTAACACAGTATTTATTAAATGAAAACACATAAAACAGAAATTCTGCACCTCGACCTCTTCCTTACTATCGGAACCGTAATTGAAGGGTTCAGAGCCATAGTGGGCCAAGCGCCATTTATCACAACTTGAGAAAACAAGGGTTATAATTAAGTGAATACCACAGTTTAATGAAGATTGACATAACATTTAGTTTTAATCTGTATACTTTATATTACTTCCTATATGTTTCCATTGAATTATAGCAATGACTTCATTTTAACTTCTGTTTTCTACGGTTTTAGTAAATGGCGCTTGGCCCACTATGGTTCTGAACCCTTCAATTGAAGGCGTTTCTTTTAAATTTCCTTATATATGTGGTGACGTATGGAGCTAGTATGTGTTCCCGATGTTGACCTATACTTCGTTCCATAATTTCTGACAAGAGAAGTAAACATTGCCGGCAGAGGAGGAGAGAAATATAATTGCTGTTCAATCAATGGGAGAGGTCTCATTCCACGCTTATCTTGAAGTTGGGCAAAGGTAGAACGCTTTAGACCGCCAAAGTTCAAGACAAGCGTGGAATGAGACCCATGACATTGATTGAATAGCAATTATACTTCACTCCTCTTCTGCCGGCAATGTTTACATCTCATGTCAAACATTATGGAGCGAAGTATAGGTTCTGAGGCTTAGGGCTTCTGCCTCTGGATTCGGGCTCGTCAGTAGCTGATGAGACATTACCTAGAGGGCCCAGGAAGGAAAGCCCTCCTGTCAGCATCGAAATCACGTATGCTACTTGGGCAGACGTCAGACTAACATTATGAATAAAGCGTATAATAATCCAAGGCACGACAGCCCATAAAGGACCAAGACCGACCAGCCACCTGCTGGCCTCACGTCCACATGCCGAAGCGTAGGTGGACGATCATCCAACCAGAATGGAGGCATCGTGTAGTTCGCCGTTAAAGCTGCTTTCGTAATCGGATTTCGCTACCTCTCATAGCTGTGCCAGTGTATCACGATGGTGGGTTGGCACCGGTCCCATACAATGGCAGAAATTTCATGAGAAAATTTCTTCCTCCATGAGGACTCGAACCAGCGCGCATTCCGTAACGCGAGTCATAGGCAGGATGGAATAAAGCGTATAACGAGATTAAATAGCTTAAGTGCAAGGATCCATCCCTGATCCAGCTCGAGAGAAATCAATTAATCCTCTATCGAATAGCTAGCATAATGGGCCAAGAGAGTAGGTGACCCCTCTGGCCATTCTATCTGCCCTGATGATGGAACCTGTATGTAGTTCTCACGTTCTGGAATGTTAATTTTCCAGTGGAATACCAGAAATTATTTCGGATCACATTCGCCAAGAAAGCCTAAAAACGCCAATTTTTTCTCAAAATTACTATTATTTTAGCGTTTATTTTATTTCTTAGTTTATTTTACAACACTATCTTTTGCGATGGGTATGTAGCGTTTGAGTGAAATGAAGATGATAATGACAGCGAAATGAGTCCAGGGTCCATCGCTGAGAGGTACCCAGCATTTGCTCGTAATTGGTCGAGGTAAATCTCCGGGAAATCATAAACTATTTACCTTGTCTCAACCAGGACTTGAACCCGGGGCCGATAGTTTGACGGCGAGACATTTCACTCTTCACTCCACAGCGGCGGACTTCTTTTATTTTATCTATTATTTTTGTGTCTCACATTTATCTATCCATTCTCATCCTAAGTTATATTTCTTAAAAACTGCAACGCAATTCTATTCGAAATCTCGAATTAATTATGACGATGTTACTTCACATAAATAGCTCAAATTAATGTCATAGAATCGGTTGAGATCAAACCCCCATTATAGTAGCAGATTTTCATTATTCTTGAGTGAAAAATATGGAAAGCCACAATTAATTATGCTATGTTCCAACCTCTGCTCCATTCATCTTATCATAAGATATCTATTACGTCATAACATTCAATGACTTTCAGTGAAGTTCAGTAACAAAACAGGATTTCTAAAAAGAAAACACTAGGGTTTAAATGATCCGAATTTCAAATGATAAATAATTCTGCAAAGGTAAAAGAATTCAAATCGTTATTGCATTAAATTATAACACAGAAAAGTAAGACAGCGAAAAGAGTTCAATTGCCTCTATCTCTCTTTCAATAGAACCTAATATGCATACGTCAATAACGTCGTTTGCATGCAAGAGAAAGATCAACAGCATCCATTAACAGCTCGCTCCATTCTTCGCATAATCCCAAATTAATTGTTGCGTATTTCCTACAACGATGAAGTCTGTATACTTTTCTTCTTTTGCCTCGTTTAAGGTAAACATGGGAAAATACTGTGCAAATAAATTCCGTCTGAAAATTAGCGAGCAAAGAATATGGCTGTACAAAGAGTTTACATGCTTCTGCCTGAAAATTTTCATATTTACACAGATTGTGCAACTTGTGGGTTTAGTGCCGAATAAAGCAATAAAATGCTGGTACAGCTAAAATGGACGGGAAAAGGTAAATTGAAGCATTTGAATATTATGAAACACAGACCTAAATTTTCAAGGGTAGACATCAGACAGAACGAGCAAAGATACGAACTACAAAGCTTTGTTTTAGCGTTTAGTTTTCTGCGGTTTTGGCAAGAAATGACAGAATCGTAGAGAGATTGCAAAATTACCAGCCAGAACATATGAGAATGTTACAGGGATAGTGATATTGAGAGGAAGGATTTTTCCAAGTAAATTTATTTCGGAACACATATCATTCTACTAATAATTATTGTCTTTTGTTACAATTTATTTTATCTCAGCGAAATATGAGGGATATTCCAAAATTGTATTGAAAGACAGAATAAAAGTTAATGATGCTTTATATTATTTCAAGTATGAGATGCCCTCTTATTGTAAAATCTACTTTTAGGTCACGTTTTAACTCAAATCTGCACGTTTCTTACAAATGTGGCTTGTTTTTTTTAAATCTACACACTGTCTTTGAAACTGCATGTTATATGTACTCATTTCCATATTATTTTATATACGCAATTAGATGATAAGAAAAGTATGCGTTTGAGCTTTTGAAAAAAAAAGAACCTAAATATAAGGTATATTATTTTAATGTACCGAAGTACATATGATATTTCCATGCAGATATTCTGCGTCATCATACGATGAAAGAGTAATGGAACGGAGAAAAATTCTCTCCGGCGCCGGGATTTGAACCCGGGTTTTCAGCTCTACGTGCTGATGCTTTATCCACTAAGCCACACCGGATACAACTCCGACGCCGGTTAGAATCGTCTCAGATTAAGCTCCAACTCTTGGGTTCCCTCTAGTGGCCGCCCTCTGCACTACGTCATAGATGTCTATGAATGCAGGACCGAAGTCCACACATGTGCTGAGGTGCACTCGATATGAGTGACTAGTTGGCCGGGATCCGACGGAATAAGCGCCGTCTTAAATCACGAAGTGATTTACGCATATCATATATATTATTTTAATGTACCGAAGTACATATGATATTTCCATGCAGATATTCTACGTCATCATACGATGAAAGAGTAATGGAACGGAGAAAAATTCTCTCCGGCGCCGGGATTTGAACCCGGGTTTTCAGCTCTACGTGCTGATGCTTTATCCACTAAGCCACACCGGATACAACTCCGACGCCGGTTAGAATCGTCTCAGATTAAGCTCCAACTCTTGGGTTCCCTCTAGTGGCCGCCCTCTGCACTACGTCATAGATGTCTATGAATGCAGGACCGAAGTCCACACATATAAGGTTTCTGCATCAGACTTTTATACGGAACAGTTAAACACCAATTCTCTCAAATCCATTTCAAGATACATTTGACTTTTCCTCTACATAAGAAATTTAAATTATGGTTTATTTAACAACGCTCGCAACTTCAGAGGTTATATCAGCGTCGCCGGTGTACCGGAATTTTGTCCCGCAGGAGTTGTTTTACATGCCAGTAAATCTACTGACATGAGCCTGTCGCATTTAAACACACTTAAATGCCATCGACCTGGGCCAGGATCGAACCCGCAACCTCGAGCATAGAAGGCCAGCGCGCTATACCAACTACGCTACCGAAGTCGACTCTACATAAGATATAGCCCCTACGTACATATGGCTTTTCAGGAACCCGCAGGTTCATTGCCGCCCTCAAATAAGCCCGCCATCGGTCCCTATCCTGTGCAATATTAATCCCGTCTGCATCATCATATCCCATCTCCCTCAAATCCATTTTAATAATATCCTCCCGACTACGTCTCGGCCTCCCAAATAACACTCTATATGCATTTCTGGATTCGCCCATATGTGCTGTATGTCCTGTCCAACTTAAACGTCTGGATTTAATGTTCCTAAATATGTCAGATGAAGAATACAATGCCTGCAGTTCTGAGTTGTGTAACTTTCTCCATTCTCCTGTAAGAATAATAATCCTATGACCTGGTTCTTGATGTCAATCCACTACTTTCTTCACTTCATTTCTTGATCTTTTCGAATCCTCTTTATTGCATTTTTTCATCCCTTTCTTAATATTTTATTTCTTAGCTCCTTTCTCCAGTTCTTGCCTCTCATCTTCTTTAATTATTGCGTTCCACTTTTTCATTCGTTTCTTCTTTCTGGTTCTCGCTTTCCTTCGTCTCTTCTTTTCGAGTTCTTGCTTTCTTTCGTTCCTTCTTTTTCAGTTCATGCTTTCCTTCGTCCCTTCTTTCTGAGTTCTTACTTACCTTCGTTCCTTCTTATTCAGTTCATGCTTTCCTTCGTCCCTTCTTTTTGAGTTCCTGCTTTCCTTCGTTCCTTCTTTTTGAGTTCATGCTTTCCTTCGTCCCTTCTTTTTGAGTTCTTGCTTTCCTTCATTCTTTATTTTTCAGTTCTTGCTTTCCTTAGTTTCTTATTTTCCAGTTCTTGTTTTCCTTCGACTCTTCTTTTTGAGTTCTTGCTTTTCTCCGTTTCTTCTATTTCAGTTCTTGCTGTAATAAAATTCTTCTCTTCCTTTTATTCCTTTCCTTTGCTTTCCTTCGCCTCTCATTTTTAACTTTTTCTATCCTTTAATTCCTATCTTAATCACTTATTTCCTGTCTCTTTTGTTAGGTCTTTAATTGATTAAAACATTTAACATACAAAGACAATATAATTATTGCAGTATTAAAACACACATCTAAAAAATCATGTTTAAACCATACATGTTTCAGGACGTGCGGTCCTATGTTCAGTGGTCAACTGTAAGGAGAATAATCTCTTGATATAATATTACTAAAAAATTACAATGTTCAAGTTGAAGTTTAATAATGTGTTTAAAATTGAAAACGGCCACAGTAGAGAATGAATACTTACGACTAATCAGCTGGTGTTCGCTGAGATGCGACGCCGGTGTGGGTAGGTGACTAAATGCGGCGTGTGTTATGACTACGCTGGTCAAATTGAAAAGCAATACACAGATCAATCGAAATGTTATTGTCAATAGAAGCTTTATCATTTAAATTATTTTTATTTGTAAGGTCTTTAATTAATTTTCAATCATTCTTCAGTAACTAATAATACTGTATTTCCTTCCTTCATACTTCTTGCATTCTTCGTCATATTTTTCTTCGGCTCTTACTTTCTTCGCCCCTTGCTCTTCAAACTTCTTCTCTCCTCCTCTTGTATTAATAGTTTCTCCTTTTATCCTTTCTTTCGTTAGATACTTGCGTTCATTTCCTTTTCATTATTTTATCCCTGATAATACAAGTACTTCCTTTCCTCTACTTTATATTTATATTCTTATTTATTTTCCTTCGCCCCTTCTTTCTTTGCTTCTTGTTCTTTTTCGTTTCTTTTTTGGTTCTTGCCTTTTCTTTCCTTTCTTTTCATATCTCATTTATTTCATTTCCTTGTTTAGATTTCACATTCGTTCGTATTAAATCTTGAGCGCCTTCTTTACTTCTTTTCTAAGCTTTACTTTCCTTTATCCTTTCCTTTCTTTGGTCTTACTTTCATTTCGTTTCATCGATTTATTCATCAAAATACTTTCTTTGTCGCTTAGTCATTTGCTTCTTATTTCTTCGCTTCTCCATCACTTTTTTCTTAAGATCTTGCTTTCTTTAATTTTGCTTCTTTAGTTCATGCTTCCATTTTTTGTTCTTAATTCTTCTTTTCCTTTACCCTTCCCATCTCAATTTCTTTATTTCTTTTCTTCATGTTATTGTAGATAAAACTTTCTTTCTTTTCTCCTTTTTCCCGTCCTTTTCTCTTCGTGCTACCTGTATTTTTCTCTCACTCCTACTTGGTGCATGAGCGGTAAGAAATAAATAAAAGTTCTGAATGGAATTACAACAGGAAGTTTGGTGATTTAGGGTGCTATGCATAGACATTTCGCTAGCCCACGCTACGAGCGTGCTAAAATAGCCTCGGCTATCGACTGATTACTTGTACAGGATTCATATCATATCCTACCGCTAACACTGGTTTAAGAATACGAAAAACGTTAGTTCGCAGATCATCCACCGGAAGCCCGCGCTAAGAATATCTATGAATATGGCCCTTAACGTCGTAAATCGTGTTTAGTATGAAGAAAGTGTGTTTAGGGGATCACAGATATAGAGATCATTTAGGAAGTTATGAAATTGAAAAAAGATGTTGGGAAATTAAAACAGTGGCTAGTTAATAAATATAGTTACCGATAGAGGTTTATTGTAAAGAAGTAAATCTTAGAAAGTGATGTAGTGAAGTTTATGAAAGATGAACTTAGTGATAGTATTTCCAATTTTCTATGGTTTTTTCTGAGTGTTGATTGTGGTTAAGAAATGAATGATTAAATTAAAGTGAACTAGATACTCATGTCAAGTTTTAATAAGACGTCTATTAGGTAGAAAAAAAGATCCCAACGAGTATAACCGTGTGAAGTGTTACGAGTTAGATGTAATGTAGAAAGACGGAATTGTATATAAATTTAGTTAGGAATATTAGAATTCTGAAAGGAACGTAAGTGTGAAACGAACAGATGGTGGACGTTTAAGATGAATAAGAAGAAATTGATTGTTTAGAGCAGTGGTTGTCAGCACTCGCTGAAATGGGTATTGGGTATAGAGAGCAGGGAAGCCTGCACGTCCGTTCATGCTTCGTGGGAAGGAGAGGGAGGACACTGGCCTTAGCTGATGCGGACGATCAGTGGAGACTAGAGTAGTAAGTCCTATACACTTGTGAGTGGTTTATGTACGTACACGGTGGTAGAAATTTCAAATAGTGATTTACGTAGGTCTTCCACCCCTACGTTGTTTAACCCTTCATGGGAGGAGGTTTTTTTTTTTACAGAGTTTGAAAATGCAGCAAGATGTTTAATTTGCAGTAAGGTACTCAATGTGATAAGAAAATTTAATCTGCAGAGTCACAATGACAACTCTCATGCTAATGAATACAACAAATTAAAAGACGACGAAAGAATCGAAATGGTGGAGCAGTTAAAAACACCAATATAAGACGGGTATTATTATTATTATTATTATTATTACTATTATTATTACTATTATTATTATTACTATTATTATTATTATTATTATTATTAGGATCTATTATTATTATTATTATTATTATTATTATTATTATTATTATTATTAATTCCGTTACTCATGTGCAGTTATCAGAAAACGTTTCCCTAGGCCCGCAAAATACTGCATCGGACATCGTGTCTTGGGCGAGACAAGTTTCGTCTCGGACCGTCTGATACTGAACAAGACTGTTTCGGTCTTTCTAGAACTGTCGACAGTCTCGAACAGTTCGCCACGACGAACGTAGTTTTCCATACATTGCTATTCTCAATTGCGACCTGATAGCAACCGACAATAAAATCGTAATAATGATGGATTATTTTATGCGTTTAAAGGAAGAAGATCATATAAATTGAAACTTATTCGATTCATCTTCCAAACCCAAAAATGTATGTACTTGGTTTTATAAGTACATAAATTTCTTTCAAAACTTCCTGTACTTTATATATTAGATTTCTCCTAATTATATATATATATATATATTTTTTTTTTTTTTTTCAAAATTGAGGGGTCCAGTCAGATAAGAGAATAAACCACAATTAAAATATTTACAAAAATTTAAATATTCTGCCGTGTGTGCTCATAAATTCCAAATTTTACACATTTTAAATATAACCTACCATTAGAATAATATGTCATAGAATTTAGTCCAGAGAAATTATTTCCTCACATTCCAGTGAAATACAAGGATTTGTGGCTTGTCTTCTCCTTTGAATGGACTCCGCAATTTCAGCGATGTGACTTTTTTTTTTAGTTATTGGCTTTAAAAACGGAAATCCTGACTAGTTATTAACTATGTAAAACATGCTTACTTAAATACACATGTGAACATTGGATGTTTCATTACACTATTAGTACTATTGAATTCCAGTGAGTTACGTAATTAATGGTACGAACGAAAAGTCGCCACTGAAATATTGCTTACCCATCCGCTCCCATAAATGCACTAGAGGGCTCGAGGGTAAGAGACGCTAGTACGAGTGTGCACACTCTTGACGACCGCTGCATTAAACTTATATCTTTTCTGTTATTTCTATCAATAATTTAAACTTAGCACACTATAGTGACACTAGGTTTTCGTGACTAGTTATTGCACAATAGTGTAATAAGAAGTCACGTGTAATAAAAGGTTATAGTTTTATTTTCGTGCTTTATTTAACAGCGCTTCCAACAGCACCAGCTATAATTAAAAATACTAACTCTTCATTTACATGGACAGATATAAAAAATAGTTTGACTAGAAGTTTAAAGCTCTTAAATTTATAACCACTTCCAGCATAATCTCGCAGAGAGTTGATTTTATTTTTACTGTACATATTTAACAATGCTTTTATATCTTCAAAGCTTACTCAACAAAGCGCTGTGCTGGGCGAATGCTAGAGTAACGACTTTCCACGCTTGTAACTCGAGTTCTAAACCTGGTTGCTCGAAATGGAATTTATGGTACTCGGTTATATCTCGGTAGGGTTTGTACTAGGAATTCGCCTGCGTCGTTTGTACTGTAACAAAGGAAGTGTACTCGAGTTGTCAGATTAGCAGGAGCTAAGGCTGAAATACTTATACTTCGGCACATTTTGCACACCACGATGCTATGTAATTGTTACGAAAGTGAGACGTTAGACCAGCCGTGGCGAAAATGTAACTCACGAGCACATTGTGGCTCGCAATGATAGCTGTGCATTTCTCTTACTTCCTGCCTTCCCCAACCCCCACCCTCTCACTCACTGCAATCAAAATCCATTCCATTTGCTTATTTGTCTCTGACCTGCGAGTGGCATATCGTCGCAATTTCTCTCTCGAAACCATGTACCTATACAAAAACGAAAGTTTCAAGTATAATAGGAGAGGGCGCATTTTTTTTTTTGCTGCCAATATGATGACAATATTAAATGTATGATTTGTTTACAAGTATTACGAGGAAACGGTTGTATAACATAAAACAGCATTATACTGCAAGCCACTCATGAAAAATTAAAAGGTGAATTATTATTATTATTATTATTATTATTATTATTATTATTATTATTATTATTATTATTATCATTATCATCTGTGTACGTCGATTCTTTTTCAGGAGATGTAGGAATAATGCCGTTAGATCTTCAATTTAAACTCACAGATTTACAATGTTATGTTAAATGAAAGCTAGATCTAAGGACTTGACAAATGTTCGTTTTTCGCTTGCTCTGTTGAAGCCATGTTCGCTCCAACTTACGTTTGTGAAAAATTATTTTCAACAATGAAAATAGTAAAAACCAAATTTAGATCAAGGCTGCCAAATATTTTCGTGGTCAACTATGACCGGCAGTAATTGACATAATTCCTGATTTTGAAACTCTGTCGCGGAGATATTCTGAAGACAATCAATAGGTTGTGATAATGTGTCCTACTTTTTTTGTTCATTTCTTTCTTCGTTACACTTACTAAACATTAGTTTGTAACCTTATACTGTATAAGTGCTTGACATAAGGAAAATGAAATCCGTTAAGAAGTCAGACAGTTACTTCACTTCCCCTTCGGGTGTCTGCCTCCCTCCATAAGTGCTATGCACGTTGCAAGTTACACAGTGGCTCGGCGCACGATGACATTTTCGCCACGGCTGCGTTAGATCATAGATGGCCAATTGTAACTCGTACGAGTTAACCCCTGGCGTAAGCAACCCGCAGCGCATATTCTTTAATGTCGTTTTTCCTATTTTAAATGGAAAGTTCTGTGGTGTTCGGGTAAAGGGGGATAAGTCATTTTTTTGTCCAGGTGGAATTTTGTTCCCCAGATGAACACACAAGTTAAATTATACAAGTGGGTGTGCAAAAATCAAAGAATACTAGCAGTTTGATGTGTTTTGTTTGTGTAGAAAATTATTTGTAATAGGGGTTCCAAGTTTAATTTTCATTTATCTCCGAACTCATTTTTATGACTTATCTCCCTTTACCCAAACACCACAGAGTTGTTGACCTTAGCAGAGCATGCTTGACGAGTAATTTCTACTGGTTCTATAGGTGTTTGGACGCACATGCGTTAGACCAGTCCAAGTACGAACGTCCAGAAAATGCTTCTAACAACAAGGAGTATCTAACTCGCAATGAAAACATTCTCGCAGATTCGAACACAATATAGTCCTCTGACCTCATGCCTGGATTAAAGAATGAATAATGGCGATTAGAAAGCTATTCAATGAAGACAACGGAAAAGCAGCAGATACAGGACCGTCTTCACAACCAGACAAATCTGCTGAAGACAAGGGCGAATCGTCCCAATCAGAATATGTACCCCCGCCAATGAAGAAAGCTCGATCAACTGTAGCCATTAGTGCTGTTTTTTCTTTTCAGAAAAAAAGATGGAAGGCCTAAAAGGTGACAATAATTGAAGTTCGATTCAATTACGTAAGTAGCGTCCAAAAATCCGTCCCTGGAAAAAACAACTCGTTCGAAGTAGCAATATAGGAGAGTTGTTCAACACTTTGCGTGGAAAGATAAAACGTATATCTCTATACATGGTGAACCGTAAGTAATGCCATTAATTTCAAGAAGTTGTTCTTCGAGATATTTCAAACACAAAAGTTTAACACAATTTTGCTCGCTTTTGCTTCCTTTTCATTATAAAAATTGTTTTA
The DNA here is from genome assembly GCF_040183065.1 of Periplaneta americana. Lineage (NCBI taxonomy): Eukaryota > Metazoa > Arthropoda > Insecta > Blattodea > Blattidae > Periplaneta > Periplaneta americana. Next base: position 69,783,592 of record NC_091126.1, on the reverse strand, counting down.
GTCAATATGTAATATTTCATAGCGTGTTTTGGGAAAGCCATTGTTCTAATTCCCTATATTATGCTCTGTCAATTTAAAAGAGCAGTGTATTATGATAATAAATGATTGAAAGAATTTTAGTTTTATCCTTTAAATAAGCAGAAATTTGATAAGAATAAATGTAACTTTTTAAAATTCCTTTTCAGAACGAAAAGTTACATTTGTTCGGATAAAATTTCTTCACATCTAGTCCTGAAAGATAACACTAAAATTATGTCAACCATTTATTACTATAATACATTGCTCTCTTAAATTGACAGAGCATATGGGGAATTAAATTAATGGCTCTCCCAAAACACTCTATGAAATGTTTAATATAAAATAAATTTTATCTAGAAAAGTAAGCAAAAAAACGAGCAAAATTTTATTAAAATCTCCTGTTTGAAATATCTAAAAAAATAATCCCATGAAATTAATGACATTTTTTACGGTTCATGCACACGTCTGCGGTGGCTGAGTGGTCAGATCTTCAGCCTGAGACGCAGGCGGCCCGGGTTCGAGTCCCGGTGAGGTCCAGGATTTTTCATTGAAAAAACCGTAGTGACACTTGTATCGGACAAGGTCACAGTTGGGGTTTTCCTCGGTGTCCTCTCGTTTCTCCCCATATTAGTCATTTATATCATTCCGTCACCATTTCTTCATTTCGTTATTATTCTGTAGCATTCCCCGATCGCCGGCTGGCGACGAACGGAGGGTGCTGGCCTAAGGACGAGTGAGATTGCCTGCTCGAAACCTGGGTACACAGAGAACCTTAGTGTGGTCAGCCGGTGTGGGTTTCAGAATGCGCCAGGTCGCAGTTCTGGGCCACAGTGCCCCACTCCGTAAATTCCATTCCATTCCATACGGTTCATATCGTATATCGCCTCCCTTGGTTCACTAAGGAACGCTTAGGTAAACAGTTATATTTGCGTATAGTGGCAAGAAAATAAACTACTCGTTCTGTAGGCCTATCTCATATTTCTGTCTGAACCAAGTTCTGACGTCGAACTGTAGTGCCGAAGTAGATACCAGTTTCTTTTTCGACACTTGGTGGACTCTCATACATATTACAATGACGGTCTCTATTAAAGCATCACATGACATTATTCCGTCCGCTAACAAAGGTATACACCAGTGATGTCAACTGATGCACATATGAGCAAGAGCGCCTGAGCGCTTTACAACGGAAAGGAAAGAGACAGACAAAAGAGGTAGTATATGCCGCTTGGTCGAACTATATATAGGGATGGCCAGCACTGATTCAATGGATGAAGGGAAGAGAACTTATTAAAACAGTATCCAGGTTAATTTTTAGATTTGTCTGAGAAGTGTAAGTGCAGTATGAGAATGTAAGTTTTAATTTTAAAGTTCATTTTTCTCAAGTTTGCTTTTTTATTCAAAAGGAATATTTTGTCAACTTTTTTTTTGCAGAAAAGTGAAATTTTCAGATATGTTTGTTTAGTAGCCTTACAGGTACTAAAACAATGTTTTCGTAAATCTAATATATCGTAAATACGTATTACTGAAGATAGTGTATTAAAATGTTTGAAAATATTCGCAGGGAAAATTTTTGTAAGGAAATGAATTAACAAAGCAAATACTGTTACATCACAAACAAAATATATGCCTATGTGTTGGTAAAACGTCAGCTCTATATCTTCAGCAGATTTCGAGATAATTTAATATTCTGATAACAGAAAGTTGCGCACCAATATCACCTGAAAGCATAATGCGATAAGAGTTTTATTATGTAATATTAGTTACAGTTAAAACATATACCTAGACAACTTTGCTTTGTACTATAATATTGTTATGATTACTTTTATAAGGCTAAAGATACCATCAATATCAATTTCAACTTATCATGTCATATTCATTGTCTTTCTTTGGGATAACGCTTTCTGTATGAATGATGTGTTTAATTCACTTAGTACAGTATAGTTGTACTTATTATGGAGTTTGTGTGAATATTCCTTCTTTACTCTTTATTATGATATTAAAACACAACTGCAATATTAGGCTAAGAAATAGGTGTTAGTACTTTTGTTTTACAGACAATATAGAAAATAACAAACAGAAAGAAGCCATATAAAAATAACGACATAAAATTTCATGTTCCGTTTGAAGTTTGTGTACCACTGTTTTCTTAATCCAACAGGCTGCTTATTCTTCCTAGCATACCTAGCGCTTAGTGCCCGCTCACGACGACAGGGTCAGAAAAATGCGCTTGCTTTGACATCACTGGTATACACCGTGACCGAGATTTTAACTCAAAATCGTTGCTGAATCTTAGATATTATACCGCCGAAGTCTCAGCAAATATATATTGCTATCAACATGTTTGGAATAGGACAGTGCTAAGCGAAACCGTTATTGGACATCCCTGCCACCTACTAATTCTTAGTGACAGCCGATTGTTTACCAGTTCCCCTAAAATGTGTTATTAATTAAGCTTAATCACATCCAATTCCATCGCAGCAATTACATCTCGGGTAATTGATGTTGCGGCGTGCAGCTCTCTCGATCTTACCTCCAGTTCACTACAGCGCCTACCTTATTACATTTCATCGGTTTGTTAGTTTCGACACTTCTCTCACTGGTGTCCGTGGTGTCTCAGGGGCTAAAGCTTCATACAGTTACTTAATACAAAATAATACTTAATTCTCTGTTTTATAGGCGTGAATTGCACTTATACTGGACACGTATCTGGACATATTCTCCATCCAACATTAACGGAAGCCACGGTGGAAAACCTCTGAATTGGAGTCTGTACATGTTCACGGGGTAATAACGGACGAATAACAATACTCTGCTTCTGCTTAGAATTTAAAACTCTCATTTCCAACTAGCGGTAAAGCCGATATTTGGATACACGAGAACAGAAAAATAATTTCTACTGAGATTTCATTCGAAACTGGCATTCAGGTATACCTCCCTGTGAAGCTGACTTCAATAATTTCAAGGAAAAAATTGTTTCGGGACCGGGTATTGAACCCGGGACCTATGGCTGAGCGCGCCAACGCTTTACCGACTGAGCTACCCGGGAACTGTATCAAACTCAGGCTCAATGTTTCCTTTTGCATCCACATACCTCAAGTGGACTGACAAGACGTCGAAGATACACCATTGAGCTACACAGTGTGCGATTTCAATTGTTTTTTTTTCTGTCAACGAACAGTGAATTACATTATGCAAATCCAGCTTTCAATTTTCAATGTTATAATTAATCACAAAAAATTGTGTCAAAAATACAGAGTAGAAGTGACATAAGGAGGCAATAGAGTAGGCCTACTTATTTATGGCTTTTAAGGGGTTAGGTATAGCTTACAGCAGTAATTTTTTTGGAAATATTCAACATTTTTCCTCCATTACTGTATCTTGTACAATAATGAAAATTTGTATGCATAAAACATTGTCCTTCTGCTATATGAATACAATTTTCTTGCGATTAAAAAAATATTTATATACAGTATATTTATTTTTCAAAATTCAAAATGTTGGCAATTTACTGTGTAGTGAGGAAGCGTTTCCCTTATACCTCATAAGCTTGTTAATTTTTTCACGTTTTCTCTCTTATTTTATTGCTGAAACTCATGTTTACAATATCAAGCTCTTTCAACTATATTCCCTAATAAATAATATTTTTGTGTTAGAAGAAAATACTGATATATGACCATTTTAAATGAATTTATTTTTTATCAGACAATCTATCAAAGGTAGAGAAGTGATCTTGCATCATATTGTAGATACGACATGCATAAATAAACACAAAAAATGTCATCTCAGAATGTTGGATAGTTTTTGAGTTATGTAGGAAACGCTTCATCATTGCACAGTGAACTCAATTTTGAAAAAAAAAAAAAATGTAAATAGTTTTTTTTTATTCGTAAAAATATTTTTTTCATATAGCAGAAGGTCAGTGTTTTATAAATATTAATTTTCATCATTCTACAAGATACATTAATGGAGGAAAAAATGTCGAATGTTTCCAAATTTTACTAATGTAAGCTGTACCTAACCCCGTGAGGTACCCGAAGGTTCACTGTCTCCCTCACATAAGCCAACCATCGGTCCCTATCCTGAGCAAGATTAGTCCAATCTCTACAATCATATCCTACCTTCCTCAAATCTATTTTAATATTATCCTCCCATCTACGTATCGGCCCCCCAAAGATCTTTTTCCCCCCCTCAGGTCTTCAGACTAACAATATGCATTTCTGGATTCACCTTTAAATGTTACATATCCTGCCCACTCAAACGTCTGAATTTAATCTTCCTAATTATAATAGTAGAAGAATACAATTCGTCCAGTTCTGCGTTGTGTAACTTTCTCCATTCTACTGTAACTTCAACCCTCTTAGCCTCTAATATTTTGCTGAGCACTTTATTATCGAACAACCTTAACCTCTGTTCCTCTCTCAAAGTGAGAGTCAAAGTTTTACAACAATTCAAAACAATCGGTAATATAAGTGTTTTATAAATTCAAACTTTTAGGGCCATATTCATAGACATTCTTAGTGCGAGCTTCCAGTGGATGATCAGCGAACTAACGTTTTTCGTATTCATAAACCAGTGTTAGCGACATGATATGATATGAATCCTGTACAAGTAGTCAGTCGATAGCCGGTGCTAGATTAGCACGCTCGTAGCGCGGGTTAGCGAAATGTCTATGCATAGCACCCTTAGTTATTTTGAAAGCAGACTGGATGACAGAAGTTCTGAACCGAATAATAGCAGGCATTTCCCAGATTTATTCTCAATTTAATTTCCTTTCGAGTGTAATTTATAATTGTTAGTGTAGCTACAGGCTTTTCCAATTTTTCGATCTTCTCAAAGGATAAATTTCCAATTTTGATATTTCCATTCCGCATTATGTTCTGGTCATGAGACATAATAATATACTTTTTTTTTTCGGGATTTACTTTCAAATCTGTCTCATTATTTGCTTCGAGTAGAATTACAACTATAAGTGTTAATCTCTTTATTTAACTTGCAAGAACACAATTTCATTTAAAACTCCAAAGATATACAGTAAATCATTCCTCACCAGTTGCCAGTTTCTCTAATAAGATTAAAAATCAGAATCGTACGGATACTACTTACAGAGTGAAACCACAGTCTAGTATATACAGTCACGAAGCTCAATACGTCGTAAATATGCATCCATAGATAGTTGCTAACCACTAGGATCGCTAATATCGCCTCATTACATACAATGCGAAATAGTACCGGCACAGTTTATTGTTCCTAGCACCCTCACAACTCAAGCTTCGTGACTGTATATACTAGACTGTGGTAAAACTGTGTTAAGATTTCGGGAAAAAGTACTTTTCTAGGAAAATATTCATTTGGGATTGATATGATATTAGAATATTTTGTTGTACGCTATTCAAAGAGTAAGCTGTTAAAATCTGTACAGTTATGTTACTTCCACACTGTATACCCTAAAATTAACATTTCCAGCATTTTATCGAATAATGTCATTCGTTATGTTTGGACAGTGATAATTAGAGGGAATATGAAATTAAATTAATTTAACATGGACAAAAGATAAACAGGTTATTGAGGAAAATTTAATCCGCAGTTCTTGCTCGGTGGATGGCATACACGCTTTCCAGCCAGGCGGTACGTGGATCGATTCCTGGAGCGGGCAATGGAAGGGATTAGTCTTCCGTCCACGGAACTGGGCGATTTTCCCCATCTGTGCAGTCTTGTGTTATCTCTGCTGTAGTCCAGTGCTGTGACTACTACACCGTCTGGAAGACCTTCTATGTGTACTTGCCTTCAGTATCGATCTAAATATTTACTCTCCTCTATACCGCATAGGATTATAATTCTCTACACAAAGTAGGGGATAAAACAGACGAAGTAAAAAAACTAATGTTCATTAATATTTTCAGCAGAGGTCACATCGCGTTTCTGACACGTGGTACATTGATATACAGGGTGGATGGTGACCTGTGCACCAAAATGGAAATGGTAATATAGCATGAGAGATATGAAAATTCTAAATAGGTTTTTTCTCTAACAGTTTTACGGGAAATCGTTGTGCTCCTATGAAGCATTTGGCAAGAGCAGGCTACTCTAGCAAGCGCGGCGTGCACTCCTTTAGGCTGCTATTACACGATCGAAGTTCTTTAACAAAGAATATGATAAAATATTTTATTAAAGATCTTTGATAAAAGATAGGATTTGGGTTATGTTACACTACATAAAATCTTTTATAAAATATTTTATCAACAGTAATCACACGAGAGGTTTTGATTTATCTAGAGAAAATCAAAACTCGAGTGGGATTTAATTGATTATTACACGATTAGAAGAAAGTACTATATAAAGATTAGAAGTAACGAAGTACTCTAATACAATAAAATATTAATTTACTTACGAAAATACAACTGTCTTCAAATTTGTACCATCTCAACATTATAAATATTACTCCAGTAGATGGAAGTAGTGTGTTATGAATAGCTGTTTTCTTATCAGTTTTGCCAACTATTGAATCTTCATTGAACTCTGTGGACGGCTACTGGTCAAGAAGGCTTTGTTGATTCAGTTTCATTTTTATTAAAACAATTGCATTCCACTTCAATTATCCCGATCCCAGTAATCAACGTCACTTGACAGATGATTTTCAATAAATCTTAGTATTAAACAATCTCTGATACATGACTATCCATAATATCATATAGCAGAAGCTATAACATAACCTAAATAATATAAACGAGTGTTAGAAAAGTTATAATTACGGATGATGAAATAAACAAGAAACATTTTAATTACCGACGATGAAATAAAAAATAAACATGAATAATTTTAAAAGAAACCATTATTGAAATTAGGTACAATTTTCAAACCTGAATGTTTTAGTGGTTGGTGGTTCAGTTGATGTTATATTAGACGTGTGCGTAAAAGAAGTGAACTCGGTGATGTACATGGTGTATCCCTTAACTTATTCAGGATTTCCGAATGGTGCTCTTCATTTATTTGTAAATAGTGTTTCAGGGAAGATGCATGGCTATGGCCAGTGATTTTTATTAATTCTTGTTCTTGAATGCCAATGTGAGTCATATTTGAAAGTGCTGTGCGTCGACTGGAGTGGTTTGTAATTTTCTGTTTTTTTGACGTCCAGACCAGTGCAGTTTGAAATGTTGGCAAGCAAAGAAACAAACACTAGGGTAGTGATAAAAATAAACAAATGCTAAGGACGCGATAAAATTGTGCGATAAGCAGCCATGATTGGTTGAAAGACGTCCTTTCGTACCGTTTTATTGGTCAAAAGTAGTGTGACGTAGTAAAGTGTAATAGTCAAAGATAACTTTAAATTAGGAACAAAAGCTCACCTAAAACTTGTTTCGCAACAGTGAACACGTGTTCCGAGGATTTATTGATACTAATATTTACGCGTAAAGTTACACAACGCAGAACTCCACGCATTGTATTCTTCACCTGACATAATTAGGAATATTAAATCCAGACGTTTGAGATGGCCAGGGCATGTAGCTTTTATGGGCAAATCCAGAAATGCATATCGTTGTTGTTCCTGCAATAACTCCTATGTGCAAAATATAAAATTTTTCATTAGGAAGAACAAACACAACAATAATATTTTTAGCTTTGGTACAATCATTAACACAATATGGTATAATAAATTGGGGTGAAGTAGCATCATCTGTACTTAATCCATTAATTTTATTACACAGAATATTCATAAAAATTTGTCTGCCCAAAAATATGGATTACCCAACAAAATTTAATTTATACAGATTTTAATGTATTAACTATTGAAGAAATTTATAAATATAGTTTACTAACTTACTACCACAGAAATCAAATAAAATATTAATCTAATCGACATGAATAGCGTACTCGAAGACAAAAGTCTACTTTCCCATTAATTGAGCCTAAATGTCATACAAGTGCAGCTCTTAAACATGGTGCTAGTTTCGCCCCAAGACTTTATAATAAAATTACAAACCATTTTCCAAATTTTAAATACTTTGAAATTGAAGCTTTCAAGAAAGAAATTTATAAAATTATCCATGATATATAATATTAACAAATATATATTTTTTACCTTTTATATCTGTCGCTTATATTCATATTTTTTTTTAAATATCACTGGCTTCTGTCGGATTGTCAATTTGTATTAAATGTGTATTTTTCTCTCTTTTTCTCTTTATTCTTTATTTTTGCTCTTGTGTTGTATTTATTGGTTTGAATTAAGTACTTACTGTATTTAATAAACTGTCTTTATAAATTTTATATTATATTATTGGCCAATACCACACCGTACACGAGCCTGGATCTTTCGGTAGTGGCTAGGAACATTTTTGTTTTATAAATTTAATTTTTACTCACTAGACAGCTAGTTAAATAAATAAATCATTCATCCTATGGCAGCCGTACATAGACTGTGAATTCTTACATTTTCGAAACAAAGAAGTATAATTACATATAGGAGATTTTATTATTTCCTGTATCACTATTTAAGTTATTTAATAAAGCAAACATCTGAAAATCGATAAATATGTCACATAGGAGTTATTGCAGGAACAACGACGATATAGAGTGTTAGTTGGGAGGTCGGACGGAAAAATAGCTTTGGGGAGGCCGAGATGTAAATGGGACGATAATATTAAAATAGACAGACAGACAGACAGACAGACAGACAGACAGACAGACAGACAGACAGACAGACAGACAGACAGATAGATAGATAGATAGATAGATAGATAGATAGATAGATAGATAAAGTGCATTTATTGATACATAATAAATTATACAAACTCATGTACACATTATCCTTCGCACGAGCCCGTACGGCCATTTGAAGATTCAAAATGTGCATATTAAAATATAGATTTGAGGGAGGTGGGATATGATGATAGAGACTGGATTAATCTTGTATAGGATAGGGACCGATGACGGGCTTATGTGAGGGCGGCAATGAATCTGCGGGTTCCTCAAAATTGATTTGTAAGTAAGTTGTAAATATTTTTTGTTGTTTATTTAACGACGCTGTATCAACTACAAGGTTATTTAGCGCCGATGAGATTGGTGATAGCGAGATGGTATTTGGCGAGATGAGACCGAGGATTCGCCATAGATTATTTGGCATTCACCTTATGGTTGGGAAAAACATCGGAAAAAACCCAACCAGGTAATCAACCCAAGCGGGGATCGAAACCGCGCCCGAGCGCAACTTCAGACCGGCAGGGAAGCGCCGTAACCGACTGAACCACGCCGGTCCCGTCGGCCGTAAGTGTCACTACGGACTTTTCATGAATTTTTCAATGAAAAATCTCAGGTATGACCGACCTCAAACTCGGACCACTCGAATCGGTGGCTAATGATACAGTAGAACAGATTAGTAGACTGAACTAGACAATGATGGTGATTTTCTTATAACTCTGAAGATGAGCGTCTTAGTTGTTGGTTACACTAGGAACTGTACACCCCGATGTGCATGCTGTAAAATACTTTCATTTGGTTTGCAAAAACAAAACTCACAACCTCTGCACATCGCGGTCAAACGGATAAGTTATACGCAGAATAGTGAATATTTCAATCCCCTAATCAAATTCAAATTTGGGTTTACTTGGTCTCGTCAGATGATGTCAAACAACAGCTTTGTTGGTTTTAAATCGATTAGAGAGCATACTCAGGGGTTGTCTCCTGCACTCCCCGCCCCTTCCTGCTTCAACCCTCTCCCGTCCGACATTCCTCCAGGGACGGAGAAGGATGACAAGAAATGTCGCCAAGCAAGACAAGTTCTTTCCCCCTGGATACAACACAACTAGATTCAAATTGGAAACCCTCACACCTCAATGTCGCTGTGCAAATGGAATAGGACAGTTCCGTCTGTCACTTTTTTCCACACTGATTTTCATGGAAATTCCGCCTTAACCCTTTGTGCCACGGTGCTTTTAATGAGGTATCACCTTTATCAAAGCCATTCTCTAACGTTACTTAAACCGAGGTGTCACCTTACAATCACTTCGAATTTCTCATTAGAGATAAAGAAATGCAGGGCAAACGTTTCAGTAACAGGCAGACATCTGATGTCACATGCCACAAGGCTGATTGTAGTACCATATTAATTCTTGTTTCCTGGTGTGTCATTAATTTCCTCCACACTCGTATAATAATTGGCATTAAGATCTAATGAACCGTTCACAATGAGTTATTGTCAGACGGCTTGAATTAATTCCGCGCATTAACGGTCGATTCACAAGAAAATCGCCCTTGCATACCTAGTCATTGGAGTTCAAAACTAAATGAAATTTTGCTAGAGAAAAGCTGCGCCGGATTTTGAATCGCGTGAAATTCCCCTCTATCCTCCCAAAATGCTACCATTTTTTTTTTCATAAATTTACAGCAAGTGAAGGTGTCCCCCGGTTTTTCTTCACTTGGTTTTGTAACTATACTGCATCAACTACTAGAATATTTGAAGGGTTCAGAGCCATAGTGGGCCAAGAGCCATTTATTAAAAACGGAGAAAACAAGGGTTAAAGTTAAGTGAATACCATAGCTTAATGAAGACTGACATATCATTTAGTTTGAATGCGTATACTTTATATTACTTGCTGTAAGTTTCCATTCAATTATGGCAATAACTTCATTTTAACCCTTGCTTTCTACGGTTTTAGTAAATGGCGCTTGGCCCACTATGGTTCAGAACCCTTCATTTAGCGTCTATGGAATTTGTGACAGCGAAATGGTATTTTCCGAAATGATGAGGATACGCATAGATTACCTGGCATTCGCCTTACGGTTGAGGAAATCATAAAAAAATCAATCAGGTAATCACCCCAATAAGGAACCAAACCCATGCCCGAATGCAAATCCGAAACAGAAAAATTCTCCTGTTGCCTAAGTTATGATGGTCTAGTAATTATCATACTAGCCTTTATACAAGGTTTGAGGATTCAAACCCGGGGCCTATGGTGATGGATTCAGAAGAGAGAGAGAGATATTTCTTAACACTGACATTAAGTTCCTCGCTTAGCCGATATATACTTCTGCCTGTTATTATGCAGGGTGGAAGCGACAGAAGTGTAGAGCCCTGCCTTCAGTCACTTTGGATACAAGTTAGGTGTAAGTCGAGCATTTCTAACCTCGCTGTGTACGGAGAGCCCTGTCAATCAAAACAGTGCAAACAGCAGGGAATCAGTCTCCCCGGTACTGCACTGTGTGTGCGTCTCTGTGTGTGTACGTTGTGAACAGTAGATACGATATATTTTACAGTGGTCATGCGACAAATTATTATTTTAAAAGACTCAATAAGAATAAACTATGTTTTTAAATCAAACAAATATTATTTTTACAATAAATATACTACAGTTATATGTTGTAGACGTCGTACAGGTTTGAATTATTAGTTGAAAAGACATACACCTAATTAAACAAAACTACATTTTATATGAACTTTACGAGCGTCTATGCATTACAATGAATTATCATAAACATTTTGAAATTCCCTTACGCAAGCTACTACATTTTCACAGCAGGGCAGTAAATAATATCTACTTATGTTGTTGCACAAGGAAGTTTTCTTTCTGCATATTTTTCCAGGAATTCTTGAAAGTGACTATTTTCGATCTTTTCAAATAGAATATCCGCTAATACCAATATTTTACAAAAGTAATTGTAAAATTCAGGCTGATTAGCGGGAAAGTCGAAAGTGAAAGGCACGTTTCCATGCTTTGTGGACAATTCTTTTACACGTGTAACCAATGTTTTCGTGTTGCAATGTTTCTCTATAAAACACCGTTTGTTGGTTTTTATTTCTATGTTACAGAAATGTTTTCTTCTTTCTGCATGAAATACCCGTTACCAAATTCTTCTATCAGATCAGAGCACTGATCGTCAAACGCCTACCTTTGGTTTGTTTGGGCATGTTGACCGCGTACTTCATTCTCTGAACAGCAGAACGCAACTGTGCGGATGAGAGGTAGTGCAACGGAGATACACTCTATATACACGTAGGCCTATACTGCTGCGAGTTGCTTGGAGCGTTTATGTGACCAAAGGTATGGCTCTAGACATAACTGTGCACATTGAAAGGGATATTACAATAGAGAAAAATAAATAAAAAATCTATTATGCGTCTTGTAATCAAGTGCATGGTTAATTAGAAAATTAGGCTGAAAATCTACGTAGTTTGGCAAAAGCGTGTCTCCGGCTGACGTACGAAAGCACACACATACATTAGATTAAACAGGCGAGTTCCTCCCCTTGGTGACTCCAATTGGCTTGCCACACTTTTTAAAGGCAGAAAATAACGATACGTGTTAATCTTTTCAATTAATTTGCTAGAAACTCGTCCATTTCATTTACAACATTACAGAGACTATTACACTTTTTCTACGTCATACTACTTTCGACCAATAAAACGGTACGAAAGGACGTCTTTCAACCAATCATGGCTGCTTATCGCAAAATTTTATCGCGTCCCTAGCATTTGTTTAATTTTATCGCATCCCTAGCATTTGTTTATTTTATCACTACCCTAGCATTTGTTTATTTTATCACTACCCTAGCATTTGTTTCTTTGTTTGCCAACATTTCAAACTGCACTGGTCTGGACGTCAAAAAACAGAAAATTACAAACCACTCCAGTCGATGCACAGCACTTTCAAATATGACTCGCATTGGCATTCAAGAACAAGGATTAATAAAGATCACTGGTCATATATGAAGAGCACCATTCGGAAATCCTGAATAAGTTGAGGGATACACCATGTACAGTTTCCCTGAAAAGGAATGAGACAATTGAATATTCCTAAGTCTCAGATGTAAAACACTGCGCATGATCAGAGACCAGAGCACTGGTACACAAGATAACGAATATTGAGTTACTTAGATTCAAGCTATTTGGTTTGTTGCTAGCATCGTTCCGGAATTCACTTCAAAAACTGCAAAAAAATATGATAATATTACGTAAATAAAAGATAAATATATACGTAAATCGTGTAGTTAAATCGACAATGGACCTTCATGACTAGATCGACACTCCGCATAGAAAGTAAAGCTTTCGTGTCGTTGCAATAGCTCAAGCGCTAAGATCTCTGCGTGTTATGTAGAAGAGAGCGAGTTTGATTCTTAGTCTATGTCAACGATTTTTTTTCTAAATAACGTTGGAACAGAGTTTTACAAAGTCCTCAGATTAAGTGTTATGATCACAGAAATTACAAAATTACAAGTTATAATATTATAAACGTTAATCTAATGAATGCATTTATTCACACACACACACACACACAATGTAAATGCATATATATAAACTAACAATTAAAATGAAATTAAAAAAATTTCCTAAGCCACACAGACAAAGGTTTAGAGTCCTTAGGCTATGTCATTTGTTGAGTAATAATTACAATATTTTATTAGTAGCTTTCCCATGTGTAATAAATGCACTCGCACAAAACAATTTTTCTTAAAAGTGTGGCTTTGGATTATTTCATTCTCACCCCTCCAGTTGATTTTAACTATTTTATCTACGTGTTTTCAATAGTGTTTAATTTAATATGCGTTCAATTCCATTCATGTTATGATTGAATGAATAAGCACTGTTGCAGTTATTGATTAATTTCATATATTAATACTAACTATTAAATGCATGTGTTAAGTAACTAATTGCAGTATCTTTTGCAAAATCTTGAATGTTTAAGTTGCTAATAATATTTCTGTACTATATACCGTAAGACGTTAAAAGAATTTGCAATAGATTATAAAGTAGAGACTTTATAATCACTAATTTTAATGAAAAAATATTTTCTTTCTTAGGATATCTACAAGTTTAACTTTAATAATATTCCGAATAGCTTTAATTGCATTATCTGGATTTCGTGCTTTTCTATTCAAATGTGTTCTATTTCCCTCTTTCATAAATTTTGATAAATTACACTGTACTTCTTGTAGTATTTAAGAATATGAGGATAGTTACATTGCAGCTCATTACATATAGATTCTTCTTTTTAATACATGAGATTTTTAAGTCCCTGCATTATATACATGTTTTTATTTTTGAATTTTTCACATTGAGTGGAGAACATCCACTGAAGCGATTCTGAAATGAAGTGAAAATACAATACATTTACTCTTAATAGCAGCAGTACCAGTAACATATACGTTTTTCCAAGATTCATTTTGTAGACATAAATGTAAATAATTACTAGATACAGCATTTACGACCCTTTTTTAGTTTTTAAATTAATATTTTGAAATTGTTCAGTAACAATGGAAATAGGATTTGTTTATCTTGTTCATACAAGCCATCGATTATAGGTGCTGTCGAATAGGAATGCAGTCTAATTCAGTGTACAAAACTTTTATCAATGGCTGTGCTACTTCAGCTTGTATGCTGGTGGGAAAATGAGTCTACGACTAAGGTTTCCAGTTTCAAGGAGTGAATTTAGTTTACTTTTACGGAAAAGTTCCGAGAGATAATCTATGTTTATGTCACTACAGATCACAAATTCCATATGAGATTTCTAAAGTATTTTCTTTACAAATTCAATGTTGGCAATAAATATTAAGAAATATGAATGATTGTAGTTAGAAGTCTGATTTACATTATAAAAGCAAGAAGTTACATTCCTCGGCAAGATTCGAACTTTTCGAACTTGTCGTCCAACGCATAAGCACGGACCTATTCAATACTTATGTTAATAACCTACAATTTAGCTGTAGCAATGTAGTGTCATAACTTTGGGTTTGTTTACTTAATGCAATTAGATTTAATTTGATTAGCTTTGCAACAATTGGACTTCCTGTTATATCCTGTTATTTAAATATTTAAGTTAGAGTTGATTTATTAACTCTTATTGTGCAAGATGACCCTTATTTCAATAATTCTTTATCACGTTAAATAGTCATTGTCTACACTAAAGTGTTATCATCATCCCTCATTTCTCATCTTAATAGCGAACCGACGTGACATGAGACAGGGAGTTATAGCTCTAGTTGAGGCTGGATATGGGGCTAGATCTGCTGGCCGTTTGGTCGGTGTTCCTGGAAGTGCAGCCGAGAGGTGGGTTCATCGTTACCAAAATTGAGGGGAGGTCGAAAATCGCCCTATTCCTGGGCGTCCCCGGATTTCTTCATTGGAAGAGGATGCTCTCTTATTCGAGGCAGTTCGACAGGACCTCTTTCGGACTGCTAACGAAATAAGAGCAGCATCTAACTTTCCCGGTTCTTCACAGACTGTGATCAGCAGGTTGAGGAACCGCGGTATTAGGAGCCGCAGGGCTGCGCAAAGGGAAATATTGGGGGAAGCACAAGCTGTCGACCGTCTTGCCTACGCTACCAATCGAGTGGATTTCGATTGGTGAAATGTAATTTTCTCCGAAGAAACAACCATCTCGAGTGATTACGAAAGTCCTGTCCGTGTGTATCGTGAGGATGGTCTCCGACAGCATCAGCGCTATGTGCACCGACGTGAAAGATCGGGGCGCTTTAGCATATCGTCACAGTCTAGTATATACACTCGCGAAGCTCAATACGTAGTAAATATGCAAACATTAGATAGTTGTTCACCATTAGGATCGCTAATATCGCCTCATTACAGGCAATGCAAAATAGTACCGTCACAGTCTATTGTTTCTAGCACCCTCAAAACTAAAGCTTCGTGACTGTATATAGTAGACTGTGATATTGTGTTGGGGTGGATGTCTTACGATGGACCTGGCGTTATAGAACGCATCGATGGCCGGTTTAATGCGGGAACTTACGAGCACATTCTGGAAAATATATTCCTTCCTTCCGCCCCTAGAACGTTTTCCCGAAGGACCATTGCTGTTCCAACAGGATAACCATCCCGTGCACTATGCCGCAAGCATTCAAAGTTGGTTTCAAAGGAGACCCGAGATCGAAATCATTAATTGGCCTCCGAAGTCACCTGATTTGAATGTCATCGAAAATTTATGGGCGGAATTGAAAAAGAGAAGGATAGCCACCTGTGCCCACCTACGCCCTCGAAATCGAGACGAATTGTGGGATCAAGTTGTTAAAACCTGGGAAGATCTCGCCGGGGATTAGAATTTCTTCCACAATCTCTTGACATCCATGCCGGACCGAGTTAGAGCTGTAATAGAAGTTGATGGCATGTGGACAAGACTTTAAGTTGACAGGTCTCTTTTTGTTTCTTAAGATTTTTGTTTGAGGAAGAATACTCTTAACTTCCAAGTAAGATTTATTTTTTTGACGAGGTTCAGCCCACTTGTAAGACCCAGAAATTGGGCATAAATTATTCATATTTTTCGACAAATTAGACAGTCTAAGAACTCTGAAGAAATTAATTACATCTCAATAAAAAAAGTTTTACCTGGGATCGAACACGAGACGTTTCGGTTAAGCAGTGGAACCCACACGCTACTATATGAGCTACCGAGACAAGACAGTGACAACAGCAGTCTAGAATGTAGATCCCATAGCAGGCATTTGCTATTCGGTACAGAGAAGCAATGGTAGTTTGTGACCCGAGCTATGTTGTGAAATCGTGGCCTTAAATGGCTGTCTTCTTCGTGATTCTTTTTTTGGTCCTTGTCCTTGTTGTGGTCCTCGTAACAATTCTTTCTGTATTTGACATGTTACGTATCTTTACGTCGATATCGAGTGAACCGCGCTGTAGAACTTTAACTTCCGACGACCAAGAGTCGTCTCATTCCTTTTAAGGGTAACTGTACATCAACCAGTTCACTTCTTTTACGCACACGTCCAATATAACATCAACTGAATCAACAACCACTAAAACATTCAAATTTGAAAATTGTATTTTCAATAATTGTTTCTTTTAAAATTATTCATGTTTATTTTTTATTTCATCATCGTTAATTAAAACGTTTCTTGTTTATTTCATCATCCCTAATTAAAACTTTTCTTACACTTGTTTATATTATTTAGGTTATGTTTGTTATAGCTTCTGCTATATGATATTATGGATAGTCACGTATCAGAGATTGTTTAACACTAAGATTTATTGAAAATCATCTGTGAAGTGACGTTGATTACTGGGATCCGGATGATTGAAGTGGAATGCAAATGTTTTAAGAAAAATGAAACTGAATCAACAAAGCCCTCTTGACTAGTAATCGTCCCCAGATTTCAATGAAGCGTCCATAGTTGGCACAACTGATAACAAGAAAGCAGCTAACCATAACACACTACTGCCATCTACTAGCGTAATATTTGCAATGTTGAGATGGTTAAATAATACATTTGAAGACAGTTGTATTTTCGTAAGCCAGTTAATATTTAATTGTATTAGAGTACATTGCTGCTTCTAATCTTTATATACTTTCTTCTAATCGTGTAATAGTCAATTAAATCCCACTCGAGTTTTGATTTTCTCTAGATAAATCAAAACCTCTAGTGAGATTACTGTTGATAAATCTCCCCTTATTAGTTTCTCTAATGATAAGAGTCAACAGCAGAATTTTACAGATAGTAGGCCCACAGTCTTGTATATACAGTCACGAAGCTCAATACGTAGGGAATATGCATCCATAGATATTTGCACTAGGATCGCTACTATCGCCTCATCACAGACAATGCGAAATAGTACCGGCACAGTCTATTGTTTCTAGTACCCTCAACAACTCAAGCTTTGTGACCGTGTATCCAGACTATGGTAGGCCTACTTATCAAGTGAAACTGTATTAACATTTAAGGGAAAATTAGTTTTCTGAGAAAAGTATTTATTTGAGACAAAATTACGTTTTCAGAATTTTTGTTCTACTCTATCAGAGGAATAAGCCGTTAAAATGTGCAGTTATATTTCTTCCACCATGTATAAATTCAATCTGGAGATTTATCTGCAGGAGAGCAACTCTTCAAATAACTGTTGTGTCTGGTTAACAAGGGAAAGAACAAATCGATAGAAATTAAATAAAACTTTAAAATGCCGCAACTTTTTAAGGAACCTGAAGGGAGATCACGTATAAATTATTCACACTTGAACATAACTCTTACATCAGCATCATTTGCTGCTACAATTGTCTAAATTAATTCTAAATGAAAAGTTCTAAGGTTGATGCTAAATGTATTACATTCTTGATTCTCTTTCTCCCCTCTCTCCTCCCTTCTACTCTCCAAAAGAATAAGGGAAACTACCTGCATGTAATTTTATGTACTTTAACGAAATGTTTTAACGCTGATGTTTCAACATTGAAATGTTATTATGTGAATTTTGTGGCGGACGGAATGCATTATTATATTATTTCACAGTAATACTTAGTCACGGACAGAAGTATAAGCACGTCAGCAGAATACAGCTGTATGAATTTATATTTCACTCCATTATACAGGGTCATCATTTTATTTTTACTAACATTTCTAATATTAACCTGGCTATACCTTTGAATGAACGTTTGAGAACCTGAAACACCGTTTGCTACCCTCCTTCCACGACTAGAGTCCGAAGATACTGGCGTAAAATACAAACAAATCACTTTACTAGGTAGGCTGTAGGAGTGAAGAAAAGTAGTTCATCCGTTTACGAAAACTAGGAAATATCGCGATTTAGATTTTGATAACTTTTTTTCGTTTTCTGTGTAATCAAAATACACTACTGTATTAACAGTAAGTGTTTTTACTCACGAACTGAGCTATCCATTCGGACATATTCATTATGCAGTGTATAATATACTGTCTACAGCACATTAGCGTAAATATGGAGAATGAAGTTAAATTGAAAAATAAACATAACACAGGTTTTTAAACACATTTCTGAAAACGGTGGCCGTTCAATTCGATTGAGGCTTCAATCCTTTTATGAATATTATCGCATTACAGACTATTGTACCTAATTCCAATTAGGCCTACCAGTTTCGTCCTTCATACTAGTAACTCATGTAGAAATAATTCTGTATCTTCTCTATAAAAGAGTACCTTACGTACTGTCAATTCAATCTTCACTTCTGTCCCATACGAAAAATAAAATTACTCAGACATGGTATCTACTGTCTGTCCAAGTGGTTTTGTCGCACGGTAGTAGAAAGGTGGGAAATCACGTGACAGTTAATTACTTAACTAGCCCCTTTTATTTAAGTTATTTTAAACAGTTGTATAATATTACGTAGACGTCCAATTCCTAACAAAAAAGAGCTAAGACAGCCCAGCCACTAGCCTTTACAGAAGAGCGAGCAGGAGAGAGTGGGGGAAACCGGGTTGCGATGTAGGCAAACGGCGACAGTACCTGTGCGAAAATATGATTCAATATTGAACACTCTTTCGTCACTGGAAAACGCGATCATATTTCTGGAACGTACTATACTCACTAGCTCAGTACTGTTCACTATGAACGTGAGACGACTTTGACTGCATACGCGGCCTTGGTTCTGTGTGGAGGACGGTTGGAAGTTTACTAGTAGAGAGGGTGGGAGTGAAGTACATTCAAAACACAGGTGCAATAAAAATTGATGTAAAAATATAATGATGTGCCTCTATAAGTGATTATACTGAATTTCTGTGTTACTTACAAGCAATGAATAAACAAAAAATTGTGCAACAAAATATGTATGTATGTATTTATTTACATTGCAAGTGGGCATGCACCCGGTGGCAGTGGTATACACAATATAAACAATACATTAGCTTGCAAATTAATCCGAACAACGTAATTACTTATGCAAAAACACTCAAACGGGATAAAAAAAAAGGATCTAAGACATACCTCAGTAATCTATGTGGCCTCCCTTGTTCCTAATAACAGCTCTGAGACGATTTGGCATGGATTCCATTAATTTCCCACAAATATTCTTCATTTCTTCATCGGGAAACCATACACCAATGAGGGCAGAAATCATCTTCTCCTTTGTAGGACAATCCAATTTTTGCATTCTTATTTTGCAAATTGACCACAAGTTCTCAATGGGGTTGATGTAGGGTGAGTTGCCTGGCCAGGGGAGTACCTGAATATTCTTCTTGTTGAAGAATTCTGTAGTTTTTCGAGACGTATGGCATGGTGCCAGGTCTTGTTGCAACACACCTCTGCCATCCGGAAATGATTTTTGCAGCTGGGGTACGATTCTGGTTTCCAATAAGTGAATATATTTGTCAGAATTCATCATTCCCTTGATAGGTATTAATGCTCCAGGCCCTTCATGTGTAAAACAACCCCAAAACATTACTTTAGGGGGGTATTTGGGTGCTTGTTGGAGATGAGCTGCTGTTACTTTTTCGGATCCTTTCCGTACGTACGAAACACGGTGGCCGTGGACCTCGAAATGAGACTCATCGGAAAAAGTACATTCTTCCAGTCATTCACTGTCCAGTGTTGATGTAATGTTGCCCACATTAAGCGTTTTTTTCACATAACAGGGGTTAGCAGTTGCTTCTTAATAGGCTTACGAGCCCTTCGTCCAGCTTCCAAAAGCCTACGCCGCACTGTTGTGACGTGAATATTAGCCCCAGTGCAGTGGTAGCCATTAACTCGCGGGTTAAGTCGACAGCAGTTACTGTAGTCTAGGATTTAATTTACTTTTGCTGACAATTAAACGATCATCTGCAGGTGAAGTCTTCCTTTTCCGGCCACAGTTTCCTTTTTTCTGGGGTGTGATGGATCCAGTCTCCCTGTATCGTTTTATGATCGAATTAACAGTAGTCAAACCGATGTGACATTCTGCAGCAATTTGCTTCTGTGTCATAGAAGAATGCTCTGCTAATGTTATAATTTTAGACCGTTTTCGTGGAGTAGTATCCATTGGTGAAGACGACAGAATGTACACAGGATTGCAGTATTAAGTCTTCAACACAACTGAAATGCTTAAAAGTACAAAACGACAGGCAAAATGTCACATATTATAAAAAAATAATAACGACAAACCTTCAACAATGGAATTACACGTACTACAGATGTGAATTAAAGCGGTATGAGCAGCTGTGAGGTCAAAAATGTCAGAAAATGTAAAAAATATGTCGTGTTCGGATTAATTTGCACGCTACTGTACACAATAAAGAAATGATAAGCAATAAACAATAAATTTACAATACACAATACAATTATACAATACACAATAGGCCTACAATTTTATACACAATACAATAAGAATACACAATATAATTTAACAAAATAATATTAAAAACATTACAACCTACATTATTATGTATAGGCCCTACATAAGTTTCAATAGTCTTTCACTTTACTCTCATCTCACTCACTGTAGTGGCACTATGACGCATTTCACTGACACTTTAGCACACATTTCACTGACACTATAGAACACATTTCATTGACGCTATAAATTATCACTGATCGGAACTATTCACTGCACTGTAAAACCATAACTTCACTGACTCACCTCGCTTCACTGATACAACAGTTCAAATAAGTCAAATAATTACACCCTTATGCATACCGTACTTAACCAGAACTACATTTAAACTAAACATTTCTAGTCTAAGACCCTCTTACACGCTATTTTTAAATAATTTACAATTCAAACCAAGGAAGTAACTCGTCAGGCTAAATAAATACACGTCACCTTAAAAAATTAAATGTTAAATATCGCCTTAATTTTAATTTGAACTTTATACACAACTTTTTAAATTATTCTTGAATCTCCTTAAGGAAGGACAGCCCTCAAAGACCGCTGCAGGTAGGTCATTCCAATCATTTATAGTTCTATTTAAAAATGAGAATTTACCTACATCCGTTTTGTGTACGACGAACAAATAGCTTTTTGGTGACGATAGAATGAATCTAGTAGACTATGATCGGAACCGAGAACGGCAAAGTTAACACGTTTCCGTTCTCGTTTCCGTTCATTGTGAACCAGCCTTTACTTCACAACAGTGGACCATATTATATTGTATTTTCTTCATAATACTAGAAATAGGAAAGGTACGAGCAGTGTCCCATACTTATTATTCTCCCGTCATACCAACGAAATGTGTCCCTTTTTATTTCCCTCACCCCAGAAATCCACTCTAAATATTCTTAATTACTTAAAAATGCTTCGTCCACTGTCAATTTTGGATGTAGAACTTCAAACCTAGTATAAAACCTAATTGAACTGGAAATGCGACTTAAATATCCGAGTACAGAAGGTGAAGTAGCGATAGTTTTACGCAGTTGCTGGAGGAATATTAATGCTCTCAGCTGATAGCGCCGTCGTCCCCGACGACGTGCAGGCTCGAGATAGACTCCTTTGTGCCTCTCTGCAGCATTGTCTCGACATGTGCGCCTTCTCAAGCTGAGTCGATGCTAATAATCTTCACAATAATAGGTTTACTCTCGTGTAAATACCAGCGAAGGTGTGAGAAACGCGTCAGTATTGCAGAAAATTATCACTGTTCGCTTAATATCAGATACTATAAAAAAGACTTTCAGAAGTCGATTCAAGATGTTTTATGTCCTCACTAATGAGACGAATGTAAGCGCTGTTGGCTACGTATAAATTCGCGATCAACTGATCTAATAACTAAATAAAATAATAATCAATAAATAGTTTTATAATTACACCCTATAAAAATAAGGAAACAACACAATACATAGACAGATAAATAAATAAATAAATAAATAAATAAATAAATAAATGGACAGATTGATGAAGAGATGGAGGAATGGAGATTATATATATATATATATATATATATATATATTGTATATTGTATATATATTGTGTATATATATATATATATATATTATATATATATATATATATATATATATATATATATATATATATTGTATATATATGAATTAATGAATAGTTGAATAGATAAAGACATTGTCATACGGATGAATAGATAAATATATAACAAGTAGATAAATCAGTAGATTTATTAAATAAATGTCTATTTAAGTAAGTAAATAAGTAACTAAATAAATAATTAACTAAATAAGTAAATTAATAGATATTTATTTATTCACTTAATTATGTAATTAAATATAGGAAGAAATCACACATAATCGGTTCAATATTCAAAATTCAGACAACCCGTAACAGTCATTTATTTCAGAAACTAGTGCATTAAAATTTTCGAGACAAAAATATTGACAACTAAACCACATGTGAACTTTCACTTGAGCTTGATTTCCTCACTCAGCCCTAAAAGGAAGTAAGGTCAGTGGCGTATCACTTTAAAATTTCAAATGGGAGTCGGGGTGAAATAAGGTACCATTTGATAGAGCTCTTCAAAAGAAATAACTTTCATAGGAAACGTTTTTATTAATTCCTAATCTTTCAATGAGAAAATGTACAAAAAGGCAATTGGTGATTCGAACCACCTGTAAGTCATTTCTTTCGGAAACTAGTGCATTAAAATTTTCGAGACAAAAATATTTATAGCTAAGGCACATGTGAACTTTCACTTGAGGTTGATTTCATCCAATCTTTCAGTAACATATCAACATTAATTGTCTTCTTTACGTTTTCGTCTTGTAACATTTTTCAATATTAATAGCATTGCATTCTCGTACGTTTTCTCATTGAAAGAGAAGGAATTAATCAAAACGTTTCCTATGAAAGTTGTTTGTTTTGAAGAGCTCTATAAAATGGTACCCTATTTTAACCTGACTCCGACCCTATTTCCTATTAGGGCCCATTGATGAAATCAAGCTCAAATGGAAGTTCACTTGTGCCTTTGTTATAAATAATTTTGTCTCGAAAATTTTAATGCACTAGTTTCCGAAAGAAATGACTTAAAATTGGTCCCAATCACCCATTCCCTTTCCGTACGTTTTCTAGTTCAAAGAGTAGAAATTAATAAAAACTTTTCCTATGAAAGTTGTTTGTTTTGAAGAGCTCTATAATATGGTACCCTATTTGATCCTGACTCTCATTTGAAATTTTAAAGTGATACGCCAATGACCCTACTTCCTCTTAGGGCTGATTGATGAAATCAAACTCAAGTGAAAGTTCACATGTGGTTTAGTTATAAATATTTCTTTTCTCGAAAGTTTTAATGCCATAATTTCCGAAATAAATGACTTACGGGTGGTCTGAATCACCCTGTTTATTGTTCTGAACATCAGACCTAAAAACGCATTAGGGTAAGATGTTAAGTACTACTACAGACGACGTGTCTGTGACTCAACGTTAGCACCATAGTTTTCTCTCAAGACAGTCCGGCTTCTATCCCTCTCCTAGTCGTACGTGCCCATCGGAGAGTTACGATTTCAACTGCAAAGGTTATTCACCGCTGAAATTAAACGAGAATGAATATCAGACAAATATTCGTATGGACCCATCTAGCAGAGTCTGTTCCTTCATGTCTGCGATGAACATTTATGCGCATTTTCACAACGAGCAGAAAGTGTTTTCACTCGTATCTTATTGCCTAACTTCTAGGCCCTCTTAACTTCGTTTCACTAAAATCAGTATTTCACAAACGTCGATTACAGCACTTACGACGCGCACTAAATTATGTAATCAATCAGTTCAGTCAATCAATAAATTAGTCAGTCTTGTATATAAACGGAGTTTTGTGAGTGACAATAAGCGAAGCTCAGGTTCTCAATTGAATCCTTCTCAGGGAAATGATTATATTCGGAAGTAGAAAATGGAGCGCAGTGTTCAGTTTGTGAAAAATTTATTACCAGCATTGGAAAGTTTCACTTAGTTCGGCATTATAAAACGTAAGATATTAGTATGGAAATGTCGTAAAAGTGGTTCGTGAAGCCCTTCTGAATGATCTTAAAAAAGAAGACTTAGGATAAAAGTAAGTTTATTAAACCTATTCTATACCATAAATATTTTGTGCATTATTAGAGTTTTTCGTCTAGAAAAATTCTTTAATTTTATTCTAACTTCTTTTTCAAATATCATTCCTTATCTTTGTTTTATTTTAAGTATACTGACATTTTAAGGCGTAGTTTAGATATTAAAAATTAAAGAAAATATCTACTAATGTGTAAATAATTTTATTCTTTAATATTTCGTAGCCCATTTATTATATACAAGTTTTATTTCACTTTGTACCATCGAAACAACGCGCTCATCCTTAATCCAACCTTGCGTGTTACGGTACCGCTTCGGCTGAGAACCGGTTCTGCGTGCATTAAATGTGTAAAATGTTTCAATCTTGCATAGCATAATGAATGCGCGCAGTGAAAAAGTCTATCAATAACTGCTTTATGTTTCCCATTCCTCCGAGATGAAGCGATGCATGAAGCCCTCGGCGGCGTTTCAACGAGCGATTATCGGGTCAAGAACTGGTATAGTAACCACAAGACCACCTAGTATTAGGATTAGGTTTAAGTCAATATTTTATTAAAAAATAATAACTTACATCGGTAGAAGTCGTGAGAAATATATCTGAGAAGCGCTACAAAAGTTACTTGATAAATTGTTTCACAATCGTGAGATGTCGAAACGGAATAGAGCTGTGCGACAAGGAGCGGAAAGAAGCAGTCATAGTTGATATAGCAGTGCCACTTTATCAAACTTTCATGCGACATACACAACAACAAACATTGAAGATCAAGGAGACACAGAAGAGAAGGATAATCAATATACTCCCACTCATCACAAAGCCTGTAGTTCATCTGGCAGAATTACGTTTGAAGTGTTTTGTGCCTTTAATTCAAATGTCGGAAGCATACCCTTATGCCTCAGTTTCTGTACATTGCACATGACAGAGATTTAATCATATACAATCGGCATTTAAAACTGAGCCAGCATAATTGAAAGAAAATTAATTATAAAAGGAGGGCGACGAATAGACGTCAACTGAAAACACGCACAGGACTCCTTTATACGAATAAGATTTATAACAACCACAATTTATTTCAATAAACTTGATAAATTTGATGTCATATTCAAAAAAGTCGTTTTCTTTGAAATTCCATTATCTCCTGGCTTAGTTTCATCTTGAATGATGACTTATTGGTGTCGCCTATGAGATTAAAACGTGTCTTTGGACAGTTGACTAAAAATAATATAAAAATATAATCCAGAAAGTGACCATCGATTAATTCTGAGTCCTGGATTTCTTCGTATGTGACTCATACAGTATATTTAGGCACAAAAGTGTTGTGATGTTTACAACACGGTACCATCCCTATACGGAACAACTTTCAGCATTGTTAAATATTTAAGATTGTCTTCTTGATTTATACTTTCAAAAATATAACTTATATCACCTTCTCTTTCAGCCCAACCGTTATCGGTTACAGCTATCATTTATATACAATTCACCTCCATTACCGTTACTTTCACCATTGTCACAGCCACCGCTACATCTGACAAATCACCGTTAACCTCCATCATTACCACATTCATCGTCACCAACAATCACCGCTACTCTCGTCACTGTTACATCCACCGTCAACTGTTGACACCGTAATTTCTATCATTCCCACATCTTTTGTCCCAGGATCACCGTCACCTGTTATCTTTGCCTTATAAAGCGTCATCTTCATCACCTAACGTCCTATCATTCCTTCATCCATCGACACTTCCACCCTTAACAACTAAGCATTGCCACATCCACCGTCACCTCAATCATCGTTACTCCTTATCGTTGCCACATTTACCGTCACTTCCATCACCGTTACCTGTTAACATTCTCACATCTACATTCTCCTTCATCATCGTTACCTCTTATCATTCCCACATCCACCATTTCCTCCATCGTTAACTTTTATCAATCTCACATCCGCAATCACCTCCATCATCGTTACCTCTTACCATTACCACTTCCACCGTTTCCTCCATGATCGTTACCTCTTACAATTACTACACCCATCGTCCCCTGTCGTCACCGTTACCTCTTACCATTACCACATCACCGTCACCTCCATCTTCGTTACCTCCTAAATCCATCCGTTCACTCCGGTCCATAAATTGATCCGTTCACTCCTTTCCATAAACCAATACGTTCGCTCCAGTTCATAAATCAATTCTTTCGCTTCGAACCATAAATCATTCGTCTAATCCCGTCCATAAATTAGCCGCCCACTCCTGTCCATAAATCTATCCGCACACTCCTGTCCATAAATCCGTCCACCCACTCCTATCCATAAATTCATCCGCCTAATCAAGTCCATAAATCCATCCGCCCGCTCCTATCCATAAATCTATCCGCACACTCTTGCCCATAAATCCGTCTGCCCACTCCTATCCATAAATTCATTCGCCTAATCATGTCCATAAATCTATCCGCCCACTCCTGTCCATAAATCCATCCACCAAACACTGTCCATAAATCCATCCACCAAACACTGTCCATAAATCCATCCCCTCGCTCCTATTCATAAATTCATCCGCCTAATTCTAACATAAATCCATCCGCCTAATCTGTCCATAAATATATTCGCCCATTCCTGCCCATAAATCCATCCACCCACTCCTGTCCAGATATCAATTCACTCACTCCAGTTCATAAATCCATTCTTTCGCTTTGGACCATAAATTATCCGTCTAATCTCGTCTATAAATCCATACATCCACTCCTGTGCATAAATCCACCCGTTCACTCCTCTCCATAAACCCATCCCCCTAATCCTGTCTATAAATCTACTCGCCTACTCCTATCCATAATTCCATCCACTCACTCCTGTCATAAAATCATCCATCCACTCCTGTCCATAAATTCATCCACTTACTCCTGTCCATAGATCCTTCCCCTCTATACTGTCCATAAATCCATCCGTCCACTACAATCCCATGAATTCACCAATCATTACGGTACATCAACTCCAGAATCTCTATTCTTGAACACAACCATCATTCTAGGTGACAAGTTCAAGCACACTTTTAATCCCTGCATTCACTTCACTCATTTTTTTTACATTAACTTAATATAATAATTTGTTTGCAATGTATTTTTTAAATGTTGTCAGTTTTTTAACAACGTTCGTATCAAATACGGAATTATCTATCGTCGGTAGAATTGTTGGCAGCGAAATATTTTGACGAAATATTCGAGGATTTGCCATATGATTACCTGACATTCTTCTGTCGTTAGTGAAAACTTCCAAACAACTTTTTATGTAGTCAGCTCGAGCCGAATTAGAACACACGCCAGTTACGTTAAAATACACTGATGGCCTGAAACATTTCTAAGTTTCACGTACAAGACCCCCGTTCAGAAGGTATGAGAATTTCCTCGAGATGGGAATTTATTCTAATTTATTGATTTCGTGACAGATTATTTCCCACGCATAAACTTAATTTCATTAAATACTTCACATTCATTGTCTACGGGAAAAATTGGAACTGTATATATTACTGCCAGTACAAAATCGATTCCAATAAATACCCGCTTCGAGTATTTCCCGTGCCGTTTGAACGGGGACTAATACAACTTAATGAACGTCAGTATACGTAATGTGTAGTGTTCAGATTTCCTTGTGCTACAATTTTCTATTCCCTGGCCACTTATTTTGTGTAATCAAGTTTAGAAAGGATTGCACTATCCGAGAATGAAACAAAGCAAGAAATGATGTAGCAATTCAAGCACAATCACTTACGAATATCAGTTGTGTCCGTTTCTATGTGTACGAGTTATTTCAGTTGAGAAAAATATTTCGTTTCATGTGTAATCGTGAATTTATACCTCGTATTGAATGGATTACAGGGAATGCGACTCTACAATATCCCACCGAGGGAAACTTGTCCGTCGCCTGTTTGACACGAAAAGCATCGTTGTTGTTTTTATTTTTTTAGAGTTATTAACATTCTAAATTAAATATTATATCCGATCCCGAGAGAAGACTATTGTTTCGTGCGTATGGCTGGAAACATTTGCACTTGGGGAGTGTAAATAAACAACCAGAGCTATGGCGAATTAGCTTCCGTGTACACACACTTTGCTAATTCCCTTCTAGCAGTCAACAAATTTTGTTTTCAAATTAATAAAAATCACGCGGTGTATGTCTATATGTAGAATCTCTCACGAGTCGAACATCCGGTAAAATTCAACATTCTACATCCAAACGTTGTCAAAATAATAAACACGTAGTTTTTATTTGTTCTTTATTACCATATTACAATATAGGATAATTATTATGCAAGTCTATCAGAAGTTCAATAATAATAATAATAATAATAATAATAATAATAATAATAATAATAATAATAATAATAATAATAATAATAATAATAATAATAATATACTCTTGAAAACACTTTACGGTGCAGACCCTATATATTACGTTTTATTATTATTATTATTATTATTATTATTATTATTATTATTATTATTACTATTACTATTGCTATTGCTATTACTTACTGGCTTTCAAGGAACCCGGAGGTTCATTGCCGCTCTCACATAAGCCCGCCACTGGTCCCTATCCTGAGCAAGATTAATCCAGTCTCTACCATCATATCCCAACTCCCTAAAATCCATTTTAATATTATCTTCCCATCTACATCTCGGCCTCCCCAAAGGTCTTTTTCCCTCTGGCCTCTCAACTAACACACTATATGCATTTCTGGATTCGCCCATACGTGCTACATGCCCTGCCCATCTCAAACGTCTGGAGTTAATGTTCCTAATTATGCCAGGTGAAGAATACAATGCGTGTAGTTCTGTGTTGTGTAACTTTCTCCATTCTCCTGTAACTTCATCCCTCTTAGCCCCAAATATTTTCCTAAGAAACTTATTCTCAAACACACTTAATGTCTATTCCTGTCTCAAAATGAGAGTCCAAATTTCACAACCATACAGAGCAACCGGTAATGTAACTGTTTTATAAATTCTAACTTTCAGATTTTTTGACAACAGACTCGATTATTATTATTATTATTATTATTATTATTATTATTATTATTATCATTATTATTATTATACATATAATAAAACCTAATATTAAAGTTATCTAATACAACAACATGTTACATTAAACAACATAATTATTAAATTTACAAAAAATCTTATTAGATATAGGGATAATACATAGTATTAATACGTACTTAATATTAATTATTTAGTGAATTGTCCGAGAACAGGTCTGAACTCAAGTGACCCAATATAAAACACACATGGGGCAACTAAGGTAGGAGATAATGGAGGTAGAGTGGCCAGCTGTGGCCAGTTTCTCTCCCTCTCCCTTACATACATCACTGACTAGTTACATACTGCACTATTCAGACTTCTGATGTATATACACAAGTGTTCTTCCTCTGACACACAACAAATGAGGTGTACTCCCTGATAATAGATGCATATATCAGCCAGAACTTCAATCAGAGGTAATAGTATTATATAATAATAATAATAATAATAATAATAATAATAATAATAATAATAATAATAATAATGTAGTACAGTATAATGTATACGATTATTCGAAAGATACCGAGAGATTTACAAGTTCCCTGACTTTGTGAAAGGTAAATTTATAGAAAAAATAACAATGTCGTTTTATTCATAAAAGCGCTGGGGCCCCTGGGAACTTTCAAGTTGTGGAAGAGAGTGTTGTGCTGAAAGCAACGGGAAGTTGCCGCACTTACTTTTCCCTGACATGATAAGTCTTTCCACGGTACAAGACCTTGAAAAATAACTAAGGAAGAGACTAGAGAAGTGATTTGTGTGGAGTGTGGCATTGTATTGGGTAGAAACATGAACATTACGGCGAAGTGAAGAGAAGCGACTAGAAGCATTTGAAATGTGGATATGGAGGAAAATGGAGCATGTGAAATGGACAGACAATAAGAAATGAAGCTGTACTGGAAAGAGAGGGTCAGGAAAAAATAATGTTGAAATTGATCATGAAGTGAGAAAGGAATTGGCTGGGTCACTGGCTGAGAAGGAACTGCTTACTGAAGGATGCACTGGAAGGAATAGTGAACTGGAGGAAAGTTCGTGCCAGAAGAAAATATCAGATTATAGAAGGCTTTTTAAAATATGCGGTGACAAGAGGAAGGCAGAAAATAGCTAATTTTGGAAAATGCTGTGTTTGCAGTGAAAGACGTGAACTTGAGCAGAAAACTGAATGAATGAATGAATTAATTAATTAATCAATAAGAGAATGAGATTAATTTTCAGACAAATTTATGTTTCAATTGCTTGATTAAAGTCGCTATGGGAAACAATAGTATATTACGATACAATGTTGTTAAGTGATTTTTACATAATCAAGGAAATGTTTGAAAAACTCGCTATGCTCGTTTTTCAATTTCACAGATTTTGTAATGCACTTCACAGACGTGTATTTTACATCATATTTTGCACGATCATATTTTCAAAATTGCAAATACAATATATACTGCATTTGTCGAAAGCATGATGCGAAACAACGAAGGCGATTACTGAACGTTATGAGGTTGTAACAATAGTGAGTTGAATTCATCCCTAGGTTATTAACGTTTGTTTCTAGTCATTCTGATGTCCCGTTTTTTTTCGGATGGAGCGCGATCTCTTTCTGACCTAATTTTCTAGAAGTTTTACCGTGTCTCTCGTGTGGAATTAAAAGACGGAGAAATATGAATGTAAGGAAAACCCGACAGCTTTATCTTGACACAAACTGCCTGGAACATTATTTTGTCGGACGGCGAATTCGATGACACGAAAACACACGAGATGCCTTGATTTTCGAGACGGAGATGACAATGAAAGGCAATTTTGTAAGGGTGTCCGAGCAATGAACGAGAAAAAACGGTAGAAATTTTCAATCTTGGCTCTGTCTACAAGAAATACAACTCCGCCACCGTCGAGATTTGTACTCGGGTTAGCGGTCGTGGTAAGTCAACGCTCTGCCAACTGAGCTGCCAAGGCGGTAATTCGTGGAATTACTACGGTAACGCGTATCTCGAGAAAGAAAGTGACAGTTCGCAAAGTACTCTGAATTTGTGTTGTTCAAAAAGTGACCTTTTGGTATCACTTTCAACATATTTACACACTTTCAATGTCATATGAGTAGGGTTTATGTAAGTAATGCCATTGGCTCTCGGTGAGAAACTTAGCCTGTGTCACAGCTGACGTTTCACTCCAAGTATTTCGAAACTGACAAGGTACACACACGCTGCCTCTATGGGAAGCTGATACACCTTCACTTACCTGCAGGGTTGAACTCCAATCCGTTGGAAATGTAGCCCAAACGCTGCCACTAAAATCATTGTGGAAATCTCGTCTGCTTAACTGTTTAGCAATGAATGTGTATCAACAACTGTATAGAACAGCGACAATTATTTTTTTTATACAAGTATTTAAATGAGAACGGTATATGGGTTACCAGGATGGAAACGGCGATATAACTTCTTTTTTTCAGGGTGATCTATTCCGACCCGTAACTTCGTTACTTATAACACGATTTAAATAAATATGATCTCATTCGATCTGGTATACTACTACCACAGTCTAGTACATACAGTCACGAAGCTTGAGTTGTTGAGGGTACTAGGAACAATAGACTGTGCCGGTATTATTTCGCATTGTCTGTAATAAGGCGATAGTAGCGATCCTATTGGTTAGCAACTATATATGGATGCACATTCCCTACGTATTGAGCTTCGTGACTGTATATACTAGACTGTGCTACTACGATGTGAGGTCCACACCTGTGGAGTAACGGTCAGCGCGTCTGGCCGCGAAACCAGGTGGCCTGGGTTCGAATCCCGGTCGGGGCAAGTTACCTGGTTGAGGTCTTTTTCCGGGGTTTTCCCTCAACTCAATAAGAGCAAATGCTGGGTAACTTTCGGTGCTGGACCCCGGACTCATTTCACCGGCATTATCACTTTCATCTCATTCAGACGCTAAATAACCTAGATTTTGATACAGCGTCGTAAAATAACCCAATAAAATAAAATAATAAAAACGATGTGAGCATGAACCTGGTGGTGGGAACCGGCAACTGGCGACCATTTTTAGGTACAAACTCTGACCCTAAATGCTTACATCAGGACTCTACAAAAAGGTATAACCTAGTTCGGTACATAATAGTAATGGAGCATGACAAGTCAAAGTGGGATTGCTACTAAATTGAAATGGTCTGTCCAGCTACTTTTTAACCACATAAACGCACTAACACTGCGAAATTATTGCTCTACAAAATATTACTGCTACATATGACAGAAAATATAATTAGATCGATAATAATACTGAACTAATATATACAACATTATGGAACAATAGTAAACATGGTATACATTAACTGTATGTACTCTATATACATACAAAATTAATTCATTTAACAAAATCAACTTCGATATGGTAAACAAAAGCATATATTCTGAGATTATGAAATTCATATCTTTTAAAGATAACGGTCAGTAAAAATTTGTTTAAGCTAAGAAAATGTTCTTTGTACGTAACATGACGTTACAGATAAAAATCAATATAGAAATTAACAATATTTACATTTTACACAACATATACAAATAATTCATTTATTAAAAATACCTATCACGTTGCAGTGACTGAAAACAGACATTCCGAGGTTATAAAATGAAAATCTTTGACCAACACCACATAAATTTCTTTAAACTCAGAGAATGTTCTTTCTACGTCACATGATGTTATAGAGGCATATTTATAATACATTACATCATTGTTATTATTTAATGACCTCATTTCATCTATCTTGTTGGAAGTTATAGTACCTTTGATGTCACACATATAAGAATACCCAGGGGAGTACATTTTTAAGTTTTTGTTTCACACTGCTTGCAATTTTACCCTGCTTATACATCCACGTGACGTAATAGATGTACCAGGAGAAACTACTCGATTCACTGTACGTTTGTGAACGAAATGCGCTGCCTGCATTATAGTTTTAGTGGTGTTCCACTAAATTCAGACAGAACTCTAGGTTCCACTAGTGGTATGAGTATAAGTACCGGTATTATTAATGTAATGTGGTATGAGATGCATTTTATGAACACATTCAAACATAATGGACATAGCTATTGGTTTGTCGCTTATCACATTGTGTTCCATACACGAACGCAATAATCAATCATTCGAGCGTTAAGAAATGAAAGAGGGTCTGTGGCAATCGCTCAGAAATCACTCACTGTCGCAAGCACCGATACAAATCAGTGATACTTGTCACAACTTGCTACAATATAAAAATAAATTGATTTTTTTTACAATCAATAGAAACCATCGACTACAATCAACTTATTTCTCCGTAAAATTACATTCAAATGAGAAAAGCTAGTAGGTATTAATAACAACCGCGTCATTCTTCAGGTCGTAACTGTGTCAAAGTTTCCCATCTTTTTATGTTATTTCAGGTCAATAAACATAAAAGTGTATGATGTATTATTACGAGTAGGTCTACATAGTTAGAAGTTCGTAATTAGGCTTTAATACGGTGTAACAAGTAATTGTGCAGGGCATTTTCTATAATCTACATCGCAAACATAGTACCCTGCAATGTTTGCCGTATCATATACGAGTAAACTGAAAGTGTGTGTCGTTATAAAGAAATAGGGGTTTCATACAAAAAAAAAATGTGCGTGTCGCATGCTCTCTAATCCAGAGTGTTTGCTCAGTTTCATGAAATATGCTTTGCCTATTCACGGAACAAGTATATCAACCTAACCGAGCATTTAATTTAACTGCACTCGAACCCAAGCTAATTCTGCTTGTCTCGTCAGATAGACGCTAATTGCTCTTGCTATAGAAGTCGCACAACACAATAATTCCAGTGTTACTACTATACTTTATTTACTATAACGCATTATACGGATTTCAGGAATGGACTGCGAACAAGTTATATGCTCTGCACAACAGCTTCTTTTCTTTTTTGTAATATAATTATTCTGAGTTACTGGAACAAGTATAAAGAATTACAGTAATCAGAGTACGAAAACTTCCGATACTTCAAAGCACTACAAATGTCAACAAAACAATTCTAAATTTATGAGAAGGGTGCAATAGCTTAGACCAATGCTCTTACAACATGCTTGTAAAGAAAACATCTAAATAATAATAATAATAATAATAATAATAATAATAATAATAATAATAATAATCATCATCATCATCATCATAATAAAGCAAAATTAACAGTTATTGGTTAGGCCTACTTGCAGCCTAGACTTGAAATCAAGTACAGTGAAAATATCTCCGAGTCTGCCCTACGTCATAGACTAAAGAGATGTTTTCCATTAAACAATGTATTTAAGATTATGATCCCAAAACGCGTTCAGTCCATTTTATGACAAGACTTTGCTAGTTCTTGTATCCATCGGTCTACGGCAGCCGTGGCGAAAATGCGACTCGGGAGCACATTGTGGCTCGCAATGATAGCTGTGCTTTTCTCTTGCTTCCTACTACCACTAACCCCCACCATCTCACTCACTGGAGTCAAACTCCATTCCATCTGTATTTGTCTCTGACCTGCGAGTGGCGTGTCGTCGCAATGTCTCTTTCGAAACCATGTACCTCTACAAAAACGAAAGTTTCAAGTAGGATGGGAGGACGCATTTTGGTTTTTTTGCTGCCAGTATCATGAGAATATTAAATGTATGATTTGTTCACAAGTATTACGAGGAAACAGTTGTATAACATAAAACGGCATTATACTACTGTACATGTTACTCATGAAAGATGAAAAGGTTAAGTGTTATTGTTATTATTATCATCATCATCATCATCATCATCATCATCATCTCTGTACGTCGATCCTTTTTCCTTTTTCAGCAGATGTACGAACGATGCGGTTAGATCTTCAATTTAAACTCACAGATTACCTTACAATGTGATGTTAGAACAAAGCTAGATGATTGTAAGGACTTGACAAATGCTGAACTTTTCAAATCTTTGTCAAAAAATAAATATCCGTAGCTTCGTTCTTTCGCTTGTTCCGTTGAAGCCATCCATGTTCGCTGCA
Source organism: Periplaneta americana (assembly GCF_040183065.1). Lineage (NCBI taxonomy): Eukaryota > Metazoa > Arthropoda > Insecta > Blattodea > Blattidae > Periplaneta > Periplaneta americana. Next base: position 69,747,837 of record NC_091126.1, on the reverse strand, counting down.
ACTTACGTTTGTGAAAAATTATTTTCAACAATGAAAACAGTAAAAACCAAATTTAGATCACGACTGACAGACAAATACCTTTGTAATCAACCACGACTGGCAGTAAGTGACATAATTCCTGATTCTGAGACTCTGTCGCAGAGACATTCTGAAGATCGTTGCCTATGTTTTCTTATTAATTTCTTTCTTCGTTACACGTACTAAGCATTAGTTCGTAACCTTATACTGTATAAAATTATATTTAAGTGTTTGACGTAAGGAAAATCCCTCCATAGGTGCTATGCACGTTGCAGGTTACACAGGCTCGACGCAATGATTACATTTTCGCCACGGCTGGTCTACAGACAGGGCGATTTTTCAAGTGACATGCACGATAACACAAGACAACAATTGACGTTATTTTGGAAGAAAAGCTCATAAATATAGTGATGGAGGTCTCAAAAAATCATATATATATATATATATATATAATTCATAAGAATGGCCAAATGGACTTAGCTAGTTTTGAAGATAACAACACCCTTCCATTGATTGAGCCATTTGGGGTAAGATAATGGTAGCCACCGGCATAGCTCAGGCGGCTAAGGCGCTTGCCTACCGACCTGCAGTTTCGCTCGGGCGCGGATTCGATTCCCGCTTGGGCTGATTACTGGTTGGGTTTTTTTCCGACGTTTTCCCCAAACCGAAAGGCAAATGTCACGAAATCTATGGCGAATCCTCAGCCTCATGTATCCAAATATCATTTATCACCAATTCCATAAACGCTAAATAACATCGTACTTGATGTAGCGTCTTTAAATAACCAAGTAAAAAAATAGTAACCCATATTTATATGTATTTCTACTTCAGCTTGTTTCTAAGTGTTTTTTTTTTTTCAATTACAGTAAAGAATCTTTATATTCTGAATTGTGTGAACTGATACCTAAAAGTCAGGAAAGCATATTATACCTATTATTTATTATTATTATTATTATTATTATTATTATTATTATTATTATTAGTAATGATAATTATGTTTATACTGAAGTCCAGTTGATGGTTACTATTATCTTGCCCCAAGTGGCTGAATTATTGAATAGAAACTTGTGGAAATTCTTCAAATGAAATACAGTGTTCAAGCAATTTATTATTATTGTAAACAATTTTGTTAATAAATAAGAAATCAATCCTTACTTCGCATTTACCAGAACAGTGCGTTTAATTGGAGCACAAAAATAAAGAGCCAGTGCGATTCATAGAACAAAACGATCGTTATTAATCAACAATATACTCCAAATAAACATTTGTTAATTTTTATAGCATTAGTGAAAATTATTTTAAGAAAACGCTAACAAGGGCATTAATTAACAGTACCGTGAAAACATAAACAAGTAAACAGCCCGGGCAGCAAATCAACGTGACCGAAAAAGGACCGCAATTCAACTGTCTCTTTAGTTGTAAATAACTCATACGGCCGCAATTCACCTGCAGTCAAATTGGTAAACATTTACAATAGCGTTACAAAAGGAAGACGGACAGCAAGAAATGTCACATTCTTAGACAATTATGAGTATATGCAAGGGATACAATGAGCCTAGGCTTTCCTATAGCACGCGACACTGAAGCTTCCAACTTTTGTTGTGTTAGGTTAGGTTGGGTTACGTTAACATCGCTCATAATTGTCACGTCGTAAAAAATATCCTCCTTCATTTTGAAGTGTTCTACTTATTTATTAATTTCACGTGTTAAATAATTACTTTTAGGTTAGCTACACCAATAAATTCTTTTCATTTTTAGCCAATTCCTAGTATGTTTTCAAATCAACTGACGTGCCACATGAATTCTTCACATTCGAAACAATCTTGTCTGAAAATAATATACTTTTTCCACTCTTTTCGCCAAAAAATCTTGTGTTGCGTGCTATAGAACCCAAAGCCTAAACTAACGTCACCTGTCAGTGATTCGCATATGCAATGCATACCAAAATCCTAAACTTACCTAACCTAACGTGTCACAGATTCGTATACGTAAGCCATATCAAAAGCCTAAACCTAACACTACATATAACAGATTCGTAAATGTAAAGCATACGAAAAGCTAATCTAATCTAATCTAATCTAATTTGACCTGACCTGACCTGACCTGACCTGACCTAACCTAACGCAGATTACAGAAGCTCTCCGACTGCCTTCACTTTCACAACAACTTTTGACCATTATTTTCGGTGTGAAATTGGCATTGGAACCAAGCCCCTACTGTCACGGCTGCGCAGAACGAGGATACCGGGGAAAATTGAACGCCGCGCTTGCCGCCATGTTGTTGGAGAGCAGACGCATAATAGCAGTACGTAAATTACGCAATTTAATGCTGTGATGATCTAAAATTAACAGATTATGGCCATTTTCTTCTTTCTTTCAACGTAAAATTATGGCGAAATAAACATATTAAAAGTTTCATTGATATGCGTCAGAGCATTAAAGAGGTCCACACCTGTGGAGTAACGGTCAGCGCGTCTGGCCGCGAAACCAGGTGGCCCGGGTTCGAATCCCGGTCGGGGCAAGTTAACTGGTTGAGGTTTTTTCCGGGGTTTTCCCTCAACCAAATACGAGCAAATGCTGGGTAACTTTCGGTGCTGGACCCCGGACTCATTTCACCGGCATTATCACCTTCATTTCATTCAGACGCTAAATAACCTAGATGTTGATACAGCGTCGTAAAATAACCCAATAAAATAAAATAAAAAGCATTAAAGAAAAGAAAATATGTACTAAGCAATTTATAGAAAACATGCTCATACATCCATAAATACGCCTACACAATATACATTATAGAATGTATCATTTTACGATAATCAGCATATTGTTAGGTTTCAGAGAATCTAAAATTATATTAACATACATTATTCTTAGATCACAAGACAAATATATGCAACTTGATTACACAAGTTCTTATTTATTTCACTTAAGAATTTGATTATAATATGTGATAATCAGTATAGACCTGTTATTAAGTTTTAGAGAATCGAAAATTATACTGTATTACCGGTACTTCTAGACCACAGGACATAAGTAATCTGGCAAAATAAAATGCGAAAAGGTAGCCAAATTACATTGAATTCATTCTTCCATTAACAAAGGGAATCCTATCAATTATAAAAAGCACCAATACCTAATACATTGCAAACAATAAGTAACGTGAAGACCTAAAAACTAAACATAATTACTTTATGCAAAATAAAAAAGAAGACATATTTTTATGTGTGGATTTCTTTACATATTCTATTGTTATTTTAAATAAGTAAAATAGATATATCATTGCTTGCGGAGTGACGGTACATAATCTTTATGCACATATGTAATATCAATAAGATGCTATTCCTTGCTTTTTTAAATATGTCCGGCAAAATGTAAAAGAGTTATTTATAGGTGAACCCTGAATCATAAGTTCACAAAGAAGGCTTAGCTATTATAGCTACGATGTTATCCATCCATCCATCCATCCATCTAGCTAGCTACCTACCTACCTACCTACCTATCTATCCATTCATTCATTCATTTATTTATTTATCTGTACAATTATTTATCCATATATGGATTGTGAATGAAAATTTATTATCTTGCAGATAAATTAATTTACATAATAAAAACAAAAGTTATCTTTCCACTAATGTGTTTAACATCTGATGTGTAAGTTTAAATAATTCACTCATTGGGAGTTCTCTCCAGTCTGATATCCCTATACTAAAAATTAATTATTCCTTATTGTCGTGAACTACTGACTGATTTTTAATGACATTGATATTGTAACAACAGAGTTAATATTATATCGTACATTTTGCAAATGGCTTGGAAAATTAAACAGGGATGGTATATCATCTTTCAAAATTATATTTCCATTACTTTCTCAAAAATCTGTACCTTTAAAATGAGGCGATCACAATTTTACATAATGTGAAGACACAAATTTGTCTCTTAGTATAACACACACACACACACACACACACACACACACACACACACACACACACACATATATATATATATATATATATATATATATTACAGTTTCAATGTAACCTTCAGAATTCAATTTTATTATTTTAAAGCGTTTTACTTACTTGTGAAAATAAATTCCTCACCCTCTAAGTCACGTGTTATTGCACTTACACACCATACAGGTAATCACCATTTTTCACTATTTACAAAGCACATCACTTCAGATCAACTATAATAATATTTACAAAATCAAAATTCATACTATAATCACATCAATTTACATTAATTTTACACTGTTCACTAAAAACACCCGAGAGAAAAACAAAGGACAAGTATGACACTATTGTGTTTAGCGCTCTGTTTCTACCAGTAACATGGCGGCGTAAACATGCGCAGACTGGTTTCAATTTTGGACAGCACACTAGCGCTCTGTGTGAGTCTAGTATACTATATAACGTCTTTGATTGGAACTCAATTTATTTTTATTTTCATTTTTTTTTCGATATGTATGACTCGACTAGAAATCAGGGATGTAAATGCATTTGTACCTTAACATGGTGACGGAATAGTACAAAAATACAGTCATATTTATATTATGTTCCAAAGAAATAAAGTGATACGCCCAAAGCAATTATAAAATTAATATAGGCTAACAGAATGCAAAAATAAAGAAACAGGTGATAAAAAAAAAGAATCCTGCATACTTATTTCCTCTGCAAAATATTAAAACAAACTCAATATGTGGTAACAGAAATGTGTCTCGCCTAATTTCTACCTGTATGCCTTACTTTAAATTAGCGGAAACGTTGACCTATGACGACCACGGGATTAACTAGGCTTGCTGAGTTCATTCAGTACTGTACGTCCAAGGGAAGTGAGGTACCGCTAGCGACAAGCAGGTCTCTGCTGTTACGATCATTTTTTGTTGTATTACAGACCTGCCAACCTTCCTGCATATTGCGCGAGTCATGGCCAATATTATACCACGATTTCCACTCTCCAGCACGACAATCTCGGTGATTTAGAGGATATTTCGTAACTTTCCTTTCTAATGTCTTTTCGCCAGATTACTGACATATTGTTGTTGTTCAGTGAATTGTCCGAAGACAGGTCTGAACATCAAAGTGATACCAACAAGGCACATATGAGGAAAATAAGGCGGGAGGTATTGGCTTAGGATGGCCTGTTTCTTTCCTCCTCTATTGTATATTTCGCCAACTAGCTACATATTACACTAATCAGACAATACAATATTTTTGTTCCTTTGACACATATCGGCAAGTGAGATGTACTGCCTCACAATAAATGAAGGCCTACATATCACTCAGTACCTCAAACAGAGGCATTATTATTATTATTATATTACTATTATTATTATTATTATTATTATTATTATTATTATTATTATTCCTGCCTAGGACTCGCGTTACGGAATGCGCGCTGGTTCGAGTCCTCATGGGGGAAGAAATTTTCTCATGAAATTTCGACCAGTGTATGGGACCGGTGCCCACCCAGCATCGTGATGCACTTCGGGAGCTACGATAGGTAGCGCAATCCGGTTGCGAAAGCCAGCTATAACGGCTGGGAGATCATCGTGCTAAACACACGATACCTCCATTCTGGTTGGATGATCGTCCACCTCTGCTTCGACATGTGAACGTGAGGCGAGCTGGCCGGTCTGGGCCCTTCAAGGGCCGTGGCGCCACAGATTATTTTTATTATTATTATTATTATTATTATTATTATTATTATTATTATTAACAAATTACTACTGAAAAAATGCTGGTAACTTTCGGCGCTGGACCCTGGACTCATTTCTCCGGCATTATCGCCTTCATATCATTCAGGCACTAGTTGATAACCAAAGCAGCTGATAAAGCGTCATAAAATAACCCACTAAAACAAATCTATTGAAGAGGATCTCCCATGTCCTGCATTTTAGCTCTTCTTTGTTGGTAAGTCTGTCCTGCGACTGTTAAGAAGGATTACTACTTCTTATGAACGGTAGCTTGCGAGAGAGGGGAGTGCAGGGGAATGTAGTGGGGATTGACGTTCGGATATCAGAGGGACAAGGAGGCTGAGTCTCTTGAGACGGGAAACGCATACCTCGGACTTAATGAAAACAGTTAACATTACCTATAATGTCACCTTTTAAAAATGCATCGTTTATGTATACAGTAGTTCTTTAGTAACCCTGCAGTGTGTATAGTCCTCAATCCAGCCGTGTGTTGTGTGCGAAGCATGGAGAACTTCTGCGTTCCATAAGTGTAAACAAAAAATGATCGAGACTCGCTGCTATAAATACAAACGTAAGCTTCGTAGGTACGATGGACGAGTTCATAATTCTGCAACAAAGAATATGTTCAATTCAATCGATATATAGTCATGAGTCAGAAAATAAGATGGATTAGCGTTCTTCGTTATTTAGCGAATGATTCAATTGTTTTTAATCGTTACCACTATAGTAAATAGTTATTCACAACATTCTTGATGTAATTTTGTGTTGACGTGCTTTTCTTTATAAACTCTATTTATCAATAATTCGTCAGTGCCTAACTCTGAAGATGACAATAATAGTAACGAAAATATTATTATTATTATTATTATTATTATTATTATTATTAGTAGTAGTAGTAGTAGTAGTAGTAGTAGTACATTATTATTATTATTATTATTATTATTAGTAGTAGTAGTAGTACATTATTATTATTATTATTATTATTATTATTATTATTATTATTATTATTATTATTATTATTATTATTGGAGCGACAAGCGATTGGGTCAACACTATTTTGGAGAAAGGAATATGGCGGGTTTTATCCCCTGTTATCCCCCGCGGTGGTTGATTGGTCAGATCTTCAGCCTGTCACGTAGGTGGTCCGGCTTCGGGTCCCGGTCACGCATTCTATATTTTTTACTTCAAATTTTAACGTAAATTTGAAACAAATAAATAATTGTGACCATAATTTTAAAGTACGAGACTCCTTCCTGTTAAGAGTCTAGAAATAACCAACGTTATACGGAGTTGTTCTTATATAACTGCAGATTTAGCAGCTTATTCCTTGGATAGAGTAGGCCTACAATAAAAATTCTTCTTCTTCCATCCCTTATCCTGTCAAGCGTCGGGGCAACCTCGGTCTATCCATCTCTGCCACACCTGTCTATTACTCCTCAATCTCTTCTTTTCTCAAACTGTCTTCTCAAGTTTCTGTCCAATTCTTTCAATTCTATCCTCCCATGTTTTACGTGGTCTTCTCCTTCCATATCTTACTTCCACTCGCATTTCAAAAACCTGTTCTGCTTTCCTTTCCTCTGCCATTCTTTTGGCATGGCCAGTCTAGTATATATAAGTCTAGTATATACAGTTACGAAGCTTGAGTTGTGAGGGCGCTAGGAACAATAGACTGTTCCGGTACTATTTCGCATTGTCTGTAATGAGGCGATATTAGCGATCCTATTGGTTAGCAACTATCTATGGATGCATATTTATTACTTATTGAGCTTCGTGACTGTATATACTAGACTGTGGCCATACCATTTCAATTAGCGTTCCTCCACTACTATGCTCATAGCTTTCCTCTGCCAACCTCTTCTCAGATTCTTTCATTTATGATTCTATCTCTTGTGCTTTTTCCTACTACTCTCCTTACAAATTTAATTTCCGTAGCAGAAATCTTACTCACGTTTTTGTCTTGTAATGCAAAGCTCTCTATACTATACAACGTAATCAGGATCATTATCGAGTTGTAAATCTGCATTTTTGTTTTGTTGCTGATTTCTGACTTCCCTATGATAATATTATTCATTTGGTAGTAGGCTGAAACTGTTTTCTTTGCTCTATTTAACATCTCTAGTTCAATTTTCCCATCACTACTTATTATAGTACCGAGATATTAAAAAATTTCTACTTTCTCTAGATGCATTCCATCACAGACCATATTAAATTCTTCTTCCTTTCTATCCTGCTTTGATAACCATATTACTTTACTTTTATCTATGTTCACTACCATTCCTTTCCTATTCAATTCTTCATTCCATTCCAATATTGGATACTGAAGTCTCTCTGGTGTATCCGTTATTAACATGATGGCATCTGCATATAACCGCAGTCTAGTATATAGTCACGAATCTCAATACGTAGTAAATATGCAAACATTAGATAGTTGCTCACCACTAGGATTGCTAATATCGCCTCATTAGAGGCAATGCAAAATAGTACCGTCACAGTCTATTGTTTCTAGCACCCTCAAAACACAAGCTTCGTGACTGTATATAGTAGACCGTAATATAACTGTGTTTGAAGATAAACAGGCCTCATTCTCCACATACCAACTTCGTTCTGTGGGTTCGTTGCTTACATTTTTTTGTTGTTTAGTCAAAAAATATATTGAAAAGCAATGGGCTGAGGCTATCCCCTTGTTTAATTTCTTTCTCTATTGAAAATTCTCCGGACATTTCGCCATTCATTCGAACTATTCCCAACAAAAATTCTTATATACCATATTAGCCCATTCAATAATTTTTCTTGGAGAAAAATAATTTTCCCCTAATTGAAGGGTACACGGGAAAAACGAACAATGTCACATTTCCATTAAGGGTGAGATAATGAGCTATTTCCGTAAATTACTGCAAAATTTATTGGTGTTTCTACTCGAAATGAAGAAAACGATGAGTGTATCCGTGGTTTTAATTCTCCTTTACCATTTTTGGTAAAAATAACACTAAAGTTTGTAGTAATACAGTGAATTAGATAACGACATCAGCCTTAAAGGAATTATGACATTGTTCGTTTTTCCCGTGTACCCTTCAATTGTTAACTCTGTTTTATTCGATAAGTACTATCAATATGATTCTGATTTTTACTCATGGCATTAGGGAAAGTAAGGAAGGACTTATCCCATTGAAATTTTTCAATGAAATGGACGATTCTCTTGCAAATTAAACAACAAATCAACACGTATTGTTATTACCTGTCATTAGGAAATCTGGTAACCATACTGCGGTCACCAATGGAACGGAAAACTGCTATTCAAATCGAATGCGTGTATCAGTACGTAAATAGGGGATGTGCTGTTGCCAAAGTAAGCAGATTTTCAGCCTAATTTTCTAATAAACCATGCTCTTAATTATAGAACTTCTCAGTTTTTCATTTATTCTAGTGTATTCTGTTGCCACCTAAATCTGCACAGTTATATAATGTGTCCCTAAATGATTACTGAAATTTCAAAGTTGTTTAATTTCTCTCATTTGCGAAATATAAAAACAGACCTTAAATGAGATTAAAGAGGAACTCTCCGAGTTTTCATACTGTACTTTATAAGTGTTCAATGTGAGCACCATTCGTCACACGGCACACATATAACCGATAGTCGAATTTGTTCCAAACGTTGCTCAGCATATCAGGAGTGACAGAATCAACAGCTGCAAAAATCATTCTTCTCAAATCTGTCAGGACGACAGGTAGAGTTGGCACGTACACACGGTCCATCACGTACCCCCACAGAAAGAAATCACATGTGTGACATCGGGAGACCATGAAGGCCATCGGGAGAAAACTATGTCATTCGGACCGACACGTCCTACCCATCGTTGGGGAACAACATCGTTCAACCAATCCCGATTATTATGAAGATAATGAGGAACACCGTCTTGAGGTTCGAACTCATTCAGCAGAGGAAAAATATAATTCTGCAGCATCAAAGTATGAAATGCCTGACACTGGTTTTTCGTTGAAAAAGAACGGCCTGTAGACTTTTCGTTGGGATATGACACAGAAGACATAGACCTTTGGGATTCCCTCACATGTTGCACTGTTGCACGTGGATTCTCCGTCCTCTAGATACGCATATTACGTCTGTTCACTTTGTCACTGAAATGAAAACTTGCTTCATCGCTAAACACAAACCGACTCGGAAAGCTCGTTATACAGTAACGACGGAATCGAACTTCGCAAACTACAACACACAAAATGATTTATGCATGGGAGTCACCATTTTATAAATTTAACGCTGTGACGCAATAAAGACTAGAAACAAAACGTTGCGCTCTGGATATGAAACATTCACAGTTCTTCTTTCACTACACGAAAGAAACATACATCCACTTTCGTCTGTAAAGCTATGACAACCACCTAAATCTCCGATAATCATTTAGGGACACGGAGTATAACTTCCACTCAGTAATGGGTTAGGATACGGTGGGGTTTGCGCGTCTTGAAACGGTCTCCATAGTAACCGTTTAATGCAACCTAACAAAAGCAACCAGTTGGCATGGGGAAGGCATAGTTGTCACTTTTCATTGTGAGCATGTCATAGCGCAGAATACAAGTTCGAGATTTTGGAGGTAGTACATGCCTTCAGCATCCTTCATGATGAAAATTTTACTTTAAGCATACGTCTGTCAGCTATTTCTCATTTGAAATATTTGTCTCACTTTATTTATATTTGTTGTAGGCCCTATAAAAGTCGATGTATCTACAATGATGCACATTACATTTAATAATATTGAAAAAAAAATAATCTGTACGTTTTGAAACCAAACACGCACAGTTATGACCGACAGCGGATTTTCGGTCCATACACAGCGAAAAACGTCACTTGACTTGGCTTACGCAGCACAATGTGTAATTTAGAGAATCGCTCAATTTTCATAAAATAATTTGGTATGTACCTTCAATTACTGAAGTGAATAAGTTTTCAATAATGAAAATATGACTGCAATAGATAATATCCCAAAGCATTGAGTTCGAACGTTACATGAATTGAGAAATGGACCCTGCTCTATAAAGTCATTGCATAAGCTGGTGATTTTTTTAATGGAGCAGTTACAAATGAAGAGTGGTCAGGTAGACAGAAGTGAGTGTAGTTCTAGTTTTACAAGAAATCTATAAAGTTCATGAAAATTCTGCATAATTATAATGTTTGTAGTGATAATGAATTTGCAAACCATTTGCAGATGAGTTACTAAACATTATGGGGATTTCTGAAAATACAGCTTCGGCTCAGCCTTTAAAAAATGAAAAAGCGTTTTGAACTCAAAGAACAAGATAAGCAGATTCATGTAACTTTCGCTTTCAAAATATTAGCACTGAAAGAAGAAAAATCATTGTAAAAATTATTTCTCCCTGTATTTTTAACCAAAACAGTTTGTACAACCGTCATACTCGTAGTTAACATAGCAACGGAATGCACATAGAAAATAAACCCACTCCCTCCAAAGCATAATGGAATCTATATGGAACCAAATGTTAATAGGCCTATGTGCAGAAGATACAGCGTTTCCAAACTGTGAACTTTCTTTAGAATAACATTCTACTTAGGAAAAGAGAAAGATGTAATTGAAGCGGTCAGTGGAATAAGAGCCGAAGTCCAAGTTTTGCCGAAAATGGTTTTTTGAGTGCAATTTACTCTTAAAGGCAAGGCGCACATTACGCACTATTAAAATGACCGATATCCATGCCCGTTACCACATTACAGCGGCTTAAAAATTTCAATCTATGGAACAAGGTCCGATGTCAGGGACATTATTGTATTGGTCGAGTTACTAGTATGATTCGGAGCGTCTCATAGAGCCACTGCAGGTGGAAAAAGTGGAGATTCTAAGTGAATGGATTGGACTTGTTAAACGTCACTTTCAAGTTGTTGAAATGACGCACACTGATTTGAAAGACTTTGATGGGTATTTCACACAGTTTTTCAAGAAAAGCCCATCTCTCAAATGGTGACGTGTTTCAGGTATCAAAATACAAGATTTTTCAATACCATCATTTGCACAAACATCAGACAGAGGTCAGTAAATTAATGAGCGGAATGGTCATGAGCAGCTTCCGTCTCCTTAAGAATAACGTGACTCCCAACCTCAATGTACCACAGCTGTGTCACGGGCAGTTACCCACTAAAAGTGAAAATGTACGCGACGTTATCTAAACTACTGAAATATCTATCTGAGAATACACAACAGTACTTGCAGAGTATTAAGGATGAGGAAGGTAGTAGAACTCAGAATGATGGCAATGACTAAGGACAGAAGGCAGTGTCTCAATACATTGAAATATTATTTTATTATAAGTATTATTATTAATCACGTGGGTGTCATATTCTGTTTTTTTCTAGACAATTAGCTTAAGTGATGTGTATCCTGAAAATACAATTTATTCAATAAACAAAATTCACTACTTCAGATTATAGTGCTTGTCTTTTACATTTTATAATAAAACAATGTAATAAAGGACCGAAGCCCATCACTTATCTTCCTATTTGTTAAATTCACACATGAGTGTTCATTATCAGTCAGAGTGCTGCACTATGACCTACAACTGTGCAAATTTTTGTTTGTTCTAATGATTTAGGTGATGTGATGTTTTTTTCGTCTCCTGAAAAATTTACTTCTCTGGACTTCGGTCCTTATTCCACTTACCGATTCGTATGTTCTTCCTGCCGCAAGAATTACACAAACAAGTTACACTAAAATATATTAAGGGTACAGAACCATAGTGGGCCAAGCGCCATTTAGTAAAACCGTAGAAAACAAGGGTTAAATGAAGTCATTACCATAATTCAATGTAAACATATACAAAGCAAAATAAAGAATACACGTTAAAACTAAATGATATGTCAATCGTCTTTAAACTATGGTATTCACTTAACTTTAACCCTTGCTTCTCCGTCTTTAATAAATGGCGCTTGGCCCACTATGTCTCTGAACCCTTCATATATCAAACAGGAATTATCTAAATATCGTGTACTAATTGGAAGTTATTTTTTCGTTACGTAATTACCCTCGTATTTAACATGGCCGTGAATTAAATTATGTAGCTAAGCTTTATTTGTTACCTGTAATGTCTAAATAAAATATGCAAAGCTACCACCATATTCTAAAACAGTAAAGCAAGCTCCACATAAACACGTCTCCATTACCTCTAGCGTTTACTTGTTTTGTTACAAGGGGAAGAAGAAACCAATACTCATGGTGGTAAAATGAATGTAAAAAGATATCCGGAAGATAGAAAGAGAAAAGGAGCGGTTCGGAGGGAAAGTAGCAAATATCTCATCCATTATTCAGGGTAGAAGCTGCGTCCTTATCAAGACTATTAGAACACAGTTTTCAATCCCAACACAGTAAAACATTGAATATTCTGATGAATTGGATGTAGGGCTAAGTAGATATTCTCTAAAATGGTTTTACAAAGACCTGAGGCTAAAAGCCATTTAGTTTACGAAGATTTTATTCCAAGAGAGGGAAATAGGAAGGGCACGGTGCAATCAAAAGTAACTTACGTACTAAATTGTCTCACTTGATCTTCTTAGTTTTATCTGGTGTACGTCGCTCTAGTAAAGACTCTTTTCACCTTGGACCACTCAGTTTAATCGGAATTGTCCTGACAACTCAACGTGTAATTGCCTTTCTACAGGTTATATCCTACACGTATCAAATTCAGTATAATATTTTAGACAGTTGAAATAAAGCAAATAAATTTTACAACTTCAAGATGTCAACATAATTCAAAATATACTTAAAAGTCAAAGGTTTACAGTTTAAAGGCACATACACAATTTAAAGCTACGGAATTAACAACCATTTCTCTTCAAAACTTAGAAGTAGCCAAGACTAAAAGTAACTCGTCCACGATGCAACTTCAGGGAACCAGATAGTGATTAGGGGTCAAAAATTCGATTCTTTATTTTGTATTAAAAATACAAAACTAGTTCTTTAATACAATATAGACCCATATTGTGGGAGATATTTCTGCAGACAAGCCCTTTAAATAGCCTCTTTAAATTTGGCGGTGCATGTAATTCATACATCCTTCTCTTTAAATGCTATTTTCCGTAAGTTGACATTTTTCATACTTAAGTGCATTTTTCTCTGAAACTACAGAATAAATTTACATGAAATTTTTAGAGTGTTTTCTGCAGCCTGTATTCTATATAGTAGACCTATGGATTTAAAAATATCATACACATAACACGAGAAAAAAATATATATGCATTGAAAAATTGCAAAAGATATTAAACAAAATTCAATATTTTTTCTGTTTCACTAGGGGTGAAATATTTAACTAAATTTTGCTTTAGAATTTGCAATATACATTATTAGATAACTTAAAAAGATACAAGGTACATGAGTGAAGATTGTAGCAAGTAATGTGCACATGAAGAATGAGGTACACTTAGAAAAGTGAGAAAACAGGTTAGCAATTAGGACCTTTCTTTTGCACTTTGATACGAAACTAATTAGTTGTCGTTTATACCACTTAATTCAGAATGACTGATTGTATAAGTATGGAAATTTTTATTCCAATCTGAGCACTAAAAGCCTAGAAATATTGAACTAAACTTTTGTGCTGATTTTTTTTTAATCGCACAGCAACACTACTCAGTCTCCTTACGTTTTATTGGCTGTAACGTCGAGTTGAGTAAGAAATGTTGAGTTACTCATTGTAAATAAGCATGCAACTTGTAAAATTGTATGTGTCATTTGCATATCGCGAAATTTTAAAACTGTATGTAAATTAGAAAGTGGCATCATGCGCACAGTAAAGAGGACAGACTGCGCCATCTGAAAAAAATGCTTAAATTGTATTTTGTTTGCGAAATTTTACTTATCCCTTATCCATAATTTTATTTACTTAATTGCTTTTCACATTTTTAGATTTATAATCTGTATTCAATGGCACACATTGTATGTACACACTGCACGCAAAATATAACAAAATTAACCATGATTATTAGTGGAGAAAAATTCACTCCGGCGCCGGGGAGCGAACCCGGGTCCTTGGTTCTACGTAGCAAGTGCTCTAACCACTGAGCTATGCCGAAGTTCAGTCCACAGCACCGGATCGAATCTCTCTCCTCTAGTGTATTTCCCTTTGTGGCCTGACTCCAAGTTCGACATATATGTTGACATAATATATTAAGTCAACTGCCATTATACGAGGAGCGCACTCAATTGAGTAACTTGGTGGCCGGGATCCCACATTAATGTGCACTGTTGGGCGAAAAACCTACGTAAAGATTAATATTGTACAATGGCAGTTACTTAATATATTTATGTCAAGATAGGCCTATATGTCGAACTTGGATTGAGGCCACAAAGGGAAAAACACTAGAGGAAAGGGATTCGATCCGGTGCTGTGGATTGAACTTCGGCGTAGCTTAGTGGTTAGAGCACTTGGTACGTAGAGCAAAGGACTCGGTTCGATCCCCGGAGCCGGAGGAAATTTTTCTCCTGTAATAATCATTGTTATCATAACGTAAAGAAAAATTAGTCACGCATACGCAATAATTATTATTGAAATAAGAGAAAAGAAATATACACGAACATGCTGAAAGTATGTAAATTATTGAAAAGTGAACAAGTAATTCTAAAAAACGAAAAGAACTAAAATGGAGGTTGGGAACCTGTTCTCCTCGTTTTTATGTTACGTCTGCTACATTGTATTGTTGAGCATTTGCCTAGGCCAACTGATAAAGCACCAGCTACAAATGATGGACGAAGAACACAACCACTACATCGTTTTCAAAAAGTAATTAATTAAAGAAATATATTGCTCACCTTTTACGTTTACAATCTGAATGCGTTGAAATCCACTTCTTAAATGTTGAAACTTAGTAAGAGTTTCTTTGAAATTTCGTGTTACAAGTCGCAAATTTCTATTGAAAATTCGAACGCTGTCCATTTCCTTGAAATGTTAGAATGTGATCCATGATGATGAACAGACTATTTTCATATCAAGTGATGAGGAAGTACAAAGCGTAGCTTAGCCTGATGCTACGCTGTTCAGATACGTGGCATAATCGATGTCGCTGCCGCGCTCGTAAATACAGGCACTGTGACAATTAAGGCAAACGCCAGTAGGGTTCGTACAGTAATTGCCACAGATTCGGATACACATTTCTTATATTAGTGTACTCGCCGATAGAAAAATGCTCGTGTTACGATATGATAGACGAAAACGGCGGAGACTGAGACGACACTGGCGTAGACTGAGACGACAACGGCTGAAAATGAGACGACACAGGCGGAGACTGAGACAATGGCTGAGACTAAGACGACGGGGACGACAACGGAGGCGACAACGGCGGAGACTGAGACGACGGTGACGACAACGGCGCAGACTGAGACTACAGAGACGGGGATGATAATGGAGGAGACGGTATGATAAAGGCAAAGTTGACAGGACTGACTGTAGCGTGACAATTACATCGCGAATTATAATTATAACGACCATTGCGGCGACAATTGATGGCTATCTTTGAGAAAATTCTGACGGCTGTGATAACAAAAAAATTATGATAATGACTAAGATAACGATTACATATACAATGACAATAATTATGACAATTATGATGAACAATACTGTTACATAATATAATGATTTTGGGTGCCAGTGGGACTAAAGCCGGATGGTTTGATTACGTGGATGGGTTTTTTCCGAGGTTTTCCCGAACCAAAAGGCAAATGCCGAGAAATCTTTTGGCGAATCCTCGGACCTCACCTCATCTCACTACATCTCGCCAAAATATTGTAAAAAATTGCAGAAAATTGTAGAAATTGTAGAAAATTACTAAATTGTAAAAGTTTTAAAATTGTAAAATATTGTAAAAATTTGTAAAAATTGTAATTGTAATATTGTAAAATTCTGACTTATTCCACATCTTAAAGCTCCATTGCTCATGTAAGATCTATGGAATATAATAAATGAATGAATGAATTGAATGAATACATATTTGTGATCGTACTCAGTAGTTCTTCTAGAAAATGTGAGGAATACAAGCGCAATGATACCTGATATCGGTTCATGAAAATCCCAGCTCTAATATTAACCAATACATGCTTCTTTGCAAGTATAAATGTATAACTATCTGGTATAAAAAATATTACTGCTACTGTCACGTGTGAGTAAACAACGTTCTTAATCAAGCTTAAAGATGACATCCCAAACTTATTCCTTTAAATTAATTTTATAGCACTGAGTTCCTAATATTTCTAACTGCAAACCGTCTCCGGTCACACGATTGTGCAACTTGTTTCGAAGTTATGCAAACTGCTTATGACGCAAAGTTTCCATTACAGACTTTCACATAAATAGGACTGTTGGCTCAACTTTTAAATTAATAATCATGTAGCTTGGTGCCTATTTTAGTGTGCATTTGCTCTTCTATACTTTCAGAGTAATTGAAGTTTGGAAACTTAACTCAAATGCCCCTGTTTCTCTAATTAAAAAAGACAAACCTTTCAAATAAAAGTTTTCAAATGTTGTCTCATGATCCACTGTCACACTACATTACACTTTAAAGCAATGAAACCGTTGAAGTATTTACTATTTTATTCCTATTTTTTCCATTTCCTTCAATAAAACAAACTTTCTTAATTGTGTCGTATAAAAGAATATACCGGTACTTCAAATCTTATTCAAAGGCGTTACCAAGGAATTCAGGAGATCCATAACAACATTGAATTTAAATTCAATATAAATTATTCAATTTATATATTTAAAGATAAATATCTTCATCCTCCCCTCTGGCTTCGGCGATAATGCTTACGACATTAAGTCTGTAGAAAATGTTTATAATTCTTGCGCGGTACAAATTTATTTTCACATGCTTAGCGCCTCAGCAACCACATGAATGAACTTTAACTCTTGATTGGTCCCTGATATTACTTGCTGGCCAACCTCCATTTAAGTTACATATCCAGAGATTCCAGCTAATTTCACTTAGGCCTGCACATATATGGAGGGTTCAGAGCCATAGTGGGCCAAGCACCATTTATTAAAAACGGAGACAGTAAGGGTTAAAGTGAATAACATAGTTTAATGAAGATTGACATATCATTTAGTTTTAATATATATACCTTATGTTACTTGCTGTATGTTCCCATTGAATTATGGTAATAACTTCATTTTAATCCTTGTTTTCTACGGTTTTAGTAAATGGCGCTTGGCCCACTATGGTCCTGAACCATTAATATGTAGGAAGCATAATAAAATTGAAGTGTTTTTTTTAAAGAGCCATAGTTCAAGAAATGCAAATTTCAGGTATGAAGCATGTAGTGAGCGTATTGTAGTGGCCGTTTACGGAATTATTTGTTAGAAGAGACAACACCTTAGTCCTAAGATATAGGAGTCAAAATTGTCAGTGATTTTCATAAAACAACCATACTTAAAAGACGTTGTTTATGAAAACAGTCAATGTCCAACCAGGACGAAGGTAGCATTTACAAATGAAGAGTCCACTGCAAGAATGATGGATGTCACTTTCTTGTCGAAAATGAATCAAGACTGTCAATGCATAGCTTAAGACATTTAGAATGTAGATAGAGAGTAATATAGCATTAACACTGATAGTCATTGTCCAGTAATGATCGGAAAATCACAGTTAACCTTTGAGCGCTAAGCATTTCAAACTTTCAATTGCTTCTCCTGAAAAATATATTCCAAATGACATCCAACATTCTTGCAGTGGTTTCTTCAAATATGCCATTCTTGTCATCTTGAAACATTCATTCATACAATTTTAAACCGTAGTAGATTGGCAGTACTGCTTTTTATGTACGCGGCAAAAGCCACCTCAGAGAAAAATACTTTAGCATGTGAATTGTTGTATTAGGTGCAGAAGTAACCATCTGGAAGAAACGTAAGCAACTAAAGGAGAAATAACAGGATATAGTAAATAAAAAGAAGATTAAAGGAGAGGTACACTTCAGCCACAACGGAATGTTCTTTCTTAAAACAACCATTGTTCTCAGTTACCTATATTTACACATGAATCGAGGATTGCAGAAACAGCACATGTCATGAAAACTAAATTTGTCAGTAGAAAAAAAACCGGTATTACTTATGGTAGACCACGTCACTGGTTATAGTACTGACTTCTTCAGACAGAACCCTAATAGATGTGTCGCTTTATACTAAATTTGTTGGAATCTAATGGATTGTTAATGAAATAAATCAATATATATTACCTTGCCATGTATTGTGGGTCCCTATCACCACGGCATGGCGCGTCCTCAGGTTGCGGATAGAGGAGACGGCCTCCAGATATGGAGGGTAGCTGCGAATATAATGAATAAGCAATCGTGGACAGCCGATAAGGGGTGGTCCTCCAGCTTGGGGGTTGGGCGAAGGGCTAACAACCCATCACCGTAAAAAAACAGCTTGTTACGAATCCCTACAATAAGCCTCGGAATAGGACTGATTCTCTGGCACGACCACAGCAATGTAGTATGTATGGGCGAATCCAGAAATGCATATAGAGTGTTAGTTGGGAGACCGGAGGGAAAAAGACCTTTGGGGAGGCCGAGACGTAGATGGGAGGATAATATTAAAATGGATTTGAGGGAGGTGGGATATGATGATAGAGACTGGATTAATCTTGCACAGGATAGGGACCGATGGCGGGTTTATGTGAGGGCGGCAATGAACCTTCGGATTCCTTAAAAGCCATTTGTAAGTAAGTAATGTAAGTAAGTATATTACCTTGACATGTGTTGTTTCTGCAAGCAATCAAATTTGTGGTATAATAATTTCAGTTCAACAAAATTTGTTATATTAGGGATATAATATATGAATAGGCCTATTGTGTATTTAATACATAAGTTCAGCATATAAATGAACTTATTTTTCCACAATAGGCCACTGAAGAATATTATTGTTAAATTCTTGATATTCATGTGGTACGTAACGCATTAGTTCGCGTATATCGTCAAGCTTCTCTCTTTGAATTGGCACGATTTTGTCTTGATATGCCAATGAAGAAGGTAAATATGGTATTCTGCTTTGTACTTACAAACAAACATTCTCATGGGTGTAGATAGAAAAAATAATCTTTTTTCTTCCATTATTTTAATAATGTCAAAAGAAGTACTTACACAAATTTTGGCCACTCCAGCGCAATTACGAAGGCCGTAAAAATAAGTTTCCATGGGGCCGTTTAGGGAAAGAGAACAGAATTTCACGGAAAGTTTTATTGGAAAATATATAGCAATTGTTGAGTTATTTTCCAACGTATTCATCACCAGAATTGAGATATTTGCCATTCAGTGGGATCAATTTTTGTATCTTTGTGTCTTAGATGTCTGCCGTCTGGAATCGGAACCGATGTATCAGCACATGTCTTTGACACGAGTTGTTTTGTGCGCGCTTCCAGGATTTCACAGGTCTCCAAATGTGAGACGGCTATACTGACATATGTTGTTTCTGCATGGAATGATAGCCCTATATCAACAGTTCATGAAATTCGAATAAACTCATATCGCCTCAAACAGTGACATGTGCTGTTTCTGTAATCCCTGGTTCACATGTATTTCTATGAGGAAATTTAAGTTGTAAATGTATACTTAAGTTTTGCCAAGTTTATACAACACCTTAAGAAATGGCATGACGAATTTCATACTTGAAGCGCCAACAACACCAATGTCAGAAAGGTTTTTGTTTCTCCTGAATATTTCTACTTTTGTACTATGGTTCTTTGTCAAAAAAAAAAAACTTAAATTAAATATTTTGTCCAGCTTTAGGTGGAGTAAACAATTGTGAAGCACATGAAATGTGAAGATTTCAGGCGCCCATTAACACGGTTATTTTCATTGCAATTCCGTCCAAGGGACTAACCAGCATCGATTCTATTCCTAACAGCAGAAGCCTCTGGGCCACCCAACATAGGGTTTGATTTATCATCTCGTTAATTATATTCTTTCATGGGTGCGTCTGAAGGAACGAAGAACAATACATTCACTGTCTCTTCTGTTTAGAATCATGCGTACTTCTACTCAGAATTATCTGTTATCGCGCTTTCAATTTCTTACAAATCTTCGAAACCGACATCAAGCACTTCTTTCTATCCCTCATCACAGAACGTCTTTATACTCATCTTCCTATACTGTAGAAATATCTCGCCTCTGGAATTCGTTACCTAATGACGTCAGGGACTGCCGGACTTTATCACAATTCAAAATTAAATTGGAAAATTTTGTCTTAGTTAATGTTTTTTTAGGTATTGCTAGAAGTATTGATTTGTCTTTTTTTCTTTTTTTTCTTTTTTAATCTAGATTAAAATTGCAAGTTTCTTGTTTATGTCACTTAATTAGCTAGGATACAATTAATTAAAATACTTGATCACTCATTTAAAGTTTGTGTGACTGCAACCTGTGTAAATTTTTGTGTGGCTTTACTTTGTTTATAGTGCTTTCTCTCTCTCTCTCTCTCTCTCTCTCTCTTTTATTTCTTGAGTAGCTTCACTTTGTATATAGTGTATTTTTTTCTGTTTATTTCTATTACTGTATTTCTGTTCCTGGTGATGTGGAAGAGAAGGCCTGATGGCCTTAACTACACCAGAATAAATAAATAAATAAATAAATAAATAAATAAATAAATAAAATAAATAAATAAATAAATAAATAAATAAATAAATAAATAAATAAATAAATAAATAAATTCTTTTTCGAAATGTTAAAATATTTTCTAAAGCGGTACCGATTCCGCAAAGTCGATGGAGTGAAGGTAGCAGTGGTAAAATGATTCAAAAGATCCAATGAATTTTCTCGCTAACGCTGAGTGATAAGTATTGATTTATTTCTTAGCAGTTTAAAAAAAAACGTATCGTTATATTTTGCCATTAGGAAGTCTGACAACCCTACTGAAGTGACTAATGGACGGAACTCTCCTGTTCAGATCGACTGCGCACATGCTTTAGTACGTGAGCCGACGCTGTTGCCAAACTTCACAGGTTTTCAGCCTAATTTTCTAATTAACCATGCACTTAATTACAAAACGAATATTTTTTGTTTATTTTAAAGTAACTTATTTTATTGTCCCTTCAATGTGCACATTATATCACTTCCACTCTGTATATCTCGCTGAGAGTATCACACGTCTCTCCACACAATGTGACGGGTGTGTAAATGCCTAAGAAAACCTACTAGATGTATGCATCCCTATCATGCATCTTCCTTTAGCCATTATAATGTTTATGTGCTTTAATTAATACAGTAAGTTATATATCTGCCAAAACATGTTTCATTTGATTATGCCTCTAATACAGAGTCCTTCATAAGTAACGAGTTTATCGAAAAATCAACTATTTTGGATAACTTTTAGAAATGATGTCCATCCTCACGCGAAAGAACCCTTCCCGGTGTCGTACAGTCGATTTGGAAACAAACACCTTCTCCCCCACCCCCACAGGAAGCTACTTTTCCATGTGTAATGTGCATTTGATGCCAACTTAAAATTACCTGGAGCATGGCCTTCTATATGCCAAGGATAATGGCACACGGCCATGCCTATACATATTGTTGTGATAGACTGGAATGATAAAATGCCGCGTAGCAGCTTAACGTTATTGCAGAAGAGAAAAATTGCTGCCTGATTTGAATTTGGAATCAGTGTCTCTCAAATTAAGCGTTTATTCCGTAGACGAAGTGTTTCCAGGCAGGTGGATCTGTCGCACAGGCCCAATCCGTTGGCCTCAGCAGTCCCTTGATTTGACTCCTCTGGACTTTTTTTCTGGAAAATCATCAAGGATCGTGTCTATGCAACTAAACCACGCACCATTCCTGAATTAGAGAAACGAATTGAACACAGGATACAAATGGTTACGGCTGGCATGTTCACCAGAGTCCATGAAGAATTGATACGTCGCTTATATTTGTGCGTTCAGCTGAACGGAAAAGTTTTTGAAAATTGTACAACATAATTTGTCAACAATTGAAACTGTTTTTACATTTATGTGTTTTAATAAAGTTTAAAAAACTAACAATTCTTTCGTTTAATAGCTCTGGCGGCGGGGAGAGGGGTTGTTTCTTTCCAAATCGACTGTAAGGCACCGGGAAAGGTTCGTCCTCGTGAGGAAGAATATCATTTCAAAAAATTATACAAAATAGTTAATTTTTCGATGGACTCGTTACTTATGAAAGACCCTGTGTTTTCGCTTAAAATCATAATTTAAAATGTAAAACGACAGTTATTAAAATTACTCATACAAGGAACCACGTTTGAGCTTAAAAAAACATTATTTCTACTAAGTATAATGAAATCTGAATTATACGCTTTCTAAAATCTCGAAAAATATAGACCTACATACCTAATGGAAAATTCAAAGAAGCATATGATTCCTTCCATCAATAGTTACAGAAAACAATTACAATTCAACCTAAAATAACACCAACGTAAAGTCAGATAACTTATTTTTGTGATAAAGGTACACACATAACATTATTATGCATACAAAAGCATGCAGGAAATCGTATTCCACAAAGCACAAAACAATCAATGAACCACCAATAATTGTATGAATGCGTTCCTCTGGTGTGGGAAGTCGACGCTCTATTCCTTTCGCCGAAGAGTGACGATGAATTATACGCAGTGACTACGTAACCTTCGACAAGTAAATAAAATCAGAACCTTTAGCAGCAAACAGGGAGATATTAAAAATGAACTCAAAGTTAAAGTAAACGAAAACCCAGCATGTACACAGAAGCAGAGAGAAATTACGTCGCGCAGTCCAATTAGGAAAAGCGTCATTCATTTCCAAATAATTCGGATGAAATTAAATCATCTTCCACCCCATAAGTCAATTCGTTCAATCTCCGAGATCACTAATTCTAGCGATGGGTTTCTCGCCGTTTCCGTAAGACATACAAGAAAATTTCGAGACGAGATACAGAAGAAACAAAAGTCGGGCTACTTTTCCTTCAGAAAAAATAATTTTGCTTCTTGAAATTTGTGATTCACCCAAGCGTCCACGTTTTGTGATTTTGGTGGAAGAGTTCGTTAAAGGCACTTTCTGATGTACTTCATTGCAACGTGTAAATGAAAGAGTTTATCAAATTAATGCATGAGAAAAGTTCCGATCTCTCTGCACGGTCTAGATTCCAAAGAATTTCCTAGTTTTATGTGTACAACCTTAGACACAAAAAATGACCGATCTCCTGTGGCCTGAATTTGTCTAAGTACACTTCGGGCAGTGCCTTGTTCACACGACTAGGGAAAGGATGTTTATTTTGCATCTAATTTACGCCTTCAACATATTTTATTATACAGAGTGGACCGCTCGAATGTACCTAATTTCAATTGTATGTGTCTACTAAACGGTTGAAGATAGAAACCTACAGTAACGATGAAAGAGTAATGGAACGGAGAAAAATTCTCTCCGGCGCCGGGATTTGAACCCGGGTTTTCAGCTCTACATGCTGATGCTTATCTACTAAGCCACACCGGATACCCACCCCGGCGTCGGACAGAATCGTCTCAGTTTTAAGCTCCAACTCTTGGGTTCCCTCTAGTGGCCGCCCTCTACACTACGTCATAGATGTCTATGAACGTAGGACTGAAGTCAACATATGTGCTGAGGTGCACTCGTTATGAGTGACTAGATGGCCAGGATCCGACGGAATAAGCGTCGTCTTAAATCACGAAGTGATTTACGCATATCATATATATTATTTTAATGTACCGAAGTACATATGATATTTCCATGCAGATATTCTGCGTCATCATACGATGAAAGAGTAATGGAACGGAGAAAAACTCTCTCCGGCGCCGGGATTTGAATTTTTCTCCGTTCCATTACTTTTTCATCGTATGATGACGCAGAATATCTGCATGGAAAAATCATATGTACTTCGGTACATTAAAATAATACATACTAGAGTAAAGTTTATATGACTTGACAACTCAACAAGTTTCGATATGCATATCACCATATCTCTACGTGAGCTCCAGCTGTCACTGTGACAATATCGAGGCGATGAACGATTTCTTGCCAAGCACTTTGGAGCATTTCTTCTGGAATGCTCTCAATAGCCTCTATGATCCTCTCCCGAAGATCACGAAGGTCTCTGACTGGGGTGGCGTACACTTTATCTTTGACGTAGCCCCAGAGAAAGAAATCTTGGACATCACATCAGGATCAGCGCCGAGACGGTCTAGTATCGTATTGGCGAATTCCACTCGTTTGGGTTTGTCATCCGGCTCCAGACATTGTATTAACTGCACTTTGTATGTCTACAGTTTGAGACGTTTGTGGAAAATTCGTTGCAATGTTGATTTTGGTACTTGAAGTTCCCGCGAAGCTGTTCTTATTGACTTCCGCGGGCTTCGCTCATACGCGGCTTTAACATTTGCAACCATTTCGTCGGATGTTCTACGACCACCACCATGTTCCTTCAACACCGATCCTATAGCTAAAAATTTATCGTGCCACTTCTCAATGCATTTAGCAGTTGGAGCATCATGGTTAAACACTTGCTGATACTCCCTTTGAATTTTAACAATTGATTTGAATTCCGCATATCACAACAAATGTTGCACTTTCATGTGCGGTGTCAACATTTTGACAATAGATAAAGTCTACGAAAAGAAACCGTAGAGAAAGAAAGAAGAAGAGACCGGAAAATATAGTAAAATAGAGGAAGACATGGAAAGACAGGAAGGAAGAGGGAAAGAGAGAGGAATAAAGATAAAGTAGAGGAAAAGAGAAGAGGAACACACAGGGAAAGAGAGAACACAAGAGAGAGAGAGAGGAATGAAGATAATCACTTTCGTAGCAACAATGACAGTCCTCGTTTCTTTGCATTATTTGGCACTGATCACATCGGTACCACGATGAAACTACGGTTTTAGAATCTATTCTACATTATCGAAATCTTCATTATTATCGTTCTTGCTTTTCTGAGGTTCAAACTGGTGTGATTTAAACCTTGATATCGTAAAGCCGGCGACTAACTGTCGCGAACTGAGAAAATAGCAGACACAAGTCACTAAAACGGAGTGTTCATTGTATATGCTGGGATCAAGTTAAGAAAGCGTGACGTAAAACGCTTCAAAATACAGAATATAAACAAAAATGAACTGAATTGAAATTTGCAAGGGGACACCACGACGCAATACTGCGACTTGTCAGGATTCATTGAGCTATCACATTCGCACACTGACTAGACTAACTTCCAACCGCCGCGGTGGCTGAGTGGTCACATCTCCAGTTTGTCACGCAGACAATCCGGGTTCGAATCCCGTTCAGATCTGGAATTTTTCATTGGAAAATCCATAGTGACACTTGTGGCGGACTAGGTTGCAATTGGGGTTTTTCTCGGTGTTCTCCTGTTTTCACCATATTAGGCATCTACATCATTCCGTCAACATTTCTCCATTTCATCATTTTTCCATAGCATTTCCCGATCGCCGGCTGGCGACGCACGGAGGGAGCTGGTCTAGGTACGAGTGGGGTTGCCTGCTCGAAACGTGGATACGCAGCGAACCTTAGTGTAGTCAGCCGGTGTGGATTTGGGAATGCGTCTAGCTTGAGAGTTAGCGCAATAGAATATAACCAGGCTTCGGCCTAAGGACACAGAGTAACCAGTATGAGGTTTAGAGTACACGGAGTATAAATGACGTCATACTCTAATGGTAGACATTTATTGTATACGCTGCATCTGTATAGGGTGAAATATATATTTTGTGCCATAATTTGACGGACTGTTTACATGTTGAGACACGAAGTAACGGCGCACTCCATCTCCCACTGCACTCGACTAACACAACACTATGTCCGTGCGTTTTGAACTTCATGCGTTTCTGTGCCCAGGACCGAAGCCTGATCATAACTAGACCTAGACCTAAAAGTTAGTATTGCAACGTAGTATAGTTCAAGCTAAGAAAACATTCCCTCTATCTCACGCAGAATCCTAATTATTAATTAGTTTTGTGTTAGAATATGTAAGGTAAGCGTCTGGTTTACACTTCTTTGGAATTCAAAGAGTCTTTGCTCAACACATGGTATTTCAAATGAAAGGAATTGTTTCTTGTGTAAACCGCGCCACAGATTTTGTTACTTGTGGGGAGGGTACTGTAATCTTCCTTTGATTTAATTTTATTGTCGAAAAATTGTGAATAGATTTCGTAGTCAATGTTCACCAGGCGTAACAAAGTACATAGTGATAATGACGATTCTACCTGAGATATAGGGAATGTTTTCTTAGCTTGAACTATATTACTGTCCAAATTTCACGAGAGGATCCCTGCGAGGGGAGTATGGTCCTTGCGGGGTAAGAGGAGAGAGTAAGCCAGTAACTCTGCGTTCTTGAAGAAGCAGGTTGATGGGAGAGGTGTAATTGGCCGGTTGGTACAAACAAGGCTCAGTCAATGGCGGCCGGTTCCGTGTCGGGGATAGGTTATAAGAGTGGGGGAAAAACTCGCATTCATTCCTCGGATCTTCTCGTGAAATGTGAAGTGTACCTTGCAATACTAACTTTTAGGTCTTCAACTTCCGAGCCCTAATCATAACAATTCGCAGTGCTGGGTCATAGCGCCTTCCTGTAGTAAATTCCAATCGAGTCAAGACTAAAGTTCGCTGCGTACCCATGGTTCGAGCAGGCAACCTCACTCGTCTTTAGGCCAGTCTTCTCCTTGTTTCGCCAGCCTGCTTTCCAGGAAATGTTATGGAATGATGACGGAATGGAGTTATATTGAAGTAGTAATGCAGATGCTTATTATGGGAAAACGGAAAAAAAACCAGAGAACCCCAACTGCAGCCTTGTCTGCCAAAAGCGCTGTTATATAGATTTTTTTACCAATAAATCCCAGGACTCGAACTCGGACTCGAACCTGGACCGCCTGCGAGACAGGCTGGATGTCTGATCACCCAGTCGCCGCAGAAAACAAATCCCAGATTTACTTCCTTTTCGTAGGAGCCATGCAACACTCGATCCAATTTTAACCTGCAAATATCCCGAACACTATTACTGTCCAAATTTCACGAGAGGATCCCTGCGATGGGAGTATGGTCCTTACTGGGTAAGAGGAGAGAGTAAGCCAGTAACTCAGCGTTCTTGAAGGAACAGGTGGATGGGAGTGGTGTCATTGGCCGGCTGGGACAAATAAGACTCAGTCAATTCTTGCTCGGATCTTCTCGTGAAATGCGGACAGTAGATCAGGTTTCAGCAGGAGGATATCGTCGTTGTTCCTGCAATAACTCCTATGTGCAAAATATATATTTTTTCAATAGGAAGAAAAACACATTTATTCATCCTATGGCAGCCGTACATAGGGGATTGTGAATTCTTACATTTTCGAAAGAAAGAAATATAATTACATATAGGAGATTTCATTATTTGCTCTATTACTATTTAAGTTATTTAATAGAGCAAAAATCTGAAAATGGATAAATATAGGAGTTATTGCAGGAACAACGACGATATTAGAATTTCCCTCTTCTTCCTTCATCAGGACCATTTTTACATTCGTTAACTTGTAAATTCTTTGTACCAGCGTTCATTAGAAAGGCATCTTTTTTGCATTAAACTTGTAGGAAATTGGTGAGAACAAACATAAAATTTGCGTAACTGAAAAATTCGTTTTCGTGACTTTCGTTATAACGGTATTTTACTGTATGTGTATCTAGAGAACATTTTGAAATGTTAAAAGCAATATTTTCACAGACACTATGACAAGCATAAATGGAGAAGCGATTAGCAATACGCTTGACAATGCCACGACTGTACTGAAGCGTATCCTTTGTCACAGCCGCATGGCGAGGACACAAGATGAAGATGATGCCTTACTCCACTATAAACGTCAGATAATATATGGATCAATGTTCGTGGTCTACAGAGTGTTTAATGTACCGATCTTCCACAGCTCAGCATATATAATGCAAATTCGAAAATCTCCTTTTTTTTCTTAATAACTCTTATTTCAATTTTTAATTTTAACTGCTCACAATATATCGTTTCTTTATTCTAACCAGGGTTCTTTACGTTTACTCAGATGTACAGAGCATCTGAACCAAGCCGTTCATAAATGTTTTTTGGCATCACGCAAACACGACTAGGGGTAAACGCTTTTCGTCGTTGAAATTCACTAATTCGCAGCGCTTGTATTTTAGTTGTAATAATGATTGAAAACAATTAAAATAAGAAATATACAGGGTATTAAGAAAGTATCCAATATTTTAGGAGATGATAGTATGCATCAAAACAAGAAAAAATGTCTTATAAAGATGGGTCCTACAACACATACTTTCTGAGATCTGAACACTTGTTCATAGGAGGTGCACAATGTGACGCTTGGCGGTATAGCTAAGTTTTGTTCACTACGTTGACTGAAGTAAGTAATACTTCCGAATCGCCGGAAAACTGAGACACTGTTGAGTGTTCTAAAATTACACCACAAAAAGTCGACAGTGAATTTATTAAACT
Source organism: Periplaneta americana (assembly GCF_040183065.1). Lineage (NCBI taxonomy): Eukaryota > Metazoa > Arthropoda > Insecta > Blattodea > Blattidae > Periplaneta > Periplaneta americana. Next base: position 69,718,669 of record NC_091126.1, on the reverse strand, counting down.
TTATGTGAGTATGTAATACTTACAAATTTAATAAATTTACACTAAAAATTCCAACTAATTCACAAGTGGAAAGTAAATAAAATTTAAAAATGAGATTAATGTATGTGTGTTTGTAATAAAAGATGGAATAATTAAATATTCTGTAACGTTGGGGATTTTTCATCCACAAACTGCAAGACTTGGTATACGTAAATAGAAGATCACCACAACTGAATCACCATATAAATATTATTTTGTATACATTTCATTTCATATTTAACAATTGAAGATCTAAATTGACAAACATCTCAAGTTCAAAATTTACTATATTTCACTTTTACTTGACATAATACGTTACGTTTTGCACAGACTACCATTCTGTAAAATGAAATATCCCAACTACGACTCCAAGCCTGCATCTTTCTAATCATACAAATATTTACTTCAATACAAATATGGAAAGCTAGTGTAGTTTTCCTGCTCTCCTGAACAACTTACTTTTATGGACTTGAAATATTTGTCTATTCAGGTCTTCAATTTAAGTTTGTATCTGAATTCCTAAGCGGACGAGACACATCGAAGATTCTGAGGGCCGTGTTCATAAACATTCTTAGCGCGGATTTCCGGTGGATGATCAGCGAACTAACGTTTTCCGTATTCATAAACCAGTGTCAGCGATATGATAAGATATGAACCCTGTTTAGCACGCTCGTAGCCCGGGCTAGCGAAATGTCTATGAATAGCACCCTTAATGTCCAGGGTCATATTGAGGTAAATTTATTAGAATATGCGTTTGAATTATAAAAAGAATTTACGTGATAAGAAATGTCTAGAACGTTCCATTCAAAACACAAATAGTTGAAAACATCATGAACCTTTATAACATTCCAACTATTGACAAAACCTCAAATCAAAAATTGATTAATACATTTCTTACAATGTTCGCCAAATGTCGTAGTAAAATTTCTATTGTCATGCATGGATATAGTCGTTCTAGTTATTCGAAGGCACACAACGTACTTTCTCTCTATTCATTCATGAGTGTGATTCCAGACGCTCTGTTATGATCAGAAGTACGTTTATGAACTATTTTCTTTCAAACGCAAAAGCAACTCACAATGAAATCAGGGGGAAGGTCACTTCTCAATATCATCTATATGAATTTAAGTCATAAATTGAGTTCATATAAATCAGAATGTCGAAGTAAACAATAGAAAACGACGCATGCAATGCCATAGTTAAACGATAAAGAAAATGTAGTCTGTTGAATAAGGATAATATGGACTTGATTTCAGGATAAACATGGATGCCATAGCTTTGACCTCAGGAGCCTGTCTGGTTTTCAAACAATGGTCAGAATAGCATTCCGTCCACACCTGTGGAGTAACGATCAGCGCGTCTGGCAGCGAAACCAGGTGGCCCGGGTTCGAATCCCGGTCGGGGCAAGTTACCTGGTTGAGGTTTTTTCCGGGGTTTTCCCTCAACCCAATACGAGCAAATTCTGGGTAACTTTCGGTGCTGGACCCCGGATTCATTTCACCGGCATTATCACCTTCATTTCATTCAGACGCTAAATAACCCAAATGTTGATACAGCGTCGTAAAATAACCCAATAAAAAAGAGTAACATTCCTCAGAAACAATGCAACTGTAGTCGAGCTGTGTATTGAGAAGGCTAGAGTATCACAATTTAATTTACACATGAAATATAGAAATTGGGACTAATGCAATTGAACTAAGTTACATGAAGTAACACAGGAATAAATTAGATACTAAAAAAAAAAAGAAAATTAGACATCGGTAATTTCTACATTTAACATTAATTAATTCGCTTTGTGTAACTGAAATATTATTTTGTCTACTTGTGAAATTATAATATTTTCATTTTATCTACTTAAAATGCCATAAGTTGCTTTTGCTGGACAATATTTCTTTAGTTGGTTACTTAACGACGATGTATCAACTACGAGGTTATTTAGCATCGATGAGATTAGTGATAGCGAGATGGTATTTGGCGAGATGAGGCCGAGGATTCGCCATAGACTACCTGGCATTCACCTTACGGTTGGGGAAAACCTAGGAAAAAACCCAACCAGATAATCAGACCAAGCGGGGATCAAACCCGCGCCCGAGCGCAACTTCAGACCGGCAGGCAAGCGCCTTAACCGACTGAGCCACGCCTGTGACTGACAATATTATAATACGCTCATTACATATGACGTAACTTTATTTTAATGACATAAATTAAAGTATTGCTGTTCATTATGTTATTCCAACTACCAATTTGCAACTAAGCATATGCGATATTGATTAATATCTTACGCGCAATATCCCGAAACCCTAGAGAGCATCAATCCTAAATTACAGGCGTGAGTTTTGAAGGTGATATTGATCGAATTACTCAATAAACATTAACACAACTTCCAACATTCCACTGGGAGCCATTCCCCATATAAATTTCACAAACTGCACAACCAACAACATGTATTTAAAATAAAATTAATTCTGTTCATGTTAATTTTAATATTCTAATAAATTGAGTTCATTTTCTATGTTTTATTGTGTTGCTTTGAGGTTATAATATCAAAACCAAGCTCTGCAAAAAATCAATAACTACGGCGTACACGCCTGCCATCTGTTGCACAATTCGAAAACACGCTGAAAAGACACTCACACTCGTGCCAGATTTGCAATAATCGAGAACACGCTAAAATTCCCACATGTTCACCATTTCTTTATCACTCAAATTACAAGGTAAGATATTTGTAAAAACTCAAAACTTTGACATTTAATTATAGTAGAAAAAAACAGTCGTATGCATCTGCCTATAATGGTAATTATTACTCTCGTTTCATAAACAAACTCGCGTCTTAATTACTACTATTATAGGCTCGTTGCATAATTTACTATTATAGAATCGTACGCAAAATCATATATATCTTACTACATATACGACACACAATTATTTTCATACATTATCTACTGTATCACATCCCTTTTCACTTAATATATCCCACATCACGATAAATCATACGAGTAGCTAGTTGCAAAGACGGCCAAGTCCATTTTTTTTTCGAAAGCAGGGTTAAGAGTTGTCCTTATGGAAAATTGTACGTGGAATCCGAATTTGATATTATTTTCTATCAAAAATGGACAGGAATGAGTCAAATTATATTTAAAAAACAAGGCTTCGTTACAAAGACGGCGACCTCCTGAGCGTATGTATGACAATAGCGGCCAACTCCACGCAGAACGAATCAGAGGCTTGTATTAGATCATGTGACTAAGCAGGTGTTTATGGGTGAAAGGAGAGTATGTTAATAATATTGATTTATTTTTGTTCTTTGCAGCAATGTTGAAAAGCAATAATTTTACTTTCAAAGCGTCAGTGAATTTTTGCAGTGTTTTATATAAATTGTAATGTGAAATTACTTTATATTAAAAGTATGTTTGTAACCTTGATTTTTTTTTATTCTGTGTAACAACATTATAAAGCAATAACTTTACTTCCAAAGAATCAGTGAATCTCTAGAGTTTTTTTTATTTATTTTGTTGGAAATTTTCATATTAATTTCCTGTGGTTGCACTAATATAATGCACTTTCCTTACAATAAATGTGTTTCTGTTTATTCTTCAAGAGATAAAAGATATTGAAATTTTAAAATCATTCTGTTTCTCTATTTAAGGGGTTAGGTAGAGCTTATAACAGTAAAATTTTTGGAAATATTCAACATTTCTTTTCCTCCATTACTGTATCTTGTACAATAATGAAAATTGGTATGTGTAAAACACTGTCCTGCTATACAAAAAATATTTTTACGATTTAAAAAAAATATTTATATATATTTTTTTCTAAATTCAAAACGGCGACAATTCACTGTGCAGTGACGAAGCGTTTCCCTCATAACTCATAAACTTGTTAACTTTTTCATGATCTCTTTCTTTTATTTTATTGCTGAAACTCATGTTTACAATATCATGCTTTTTCTACTACATTCCTTAATATCTTTTTTTTATTTTGTTAGAAGAATATACTAATAATTTACCATATTTTAAAAGAATTTATTTTTTATCAGACAATCTATCAAAGGTAGAGAAATGACTTTGCATCACATTGTAGATATGACATGCATAAATACACACAAAAATTTTCATCACAGAGTGGTGGATACGTTTTGAATTATGAGGGAAATGCTTCATCACTGCACAGTTAATTTTGAATTTCGAAAGAAAAAATAAATAAATAACTGTTTTTAAATCGTAAAAATATTTTTATCGTATAGCAGAAGGACCGTGTTTTACACATACCAATTTTCATTATTGTATAAGTTACAGTAGTGGAGAAAAAAAAATGTTGAATATTTCCAAAATTTTACTCCTTGAAGCTATAATTAACCTCTTAAATACATGGGATGTGCTGTCATTTATGTTACAGAAACAGCCACCTCCCATTCTTTGTTACAAAGCTGGTAAAATCCATTTTTATTTTTGTTTCAATTATCTCATTATACTCTATGAAAGATTAAATATTTAAATTAAGAAAATTATTTATTCTAAGCTGCCAACATAGACAACTGTAAAAAAATTCAACTTCCTAATTTGGTTTAAACCAACTGAAACAGTTTTCGGCTTCTGCTGAAAATTTTCGACAAATGGACATGGCTGTCTTTGTAACTAGGCTACTCATGCAATGCATGTAACATAATGAGTACATCACATCCTGTATCTCATCACGACGTTATGCCATACACGATTACGACCTTGAATACTACAGTAATGTGTGGGTGGTCTATGGTGCTCGAGAATATTGGCAGCATCCCTCCGGCCGAGGGCAAAATTCACTTAGGGAGAAACTCGTAATGATGAAAGCAGACCGAGTGAAGAGTACGAGTGATAACGCAACTATCATGGCTCCGCGGAGGGGACATCGCGTCCGCCTGTCTCGCTTCCGAAATATGCGACGAAATTTAATTAAATTTAGTAATGGGCCTTGGTATCGTCTGCTTTCACTAAATTTAATTTGCGAAGATACAACTCTTCACGAGTAATCTTCATCAAAGCTAATAAGTTTCGCTTGGTCGCCATGTTCTTATTTCTTGTTTTCGTAAAAAGAATCTTCTAAACAGCAGTTTTCTCTTCCTGTCGTGAAATATCCGTTACCATAGAAAATGTCATAAGCTTTGAGAACAATAAGTGAAATAGGCCTATATGTACTGCTCAGTCCAAATTCTGCATTCTCTCATCTCTGGCTATGATTTCCATAATTTTTCCGAACAATATCAAGAGAAACATTGGAATATTATATAGAAAGAAACATTGTTCGACTTTTGTTGTTTCATTTACAATTAGGCCTATTTACTTATGTGTAGCTAATGTTTGTCACTGATTATGCGATTTATTTACAATTAATAGTTCGCAAATACAGTAAAACCTGTATTAAACGACCACTTCTGGTTCCATGAAAAAAAATGGTCTTTGAGAGGGGTGGTCTGTCAATAGGGAGAGTTTTTTTTTACATAAATAATTGGTTAAACGTTTCTATGTTAATAAAATAAAAGCACGGGGAATATTGCTAACAATAAAATCTTGAGATAAGAACTGTATTTCTTATTTTACAATTTTCTCCTTTGATTCATTACATACTCCGCTTCACAAAATCATAAATTTAATTCTGCTTAATTTTATTTTACAGTTAGTTTTCACAATCTAATTTTCAAAACTATCCTTTAACATATGATGAAAGATGAGTGGAACGGAGAAAGGTTCTCTCCGGCACCGGGACTTGAACCCGGGTTGTCAGCTCTATGTGCTGACGCTCTATCCACTAAGCCACACCGGATTCCAATCCCGATGTCGGATCGAATCCTCTCAGTTTAAGTTCCACCTCTTGGGTTCCCTCTAGTGGCCTACCCTCATGCACTGCGTCATAGACGTATGACAGTGGCACAATGTCCACACATGTGCAGAGATGCACTCGTTAAGAGTGACTAAGTGGCCGGGATCCGAAGGAATAAGCGCCGTCTTAAATCACTAAGTGATTATTTTTCGCATATCATGTATTATTATGTGTAGCATAATTTTTCTATCCAGTATATATTTTAAAATTATTATGAAGCATTTTGAATTCCTAGTCTGTTGTAATTATATCAGTAACAGTGAAAAATAAAAAAGAGATTTTTTTCATAAAAAATTTAATTCACTTTTCCCGGAAAATGATACGTGATGGGGCAATTTGGATTTTAAATTCAAATTTAGGGCACGCATATTAGTAATATTCATCTATTTTTATTTCGGAGCAACACAAAAAGTAAAATTTGTTGTTCAGTGTGATCAGAAGGCCACATATTTAAAAACTTCAGAATACCCAAAAAAATTAATCGATAGAAAACTACACTCTATTTCCGCGACAGACATGACAAGAGGAAGCAACACAATCCAAGTTCTTAGCAGGTTAAGAATACACGGCCTCTGGAATAAACAATGGCAACAATGTCAGGCCAGGCAAAACTAGAGCATTAATGCTTCCAGCTGCACAACAACAGATGGCAGCACGCCTGTCCACTTCATCACTGTCACCGCTGGACCAGGTGTCGGGAACACCGTCCCTCTTCCCATCTTCTAAAATCTGACGTGACAAAATTTCTCTACGCCTGAAACTCTAGCGTGAAAAACCTCGAAATAAAAATTACACGACAAACCTTTTATTGCGAGCAACAAATGTCGTACATATTTTTACAGAGGATTTCAATTTTTATCCTCGAAAACAGAAATCACCGCCCAATTCGCGAGCGTCGTCGAGGCCAGAGACTTCAGAACGTCTGAGAAAAACGATAATATGTCTTTCCGTGTCTGCTGTACCTTATGAAAACGAAAATAAAGAGACGGCACTACACAAACTAAACGTTTCCTTTTAGAAAACTAACCAGAGTTTGCTCCAGAATAATCCAGTTCACAGTAAAGCACTAATCTATTCGAAAGAGCGTAATGCAATTGTACTACAAAACAATTCCTCTAATACGAAATAGCACGTGTTCTCAACTTGAAGTCATATAATTGTTACAGACACCCTTAAATCATAAAGTTATTCCGCGTCAATGGAACCCGACTTTGGGAAAAGAAGAATGGTGGCTTCATACTGTACTCAGAAGTAATAATGGAAAAAATGAAAGATTTTAAGGGGTTAGGTACAGCTTACAGCAGTAAAATTTTGTAAATATTCAACATTTTTTCTTCCATTAGTGTATCTTGTACAATAATGAAAATTAGTATGTATAAAACGCTGTCCTTCTGCTATATGAAAAAAAAAAATATATATATATATATTTTTACGATTTAAAAAAATTGTTTACATTTTCTTTCAAAATTCAGTTCACTGTGCAGTGATAAAGCGTTTCCCACATACCTCAAAAACTATAGGGTAAAGTTGCCTAATTCCGTAATACGTTTTTTCCGCTGAATGTCACGGGATTGCGTATCTTGCTAGGAAGTTCACCGATGTCTAACAAGTATAGGAAAAATGCATTATTTCGAGAAGAATGTCTGACGCTATGGTCGAAAGGCAAAACTTTGACATTCAATTTTAAAAAAGTATCACGGGATTAGGCATATCACGGAAATAGGCAACTTTACCCCACAACATTGTGATGAAATATTTTGTGTGTATTTATGCATGTCATATCTACAATACGATGCAAAATCACTGCTCTACTTTTGATAAATTTTCTGATACAAAATAAATTCATTTAAAAATGGTCGAATATTAGTACTTTTACACAAAAAAAAATATTATTTATTTATTAAGGAATATGTTTGAAAGAGCATGATATTGTAAACATGAGTTTCAGCAATAAAATAAAAGCGAGAGAACATGAAAAATTTAACAAGTTTATGAATTATGAGGGAAACGCTTCATCACTGCGCAGTAAACTGCCACCATTTTGAATTTTGAAAAACATATATATAAATAAATTTATTTAAATTGTAAAAATGTATTTTTTTCATATAGCAGAAGGACAGTGTTTTACACATACCAATTTTCATTATTGTACAGGTTACAGTATTGGAGGGAAAAATGTTTAATATTTCCAAAAATTTTACTGCTGTAAGCTGTACCCAACCCCTTAAACGTGTCACAAGTGCATGACACGAAGATGATTGTAGAAGGACATCACTATGATAATAGAGGCTGAATTTGTATTTATTAAAAATTATCAATGACACAAAGACTAGCTATACTAGAGAAAACATTGTACGAGGGTCAGTCAAATGAAAACGAGAAATCGGCTGCCTACAATTAGGTTACGCGCCGCCATGGGGGAAAGTTTTGGTGTTGATACTACTGATTGAGAACTCTACTGTCCGAGTTTGGCAAACCTACACGCGCAGGGAGTGATGCGCAACAGCAAGACGAAGATGACGTTCACACTAACGGGAGCGTTCAAGTTCTCGCAGCGTAGTGTGGTGCAGTTTCTAGACGCTGAAGGCGTTTCACCAATTGAAATTCATCGCCGTATGAATAATGTGTACGTGGACAACTGCATGTCGAGCGCCCGAGTGTATGAGTGGACAAAGCGATATCAACAAGGGCGAACATCACTGGGTGATGACCCGCGCCCTGGCCAGTCCCACATGGTCATCACGGAATAGGGTTACCGTCCTTCCGGTAAAAGGAGGATATGTCCTCTTTTTTAACCATTTTATCCTGTCAGGCAGGCATTTAAAAAATTGAAATGTCCAGCATTTCGCATTTCAAATAGAATTAATATGAATATTGAATAATGTGTGATATTATGCATAATATATATATATAAACAAATGATGAAAACCTATGAGAGAATTTAACTGCTTTCAATGGTTGAAGCTGGAGCACATAAAAATTATAAAATGTGGTGACCTTTTGATATGCATTGAATTTTTACACTCTAAAAACGTCACTATACATGATTCTAAGCTATTTTATCAATTTTATTCTGCAATGTACAAAAATATGCCAATCAAGTTAATTTGGGCAAAGATTTAAGTTTAGTTAAACAATGGTACAAATTCTTCAATTCCAATACTTCTGCGAGCACTGAAACTTTCTCAGAACTCTTAAAAATATGTAAATTCTATTTATTTATTCCAAGTCACAATGGAAGTGTTGAGAGAATATCTTCTCAATGGACAAAAGAACGAAATCGCATGCTAACGGACATAGTCAGAGGTATCATCATAGTAAAATATAATTTCAAGGCCATGTCCTGTGAACAGTTCCATAGTTATTTGTTACAAGATATAAGTTTCTCTCTTCAGGCTCTTGTGCACAAAGTGGGCTCCACCGATAAGTAGGGTACAGGTGTAATACTGATCCCGCAACCAGTGAGAAAATTGACTAAGGTGAGCCATTGTTTTTATCTGTAATTTTGTTCATAACAATTTTAAAAAGTCCTCCTTTTTCAGCAATGTCCTCTTATTTTAGATTCCATGTCCTATAGAATTTCTTCTCCTATCGCGGAAGAAAATGTTGCAGCAGACAATCTCAACCGGGCAGATCGGAGGTGTACAGTAAAATAAGTGGCTCAGAACCTGAATATCAGTCATAGATCAGCATACTCAATAATCCACTACCAATTGAAGTACCGTAAAGTGTGCACAAAGTGGGTATCGACACCATTTGAACGAGTGCGGATGTCAATGCGATAGCAGTATTCTGCAGAACGAGGAGGGGGTTATTTTGAATCGTTTGTGTAATGCACAGTACTACACGTTGTCAATGGTCCTAGCATGAATGATTACCTAACCAGTACTAAAATAACTTTAGCGCCGTTGCGGTGTGAGACAGGACACACTGCTTACTGAAAAATGTTTTTAATATCCTCTAACCACCATGTCCTTCTGTAACGTAAGTTGAAAACCACCCTGTATAAAGTCACAATTAAAAAAAAAGTGAATTCTATTATAAAACGTGATTTTAACTAGTTTAGTTATATATTCATCCGAAGAAATAAAAAATCTGAAGGGAAATATTTCATTATCAGGACCTTTCTGCTGTGACAGACTCTTCAGAGTGAGTCATATGTCAATATTATAGCACAGTCTAGTATATACAGTCACGAAGCTCAATACGTAGTAAATATGAATTCATAGATAGTTGCTCACCACTAGGACCGCTAATATCGCCTCATTACAGGCAACACGAAATAGTACTGGCACAGTCTATTGTTCCTAGCACGCTCATAACTCAAGCTTCGTGACTGTATATACTAGACTGTGATTCTAGCGTAATTAGAGCGTCTTTTTACAAATGTCTCGAAAAATAAAAAAACAGTAGTACATCACAAACTTCGGAAATGTTCTATTTCACCACTAGTTCGAAAGTACTCGACAGCTACACGAAAACATGCTTCACATTCTGAATACGTACTATAAATCTCACGGAAACTGATGGAGTTCGAGTATCGATATCATGGTTGAGGTGTTTAATCTCTTAAGTCGGCTAAATCCCCATCAGTTCATGGCAATAGAAATGTATTGACCATGGCGCTAAATACTGTTGTGATTAAAATGTGTGCAGTCAAGGGTTGAACTCGCAGTTGTAAAACATGTTGAGTCCATGATGCCACAACTTCTATTCTGCTTTTGTTTAACTTTACAAAACAGTAATGCCACAGTTACAAGTTTAATCCCTCGGTTTTTTCAATATTCCAGCTTGTCCTCGATTCTCAATCTTTCAGCATGAGCTCGTTTCTCGTAGTGTTTTTTAAATGTTGTTTTATTTAACGACATCGCAACTGCCGAAGTTATATGTCAGCGTCGCCGATGTGCCGGAATTTTGTCCCGCAGGAGTTCTTTTACATGCCAGTAAGTTTACTGACTTGAGCCTTTCGCATTTAAGCACAATTAAATGCCATCGACCTGGCCCGGGATCGAACCAGCAACCTCGGGCATAGAAGGCTAGCGAAATACCAATTATGCCAACCAGACCGACTGATGTTCTTATACAAATTGTACATGCTATACCACAATTCATATTTACATTATTCTTTTAAAAAATTCTTATCCAAGTTCAGCTTCAGGAAACTAACCATCGAAAGGATTGGCAACGTGTAGTACTGTGCAGTACACAAACGATTCAAAATGACGCCCTTCTCGTTCTACAGAATACTGGGATCGCATTGGCAACCGCACTCGTTCAAATGGTGTTATAGGCCGCGACTATCCGTGGAAGAAAATTTTGTCTGCAAATATTCGAAATAATCAAAAGCACATCTACCCTGTAATAATTACACTGTTCTGCATGGATGTTGTTGTTTTGAAATAAATGAGCGTTTCTGAATCACAATTTCACACTGATTGCAAAAATGAAATACGTTTTCGCGTACCACGTCAGAATTTTTTACAATTCAAAATTTTATGTTTTCAATATTTTTCGTAATATAGTAATATTAGTGTGCTTGTCATTTGTTAGAAAGGCACGGCAGCTTACAATTTAAACTTTATTACTTAAAATGTGAAATATATATTATTATGTTCATATTTGATATTTATTAAAATCTACAAACTATATCCGCCCTTGGGAGATGTACAAAATTGTATCTTCCCCCTTAAAATGGACCAAGATTAAGATCCGTTGTTTATTCTTGGAGATTTTTATCTGTCTACACCCAACGTTATCTATAAACAGGAACTTGGAATATTTAGTGTCTCGGGTCATAAAAATTATGAAGAAAATATTTACTCTTAGAGATTGCTATTAAAACTAACAATGAATTATATTATATTATATTTATGAAGTACAATCCAGCTTATGAGGCTACAGATATCCTTACAGAGATAATAAACCTATCCTCTTTCAAAAGTGGTTTTAAAATTAGAGGTTCACCTTTGTGTTGTTGGTTGTCGTGTAAAAGTGAAGTGTGTGAATTCTCATTTTTCTGCGAGACTATAACATAAGTGTTGTTTCGTAGAAATGTCGAAACGTGGTTGTGTAAATGATCCAAATTTGTTTTGCTATATATGTAGGTTATATACTTTAGTAAAACAGAGAAAATAAAGAATTCTTACTTTCAATATTTTGGCATTAAATTAGGAGACCAGAACAAATCCTGGTGCCCTCATAAAGTGTGTCGTAGTTGTATTGAAGGGTGGAAGAGTTGTAAAAATGGAAAAAGGAAGTCATTGCCATTTGGTATCCCTATGATTTGGACACTGGGAAAGGAAACAGTGGCCACGTAGGACTAATTTAACACCGGGTCAAAATAAAAATATAGAAAGGGAGCCTCTTATTGATTCCTAAAAAAAATATTGTTGCCACCTCTCCATGAGAAATTAGGTTATAATGAAACAGTTTGTGAAAACTCTAGATAAAGACAGTGAGTGCTCTAAATACCTTTATGTTACATTTCTTTCATTATACTACGAAAAAATTAAAGCTGGTGTATTTGTTGGGCCACAAATTCGAAAATTGATTGACAGTCCGTTCGAGAATACTATGAGTCGAGAATGTAAAGGATGCCTGGAATGTTTTCAGAAACGTTGTTTTTAATTACCTTGGAAATAAAAAGGACCCAAATTATGTTAACAAAGTGAAAGTGATGCTACAAAGTTTGAAACAGATTGGCATAAACATGTCAAAATACATTTCCTTCATTCCGATCTAAATTATTTCCCTGATAACTTAGGAGATTTTAGTGAGGAACAAGGTGAAAAATTTCACCAGGATATTAAAAATATAGAAGTGAGGTATCAAGGGAGTAGAGTGTTAACATGATCGCGGACTACTGCTGGATGTTATAAAGGGACTGCTCTGAACAACATGCGAGGAGGTCAAAGAGGAGAAAATTTGAAGTGCAATATTTAGGTAAAGTTATGAATGTCCTTATAATTATTAACTAGTATTAATTAATGATTAATTTGTGGCAAATAGCTAATTGTGGCCTAGTTTTTCTCAAAAAATTCTTGTTGAAAAAAATGTTTATGACACTTCACAAAACTATAAGATAACAGGTAACTATAGGGAAGATTGGAGATTGCTGGGTTTGCAGTGGAAGACATGCCATTGGGCAGAAGACTATGAATGAATGATAATAACGAAAACGATAGTGTTGCTCCTATTATAAACTTCAGGAAGTTTATCTTACAATATGTGTTACATATTTTCCAATTTTGTAGGTCGAATATAGACGTTTCACGTAAAAAGTCTAGACAATCAGATGCTGTAAGTACAAAATTTGACAATATGAAATTCTTCCGTAAGATATGTAATCTACATTGCCAAACTACTTTTGACGAGACTATCTGATCTATGGTACAATAGATGCTGTTGTCAGCGTCAAGGGGCATTACAGTGGTCAGGAACGAGCAAGACTTCATCTCGCAAGAGTTTAAAAATGTACTGTAGTGGACGGTGGAATTTTTGAGAGTGCATTTTAAAATCTTTGTCATTTGAGGGAAAAATGTCATGCAAAAAAATTAACTTCTACATTCCAACAGTTCTATCTCGATAACCGTTGGTATAGACCACATATTCACATGGACTTTGTTAAAAATGACCGATACTATGGTAGGCCAGAATATGGACCTTTCCATCTGGGACATTATGCATATTTATATACAGTAATTGTCTCTGTAACGTGGTCCGTGGCGGTTTTCATGTGAGTAACCTATTAGCTCACGAGGCGAGCTGAGCTGACGCTGGTATCATGTTATGCACTCACCCAATTTAACCAATAACATACTGAAATTGTCCGCCGCACTTTTCTACAAAGTCGCGGCACTTACGTACAGACCCCAAATTTCTGTGCATCTAAAGGACAAAACAAAAATTCTTTCATTTATTATCATAGTACACTGCTCTCTTAACTGACTGAAGATACATATTGGAAATTCAATCAATGGCTTTCCCAAAACATGCCATGAAATATTTTACACACAACAATTTTTATCTCTAAAAGAAAGAAAAAACAAAGAAAATTGTACTAAACCTTTTTGTTTCAAATATCTTAAAGAATAAACTTCTGAAATTAAGTGACATTACATTACTTACGGTTAATTTTGTATAGCCTATATACCCCATTAAATCATTTCACGTCCAGTCCTGGAAAATAAATCTTAGTAACAGATCCTGCAGATATTTTGATCTTTCTTCATTTTTCTTCATGTTGGAACCAAAAATCTTCCACAATATTGCATGGTTCTATATTCATGGCCGGATCAAAAATCCAAAGCTGTGCATCATGTTGAATACCATCTCTTAACTCAACTTTACTTTATGGATACGTCACTTACAGCTTTGGAAAATTTTCTTCCCAGATTTTGTCCGTTGGACCTCGATGTCCAGTGCACAAAGCTAGCCAAATATAGTGGAACTTTTACAAACGGTTTCTTTGTGAAAATGAAATTTGTAATAATTTGAGAACAGTGTTAATTTAACTCTGGAAAATAAAAATTTTGTTACTAGAGAGCGGAATTTTAGGCCCTAAAAAGTGGCATTTTAGGCGCCTAAATTAGGCTTTTAAACTCCTTTACTTAGACTCTATAAAATAAAAAATAGGCTTTATTTTTGTTAAAGAATGTCACTAATATGAGATTCAGCATTTATTTAATGCAAAATTCTAGGATTAAAAGAAACTTCCACACATTTCACATTTTACAAGGGTACACATGTATACATAAAATGAAGACATTCTGTCTTTGAGTTAGCGTTTTTCATTCACCGATCACATTTCCATAATTTGCTTCACAGTAGATGATCAGCACCTATTGTGGCTTTTGTGTCGCTCACTGCTGTACTTACAAATGATGAGAAAAATAAAGTGGTTATCTGTCTTGGAATGTAAGAGAATGCTTATTCGGGTAAAATGTAGCGAGTTTGTGTTAAATTGCTGACAGACGTAGGAAGATACAATAATAATAATAATAATAATAATAATAATAATAATAATAATAATAATAATAATAATAATTTGTCTCGCAAGAGTTCTTTTGCACGCCAGTAAATCTACTGAAACGAGCTTGTCGCATTTAAGTACATTTAAATGCTATTAACCCGGGCCGGGATCGAACCCGCAACCTCGAGCACAGAAAGCCAGCGCTATACTGACTATGCTACCCAGGCCGACTGAAAGTTGGTATTTTAGGATTGAAAGATTGTAAGAATAAGAAGGGGTGGCCTGAAGTACTTCTCTATTATATTGTTGACTGTTAGGAAGGAGTTGTTATCCGTCTTGGAATGTATACGGTACAGAATGTTAAGAGAAATAGTAAACAGTTACGAAAAATTATGAAAAAAATATAAAAAAACTTAAAAATAGCCACTAACGTCGAAATAGGCATTTTACGCACTATAAAACCCCTTTATTTATACCTATATTTCCATGAAAAATGTAAATATTAAATCTCAAGCCTGTATGTATCAAGGAAAAAATATGTTTTTGCCTAAATTCCGCTCTCTAGAAAACAAAATATCTGTCATGGGTTTGGAACTTCTAACCGATCCAAATGATATGTAATATTCTATAAAAGTAACGTTATATATACGTCCATTACAATAGGTTTGAGACATTTCTGCAAAATGTGTGCAGTAACATCGCAAGCAAATCCGCCTTCGACCAACATAGAAAAGATGTTACAATAAAAATACAGCGCTAAAATTACTTCTTGTGGAATTGAAGAAATTCCGCTGATTGGTGATAATTTCGGCTTTCAGTCTGTCTCAATACCATCCCACAATTAATGGGTTTTCTGTAACATTCCGTACTCTGATGGAAAAGGCTGAACGTCCCTTCCGCTCGCCTATCACCCACAGATATTTTTCCCATTCCCTTGCTCTGAGGAGGGTCGTTTTGTTAGTGAATGGCAACTTACGTCCAATACTCACAAGAGGGTCTTTGGTATAAATCAGAGGGAAAAACACTAATAGAATGCAATCTTGCTTTTAATTGCGTTTCACATGAGGGTCATTCGTTGGTGTCGAATGGTTTAAATACTGGAGACGCTTGATAATTCAATGGGACACAGAAGAGCAAATTTTTGTTTCTGTATCTTCTAAGATGATACAATATCAAAGTCATTGTTAGATACAATTATTTTAACAGTTAGACTGATAACGAAAGCCTGGAAATCTAAGTGCAAATAGTTTTGAAATTATGTCAAGTTTGTTTGTTTGTTTGTGTGTATGTACGTATGTATTTATTTATTTTTTATTCATTTATATATATATATATATATTTATTTATTTAATGTAACTGAGTTAACGCCATTAGACCTTCTCTACCACAACACCAGATATACAAATGCAAACAAATGCAGAGAGATAAAGTAAATAAGAAAAAGATTTGAAAGTACAAAATATAAATGCAAAAAAAAAAATGAAATTAAAACACGTATGCCAATAAGAAGAGTTAGAAAATACAAGTAAATAGATAAAATCAAAAGATTAAAAAGTACTCACATAACTTATTAATTGCAGTATAAAATAGCTAACAATAAAAAGTGTTATAATATTATATTGTATTGTTCAGCACTATATTATACTATACTATATTGTATTATATTATAATATTAGGTTAGTGCCACGGAACATCAAGTGGGGTGCACTTGCACCCCTTCAGGTATTTTAGTTCTATACTCATGTTAAATACTTAAAATTTAAGAACAAATGCGCCATAGTTGTATTATAAGGGTTTATAAACAATGCCATGAAGCTACAGCCCTCCAGCGTTTCCTGCAACAATTATATGGCAACATTAGTTTATTTGGGGTGCATGTGCACCCTGCTTGGTATGAGGAAGGTTAAACATCTAAACCGCGACTTTATTTTATAAGCGTTGTCATTTTGGCTCCCGAAGGCTTTATGTCGATATTGATTTTCTCGACGCTTGATATTATCTGAACGTGAACGGAGAGGCGCTCTGTCTTGAGTACATTCCAGAAACGTTACCATTATTTTGTTTTTATAGGTATTAGATATCGCATTTGCTACCTCTCTCTCTCTCTCTCTCTCTCTCTCTCTCTCTCTCTCCACAGCTCCTAAACTGAGCATCCTACTTCTTTCCAAATCCAATTATATGCAGAAACATTGGAATTTCTATTTTAAAATGTTTCTCTCAACCTCTGCACTCAGTTATACATCATTTCCAAACTGAACATAAAGGCCACCAAGCAGAAAAAACACCATTTATCGATTCCCTCTTAGAAAAATACACAATGTAGCTGTGTCCTATTGGAGCTTCGCGAGTTTTATATTATGCCACGAAGAAAGTTCTCGAAACTGCTTGTTCATTATATTTCAGAATACACGAAGATGATGCGGCAAGCTGCATATGCAGAGATTTTACTTCCTGTAAAGTATGGTGAAAAATACAGAATAAGCCTCAAAGCTCTTATTCACACCAAAAATTCCAATTACCAAAATCCATCACAGTCAAGATGGTGCGCCAAATAATTCATTTCGCCTTCAGGCAATGAATGACGTGAGCATTGCATACATCGTTAAAGAAGGAGCACACAACGTTGACTTCATTGTACTTAACCAGCATTAAGACCTCATCAGGGTGACATTCCATCTAGACACATTTGTATTTACCTTCACTAAAACTGCTTAGACTTCAATTAAGGTATTAGTATTAGTAGTATTTATTTAGTAGTATTTATTTATTTAACCTGGTAGAGATAAGGCCGTCAGGCCTTCTCTGCCCCTCTACCAGGAGATTCCAACTACAATATCAACAATAAAATTACAATTAGTATTAGATTTACAATTACAATTACAAATAACATTACAATGAGTATTAAATTTACAGTTAGAATAAAATTAAAGTACGAAAAGATTACCTGAATAATTAAAGCTAGATAATTTATCATAGAGAAACAACGAATATTTTATATTTACTGAATTACAAATTAAATCTAGAATAACAAAATTTTATAGTGATGAAATTACTGAATATTGAAATATTTTGTGATAGATTAAAGAAACTATTTACAAGTAATCAATTACTGACCAAGTGCCTAGTAAGTTTTCGTTTGAATTCAATTTTATTTCGACAGTCCCTGATGCTAGCAGGTAGCGAATCCCAGAGTCTTGGCAGGGCTATTGTGAAAGAAGATGAGTATGAGGAGGTGCGATGGGATGGTATTGTTAGTATTGTTTCATGACGAGAGCGTGTGTTCAGATTATGGTGGGAAGAAAGGTAAGTGAAGCGAGACGACAGGTACGAAGGAATAGAAGAGTTCAAGATTTCGAAGAGAAAGAGAAGTGAATGTAAATTTATTTTCTTATCTAGTTTAAGCCAACCTATTGCTTCCAGGGATGGGGTAATATGATCATATTTACGAACATTGCTTACAAAACGTACACACAAATTATGAGCACGTTGAAGTTTCATTTTGTTGTCGCTGGAGAGGTCAGTCAGTAAAATGTCCGCATAGTCGAAATAGGGAAATGCAAGTGTCTGCACAAGGGACTTTTTTAAGCAAGAGGGGAGATGAACATTTATCCTTTTTAGCACATGGATAATAGAATATACTTTTCTGCAGGTTTCTGTGATTTGCATGTCCCAGTTGAGATTATTATCCATGTGAATGCCAAGATTTTTTACTGAAGAACTGAAAGGGATATGCACTGTACTTACTTTAACAAGGGAAATGTCGAGGTGTTTTACAGCGTCGGTTTGCCGTTTGTGTCCTAATATAATAAAAAGGTATCGGACTTACATGTTAGAATGATACTCACTCGAGTTGTTAGAATAATGTTTAGCCAATGATTGGTTTTATACTTTTAGTTGGTTACTTAATGACGTCGAATCAACTACTATGGTCCGTCCCAGGAATCTGTGGAGTAACTTCACGTATATGTGGGCGGAGTCTATCTGTGTCGGAGTGTATTGCGGGCAGTATCAGCTCCAGGCCACTAAGGGGTAAAATGGTCGTGGTAGACATGGACATTCCTAATGGCATATTCTAAAGCGAAGTTAAAAAGTAAAGTTCGTAGTACATCTTCTTGCTTTAGCCTGCAGTGAATTGGAAAAAAAATCTGCAGGATCTGGCCTATACGGAACACTGTAATACTACAGGAAAAATTAAGTATATGACAACACTATATGATACACTAGAACATAGGGCTAACACAATACAATAAAATAAAATAAAGTAGGTTATAAATATTTGATTTTGCTCATTTCGTTCTCAGAATTTTGAATCAACAATAAAATATCAGTATCAGACTGTTAGGCCATGGAATCAACAAGGTGCTCCTTCAGAAAATACTGGACAACATAACAAGAGGTATACTTACTTAGTCTCCACCGGAAATAAGCTCCACTTTCAAAACCCGTTGCCGTTCAATTTATTGCTAAAGTGCAGGAGGTAAAGACACACCGGAGAACTGCATAACTATAAAAATGTAACACAACTCTTTTCTTTGTTTTACTAAGTAGACTACTACAATTTTCCTATATTTTCCAAGTTTTTTTTGAACAGACTGTAAACTGACGAGGTTTAGAAATTGAACGAAGATAGGAATTATATCCGCGAGAAGGTTGAGTAAGTTTATCAAATAGTAAAAAGCTACTGCAAACAAAAAAACTGCGGAGCATCGATGGAAGTTACTTCCTTTCTTCCAGCGTGTGTATCGGATGTGTCCGAAAGTCACGGCCAATAATTCCACAAGCCAATTGTAGGAAAACAACTCGAAGTAACAAAACCATTTCCCTTTTCAGGATGAGTTTATAGCAGACATTTACAAAATTATCAAGTCAATTACCGTCGATTCGTCTGTCTGTCTGTCAGTAGAATTTGGAAAAAGTGGATAAACAAGTTCATTCTATTTGCCAAAGACTTTCAGGTGCACTTTTGAAATTCGTTTTACACAATGGATGATAGCGATTTGGAGATAAGACTTGCCACATACATTCTTAATATATTGTAAGATATTTAAGGATCTTCGTTATGTTAGAGAGAAAATTTACTTACGACATACCCAGAAAATATTTTTCCTTTCCTACAAATTATTAATGTGGTAAGTACCAAATTCAGACAATAATGAGTATTTATTCACCAGACAGTTGCTCTGTTGAAATATATAAAAATACATAAATAAATAAATAAATACATAAGTAAATAAATAAATAAGTGAATAAGTAAATAAATAAATAAGTAAATAAATGAATACAAAATACGCCTACTGCAGTTTAAAGAGAACTGGAACATGACAAAATCTAAACCCGTGAAGAAACACTACTTCAAAAGGAAATGGGAGTATGATTATTTTGTTGTTGAAGACGAAAGAATTGCTTGTTTACTGTGTCCCATCCAATTTATTTCTACTCGTCATTTCAATATTAAACCACATTTCAACAAAGCCCATATTAAGAATTATGGAATGCACAAACTTTCAGGTAAGTTCATTATTGCGAACTGTATATTGATTATTTGTTTATATACTGTTAAATTAAGGACGTCACTCTTTGTGTTCATTTTGAGTTGAAATTAACAGTGACTTTCAAGGTTCATTACTTATATGCTATAAATTCTTGTTTCCATACGTGATGATAGGAGGAAAGTTTTCGAAAATCTAAAGCAGGTTGAGTGCAAAGAGATATCAAGGAAACTACAGACAGGAAATCTAGCATAATTGCAAACCGTGAAACGAGACAACGGATTATAAATACAATGAATTTATTACAATCCTTTTTGAAAATTACATGCCGTTACTGATGGGCCTTTGACGGCCAGAGAGTGTAACAACTCTACGCGGAATTCGATCATCCCCAATAGAAGCGGAGTGAGGCTGTCGTCATATTTCCCATACTTACGAGTTCTGCAGGCCTGATATACACACTAATTCAACAATATTATTCTTCACATATCTCACGGCTTCAGTCATTTTCACATTTCTAGACTGCAGCAGAATGATTGTTGGACTCAATTCAATTCTTAGAATGGATATTGCAACATACCAACATTATAATTACATCGAAAAAGAATAATTGTTATGTATACTTGACTTAGATACTGAAGAAGACAGTTTCTCTTTATTGCTAATTTCTTAGGTAAAGAGAGGTGTTGCACGAATTTTTCATTATACAATGTCCCTCAACTAGGCTACTATTCGTTTTATAGATTAAATTTCCACATTACACAATTTCCAATAAAATGTTTATCCATTTGTTACTGTACTGTGGTTATCAGCAAATTCTTGAAGTACTGCAGTCAAGTTCTTGCGATTCGAGGATTTAAATTGTCACGTTGAAAGCCACTCAATAAACTGCAGAACCCCACTGCGAACGTTAGCACGTAATGAAACAGCTTCTCTACTGTAATATTTTTATTTCATATTATTGTAATACAGTGAATGGCTAAACTCATCCATCTATAGTTACGGATATCCTGTGAGTTGTTTATATGAACAGAGTATAGCATGCTAGTGAAATATATCTATATGCTTGGCTACTCAACTTGAAAACAAAACTTTTGTTACCAACTTTCCGAGACTGATTATGATATCGATTCTCTCTTTCCTTTCTCTAAATGATGAAGCAGTTGTGTAACTCCGAAAACTAGAATTTTTCTACATCTATCACACGATAAAGTAGTAGTACGAGGCTAGCATTGCAGCCTCTAATGGGCTTATTGTGCCTCACCACTCCTCTTAAATAGGGATCTCTATTGATCTCCGATAGCTGCTTTCTTTGCAGATTTCATGACTAAACTACAGGGCGAATCAAACATAAGGAACCTGCACTCCTGCCGTCTCTCAGCACTACTGCTTGGCAAACAGATCGACAGATCTCGAGGATAACACTCTCTTGCTGTTTCACGTTACTACAGTCTGGCAAGTGATCTTTCGTGTACCTACTGCGCTAACCGAAGCAGAGGTGGACGATAATCCAACCAGAATTGAAGTATCGTGTGGTTAGCACGATGATCCCCTTAGTCATTATAGCTGGCTTTCGTAATCGGATTTCGCTACCTATCGTAGCTCCCCAAGTGTATCACAATGCTGGTTGGGCACCGGTCCCATACACTGGCCGAAATTTAATGAGAAAATTTCTTTCCCCATGAGGACTCGAACCAGCGCGCAATCCGTAACGCGAGTCCTACGTAGGATGCTTTAGACCACGACGCCACGGCACGGCACGGCACTAGTGCCCCCTTCCCGAAACTAATTCAATTATAAGCGGAATATTGCCCTCTTGTTAAGCTAGAGAATCTCTATAAAAATTGTTGCGAGCAATTTGGCTGTTTGCGTCATGTCACATTGAGACTTTTGGTAGTATAACATAGTGACGTTTTATTGTTTTGAAGTTATTAGGTATTAAAACATTTATATATGTAACATTTTATATAGTTACCAGAAAAGTAAAATCTGTATATTTCTGTCATCTGTTGAGATGTTGGAAAAAGTAACTAATGCATTAGACGCAGAATGTAAGATACTATATTATACGCTACATATCTTACTTTTGACCAACATGTCAGTTGCCACGTTTTACGTCCGAGCTCCTCATATTCAAAGACACCAAAAGTTTAGGGGTTATACATCGGCTTCTTCACACGGAACGGCAGAAAAAGGGGTAGTGGATGCAACACGTAAGTTCCGGCTTTCAATGTCTAACCCTGATGATGGATCCAATAAGTACCTCGAAAACGTTGGACAATTCTGCATCTACGACATCTAAAGACCTCGCTCCACAATCAACGTCGAGAAAATATTTAACTGAAACTGTGATCGAGTGACAGTAAACTCTAGAGTGTACTATGACAAAAATGCCAACTGAAAATAAGCTATACATAATAGTAAATTAGTGTTGTCGACTGTAAGTCATGCTTTTATTGAAACAATTTAGCATTTACTTCTTTCACTCACCAGTTCAAAAAACAGAAATTTAATTTGAGTGTAGAGGCCACATTCCAATCCATCATGGAGTCCAGATACGAGTCGGGCGTCGGGAAACATGACATGGTTAATACAAAAAAGTTAGAACTTCAACACGCAATAAATTTAATCTGTTTGTTTAGCACTAACTTGTACAAATTCAACTAATTAGTTACTGTCCCTTAACGTCACGTTATCATGATTCAATAACTGACATTTTTTTAGATTATTCCTCTAAAGTTTGTGGCCAACGTATTGATATCACTGTTCTTAATTTCAGCTCATATCTCAACTACAGAAAGGACTGTGATGAAAGGTACTAAAACAGCACTGCTGATATGAGTGTGGCATGTGTAAGTACCAGTCTAAGACACAAATTGAGAAAATAATGAGTATTTATTCACTAGACTCTTGCTCTGTTGACAAATATACAGGGACATCATTTTATTTTTACTAACATTTCTAATATTAACATGGCTATACCTTTGGATTAACAGTTGAGAACCAGAAACACCGTTTGCTACCCCCTTCCACGACTGGAGTTCGATGATACTAGGGTAAAATACAAACAAATCACTTTACTAGTTATAGGAGGGAAGAAAAATTAGTTCATCCATTTACGTAAACTAGGAAATATCGAGATTTT
Source organism: Periplaneta americana (assembly GCF_040183065.1). NCBI lineage: Eukaryota > Metazoa > Arthropoda > Insecta > Blattodea > Blattidae > Periplaneta > Periplaneta americana. The sequence goes on along the minus strand of NC_091126.1, from coordinate 69,695,190 downwards.
GAGTTTGATAATTTTCATTAGGTTTTTGTTTAATCAAAATACAGTACGGTATTAACAGTAAGTGTTTTTACTCACGAACTGAGCAATTCATTCGTACGTATTCATTATGCAGTGTACATTATACTGTCTACAGCACATCAGCGTACAATTTGGAGAATGAAAAATAATCTTAATAAGGATATTTAAACATATTTTTGAAAATGGTAGCAGTTCATTTCGATACGGGCTTCAGTTCTTTTGTGCATATTATCGCACCTAATTCCAATTAGCAGTTTCGTCCTTCGTACTAGTAACTCTTGTAGAAATAATTCTGTACCTACTATATAAAAGAATACCTTACGTACTGTAAATTCAATCCCGATCCGAAAAGATAAAATTACTCTGACATGCTATCTACTTTCCGTCCAAATAGTTTTGTCGCAAGGTCCTAGAAAGGGAGGAAATCACGGAACAATTACTTAACGAGGTCCTTTTATTTAAGTAATTTTAAACAGTTGTATAATATTATGTAAACGTCTAATTCCTAACAGAAATTAATGTTTTCAGAAAAGAGCTAAGACAGCCCAGCCACTAGCCTTTACAGGGGGACGAGCAGAAGCGGGTGGAGGAAACCGCGGCAGTGAGGGTGAGCAACCACGAGCTAGAGTGAGCAACCGTGGGATACAGAGTGAGCAACATTTGGAGACAGTGAGGGACTGCGAGAGACAGTGAGCGACCACGAAATTAAGATTAAGCAACCACGGGATAAGAGTCAGCAACCGCGGGAGGCAGAGTGAGCAGCTGCGGGAGACCGTGAGCAACCGCAGGAGAAAAAGTAAGCAACTGCGGGAGACAGTGTGAGCAACCGCAGGAGACAAAGTAAGCAACCGCGGTAGACAGAGTTAGCAACCGCGGTAGACCAAGTGAATGAATTGGGTTCATAAATGTAGGTAAGTGAATGGCAAAATGAAACAGGTAGATAATAGAATATAATTTTGCCAATATATAGCTGAAAAATTAGAATATCGGTGGACGGAAACAAGTGAAATTACATTTACAGAGATGAGACTTTATGGACTTCATGGATCACTTATGCATTGTTGTGGAAGTATTTCTTGTTGAAATGAACTATGAGTAAGTAAGAATGACTGGCTTGTTACTTGAAGCTGGCTTCTTGGAAATAAGAGTTACTAAATGTGACGTAAAGAAATTGTTGCGCCTCACTCGTTTCTCCATACGAACCAAAGTTGAATGGTCGTGCACAGACTTCGTGGAAAATTCAATTTATTCTCCAAGAATAATTCACCGCGTGTGGACACAGAACTTACCCTTCAGAACAGAATAAACTTCATATTACTACAGTTTCTTTAACCCGTAGCTTTTCAACTTCACTCGATAGAACACCTGGCAAACGAACAGTGGTTACACTTGCTGCGGCTGCGTATATCGATGTGTATAACGTTCAGGGGCTGCACTATAATACACGAACGTAAAGGATGAAGTTTCCAAGTCAACACTAACTTAAATGTATTATAAAATATTTAAACGCAAAGGATATAGTGGATTGTACACACCTCCAACCGCTCTTATTCCTATAATTTTTAGAGATAACATATCAAGCCATACTCTAGATCAGCGGTCATCAGCACACTGCACCGTCGGACTAGCGTCTCTTACCCGCGGATGTGACATGGCACTAGCGTGCATCCGTGGTTGCTGGCGGGTATGCCGTCTCCCTATCTCTTCTGCACGGGCGGAGCATATTTCGTTGCACTCCTTGCAATTTACCCATTTCAGCGAGTGCTGACGACAATTGCTCTAGATTATTTTCGAAAAGTAGTGACTAACAACTTTATTGATAACGATTGTGTTCATCCAATGCTTTTAATTATTCGTACATTCGAAAAAACTACGTAGGTAAAGCTCATAATTTTGACATTGTAAGTATTGACGAAAGTATTTAATTCTTTCTCAAACTCTTCCTTAATGCTCTTATACGTGATTATACTAGTAGATTCAGAAAGTACAGAACTTCGAGTGGCAACGCCATGCTCTCTAGGCAACTTCTCTGCATTGTCCGTGTGGTATGTGGCCTTCCCTCCAGGCGTATAGACTCAGTGTGCCGACCGATTAAAGTAGAAAGTAATGCTTGAAGTGCTCTTCGATATCCAGGGTCTTGTAAATTTCGAATTTTCTCCCGAGGATCGAACTGTCGGTAAGGGAGACGCATGTTGCAATTATTCGACGTCTTCGTGATACAGTTCGACGAAAAAGACCCAATTTGTGACAAGGACAGAATTGGGTTCTTCATCATGACAATACCCCTGCATATCGGTCGCTCTTAGTGAGCGAATTCCTTGCGCAGCACAATATATCTTTCCTTCCAGAGCCACCGTATTCTCCAGATCTTGCTCTAGCAGATTTCTGTCTACTAGTAGGGTCAAAACGTAACCGAACATGTGCATAGAACTTAGTGCATAACTAACCATTTACACAACATCACCTTCAAAGTACGCCCCCTGGGCAGTGACACACTTCTGCCAGCGTCCACACCATTTCTCGAAACATTCCTGCAGCCAATCTTTGGTCACTTAATACAGAGCGCGCGTCGCATGAATTTTGATGTCTTCGGCTGACGCAAACCGCTCTCTTTTGAGTAGGTATTTGATCTTCGGAAATATGTAGAAATCTGTTGGAGCAAGATCTGGAGAATATGGTGGCTGTGGAAGGACGGGTATTTTGCATTGTGTGAGGAATTCGCTCACCAAGAACGACCGATGTGCTAGGGCAGGTATGCTCATTCTCTGACTACCGATTACGTTCTGTAATCGCAACCTTCGAATGTAGAGCGTTCTGTTCCCCGTTCGAAGCTCGACGGATGACTGCGGAAGGCAGATCAAGTACTTAGTAAACGTAGAACAGTGCGGGACAATGACACAGTCAAAACCTTCAGTAAGCAAACGATCATTCCGTACAGTGTGGGAGGAAGACTATTTTTGTTGTGAAAACGTAAATTGTTTGCTATGTTGTAAGATATTGTCAGGAATACTACTGAGCAACATAAAACATTATACACTCTGCCATCCAAAACATGCCGAAGTTACAGGGAAGCTGTTTTCTGTAATACTGTAACTATTCATATATCAACATTATTATTATTATTATTATTATTATTATTATTATTATTACTAGTACAATTATTGTTATTGTGGTGATTTTATTCCAACAGAAATACATATTATGATAAAATAATTTTTCAAGGGTGCAACGTGCACTACACTTTCAAGAATTGAAAACACTTCATGAAAGGCCAAACACTGAAGAGAGTCGAACAATTCAGAGTCTACGTTTAGGAGCAAGTTATGTAGTATGCTGGAAATTAGCTAAGGCATTAAACACTCTTCACGGATGGTGAACTTCTAAAGAAATCTATGGTGCCTGAACAAAATATAGTTAATTACATCTCTGTACTGGAACAACTCAAATGTGAATTCACAGAACATAGATTTAATTATTTTAGACGTATGGAAAGTGATATTAATCTTTTTGTTAATCCTTTCTTAGTAAATTGAGTACAATCCATGAGAGTGCAGTTCCAGGACGAGTTAATTGATTTACAAAGTCACGTAGAATTCAGAACTAAATGCGGAGAATATGACTTGCCAAGCATATAGGTATTCAAAAATGAACAAAACGCAATATCCCAAGATGTGCTCATTCGCTGTCACTCGAAATACAGTATGTGTGGAAACAATTATTTTCGAGAATGAAGGTTGCTAAATCCAAAAATTCAAATATAGATCCCTATTAACAGATGAGAATCTTTTGTGCATTGCAGTAAACTCGTTGGAAATAGATTTCCGATTTCTTGCAGAAAAGAATAGGCCTACACATGTTGAATGTGGAATATGAAAATAACATTATCCATGATATAATAGTATCATAACTGTATAAAATATAATAAATAATGTAATAAATGTATATTTCCTTTTCAAATTCAGTTTATTATCCGTATTTGTAAGACAGTGAGAGCGATGCCACGGGCGGTGCTGCAATGTAGTTGCGGAGCCCAGTCCGTACACTTTGTGTGTTATGCAGTGCAGCATCATCCGTGTAATCGGCGCTTTTACAATTTTGAGTATACCTGTGCTAGGGTATTGTCATGATTAGACTTCGTTGAATTGCCACACGCAGCATGCAATCAGGTTGCCGATGTACGGTAGTATAGAGAAGGTGAGCGGCCGCCCGGTCTCGTAGTACAAGCAGTTCATGTAAAGAGATGTGACCGGTCCAAATAGATAGAGCAGCTACAGCTATTGTATACCTACTTGTTTTGACATTACTGTGGCCGGAATAGTCAAAGCTTAAAATTTGTTCAGTGCAGACAAGAATTCAATCAAACATACTACAATGAGAGTGTTGCTGTTCCAAACGATTACCTCTGGAATACCCTTATCCCCGCAGCCAGTCTTGACCCGTTGGGGAACGTGGTTGGATGCTGTTAATTATTATGCAGAACATTACGGCAAAATAATGGAGGTAATTGATGCATTAGATAGCACAGACAGTACCGCTGTTGCAGCTGTAAAATCATTGCCTTCTGAACAGCTATTGGAAGATATTCTGTTCATTGATTCTAATTTTAAAATCGTGTCCAAAAGGATCACCCTGTTAGAATCGTCTAAACTACAAACCTCAAAATCCCTTAATAAAGCGGATAAAGCATCAAAATCGTTATCCAAAATATCACTAATTTCAGAAAAAGTGAAATGTAAGATGAGAAACATTATTGCTAAAAATTCTGCCTATTCACAACTTCGTACTATAAATGAAGTACTATCACGTCACGACAAGACGTGTGAAGTTGGTGTGCTAAAACCTAGTGACTTGCCGTTCTTCAAATATGCACCTATTACATCGTGTGACGTTGAACGTACATTTTTCCTAAATAAAAACTGTTTAAGTGACCATCGGAGGAGGTTACTTTGCAGTCGCTTAAAATATACGTAACTCTTCACTGCAATGCACATATTCAAGGATGATGTGAGTATATTACATTAAATTTTAAGATTTAATATATCTCTCTACATAATAATTGTGTATTTACATGTTTAGACAGTTGCTACTTCAATCATCATTCATTATATTTCTTGAATGCAGGATACAGGTTTTATTGTAATCGCAGTATACTGCTGAGTGTTTAGATCAGAGGCATACTCATCCGTTGCACGTCCCTTTCTCATACAGTCTATACCGCGAGCGTAGTAAAGCTTACGATTCTCGTGGCAATTCCACGAAGTCTAGTCATGATGAATCCAATTCTGTCCTTGCCACAAACTGAGTCCTTTTCGTCGAACTGCATCACGAAGATGTCGAAAAATTGTAACATACATCTCCTTACTGACAATTCGTCCCATAGGATTAAACTAGAAATTTACGAGACCCTGGATATCGAAGAGCACTTCAAGCATTCCTTTGTCTTTGATCGGTAGGTAAACTGAGTCTATACGCCTGGAGAGTATGCCACATACCACACGGCCAACGAAGAGAAGTTGCCTAAAGAGCATGGCGTTGTCACCCGAAGTTTCGGTACTTTCTGAATCTACTAGTATAGGGACATCATTTAATTTTTACTAACATTTCCTATTTTAACCTGGCTATACCTTTGGATCAACGATTGAAAACCGGAAACACTCTTTGCTACCCCCTTCCACGACTGGAATTCGATGATACTGGCGTAAAATACAAACAAATTACTTTACAATGTAGGAGAGAACAAAAGTAGTACATCCATTTACGTAAACTAGGAAATATCACGCTTTTGACTTTGATAATTTTTTAGTTTTTGTTGAATCAAAATATAGTACAGTATTAACAATAAGTGTTTTTACTCACGAACTAAGCTGTCTATGCGGACGTATTCATTATGCAGTGTATATTATACTGTTTGCAGCACATTAGCGTACACTATAGAGAATGAAGTTAAATTGAAAAATAATCATAATATGGAGAATTAAACACAGTTTTGAAAATGGTGACCTTTCATCTCGATACAGGCTTCAGTTCTAATGTGCACATTATCGCACTATAGACTATTGCACCTAATTCCAATTACCAGGTTCGTACTTCGTATCAATAACTCATGTTGAAATAATTCTGTACCTACTCTATAAAAGAGTACCTTACGTACTGTAAATTCAATCTTCACTTATGCCCGATCCGAAAAGATAAAATTACTCAGACATGCTATCTACTGTCCGTCCAAGTGGTTATGTCGCAGGGTCGTAGAAAGGGAGGAAATCACGTGACAGTTAATTACTTAACTAAGCCCTTTTATTTAAGTTATTTTAAACAATTGTGTGGTTCTAATATTAAGTAGACGTCCAATTCCTAACAGAAATTAATGTTCTCAGAAAAGAGCTAAGCCAGCCCAGCCACTAGCCTTTACAGAGAGGCGAATAGAAGCAGATGGGAGAAACCGGGATGCGACGTAGACAAATGGACGCAGAACCTGTGCGAAAATGATTCAATATTCAAAGCTCTTTCGTTACTGGAAAGCGCGAACATATTTTTGGAACGTACTGTTTACTAAGACTGTAAGGCTACTATGACCGTATATGCGGTCTTGGATCTGTGTGGAGGACGGTTGAACTTCATTTGTAGAAGGGGTGGGAATGAAGTACATTAAAAAACTCAGGTACAATAAAAATTGAAATAAAAATAAAATGATGTCCCTGTATAAGCATAACATAACAGGTAACTTAATTTTCATTTTCTGCAATCCAATGTCTTTAATTTCATTAAAATACATTTACTTTGTGAATTTGGTAAGGAATTAATTAGGTACGATATATTTCTATCATTCCACCTGAAGAGTGTAATATTTGTGCATGTCTTATTCGACCACCACGCCTTTTGGAATGTAGTATTTTGAGCTATAGCAATTTTTTGTTCTTAAGGGGTTAAATATAGCTTATTGCAGTAAAATGTTTGTAAATATGCACAATTTTTTCCTCCATTATTGGATCTTGTACAATAATGAAAATTGGTATGTGTAAAACACCATCCTTCTGCTATATGAAAAAATTTTTACGATTTAAAAAATTATTTATATATTGTTTTCAAAATTCAAAATGGTGGCAGTTTACTGTGCAGTGATTAAGCGTTTCTCTCATAACTCATAAACTTGTTAAATTTTTCATGTTCTCTCTCTTTTATTTTATTCCTGAAACTTATGTTTACAATATGATTCTCTTTCAACTACATTCCTTAATAAATAATATTGCTTTTTATTTTGTGTTAGAGGAAAATATTGATATCAACCCACTTTTTAAATAAATTCATTTTTATCAGACAATCTATCATAGGTATGGAAGTGATTTTGCATCATATTGTAGATATAATATGCATGAATACACAAAAAAAATTCATCACAAAATGTTGGATATTTTTTGAGTTATGAGGGAAACGCTTCAACACTGCACAGTGAAATCCCACCATTATGAATTTTGAAAAAAAAAAAAAATTAATCGTAAAAATATTTTTATCATATAGCACAAGAACAGTGTTTTACACTTACTAATTTTCATTATTGTACAGTATACAGTAATGGAGGAAAAAATGTTGAATATTTCCAAAATTTTACTGCTGTAAGCTGTACCTAACCCCTTAATTGAAGAATGGTGTGACGGTGTTACCATTTTATTACGCTGCACACGCCGTTATTTGAACTTCTCGGCATCATACTTCCCATTGTTGATGCAAAATATTTCATTTCCGCCGATCTCGAGGCTCGAATAATGACTCCAGGAAACACGAAACATACGCACTACATTTTTACTGGTCAATACCGTCGTGATAGAGAAACTGAGTCTACGTACATGGACTTTAACATTAGAATCGGAGGCAATTGGGCAATTACTCCATTACGCTTCTTAAACAAATGTAGCCATAGAAGGACCTCTAGAACATAACGAAAATTATTTTCTGTTAAAGGCTGGTTCACAATAAACCGGGAACGGAAACGACGAGAACGAGAACGGAAATATTGTTGAAATAAATGTATTTAAATGTGAGCATTCATAATTAACTATTGTGAATGCTCATATTTAAATTCATTTATTTTAATATTTCCTTTCTCGTTCTCGTTGTCGTTTCTGTTCACGGTTTATTGTGAACTAACCTTAAGTCTGTCACGAAATGCGGATGTGAACATGGAAGAAATGTGACATTCCCACCAGAATTGGTACGCAGTTATGACTTTACACTATTAAATGGGGTAAAGCGTCAATACTCGGGAATTCGATTGAAGTTTGTTTACAGTTTCTGTGTCAGCGATTTCCAAAGAACGCCCCAAATTACTTCGGTGGAATTTCCACATCTTAAATGAGACCTGCGCTATTATTAAACATTCTATCACCCGGCGTCCGCGAATCGCTAAGGAATCAATATGTTACGCCCTATGAATATTTCGCAGCGCTCTTTTGTTAGGCAAATTCGCGTTATAGATTTTGCTTTCAGAGCACATGACGATTGTGTGAAATGAGGAATTGTCTTGCGGCGGGGCAATCGGAGAGATGGCCATTGGTACACCAGCCCCTGTGGATAAATATGACGGGGTTCAGTTCGAAAATGGCTTCGGGCCAATCTCGCTCCATCCTGAGCCGTCATATCACGTTTCACATCAACCTCGATCTCGCCCCTCTCCCGACGAGGCTACGAAGGGGGGTGGGGGAGAATTTGAAGTGGATGGAACGTAGGACGCTCATCGACTTCCGAAACGCCGCTGGGATTGGAAGAAATAGGAAACCGTTTTACTGTGAGAGGGGGGATATGATGCGAGCCAGGTTTCGTGGGTCAGGGGTCCCTAGGGACACGGACTGGCTCTTTTTCAATGATCTCCACTACAGGTAGTCGAAATAACATCATCAACACGGACACATTCCGGTCCCACGCCCATTTTCGCATCGAGGATCTTCAAATGTTTACGTGTATCCTCCAAACCTATAAGACTGATTTGCACTGTAAGGTTATTTTGCTGGTCTTGGAGAATGAGATCCGAGAGAAACATTCATACTCTTATGTGTTTTATAAACTTACTCACAAATTAGATTTAAAACGACAAGTTTTCACCTAACAGTAGAAGATAAATACAAATGTAAAAACAGTCCACGAAGTGGAGTAACACATTATTTTTAGTAGTGAGAGGTGCAACCCATACGGGCAGGGCATGATTGCGCCCCACGGCCAGGTAAAGGCTGGTTCACAATAAACCGGGAACAGAAACGACAACGAGAACGACAGCGGAAATAATTTTAAAATAAATGTATTTAAATGGGAGCATTCACAATAGTTGATTGTGAATTCTCACATTTAAAAATATGTATTTTAACAATATTTCCGTTCTCGTTCTCGTTGTCGTTGTCGTTTCCGTTCCCGGTTTATTGTAAACCAGTATTAAGATGCAGCAGATGAAAAAGGGTCCCTGTTTTGTAGGCATAGTTGCGTCCTGTTCTCATCAGGTAGAGAAAAGGGGCATGGCATAGTTGCGCCCCGATAAAATAGCTAGAGAAAAAGACATTATGGGAACTCGTACCTCGTAATCAACCAACCTTATTGATTTCTTGTTCGATTTAATATTCATTATCGATACCGTTAAAATGAACACCATGAAGTTGGTAGTACTTTAATAACTGTTTTTCTACTGTTTATGCAGTGATTATCGATAGTCTACCATTAAAACGAACACCATGAAGTTGGCAGTACTTTATTACTTCATTATTTGCTGGAAATATACATTACATCAGAAGCCCCATTTCCTCCTGAAATGTGGGCGTGTCACTCAGCATCAAATGAACTGACGACAAATGCATGTAAATCATTTCACGCTAGTTATAACCAGGGACGACACTTTGTCCCAGCGTCGACAGATTTTAGGTTGGTTGTTGCTTACCTATATTGACGTCACAGAGGCCATGGGTTCGAAGGTACTGCACTGTGACAGGAAAAGGCAACCAGTGTGTGTTGCACCGGAGAACGAACGTACTTACGTTTGATTTGTTTAGGATTCGAACCTATGCTGCTTGTTTTTCATTGTAGTGGCTTACCTACAGTGCCTACAGCACTACTGGTGCCGTTGTCACTTAATGGCAAGGTGGTTGTGATCGTGACTCTGTGTGTCAATGTAGGCAACCAAGAGCTCTAAACTGAATGCAATTGCAACTGCGTTTGGAAGTGAGTATATTAGTGTGGAGGGCGACAATATACGCTGAACTAAAGGTAAAAGTTCGTAAAGATTTGCAAAAGCAGTGTGAAACGATAAAGCATAATGAACGTTTGCCGTTATTTCTCTCATCTGCTCGGTTTTACAAACTTTGAGTTTTATAATGATTTGTGCGAAATGATGACAACTGCGAATAGTCCAGAACACAAACTCAGTAATCCACATATTCAGCGGTTTATGGACAAATACACGTCTAGAAAACTGCCTAGTATAACATCAATGCTGCTGGGTAATTTTCGGTGCTGGACCCCGGACTCCTTTCACCGGCATTATCACCTTCATCTCATTCAGACGCTAAATAACCAAAGATGTTGATAAAGCGTCGTAAAATAACCTACTAAAATAAAAAAATAACATCAATGCGTACAACCCATTTATCATCTGTATACGAAAAAACTCTGAACCCATTCGAACAGCTATAGTTAGTAACAAAACATTTGTATCTATAGATGAGACATCGGATGCTGTGGGACGATAAGTAGGAGTAATGTCCTCCAATGAACCAGGAAATAAATTTTTGTTGACATTGGAAATAGCTACTAGAAAAAGTAAACAGTGCAACTATTGTTAATCTTTTTGAGATGCACCTATGTAGCCTATAACATCGTGCGATGTTGAGCGAACTTTCTCGCAGTACAAGCATATTTTAAGTGAAAACAGAAGGAATTTCTCTTTTTCACACTTAAAAATGCACATTGTTATATATTGTAACGGACTACAGTTTGTATCAGAATAATGTAAGAAACTCGATTGCAAATACTTGTGTGTAATTTGACTGACTCGTCGTTGTTGTAAATATGTGTAAGTAATATTGTAAAGATGAACTAATCAAGCCATATGCGATGGCAGTGGTAACCTATAGAAACGTTGCATTTTTGTTCCGCCGATCTGTACCAGCAAACAGTCGCGTGCTGTCGCTGGACTGCTCGTATCAACTAGTAAACACAGGTACTCTATACACCAGTACCAGTGAACCTCGTGGCGAACTGGGACAAAGTGTCGTCCCTAGTTATAACAAATCATTCTACTAACATCCCAACCTTTCAGTATTTCCAACTGTTTTAAAAGATATACAAACAAAAACATATATAACTTTGAACAGCTTAAATTTGAAAAAAGAAATGCAATAATAAGACATACCCGAAAGACGTCGTTTTTAAACCACGTAATCGAGGAATTCAGAAGCGGTAAAATAGGTAGATACATGTTCTTAAAAAATGCAGCTACCACTACAATATTTTAAAGTAATTTATTTAGTTTATGACACTCCCTTTCGTGTGTACTATGCCCATCAGGGCGCAACTATGCCATGTCCATTCTGCTACCTGATTTCTTCGGGGCACAATTATGCCATGCCTAGGTCTCCCAATTGACAACGGGGCGCAACTATGCCATACCGACCGAGACACTTACTATCTCTTGAGTCGTTTTTTATCACTTAGTGGTTACCTTGCTTGCTTCTAGGCCAATAATCACGAGTTCGAACCTGAATGAAGACGTTTGAATTTTTGGGCAGCGATAAATAGTAACTTCAGCCTGGCAATCGTGGGAAAATTAAAGTGCAACACCACTCTCAACACTTAGAGAGTGCAACAAAAATAATGGGACAAGCTTCGAGAGCGAGTTCTCCGCACCAGAACGAGGAAAGGTCAAATAAATGTATAGCCGTAAATATCTCTTTTATGCGTTATTATTGAAACATGGCATTCAGTGCGTTTCGAGGCACAATTCAACAACTTTGGTTTGCTATGAATAATAATTAACTTTCGCAGTCAATCGATTGATTTTATCGATACTCTTGTATCTACTGACGTGTATTATGTGTACCCTAGATGGCCATGCATTCCCAGGGAACTTGTTTGTACTCGTGGTTAGTCTGTTTCGTACATTTGACTTGTTAATTTTTGAGCGACTAACCACGGCAGGATATCCATTTCTTTAGTGCACAGATATGTCTTTTACGTACGATCGCGCAAATGACAATGGATGCATGGCCGAATAGCTGTACCACATGGCGTTTCCAGACCGAAGGCAACGTAATCATAAAACAGGCACATTTTAGCAGCATTTTTAGATATGCATGCGTTAATTTCCTCCATGCTAGATTGACAGATAAGGGAGGACCATTACCTTGGCCTACACGTTCGCCAGACCTCAATACTTTATACTGCAACCGTAGGGACACCCAATAGCCCTAGTTTATGTACCAGAAAGTCCAAATGAAGAGACACTTTATCAATGTATTGTAGCAGAATGTGAAACTATTCGACACAGTTCTCGAGTGTTAAAATGGGTAAGACAGTCCATGATCCGAAGTATCCATGCGTGCGGTGAGACAAGCGGAGAACATTCTGAGCATTTACTGGGAAATGAGTGTTTAAATCTTTGCTAGTGTGTAAATTGTAAATGTAGTCTATTGTATTATTTTGAATTAAAATATTATATATTCTGTAGTTGAAAAACTCATTATTCAGACATTTCCGGATATACGTTTATTTAACATATTTTTCTAGCTTTGGTATAGAGCAGTCGATCATAGTGTTTATTCCAGAATTATTGTTATGCCATGTGTACAGAAATCACGTGGAAGGCGTTAGCTCATCCGAAAGAAAACCGACAGGATATAAATCTGGGAAATATGATGAAGCATACAATGCACACAGTTTAAAAAAGAGCTATTTTCATCGTGATTTTAAAAAACTCTTAGAATAATAACATATAAAAACGTCCTCGTAGCCGCCATACTCCATCAAGCTCGTTACTAATAGAAGACAGTGATGTTGTCTGCACCACTTCCTGGCCCTATTGGTAGTAGTAGTGGTGGTGGTGGTGGTGGTGGTGGTGGTGGTGGTGGTGGTGGTAGTGGTGGTGGTAGTGGTAGTGGTAGTGGTGGTAGTAGTAGTACTAATAGTAGTAGTAGTAGCAGTAGCAGTAGCAGTATCAGTAGCAGCAGCAGCAGCAGTAGCAGTAGCAGTAATATTCTACTTAACGACTTTTTTAACTGCAGATGTTTTTCAGCGCCTAAATTCAACGTCTGGCAGAAATTCCGTCAAAATTATCCTGTAAAACTCTACCATTGGCACACACCTGCGATGGCTGAGTGGTCAGACCACCAGCCTGTCACGCAGATTGCCTGAGTTCGAGTCCCGGACAGGTCTGGGATATTTCATTAAAACATCCATACTGACAATTGTGGCGGACAAGTTCTCAGTTGGACTTTTTCTCGAGGTTCTCCCGTTTTTCTCCATATTAGGCATTTACATCATTCCGTCACATTTTCTCCATTTCGTCGTCATTCCATAGCATTCCCCGATCGCCGACTAGCGACGCACGGAGGGGGCTGGCCTAGGGACGACGGCCGAACTGAAACACTGGACAACAAATTTAAACTTCGTTTCTGTCCTTTAGATGAAGCTATGTAATTTTAACTAAATGAGAGGTGCTGAGTTCATTTCTGAAAACCAAAATTTTCTAACACATACCACTTTTATGGTACACGCTCTTCACTTATTTACACAAATTTGTTACACTAGCACATAAAGCAACCTTTGTTTGGCAAAAATTCACAAATTAAAATCTCTTTTTTGATCTTTTACGTTTCTGCAATCTCACTGATGAGTGGCCAGCAATATTCAGTCCGCATACTTGCATTCCACCATCCGCTGAAGCTCTTTTCGAAGGTAGATATTTCTTGATGAAACCTCTCCCAGTGTTCATCACTTACAGCACCAATGTTTTTTTTTTAAGAAGTCCAGGTGGCTGTCAAGAAAGTATACTTTCAGTGACATGTTGCATCCTATAAGGTGAAAGTAGTACAACATTTCACTGACATTAAATAACTTATTTGGAGAAAAAGTACGTGCTGGATAAAAACTAACTGCAGATTCGTTTCTGCGAACACAAAATACATCGAATACACATATTTTCATCAAAAGGACAAATTTCAAGTTGTACAGTGTATTGTAGGTATTCAAATGTTAGGTCAAATTGACTATGGAGATATTTTGGTGTTGTAACGAGTAATAAATAAACTTGGACTCTTCGATATCGTAGTCTGCATATTTACATAAAGATATTTGTTTTCCTTATTTTACGACGCTTCATCAACAGCTAGTCATCTAGCGTCTGAATGAGATGAAGGTGATAATGTCAGCGAAATGAGTCCAGGGTCCAGCACCGAAAGTTACCCAATATTTGCTCTTAATAGGTTAAGGGAAAAACTCGGAAAAATCTCAACCAAGTAACTTATCCCAATAAGGATTTGAACCCGGGGGCGCACGTTACACGGTCAGACATGCTAACCGTTACTCCATAGCGGTGGATTCGAAAGATCGTAGCGTCATTCTACTAGATATAACATTCCTACGAGAGACAAGTTGTAGAACAATCGTTTTTCGTGGTCCAGTGCTCAATTTATATCCGAAATTAACGAGTACGATAAATAACATTAGCATATTGCTACTTCGAAAGTGAAGCAGACTTTGGAAACGGAAGGAAATCCTGACCCAAATACATCAATGACTAAGTCATCAACGCCATAAATTACCTTGTATGGGGACATACATTAACGGTATAATTATCTCGGATGTACAGTAACTGCATATGTCTGCAGAACAATACCTCGTGAGATTACAGATGCCTCTGGAAGACGAATAGCAAAAAATTGCTAAAGTTGTATTCAGCAGTCCTGTATGAAAGAGATTAAAGCTATAAATTATATATTTGCATTTATATCCTGACACTGGAATTCGTTGTTTATCCAATGTTCTGCTTGAAAAGAAACTTAAATCACTTTCACTACTGTGTCCCAAAACACTTCATATTTGCAAACCACAACCGTATTCTCATTTATCAAGAACGAATTAATTTGTGGTGATTAAAATTACACCGAACTCAAAATAACAATTACATGTCTAAGTCAAGTAAAGTTCCTGTAAGTTTAATCAGCCTTAAGCCCTTAACTATATAATGTTAATGTTATGTTTTATTTAACGACGCTCGCAACTGCCGAGGTTATATCAGTGTCGCCGGTGTGCCGGAATTTTGTCTCGCAGAAGTTCTTTTATATGCCAGTAAATCTACCGACATGAGCCTGTCGCATTTAAGTACAAGTAAATGCTATCGACCTGGCCCGGAATCGAACCCGCAACCTCGGGCATAGGTCAGCGCTATATCAACTGTGTCAACCAGGCCGACCTTAACTATTTATGCCGTAGTATAATAATGATAGCTAAAGACGTGCGTAGAGTCTGCACTGACAGGCATTTCATAGTACTGCTATTCATGAAACATCTTACCGTAAAAAAATTGCACATTTCTTAAGAAAAAAATACCGAAATATTTTCAGCTATATCTCTCCTACCCTGTATAGTAGCCGTTTTCCTAATAAATTTTTTTGAAATCCACAGGATAGAAAATATATAAATTTACAAAATTTTGGGGTCTACGCTCACTAAACATAAAAATATTGACTGCACCAAACTATTTCTAAACATCATACACCCCAACATATTTAAAAAAAGCCTTACATCATACCAAAAACCTAAAATCCTGAGATTTTCATAAAATTTCCCACGAAAATGGTGGTTGTATCAAATTAATCTAATACGGCCACCGATTAGGGTACAAAAACGTTCGCGACGTCAACATTAAAGTTGACTTGCAGCTAACCCCTACAGTCTTTCTCAGTCCCGAACGCCGTTCCAAGGACGCGTTGTCGTGTACCATTTAAAGTTTCTCTTCCCATTGCCTCTCTCCCATTTAGGCTATTCATTCATTCACTCAATAATTCATTCACTCAATAATTAATTAACTCATTAATTAACACAATCATTAACTAACTCATTAATTTAGTAACTCACTCAATTTAGTAACTCACTCAATTTAGTAACTCACCCAATTTAGTAACTCACTCATTAATTTACTCAATTAATTAACCCAATCATAAATTAATTCACTCACTCTTTCAACAATTCACTCACTCGTTCAACAATTCACTCACTCGTTCAATAATTCACTCAATCATTCATTAATTCACTCATCAATCAACTCATTCATTAATCAACTCATTCATTAATCAACTCATTCATTAATTCAGTTATTCATATAATCATAATGCCACGTCCATCATTCTACACAACGGAAAAGTTAAAAAGGTACCGTACCGTACACAAGAAATAAAAAATTTCTCAACCACAACAAAATTCAAAATCACAAACATAATCACAAGCTGCACTAATATTTTAATCAACTTCCAAAGACGCGACTTTCAATGTACACTAATCTATGCATAGAGGAGAGTTGGGTAGTATCGGACATCGGGTAATATCGGACAGTGAGTTTCTTTCATCTACGAGCAGATGTTAGCACCTGAATGACACGGTTACGTTTCTGTGGTGTCGCATACAGGAACGTAACATGTTATTCAGGTACTACCATCTTGTGGTAGATGAAAGAAACGGACTGTCCGAAATTACCCGATGTCCGATACTACCCATCTCTCCCCTAAATCAATGCAATATGCGTTTAAACAGAAAACAACCGACAATCAAACCACGTCTTTGCCGTAGTAACTGTCCTCTTTCCACAGACAACACAAATACATCCTTAGCGATAATAATATTTCTCAGATCATTTGCAAATCTTTATCTTACACTTTGCTCTGCGAACTACAAAAGCCTTGAAACACTACGATGCAATAATTTCATAGAGCATTCAAAAAGTGAAACTCTCTTTACACTCCTCAAACTCCACAGACAACACAAATACATACCTAGCGATAATTATATTTCTCAGATCATTTGCAAATCTTTACCTTACACTTTGCTCCACGAACTACAAAAGCCTTGAAACTCTACAATGCAATAACTTCATAGAGCCTTTAAAAAGTGAAACTCTCTCCACACTCCTCAAATTTTGAGCTAAACTGAACGAAGTAATCGGTAGAACACATGTCATGTACAACTATATAAACCAAAGAACTTTCAAACGTCAAAAATGTTCAAGTATGAAAGCGACAACGATATACCGCGTGACAACACCTATCGATCTATCGATCATAATACTAACTATAACGTAATAACGTATATCATTAATGACGTCATAATTCCCATCATATCTTTAAAATTACCAAAATTCTTTTGGACTATATATTCAGAGATAAAAATGTATTAAACTGAATTGCTTGACCAGTTCGAGACTTGATACGAGTGGAGCGTCAGCGTTTTCCAGCATCCTGCATTTTTCTTTCTCAATCTTGTTATGCTGTGTAATTAAGCCCATAAATAATACGCGACTATGTGGGGCGGAAGCCCCTGCTTCAGGAAGCTGCGATCTCATTTGATGCCCAAACGACGTTCACATGAGCGAGCATCACGAAGGGATTTCAAGGGCGAGGCGAGGAGCGGCGCGGCGGAAGTTTGGGAGGGATTAGGCCGTCGTGAGTCCACGCATATAATGGCAGCAGCTTCCAGAGGATACGTGCAGGCACGACGCGCGACATTCCGCTGCCGGCCATCTTTTTATTAATGCTTCTATCCTTATTAAATTCGCAGCCATTTCCACAAGACAACATTTTACTAGACATTTTGAGGCACATTTTCTTCAATACAAAATATTCTAAGCCTTACTCATAAGAAATACTTTCCGAACATTTCAGCTTTTATTCATCATTCTAATTTTCCCAGTAAACGTTGTAGAAAATATCATTTTCGATACCTCTCTTTTCAAAGCATGGTTTATTATGTTCGGCTTCAGTTACTCCGGATCCTTTTATCTTATCCTAGAGTCGACGCCAATTCGGAAGGCGGTAGTCTGCTAGCGTTTGCGTCGAGAAAGACAGATAGAGAGCAAGGCAGCGTACAACATTGCCACATCGTACTTCACTCGCACATGCAATATAAATAGCGCAGGAGAGAATTGAAATTATCAAAAGACAATAATGACCTTAGCGTTGATTACTGTAAGCATGACACCAAACAAACCCTCTTTCCTCCACTAACAATACTCTTTGCACGGTTCTCAATCCCATACCACATGCTTCTACAGTCGTTCTTGCGCGTTGGAAAAGTAGCAGTCAGCATCAAGATGGCCAGCAGCGTTCTGCTCGTCAATGTTTTTAAAATAATTATACACCTTGAGCACTATTTTCCGCGCCTGCCTGTGCAATACTTGTCTTTTTAAGTCTCTTCTTCCATTTATTTATCTTACACATACATAGTAAATGTTAGCTTTACTTATTCCATGTATTGAAACACTCACACGTGAACAAACGAACTCTGGAAGTACTTGTTATAGACTGGTTCTGATTGGTTCTACTGTACAAGTTTGTGACGTCACATACGAGAAATGCTACGGCGCATCTAGTAGCTGACCGCCTTCCGAAATGCCGTCTAGTCTAGTCCTATGTGAAAGTAATGGTTTATAAAGCTCTTTTCCTCAGAAAGTATTAGGAGTACGTTAATGGATTTCTTACAGGTTATTCCTGGCACTTTTATACTTAATTTAACAGGAAAAAATATTCGTATTTAATGTTCAAGTCATGACTCTTTTTTCGAATTGAAATATCATTTTTGTTATATTTTTAGAGTTAACTCCTTAATTGTATATCAAATAATGTACCGATAAGTATGTTTTATTCAGCGTGATTATGAATTTTATTTGGATTCTACATTTCTCGTCCTATTCTGGAAATACACTTAATAAATTCCACTCGAGAATATTTATTAGTAATCTCAGATCCTCTCGAAGTATTACCTAAGACTATTACACGTTTACTACATCATACTACTTCCTTTACATGCAATTAAATCTATTGACGTGAGCCTGTCACATTTAAGCACACTTATATGCCATCGACCAGGCCCGGGATCGAACCCGCAACCTCGGACATAGAAGGTCAGCGCTATACCAACTACGCCAACCAGGCCGACGGGAGGTCTTCAATTTTCTAGTGTAGTAACGTATACCACGGCCGACAAAAAGTACGGACTATGTGAAATTAACACAGCAATACTTACTCAATATATAAGGAAAGAATTAGAACACGCTAATTAATTTACGAATATAGTTGAAAAGACATGACTAGACAGTGTATGCGGGATGACTGAAGGAAAAGTGAAGTTGTTTCGTATCAGAGTATATGGTACGTGCCGCGTCGTCCGTCTTTTGTGTACCTGGCGAATACAGCAACGTACAGAACGAAGGAACCCCGGTCAGTTCATAGTAATATTGCAACGCAATGTGTGCAGTTGTGTTATCCTGCTCAAGTGTTTAATATGGGTAGAATAGTGTTGTGCTGATCCATTCATAATGTCGAAGTCAAAATGTTCAATTCGCTTAGAGATACGAAGTGCAATAATTAAGAAGTATGAGAATGACATTTTATGTATTAACGAAGACAATATCGTGTGTAATGTATGTAAAATTTAAGTAAAAACCAGAACAACTCAGGCTTTAGAGAAACATTGCAATAGTACATCACACAGGAAATGCGTTTAAATTAAATCTGAGGAACCATCTACATCATCATCATCATCATCATCATCATTTAGTTGTACGGGTCTAAACGATATGTTTTGCAAAGACATGTGCAACATGATACTCAGTGCAAATATTCTTCTAAAGAAAATTGAGTGATCCCCATTTTAGAAGTTTTCTTCAGAAATTCTCTCGATACAGAAACTGTTTCAACGATAGGCGAAGACAATTCAACTTCGACAACTTATGAGAATATATCGTCGTTTACTGCAACGCCAGTAATTGCATCAATGATGACAAGGTATGTGCTACAGTATGTCATTTTTCTTTTCCTTCTGACTGTACGGAGATACAGTAGCATGTTGACGTCGTCTGTTTACGTTTAAAACTGTTGAGCCAATGGTCTGAATGAAAACAATGTAACATATAGTAAATGTGCACC
This sequence comes from Periplaneta americana, assembly GCF_040183065.1. Classification (NCBI taxonomy): domain Eukaryota; kingdom Metazoa; phylum Arthropoda; class Insecta; order Blattodea; family Blattidae; genus Periplaneta; species Periplaneta americana. The sequence continues at coordinate 69,675,010 of NC_091126.1, read as the reverse complement.
TACATTCAACGGTAAGTCATCCCGCATCCACTGTCTAGACATGACTATGTAATGTACATAATCTTGATTACATGCGGTGGACAGATTTATACTGCTACATTAGTCAAATTTTCTGTTCGCTTGTTCGAAACAGGCCACAAACAATCCACTTTATAGGGCATTAAATTCATTACTATAAATTTATTAAAGAGAGAAAGAAAACAATGAGTCACACATGGCAGTTTTCGCTGATAAAGAACTTAGTCTACTCTCTACAACAACAGAAATAATAAACCTCTTTCCTTCTTCAAAATTTACATCTCTAGATCATTGCTACCACCACTGCGAAATCATTTTATTAAGGTTTGCTATGTACTCTGGTGGTAATTGGCCTTACATTTTTATCTGTAGTGTTATAAACACACAAATTACGTTTAAACGACAGTTATAAGCACATTTCCAAAGATGGCATGTGTGGTTGCGACTAACGGCAAAACAAATAACACTCCAGAACTTACATACACCACTCACGTGATCCCCAAGATATTTACGATATTCGTGAAAAACGTGACTACTTAAAACAACAATAATCGTTAAAAAGCTGCATTAACTCATCTCTAACATTATGAGCAAGTTTACAACTTTACAAAACTGATATGAAGGTAAAGGAAAGATAGTAACAACCGTGTCGTTGATAAAGTCATTCAAATGTAATATAAGCCTTGTGTGTGTCATGGTACAACAAAATAAACCAAGCTTGATAAGAAACTACCCTCTATGCGTTTTATAAGAAGCTAAACGCTGAAGCAAGTCGCTACACGTGATCCATAAAAGCCACAGGCGCAGCTCGGATGTTAGCGCGTTTGCCTGCTGATCTTAAGTCTCGCTCGAGCGTGAGTTCGATTCCCGCTTGGGCCGATTACCTGGTTGGGTTTCTCCGAGAATCTACCTAACCTTAAGGCGAATGTCAGGTAACCTATGGCGAATCCTCGGCCTCATCTCATCTCACTATCGCCAATTCCATCGACGCTAAAGTAAATCCAGTATAACGTCGCTAAATAACCAAGTAATCAAAAAAAAAACAAATTCACATAAAAAGTTTGAGAATTACCATAGTCATAATTGTATGAGTGAAATGAGAGAAGAAAATCTGTATTTGTATTGCATAAAATACATTAAAATTACCTATTAACACTAGAAGTTTATTTTTGTACTGCGTCCGTCCTGTAGGTATCTCTATTTGTAACACATCGATAGCTAAGAAGTGACACTAAGGTTGCTATTCATAGACATTTCGCAGCACGCGCTACGAGCGTACTAAGCTAGCCCCGGCTATCCACTGGTTGCTTGTACAGAATTCAAATCATATCCTATCGCTAACACTGGTTTATGAATACGAAAAACGCTGATCATCCACCGGAAGCCAGCGCTAAAAATGTCTATGAATACGGCCCATATTGTCTACAAAAATATTAACTTAGTTTAACTGCATTATTTGGATTAACTACATAATAATTATTATGTTTAAAAAAGGAATTGAAAGTTAACTAATATTCTGTCCTCGAGTAGATCATCTTGCAAAGTTAAAGCATATATAAAAAGTTTGGCTATTTTGAGAAAAAACAACTTTTAAAAGTTATTTTATTCACCTGCAAATCTACAGATTACAAGAGATCACTTCTTAGCCATTCATATTTTAGTTCATTACCTATCCTACAAAAATGCCAGTATATCCAAATGGCCAAAACCGTGAAGGGAGAATATTATTATCATTATTTAGTTAACAGTCCGAAGACTAGCTGGAATCTCATAACTGTCACCAATAATCCATCACTTATTTTGCAACTAAGGTAGGAGATGGTGGGCTAGGGTGGCCAGTATCTTTCCCCTTCCATCACTAATCACGTTTAAGATGTATGCAACAATTGTTCTTTTTTAAGTTGGTTATTTAACGACACTATTCAACTATTCGTTTATTTCCAACTGGTGATAGCGAGATAGTATTTGACGAGATGAAGCCGAAGATTCGACACAGATTACCCGACATTCGCCTCACGGTCGGGGAAGACCTCGGAAATAACCCAACCAGGTAATCAAGGCAAGCGGGAATTGAATCCACGTTTGAGCGCAGCTGCGGATCAGAATTAAACCGCTTCTGCGGACTGAGCTACGCCGGTTGCCACAATTATTCTTCCTCTGACACATACCGTCAAGTGAGATATCATCACCATCATCATCATCATCATCATCATTGTCATCGTCATCAAGTGGAGGTCCTACGGCTCCAGCAGCATCCCACTCTTCGTCGCCAGAGAGCTCTATCTTGAACATCTCAAGGCTTCAAATTCCTCTCCTCCATCACTCTTTCCACTACTTTCTTCCACTGTGGCCGTGGCTTACCTCTTCTCCTTCTTCTATCTAGCAGTTGGTAATTGGACATCATATATTATGGTATCCTATAGTGACCCATCCTAAGCATGTGACCATAGTCAAGTAAGATATACTGCTTGATAATGTATGTACCAGTCAGAATCTCATGTAGATTAATTATGATTAGGTTATAAAATTAGTTACCGTTTGGATCAGAGAAAGATCTTTACGTATTACACCGTGTTCTGAAACATTTCCAACGGCCGCCTTCGAGTGCATCATATTCTTATTAAGAACCCTTACTGCATGCAACAGGGTCACTTCGGCAGTATGGGAGACGTTTGAGTAACAACATATTGTTCTTCTGCAAATGTGAGCGCGATTCATTCCCTGTACAAACACAGTAGTTTCCTAGCACTGTGTGTATGTTCAGTTTGTTTTCCTCTTTGGTTTAATACTTAGTAAATGTTTCAAGATATTTACGAAATGTATTATTTTATTATTAACCTATTGTTTTGCATTTCAGTAAATGTTACACCCTGTATTATATTTTATAGGTGTAAACGATGTAAATATGTAAATAATGGTTATATCAATGTCATTATATATGTATGTAATAATTTGTGCAGTTGTACCGTATGCTATGTAAACATAATTATGTTACTAGCTGCGCATTTACGAATGTCCCATAGGTTTTCCTTTTCCGGAAATGGGAATATTGTCTTGACGACGAGTTTGTTTTCCTTTCCACTGTACGTTTCTATTTCTATGAGAAGCTGTAGCTGTGTTTTGATGACGTCGCACCTAGCTGGACTTACTCTGTATAGCAACGGTCGTCAGCACAATGCACTCTCGGACTAGAGTCTCTTACCCTCATCTCTCTTAAAGCACCAGCGTGCAACCGTGGCTGCTGGCGGGTATGCTGCCACTCTATCCCTTCTGCACTACGGAGCATAATTCTTTTCACCGCTTGCACTCTACCCATTTCAGCGAGTGTTGACCACTGTTGTATAGGGCGATAGCAATAGGTACAAAGTTCCTAGTTTTGGATATGATCTGAGCAATTTACTCAGTCTTGTAATCACAATTTTACTACTAAACTGATCTAAAGATGTATACTACATTGAGAGACTTTTGACATATTCTCTGTCAATAGTAAAGGTACAGTAATATAAACGTTTTAAAATAAAATTATATTTCCTTCTTGTTCTTCTTCACATCTCACGATGGACATATCTAATCCCTGCGATTACTGCCTAGTATAGATCAAGAGTCTGTCACATAGGCGGTTCGTGTTCGTGTCCCAGTTAGACATGGAATTTTTTATTGAAACATTAATGGTAATACTCAATACAAACAAGGTCGCAATTTGGGTTTTTCTCGGGTTTATTTTCTGTTTTAACGATAGGCAACAAAACCGTTCCGGCCATTCTCCTGTCCGTTACCCAATTCATAGCATTTATTGGTCACCAACTGTAGAAGTGCGGAGGGATATGGCCCAGCGAGGAATTGCCTACATGAAAATTAGTACACAATAAAACTTAGTATCCTACAATGAATTCCATTAATGTCGTCAAATTTTTAATTTGTGTTTACAGTCAATACTTCTTTTCCTTCCCACTGTTAAGCTAGGAAGTATGTATACAAGACACACACACACACACAATCATCCTATGAGCAGTTGCGTGCCGCTGCATTTACGAATAGTTGGCATACATTGCAAACGATTTCTTATTGTGTAGCTATTATTCTAGCATGAACACCACTGAAAACGGGAATACACAAGACAGACGAGTCAGCAGCACGTGCAGAGTAGGGGTGGAGATGGAATACAGAGTTTCGTTGTCAATATACGACTAAGAAACGAGACGGCATTAATGGGATACCGTGTACATGGTGATTCAAAACTTCTGCGACAAACTCTGATGGCTGACAGATCTAACAATGAGAAACCCTTTTTGTTTGACGTTACCGTTGAAAATGTTTTTGCACTGGCGTAAGTCAATGATGCGAATGTGTGCACCCCTGTTTGTTTGTTTGTTTGTTTGTTTGTTTGTTTGTTGAGATGTTTGTAAGAGAAGAGAAGGGTTGTTGTTGTTTATTTACGTTTAATGTTGAATACCTTTTCCTTCCAGTCCAGTGTAATTCATCAATTGAGAATGGATGTCTATTCTGTATTCCACCAATGCGCCGGGGACGAAGAGACCAATCGTCTCGAAGGCGCTGATAAAGTCGAGCAAACATTGTGTGGTGAGGGTGATTTCTGTTTTGAAACTGTTGTTGGTACATGTGGAGAGCTTTTCGTCCGTTTCCGCGAGCCTTCCCATAACACATTACCATGTCGGTTAACTCGGGAAAAGTGTAGACATCCATTCTCAATTGAAATGTTAAATGTTATGTTTTATTTAACGACGCTCGCAACTGCAGAGGTTATATCAGCGCCGGAATTTTGTCCCGTAAGAGTTCTTTTACATGCCAGTAAATCTACTGACATGAGCCTGTCGCATTTAAGCACACTTAAATGCCATCGATCTGGCCCGGGATCGAACCCGCAACCTTGGGCATAGAAGGCCAGCGCTATACCAAATCGCCAACCAGGTCGACTTCTCAATTGATGATTAGACTGAACTGAAAGGAAAAGGTATTGCACATTAAACGTAAACAAACAACAACAATCCTTCTCGCCTCTTACAAACATCTCAACAAACAACCGGGGGTGCACACATTCGCATACGCCCGTGCAAAAACATTTTCAACGGTAACTTCGAAACGACGCGTCAAAAGACATAAGACATAGGTTGTTTAACAAAAAGGTTTCGTTACTGTTACATCTACCACTCCTCAGAGTTTGTCGCAGGGGTTTTGAATCACCCTGTATATTATGCTGGTGTAGGTGTGATTGCGTTATAGTTCACGCAAATGGACATAGAGCTACAGTTCGCCATTCACTTTGATAATTATAATGATAATGTTGATAATGATAAATAATAATAATAATAATAATAATAATAATAATAATAACAATACGTCTGGATTTTTTAAATCTTTAAAGTATAAACAATCATGCTGTTAATTGCGTAATAGCGGTTCTGTACCTAAGGTACCACAGGGCATCACATTAAAACAACCACCCATGCCCCACTGGGAGTCGAAGCCCGACCGGAACTCCCACGTAGCTTTGAAGCTCCACATCAGACTGCTTACACATTGACCAGCAAATCAGACCTTTAGTTACTCCATAGTGTGCAAAATTTCCTCATTTATCTTTCGTTTCAAGCAAATCTCATTAAAATTGATGACATGCCAGTCCTTATTTCTACACAGAGTGGTACAAATTATATTTATTCTCATCAACTTCACTGGCAGATCCGTCTTTTGACATTAACTGAACGTGTCGCACACCCCGAAGTAATCTGCTCTCAAACGATGGATATTAGTTTCAGGATACACTATATCGCTATGAACAAAATGGGACTGATGGTATTTGCTTAAATTATACGTACTTAACGAACAATGTATGATTTTCTGAACTACACTGAGCTCGATAAGGGAAGCATTAAACACATTTTTATTTACGCCGTTTACTGTGTCATTTACGTCAATCGTGAAGCATTTACTACATTAATGTCACGGAAGTTGCTACGCTCGGCAGACTTCAGAACTATAGACTTCCTCATAATTACAGTAGAAAATACAGTCATTGATTACTAATTCGTTTAGCAAGATGGACTATCTCGGTATCCTCCCCCGCACTCCGTTAGAAGTACAAAATGAGATACAACGAATGAATAAAGGAATAAATAAGTAAATAACTAAATAAATGAAAAATAAGTAATTAAATTCACAAAGAAATGAAGAAACAGAGAAAGAAATGGAGAGAGAAAGAAGTAAATAAACAAACAAAGGTATCTCAGTTTACACTTGCAGAATTTAGAAAAATTAAAATAATCACAATATTGCATCTATATTCTATTTCTCAGATAAAACAAATGTGTAAGTCTAATGTCCACCGCTGTGAAGTAATAGTCAGCATGCCTTATCGTGAACCAACCGGGCCCGGGTTCAAATCCTGATTGGGCAAGTTACCTGGTTGAGGTTCTTCCGGGGTTTTCCCTCAACCTATTAAGAACAAATGCTGGTTAAATTTCGGCGCTGGACCTTGGACTCATCTCGCTAGCAATATCATCTTTATCGCATTCAGACGCTAGATAACCACACCAGTTGATAAAGCGTCGTAAAATAACCGATTTAAGAAAATAATAATTCTAATGACAAGAAAAGTATTTGTGGTCTATATTTTCCTTTAGTGCAATTTTATTTCTACTTACAATTGATTTACTACCTTCAGAACTAAATATAGTAATATTAGTATGAAGTACCGAAGTACATATGAAGGGCTCAAAGCCATAGTGGGCCAAGCGCCATTTATTAAAAACGGAGAAAGCGAGGGTTAAAGTTAAGTGAATACCATAGTTATGAAGTTTGACATACCATTTAGTTTTAATGTGTAAGCTTTATATTTATTATTACTTGCTATATGTTTCCATTGAATTATGGACCATGGTTCTGAAATCTTCATATGGAGTTTCATTGCAGGAATTCTGCATTACCATATGGTGAAGTATCGGTAGAACGGAGAAAAATTCTCTCCGGCACCGAGACTGGAACCGGGGTTTCCAGCTTTACGTGCTGGCGCTTTATCCGTTCTCCCGATTCTTCACCACATGGCAATGCAGAATTACTGAATTGAAACTACATATGTATTTCGGTACATCATAGTAATATGATAAAGCGTAAGTAGGCCTAATCACTTTTTGATTCACGACGGCACCTTGTTCCGTCTGACCCCGGCCACTCAGTCACTCGTAATGAGTGCACCTCTGTACTCGAGGTTGGAGATAGTGTCCACCATCACACATACTGTGACACGGTACGTGAGGGTAGGCCAACAAAGGGGAATAAGTAGGAACAACTTAAAATAAGAGGGATTCAATCCGGCATCGGAACTTGAATCCGGTGTGGCTTAGTGGATAAAGCGCCAGCATGTAAAGCTGGAATCCCAGGTTCGAGTCCCGGTGCCGGAGAGAATTTTTCTCCGTTCCACCGATTCTTCACCATATGGAAATAGGAAGTTATTGAATTCTGTGAAACTATTTGTAACATTCACGAACTTCAGAACACACTGATATATTATGGACTGCATTTCAGACATATTTGCAAAAATCGAAAATTATAAAAGTTGAGGAAGAATAAGAAAGAACAAATATCGGATAGCTGAGAAACTGACATTATTTCTTATTTTGGTAAATACGAGCTTGTTATAAATTTAAGTTTCATTTCCGCACATTCTTTTATATCAACACAATTCTGCTGGCCTATTTTTACAGCGAGAGTGACAGCCCATTCATCTTTTATTAATCGTTATAACAATGAAACGGACATTAAAAGTCACGCAAATATGTACAGTTCCTTCCTATTTCCGACTCCAGAATTAAGGTAATACCGACTTTCAACTGCTTGTCCTTAGGATCACCAACAAAGACAAATGGAAGTAATTAGACCCTTGGGACATACAAAGTAATAACTATCGAGAGACTTGAAATGGGAGGAAAGAAAGTTTGCAGAGGCGAGTTTCATATAACCATCGACTTTTCTAGCTTTATCGCCCGGCATCAATGTTGTCAGAAGGTCGCGTGGTCTAGTAGTCACGAAAATGATGGAAAGAAGAATATCAGCCTGCGGAAGTAAAGGGAACGTCTTCTCAGATTCTGGTAATCGATGGGGAGTTACAGACCAATTTAAAGGTTTTCAACGCTTCGAAAAAGAATGCTGTTTTCGATTAAGATGTATTGCCAGGATCCAGATTCTTGCAAAGAGTGAAGCAACTGGAGCAGATAAAAGCAATCATCATAATTTTATTTAGCGTAGGAAGTCACTGATGAAGACAATGAATGTAATCCAAGAATACTTTATTTATTTATATATTTATTTATATATATATTTATTTATATACTTATTTATTTATTTATTTATATATTTATATTTATTTATTTACTCATTTACTCATTTATTTATTTATTTATTTATTTATTTATTTATTTATTTATTTATTTATTTATTTATTTATTTATTTATTTATTTATTTCATCTATCTTTGTTCAAGTCATAGCGGATTAGATGTGTTCCAGTTCTTAATCCGCCATCACTCTCTATATAAATATTACAAAAACTAATACATATTGGACATATAAGTATCCTTTATTTACCATAATAATAATAATAATAACAATAATAATAATAATAATAATAATAATAATAATAAACTAATAATACGTATAGCTCTTGAATTTAAAACTCTTACTTTAACTTTTTCAGAATTATTTACTTATATTTTCCGCCCAAAGAACTAACAACACATTCATATGCAGGTAAACTTAAAGAATAAAAATTAAACGAGTCTTTACGCATATGGAAGCAATGCTGCAAGGTAATATAAAATATCACACTCCACATCCAACAGGCAAAATCTGAGCTTAATCTGAAAACGACAAGTGAATCATATAGATTCAAAATCCCCTATATCCACTTTCACGAATTAAAGAATTTTGACAGCAACTAGTGGCAGAGGAAATTTTCAACCTAACAGTGACTTTTAACAAAACTTTTGCTTTAAATTCAGAGACTTTTTTTAATTCAAACTATATATAAATCATTCGAATTCATTCTTAGCAAGCAATATGTGGGGACAACTCAATAATTATGAACAAAATGATTTTAAGGGGTTTTGAATCTAGAGCAGCGGTCATCAGCACAGTGCACCCTCGGGCTAGCGTCTCTTACCCGCGGATAAAATATTGCACTGGCGTGCATCCGTGGCTGCTAGCGGGTATGCTCTCTCCCTCTTTCTTCTGCACGACGGGGCATATTACGAAGCACTGCTTACCCATTTCAGGGAGAGCTGACGACAATTGATCTAGAGGATTCAAGTTTGTAATCTTTTACTTGTGATTTGTAAATATTTAAGATTGTAATAACTCTCTCTATAAAAAATACGTATAGAACAAATGTCATTGACAGATCTTCATATATTTCTGTAGCAAAAAAAAAAAGCGTGTGGAATACAGTCGGATAATTCGCCGATCGGTTAATAGGGTGATGGATAATCGGGGTTCTACTGAAATTGTATTGTGTAAGAGTTCACAAGCTTCAATTTGTTAGCATTGTGAAACGATGCCCAGACATGCAGAACTGTAGCTTCTCAGAGCGACTGCCTTCTTAACCCTTCTACCCCACCCACCTTTTCTACCAGTGTGGTCATAGCGTTCTAGTTGCGCTCAGCTATAGGCGTATCAACATTCATCCTAGCGGCGGCACATGGTAAAATTTAACCCGTGAAGAAATACTACTTCCAGAGGAAATGGAAATGTGATTATATTGTTGTTGAAGAAGACGAAAGAATTGGTTGTTTACTGTGTCCCATCCAGTTTATTTCTACTCGTCATTTCAATTATAAACGACATTTAAACAAAGCCCATATTAAGAATTATGGAATAGACAAACTTTCGGGTAAGTTCATTATTACGAACTGTATATTGATTACTTATTTATGGCTTTTAGAAAACCGGAGGTTCATTGCCGCCCTCACATAAGCCCGCCATCGGTCCCTATACTGAGCAGAGTAATCCAGTCTCTACTATAATATCCCACCTCCCTTAAATCCATTTTTATATTATCCTCCCATCTACATCTCGGCCTCCCTAAAGGTCTTTTTCCCTCCGGCCTTACAACTAATACACTATATGCGTTTCTGAATTCGCCCATACATGCTACATGCCCTACCCATCTCAAACGTCTAGATTTAATGTTTCTAATTATGTCAGATGAAGACTACAATGGGTGCAGTTCTGCGTTGTGTAACTTTCCCCATTCTCCTGTAACTTCATCCCTCTTAGCTCCAAATATTTTCTTAAGCACCTTATTCTCCAACACTCTTAACCTCTGTTCCTCTCTCAAAATGAGAATCCAAGTTTCACAACCAGTCTCTACTATCATATCCCACCTCCCTTGAATCAATTTTTATATTATCCTCCCATCTACATCTCGGCCTCCCTAAAGGTCCTTTTCCCTCCGGCCTTACAACTAATACACTATATGCGTTTCTGAATTCGCCCATACATGCTACATGCCCTACCCATCTCAAACGTCTAGATTTAATGTTTCTAATTATGTCAGATGAATACTACAATGGGTGCAGTTCTGCGTTGTGTAACTTTCCCCATTCTCCTGTAACTTCATCCCTCTTAGCTCCAAATATTTTCCTAAGCACCTTATTCTCCAACACTCTTAACCTCTGTTCCTCTCTCAAAATGAGAATACAAGTTTCACAACCATACAGAACAATCGGTAATGTAACTACTTTACAAATTCTAACTTTCAGCTTTTTTGAGAGCAGACTGGATGACAGAAGGTTCTCAGCCGAATAATAACAGGCATTTCCCATATTTATTTTGTGTTTAATTTCCTCCAAGATATTTGAATTTTTCTACCTCTTCAAAGGGTAAATTTCCGATTTTTATATATCCGTTTCGTACAATATTCTGGTCACAAGACATCATCATATACTTTGTCTTTACGGGATTTACTTCCAAACCCATACCTTGTATATTGATTATTTATTTATATACTTTAAATTAAGGACATCGCTCGTTGTGTTCATTTTGTATTGAAGTGATTAGTGACATATATATTAACTTTGAAATGTCATTAGTTAACCGCTACAAAATTATGTTTCCGTAGGTGATGATAGGAGGAAAGCTTTGGAAAATCTTAACAGTCTAGGTGCAAAGAAATCTAAAAGAAACCACCGACAGAAAATTTAGCCTAATGTAAAACTTGAAACAACATAACGCATTATAAATACAATGACTTTATTATACAGTAATATTTTTTTTTTAATTACAGTGCCGCCGCCACTGATAGACCTTCCCACACGCAAATAATGTCAACAACTCTACGTAGAAGTCAATCATCCCCAATAGAAGTGGAGTGAGGCTGGCGTCGTATTTCCCCTACTTACGGATTCTGCAGGCCTGTATTAGATAGTTATCGTGACATGGGCCAAATGATTAGTTTCAATTTCAATAATAAATATTAGAAATATTGTGTTCTGTATTTCATGCGAACTTTTTAGGAAATATTCCATCAACTTGACGTTCATTTGTCAGATATTTCGCACTATGTACTGATTTCTATTCCAAAATTCTTCCTTTAAAACTTTATTCTTCTTTCTTTTTTATGTGGTTATAGGTAAAAAATTTCATTGCCGTATTAGTGAAATGAATCCTTCGATCCTTAGATTAGATAGAAGTTAAATTAAATGATATTTCTTTGCCGCGCCGCCAGCTCCAGTATTTCGGATATTGAATGCCTATGCAAGGCTTGCCTTTCTATTGACGCCAACTACTCCCAAGTTTGTATATAACTTTTAATGACATGTCTCTAGCAGTTATTAATCTTTAAGTGTCGACGGAGGGAACTTTTGGGGTAATTTAGCCTTCGACTTTATAATTAACGTTGGTACAGCAGCCAATGCGGGATACAACACCCTCATATCTTAACTATCCATCCTCGCAGCTCATGATCATAAAGGTGTTCGCAGTGCAGCGATCTCGGGAGCAGGCTGCACTGCACTTCCGTTATTTTTTTAATTTTAGTTGGTTATTTAACGACGCTGTATCAACTACTAGGTTATTTAGCGTCGATGAGATTGGTGGTAGCGAGATGATATTTGGCGAGATGAGACCGAGGATTCGCCATAGATTACCTTGCATTCACATTACGGTTGGGGAAAACCTCGGAAAAAGCCCAACCAGGTAATCAGCCCAAGCGAGGATCGAACCCGCGCCCGAACGCAACTTCAGACCGGCAGGTAAGCGCCTTAACCGACTGAGCCACGCCGGTGGCTACTTCCGTTATTACACAGCTGAATCTTTTTAAGATTAGCCAACAAATGTAGGATGTATGCAAATTTGTTATCCAAAATAAATTCCAAATATTGAAAAAGTAAATCATCTAATTTAGATTTTTGTGTGGTTTTGGAACAAAATGAGCCATCTATATAATCTTACTAACAAGTGAACATTCTCTACCTAAACTGCGATTTCAATAAAAATTCTTAAAATTGCTAAGTTTGAGTCAGTAAATAATCTGGTAATAGTCACTTACCTAGCTTTTGCCTCATTAAAGAAATATAACGTACTTAATTACACGTCTTATATGCCGCTTTTACACGCAACTAACACTGCCACTGTGCTGACTGCAAACCTGCCTAGCAACGCAGCGCCACTCGAAAACCTATTACCACATATAGTATACACAGACACGAAGCTCAATATGTAATAAATATGCATCCATAGATAGTTGCTAACCACTAGGATCGCTACTATCGCCTCATTACAAACAATGCGAAATAGTACCTGCACAGTCTATTGTTTCCAGCAACCTCAACTCAAGCTTCGTGACTATATACTAGACTGTGCTATTACTGTACTTGCTACAAACAGAATCGAAATAATCACTACGGGCCGTATTCATAGACATTTCGCAGTACGCGCTACGAGCGTACTAAGCTAGCCCCGCTATCCACTGGTTACTAGTACAGAATTCAAATCATATCCTATCGCTAACACTGGTTTATGAATACGAAAAACGCTGATAATCCACCGAAAGCCCGCGCTAAAAATGTCTATGAATACGTACGATTTTAAGAAACGTTGTTTGTTATATACATACATACATCAACCCCGTATACAATAGTATAATTTTATTACCTACTCATACTTGGATCATTATCCTCTGTGATAATGTGGCTCTGTTACGATATGGTCAGGGCAGAGCGTCCTTTTGCAGTACAAACATGTCACAACAGTTTGTTCCTCACTTCCATGTGTTTCACAAACAGAATTCCCGGTACGCAGAATTGTTCGAAGAACATTGCTGGAATCATTTATGTTCTTTTTTGTCACATATGCACTGAATTTTGAATAGACTAGATACTTTAGAATGTATACGACATTAACTGGATTAAGAGATCTCATTTTTAGAAACTGAAATAGTGAAATGAGAGCAAATACTCTCAAATACAAATTAGGACTACGTACAAACAATTATTATAGGCGCTTCCAAACTAAATTTAATGTCGTAACGATTTTATTATTCTTCAAAACTTACTTACTATACAAACTCTTCTTTTCATAACACCACTTCCACATGATTCGTCAGAAGACACTTACATACAACTCACAGTACCACAGCTGCAACCCCCTCTCAAATACAAAAGGCTACAGACATGATTTGAAGGTCATATACCGGTACGTACAGTACGAAGTCATAGTACGCTGCGTTGCGTGTAAGAAAGGCATATAAGACGTAATTAAACACGTTATATTTCTTTAATGAGGGAAAAGCTAGGTGAGTGATTATTACCAGATTATATACTGACTCAAATTTAGTAATCGTGAGAATTTTTATTGAAATCGCATTTCATAGGTAGGGAATGTTCCCTTGTAAGCAATTTTTGTTTGTTGCGAAGAATATCAATACCATTACTTTATCACTAAATTACTTTTCATGACTGCTCAATTATCAGAATGTTATACACATAATAACTTACACATACATGCGAAGTGCAAGTGATGTAACTGTGCAGAATGAAGGAAGAAATAAGAGTACATGAAAATAAATAAAAATACCTATTGCAATAAAGTTTAATTAGAAAATTAGGATGAAATTTTGTGTAATTTGACATCTCGTCGCCGGCTTGCCTACCAAACACACGCACCCAATCTGAAAAGCAGCTCCGTCCCTTAGTAATTACTAAAGAGCGCGTTTGGGGTTTGTAAACTGCAAGGTTAACTGCAACAGCGACTATAGGTATGACCATGAGAAGCACGTAAGGCAGTACAGTATACTGTTTCCCTCCTCAGCCAGAACCCGAACTAAATTTGGCGATAGAGTCGTTTGAGCTACATACAGTATTTCTAGTGTTCCGTGAATGCACTTTAAAATATGAAACCAGCTATTGCTTACATTTCACATTAACTTACTACGTTTATTTACAATATACCTTTTTATTTCTGTCGACTATATTCATGTTTTTATTGAATATCACTAGCATTGAATATCACTATCAATTTATAATAAACGTGTTTTTTCTCTCCTTTCACTTTCTTCTTCTTTTTTTCTTTTGCTCGTGTTATTTATCGGTTTGAATTAAGTTAATTACTGTATTTAGTAAACTGTCTTTGTAAATTTTATGGCATATTATTGGCTAAGAGCACACCGTACACGAGCCTGGCTCTTACGGTACTGGCTAGAAACACTTTTGATGTATTAATTTAATTTGTACTCACTTTGCTAGTTGAATGGATGGATAGATGGATGGATGGATGGATGGATGGATGGATGGATGGATGGATGAATGAATGAATGAATGAATGAATGTGTACAATTGAGTACATTACAACATTAGAACACATATTTACAACGAATTCATACGTTAAGCACATATGGAAAACATATATTATCTTTCTTTACACTACTTTCTCCCCCTTCGTAGTTCCATTTGTTGCAATAAACAAAAATGTATTTCGTGAGAGATTGAGAAGTGAATCTTTTACGATATTCTGTTAGACAGTATTTAGAGTGCGAAAAACTTCTCTCCACAGAGCATAACGTGGCAGGGGCAAATTTAAAATATGATATCCACCGATAACTATTTTAGTCAATTTCGGAAAGCAAAATCAAACATAAATTCTTAAAATTACGGAACAAAAAAATATGTATAAGTACTTGATTAACTAGCGGACTTACTCGTGTTAATTATGTAAGTCTGTGCGACTTACAGCTGTTTCGGTGCTTCATCACACCATGCTCTGAGCCTACTAGAGTGTTTGTGTATTTCGTAGATGTATTGTGTCCTCTGTGTTCTTTGTAGCGTGTTTGGAATGATCTGCCTGTCTGTCCAATGTACAACTTGTCGCAACTATTACATGTGAGTTTGTATACACCTGTGTGATCGTATTTATTTGTTTGTGTTTTTTGTGTGTTGAGATATCTTTGTAGTGTGTTTTCTGTTCTGTATGCTATGTTGTATTTTTGCTTTCTGAATGAAAATGAGATCTTACGTGTGCTTTTGTTTTCATATGTTAGTCTGATGTATTTCTTATGTTCTTGTGTTTGTGTTGTGATTTGCGTGTTTTTGTGTTTGTTAAGTTTTTGCTTTGTTTTTCTTATGATGTTGTCTATTATGTTTGGATTGTAACCGTTTTCTTGTGCTATGTATTTGATTGTGTTCACTTCTTCATTGTAGTATTGTTGGCTCATGGGTATGTTGAGTAATCTGTGTACCATTGTCCTGAATGCAGCATGTTTGTGTTGTATGGGGTGGTTAGATGTGTTGTGTATGTGTGTGGCGGTGGTTGGTTTTCTGTATATTTTGAAGGTGTGTTTGTTGTCAAGTATTGTTATGGTGATGTCTAGGAAATTTATGGAGTTGTTGTTTTCAAATTCCAGTGTGTATTGAAGTTTTGGGTGCAATTTGTTTATGTATTGGTGTAGTTTGTGTATTTGTCTTTTGTTTTCTTTGTATAGTATGAGTATATCGTCTACATATCTGTGCCAGTGTATTATGTTGACTGCATATTTGTTGTGTTCATTGTTGAGTATGTATTTATTTTTATTTTATTGGGTTATTTTACGACGCTGTATCAACATCTAGGTTATTTAGCGTCTGAATGATATGAAGGTGATAATGCCGGTGAAATGAGTCCGGGGTCCAGCACCGAAAGTTACCCAGCATTTGCTCGTATTGGGTTGAGGGAAAACCCCGGAAAAACCTCAACCAGGTAACTTGCCCCGACCGGGATTCGAACCCGGGCCACCTGTGTATGTTTGTTCTATATATATATATATATATATATATATATATATATATATATATATATATATATATATATACACACACAATTAAAGAAAGTAGACTTACGGGTATAACAAAAGCATTCTCCTTTCGCTAAAACTGTCCGTAGAGAAGTGCTCAGGTACGAACTCTTCAACAAATAACTGCAGTTTTAACTGCCGCAAATTATTTGCTTCAGCTTATCTTACCGATGTTTTCATATAGAAATAGATAAATATTATGAAATGAAGTAAATAGGTAAGGAAGAATGAGAAGAATTACGATGGGAAATAAAGAAATGCTGAACGTAGTGCAGATGTACGAATAAAGAAGTGAAGACGTGTGAAGGAATGTTAAAACTAAGAGAGGAAGTTAATAAATGTGCCAGAAAGTGTAGAAGTACAGGAGTAATAAAAAAATTGCCGAAGAATGTTAAATGCTACGAAATCACGTTGTGAGCGTAAATTCAACGTACCTGAGAGGTACAACTCCACTCACACTCGTGACGTCATTAAGGCAGTCTGTTTAGTAAACTTGTATTATTTCAATATGCACCTATCTGAGCTCTTTAGTAATTACTAGGGACCGGATTTTTATGTAATTACATATTATATTCCTTTGAACCTAACCGTATATAAATAACAAATCTTTGCGAATCTTGTAATTACCATTAATATATTAAAATTTGTTACTACACATTTTTATATATTTACCCCACATTACATATTATGGCTTGATATTACATAAATCTACATAATTGGGGGATTTTATTCATTTTTACTTCTTTAAAAGGAAAAGGAAAGGTGCTGCTGCGGAAGTTTATAATTTGAAATAAGTCTTTTTACCTACCCGAGAAAAGATATAATTTCGGGACGAAACATAACATCTAAGTTCCAGGAAGTAAAAGAGGCACTCACCCCTTACCGCTCACTGTAAATATGAATGAACAAAAGGCAACCTTTCTCAGACAACTACTCTATATTGTAAAAAATCAAGGAGGAAATAATCTCATACGCATAAGCGAACGACATAGTAGTAGGGTCTAAAAACCTTACAAAGTTAAAAGAAACAATAAACATCTTGGTAAACTGGTGCAATAGAAACAAATTTGATATAAATGTGAACAAGACAGAAACGATGATACTCAGAAACGGCGGAAGAGCACCAGAAACAGTAGAAATCGTCACGAAGAACAGAAAATTAACAACTGTATGTTACCAGACTACAAATATCTAGGCTTAACAATACAAACCAGCGCAGATATTAATATTAAATATTTCCATGATTTTACATATTTTGGTACATATTCAGCTTATTTTTCTTACATAAATATGTACATATTTCACACCTTGATATTACATAAAAATACGGTCCCTAGTAATTACAGTAGGTTTTACAGACTTTCTAATGGTAGGAAGTAATGATACGTTTTAATCTCTTTTTTAATTTTCAAGGGAACCACTCATTTTATTTAAAAATTGTAAAGGGATAAACAATTTCTTTACAGTTCCTCTAGTGATAAGAGTAACAATCACATGCGTACGGATAGTAATTTTCAAGCAAAAGAGTGTTTAACATTTATGAGGGAATTATTCTTTTGTGTGAGTAATATTCATTTGGGACTAATAAGGTTTACAATTTTTGTTGTGCTCTTGCCAAGGGATTCTGTTAAAATCTGTAGTTCTATTAGTTATACTCAGTACAACTGAATGACAAAAGTTCATTTTTACTGTTGGATGGATATGACAAACTTTATCAGAAAATTTGTTCCTTCTAACTTCATTGGAAGAGCTCGGATGTAGATTTAAAAATAATAACAACCCATCACCGTAAAAAGGAGCACGTTACGAAACTCCAACGTAAGTTACAGAACACAGAACTGCACCTAACATAATTACGAACATTAAATCTAGACGCTTTAAAGTGAAGAAATAGATGAGATTGAGAATGCTGATGGATTATTATTATTATTATTATTATTATTATTATTATTATTATTATTATTATTATTATTATTGTAGTGTAATTATTAACAAATATTATTGATAAAATTTATTAATCCATAAGCGCTTTATTATTTCATAAAGTGACTGTACTTGAATGCGTTAGGTACAATACCTCGGAATGGCAATTAAAATTTAGCATAGGAACTGCAAGTCACTACGCACACATTCCAATTTTAACGTCCACAACAGAAACGATCTGCCATGAACGTTAGAGTCGACGTTTTGAATTAAGAAAATCTCTGTACTGTAATTGCAGTAGAGGTCCCCAGGGAGTCTGCAGTCCTGGCAGAAACTCTCCTTATTCTAATTTACTGCAACGGCCGAGTCAATTGGCCTGAACCAGGTGAAGGCATTTGAAGGCACAGTAAGAGCTTTTCTGTTTCTACGCCCACTTCAAAGTGGGCTAGATAAAGGGAGGTACCGTTCCGAGTTTGTGGCCCTGCAACCACTGCCAATGCAGATTATAAATTAATGGTCCACTCCATGTTTTGTTTCAAGCTCTAGAAATGAGGCAAAATTAAAAAAAAAATAAAGCTCAGAAACAAATTGGCCATCGAACGAAGCTGGAAAACAGCTTTCCACTTCATTTCAAATAGCACTGGCCGCCCATGTAAAGCTATCAGTGTCTGATGGATACTTTCAATCTTTAACATTGTAAAATCACGTTCAATTAACAAGCAATCAATGCCTTTGCTAACTGAGCTGGCATTCAACACAATGTGCATGCGTTTATCATTGACCATTCACTGGCAGATCTAAGCGCTTCACAAAACCAATGAAGTAAAAAAAGAGAACATAAAATAGAATTGCAATTCATTCAAAAGACAAACCGCGTCTATCGATTTTAAACACAATCTGCTACATGTACTATATTCATATTCAATAGACAAATTTAATCTACCTGAAAACGTCAAGAGTTATTATTTTCTGAGGATGTCAGGGATGTCCACGAGGATCGTCATCTCAGTTTGACAAGAAATTTTTTTATACGAAGTCATTATTAAGGTTGAAAAAAGTATTGGTTATAGGCTAACAAGCAAACATTCTCATGGGGGCAGATAAAGTTTACTTTTTTTTCTTTCACCATGTCAATGTCATAAGTGCTTATAGGCCTACAAATTTTGGCCAGTCGACCGCAATTACGAGACGGTCCAGAAAGTGATTTTCTCTCGGGCCGTTTACAGAAAAAGCTATTTTTCAACATATTCCTCATCAGAATTAAGACTTTTCCATACCGTGCGATCAACAGCTGTGCACAACATGACCCAAGGATACAAATATTGATTCCATGTTATGACAAATTTCTCAATTTCACTGGGGATTATGTTGAAATATAGCGCAACAATTCCTGCATCCGTTTCAATAAATCTTTCCACGAAGTTGTACTTTTTTCTGTAAACGAATCCAGGGAAAATCACTTTCTAGACGGCCTCGTAATTGAGGTGGAGTGGCCAAAATTTGTATATGCACTTGTTTTGAGATTATTAATATGGTGGAGTGATGTTAATTTAATGTTGTTTTCTTTTACGACGCTCGCAACTGCAGAGGTTATATGAGCGTCGCCGGATGTGCCGGAATTTTGTCCCTCAGGAGTTCTTTTACATGCCAGTAAATCTACTGACATAAGCCTGTCGCATTTAAGCACAATTAAATGTCATCGACCTGGCCCGGGATCGAACCCGCAAACTTGGGCATAGAAGGCCAGCGCTATACCAACTCGCCAACCAGGTCAACACTGAAAAAAATTTAACCCTTTATCTGCCCCCAACAGAATGTTTGCTTGTAAGCTGCATCGTACAAAATGCTTGTGCGCACACTCGACTATTTACGGTAGCGGCTGTTTGTACAGTCCGTTCTGTATGAATGAAGTCATAATAGAATTTACATTTACATGATTACTTATGTTTCAAATTAATTAACTCGGAGCAACTATTAAATTTACAAAAAAATTCATTTTTATCAATTAAATCAAACATATTTCCCCATGTTCTGAATTCAGTCATCTTTATTATCTGTTCTTTGTTGATTTTTGTTTCGGCATTCGGATACAACCTCACGTGTCTCAAGCAGGTCTGCTATTGAGGAGAGTCGGATGTTCACTCTCTCTGCTCCTTACAGACAGTAGAGATACCCGGCAACGGGACGCATTTTGTAAACAATGTAGGCATATATAGAAATTATTTACTACCCTGATACCCAATACTTTTCTTCAGCCCTAGTCATTATTAAAGAAAAATTAGTATTTTGCGTGTTTATATTGACTGCAGTTGTGTTGGTACACCTCGTACAAGATGAGTGCTGAATCGGGACTTCCATCTCAAGTAGGAGGGAATCTCAACTCCAGGGAAGGAAATTACCAGAACTTACATCCCTGCGCAACTTGCTGCTTTACAGCGAAGTGTATAATCATTTTTTCCAAGAGGGGATAATTTTATCCCGGTCTACCTTCTTTAGTTAGCGAGTTTCTCAACGTGGTAATAGTGTTTGAATAATGGTTGGTCTTATAGTTCTTTATTTAACGACGTTCTTGATGTACTGGATTTCGCTATCAGTGTCTTTTTATCAGTATTGTGAACCGACTGATAGCGAAAACGCAGCAATAAAAATGTCGTCCGCTGACGAAACTTCTGCACACAATTAAATATAAAATAATTTTAATGCTGTAACAATAATGAAAGCTGCTATGCAAATAACGTACAGGGAGAGAGAGAAATCTATGAAAAAATTAAGAAATTGGTATTTCTTTCCTCATTCCTATACTTGCATAGCTAACACTAAGGAAAAAAAACAAAAGAGAGATAAAGACCCAGAAAATGGAATAAGGACAAAAGAGAATTCTTTCCCTTCCCACAGAACATATTTTCTTTTTACATCATTTTGATATTACCCTAGCATTTGCGTTTCCATTTACCGGTCTGCATAATTTTCCCATTGTAGGGCTTCCTTCTGATAATTGGTTTCGAGGCGTTGGAAAGTAATGATAAACTATGGCTGAGCAGTAATAAAGCAAATGAATGGAACAAAAAAACTCGAGAACTGCTTAAGCAATGCAAATGTGCTTAAACAGGGCGGTAAACGAAGCTGGGGTGAATATTCATCGATTTAATTTCTGACACACTTAAAACCAGAAAGTATGTTGTCAGAAGAATGTATTTTTACACCAGCAGTTAGATATTCGTGACGAAATATGCAATAACCACCATTGGGAAGTGAAATTACCTTGTGCAAAAGCGATAGGTTGAAGAAATCACTTTCTAAGAAATTTATGTTGGTGGTATGCTTCGTAAAGTCTATAGAATTTTTCTTCCCTGCTGGTTTTTTCTGTCTCTCTCTCTCTATCTCTCTGTCTCTCTTGCTTCGTCCGTCAGAAACTTCTACTATACAAGTATAGACTTTTGCCTTGCAGAGATATCTGTAGACTAACAGACACGTTGCATCGCAGAAATATCTGTCCATGAGGGAAGAGGACTTAAGTTTACGACAAGAGTTGATCGATATGTTTGCCTGGATACATAAAGGCACTTCTAAGTGCCGTAAAAATATCATACGGGACATTTAATTTTACTTTTCTTCCTAGGTTAATAATGATAGACAATTTAATGTCCCTTAAAACAATCATCCGATAATGGGTTTCAGCCGGTATTACGTCGGTCAAGACGCGAACACAGTAACCACTAAGCTACCTAAAATAATGATTACTATGAAATATTCCTTATGTAATCATAGGGTATAAATACTACTACGCTTCCAATGTTACATGACTGTTGAGCGCAAATGTCGCCACTGTCGTTGTATACAATACATCGTAGGCGATTACGGAGCATTCGTGGAAAGGTATGATGCACTCGGATAGTTCGTGGAATCAACACCGGTCAATTTACAATAAAGGGGTAGTAGCCTACTCTGAAAATTCACAGAAAAACCAATAATTTTTTTTCGCTTTTGCCTAGAGAATGGACGTTCGATTTGTTTGAAATTTCCAATGCTCAGCCTTCTATAAAATTGAGTACCGGGTCTTTCCCGGGGGTAAAAGGCGGTCAGAGCGTGGTGCCGACCACACCACCTCATTCTAGTGCCGAGGTCATGGAAAGCATGGGGCTCTACCTCCATGCCCCCCAAGTGCCTTCATGGCATGTTACGGGGATACCTTTACCTTTTATCAGGTAGTTACCCTTGAAAACTCGTACAGGTGGATTTAATGAAAGTAAGACTTAAAGCAAGATATAATTGCGTAACAAACTGTAAGGAGCAAAAAAGGCTTTAAAAGTAACTGAAAACCTGTTTTCCTAATTGCATCTTCTCAGAAGAATGAAACACAGAAGGTGGACGCAGCTTTCTAACATCCTTATTTTCTCACAAGCGAGGTCTGTAGATCAATGCAAACATTTGGCCTAAGACCTGTAATATACTGAATGTGTACTGCCACAAGGTTGACAAGATTAGACTGGAAATGTAATTATAGGCGCAGTGTAATTATCTAAGTTGTGTCACGTAAATAAATAAGTTGATATGTAATTAAGATGATATGTAATTAAGTTGATATGTAATTAATTAAGATGATATGTAATTACTTAATTTGCTAATAGTAGGTTGTAATAGAAGTACTTATAAGTTAGGTTTACTTTTGCTTATTGTAGGCGTTATTACAGCATAGTTTTATTTATAGTTCTAGGTTTACTGCATCTATTTATTTAGAGTTAGAAGTAAATTCACGTTTATTTTATTTTTATTGCTGTAATTATTATAAATTTATTAACATAATTATTGCAATGTTGTCATTGTATATCACTGCCACCGGGTGTATACCCAATTGTAGTGTTCATACATACATACATACATACATACATACATACATACATACATATACATACATACATACATACAAAATGTACAGAAGGTAATTTATAACATGTAACTTTGTTCTAGCTACACTGTATTAAATCAATCTACAATACGATTATTTAGTCCAGACAGTCGCCGGAGATGTGCGCCTGGGTCAGGCCAGTCCATTTAGTTACGCCAAGAGGTGTTTGGGTTAGTCACTCGCTTGCCTTCGGAGCGATCGGATATCATGGGTACGGCGGAGCAGTATGTTTCTAGTACAATTAAGCTGTACTGCATTCCTTTACAGACCGCTCGCAATTATCTCCACTCCGGAGCTCTCCCCACTACTCCTATTACTTCCCCTCTTTCGCGTCGCTGAGCTGTCAGGACTAAATAATCGGTCTGTACTCTTACTGCACTATTAAGTGTGATATATGTGGCTTTGATTCGCTAACAAATAGAAAGGTTAAAGAGTTCGTAATAATGAACCTTTTACTCAACTTATAGTCCACCGCTATGGAATAACGGTTAGCATGTCTAACCGTGAAACGAGCGCGCCCGGGTTCAAATTCTGATCAGGCAATTTAACTGGTTGAGGTTTTCTCCGAGGTTTTCAATTAACCAATCGAAGCATAATTCCTGGGTAACTTTTGGCATTCGCTATCATACATCAATTTATTTCCTAGTTTTCGGGCTTGCTCCGATGTAGAGTCGAAGGCGGGCCGCAATATATATATATATATATGTAAACGTGAACATTTATTTTGTGTCATACTGTGACAATGTTTACATGTTGAGGCAAGGAGTAATGTACTCTCAATATCCCATTCCTCGATCTACACAACATAATGATCAGTGCGTTCGTAATTTAATGAGTTTCAGTACCCTGTTCCTCAGTCTGTTTATAACAGAAGAACAGCAATAGGCCTACTAGGAGAAATAAACAAACATTTTTAAAATTAGTTCAAACGGGTTTCAGATATTGAGAATGCTGCAAATTCTAAAATTGAGTGTTTAGTGCCCAATCGTGAACATATTTTTGTTGTTTATAATGAATAAAATCAATTCCATTTTATTTGATTGAATGTATGGTTCACATTAAGTAACCAGGTATGTAATAGCAGTATAATTTACCTAACTAGTTGCGTAATATTAGTATCATTACCTAACTAGTTGCGTAATGAATGTATTTACAAGACGATTTTTATTAGTGGTGTAAAGTCCACATACATAAAGTGGATAAAATGAAATTACAATAACCAAACAAGATAGGAATCTGAATATTATTCAGCAATAACACACGTTTTCGATGAACACTGCATACATTAGGTGAACATTTATTTTATAATCCTGAATTTAAAGTGGAAGTATATGAAACATTGCAAACTAAGGTAGAATAACATAGAGGAGTAACAAATTTAAAAGACGACAGCTGGAATCAAATTTATGAGAATATACAAAGCAATACTGCATTTCAAAAGGACATGCATTTGCTTCTCTTTCCTTTCATGCACATCACAGTTGAATGACTTCTTTCTCATACATTTCGAAGCATTACGCGGTAAAGCAGTGTACAACTATGGAAAGTTTTCTGTGCTTCACTCTCTGTAGAAGATGGGGAGCACAGCAGCAGAGGCAAATTAGATATTCATTTAATCTCTTACAGTCTTGAAATAGTAATAATATCTCCCAAGTCAGTGGAAGAGATACAAGTTTACTTTTTCTCAATTAAGAAGAAAACGAAAAAAACTTAAGTTCTTTTCATTCTATTCATCAAGTCATGTTTCGTCACATACTAACAATAAGTTGTTATTTCCTTGCTTTCTATTTACTCAGAGAAAGCATTGAGGTGCTGTGGAAATTAAATTTTAGGCATTTTCGCGAAATAAATTTTTTTCAACATCCTGACCGAAAAGTGGTTTGGAACACGCTGCACCTTTGTCCGTCTGCCTAAAACTATTTCTCCTCAACTGTCGGACGGATTTTGTTCATATTAACCTTTTATCATTCAATTTACCTGGGAATATTTCACAAAGAATATCAATGAGTAGCATATTAAGGGGTTTTGTTTTAAGTCAAAAAAACACAGCTTCAGATTCGAGGTTGGAAGAAACTATTTACTAGGAGAAATTATAGTATATAGAATAATTTCTGTATCAGTTTGCGAATTGAGCCTAAGATTCGAAATTCTGAGGGCACAATGCTAGACAGGAATATCGGAGAACAGGAGAAAACAGGCATATTGTCAAAGAATGTTATAGATTTTTATTAATTTGTCCTACAGAATAATATCTGTAATATTGACAATTGATATTTGAGGAGAAAAACTCGCTCCGGCGCCGGGGATCGAACCCGGGTCCTTGGTTCTACGTACCAAGCGCTCTGACCACTGAGCTACGCCGAACCCAATCCACAGTACCGGACCGAATCCTCCTCCTTCAATGCTTCCCTTTGTGGCCTGACTCCAAGTTAGGCATATGTGTTGACGTATATGTCCAATGTCAACTGCCATTATACTAGGAGCGCACTCAGCTGAGTGACTTGTTTGGCCGGGATTCCGGAGTTACGTGCACAGTAACCTGTACAAATATATGCACTGCAGCTATGAGAATATTATAGATTTTTATTAATTCGTCCTACAGGGAAACATTGGAGGAGGATTCGGTCCAGTACTGTGGATTGGGTTCGGCGTAGCTCAGCTGTCAGAGCGCCTGGTACGTAGAACCAAGGACCCGGGTTCGATCCCCGGCGCCGAGCGAGTTTTTCTCCTCAAATATCATATTGTCAAAGGTTCTACCATAGCCCTGTCTGCGGCCTAATGCTAGTGCGGTCCCGGTACGATCCCCGGAAAGGTTGTGTTGGAATTTGTGGTAGACAAATCAGACGTTGCAGAGGGGTTTTCTCGGGGTACTCCCGTTTCTCTCTACCACACCATCAACACACTCCACTTTCCCCTCATTTCTTTTAACATGTACAGTAGTTAAAAATAAGTTAAGAAGAATTCCTAAGGGGTAATAATACTAAGTGTAACAAAAGTTTCTGTAACAGTATGTCAAAAGAATGACCAAATTTTATGGTGCAGGAGTTGGAACTACTTGATTGTGGTGTGATGCAATCCTTTGTTATTAATTTGGCTGAAAATATGATATTTACCATCAAATATTTGAAAAAAAAACTAAATTTTCACTGTACCAGAAACTTTTGTTACACTCTGTAGTTTTAGATACTGAAATAGAAGGGCCTTAGGAATCCAGACCCTACAACTTACGAGGCTACTCGTCTGCGGATAGAATATGGCTTTATCAGCGCTGAGAATAGCCCAAGTGTCGGCATTGGATTCACGAACTGTCATCTTACTACCTCTCGGACTAGGACAATCATCGCGTAATTATGTTTAATTCAAGAACAATTAGAAAAAGTGGTTATTGTTCCACACAAATATTAATATTAATAAGAGAACCGGATACCAATGATTTTCGAAATTATCTTGTTCCTCACAAGCGGTAAAGCGGCCCCGCATAATAGCGAAAAAAATGCCAGAAGTATTACGCTTCCAAAATATCCAGCTTGTTTGATATTTTACCATCGTAAAGCCTCTGGCTTCTGTGTATAATAACTCCACACGGTTTACGCCGAAGTACTTACTGCGCATATGCATTTTCTGCCTGCATGTCACTAGTGTCTACACCTGTTACCAACTGTATATATGACTAGTTCCAGGAAATGCAACCTAAAGTCGGATTTTTTTTTATTTTTTTTGTTTCCTGTGGTTTCAAAATGAGGATGAAATACTGAGCATTGAAAAAAATCATGGTTCTAGATGCTATAGTTTTTAATATATTAATTAATGAATGTTGATATTACATTATGTACTTTACGAGAAAAATGCAATTAAAGATTTCACTTGTTTTCTTAGCAACTATAAAAAATATTTAGGTATTTAAGAAGCACTGTGTAAAACTACGTCCTAGTTTAGTATGTAAAAAAAGCCTACAGGTAGGGCAAGATGTCAAAACATAGAAATGAAATTTTTACACCGCAAATTCGTAATTTTGTTCTCCTGTAAAATTTCCTTTCGCGACTCTAGGTCCCTTTTCGCGCAACGGGTCACATATAGGTACATAATTCTAATTGTTCTTCCACATTTTCATCATGAATGATTTAAGAGATTAATTAAAACCTATTTTAATGAATTTTATTGATATGTTTTGGGGATATCCATGTCTTTGGAAAATGAAACCTAAAGAATGTATTTATAGGCTAAAGGAAGAAGGCATTTGAATTCATCTGCAAAGCACGTTTCAGATATTATAAAACTTAACGATGATTGCGAAATAGTCACTGAATATTTCAAATCGTTTTATTTCCTTTAATCCTTGGTTTTTCTGAACCGACGCATGCGAAGTGGGAGGTGCGAGCCCGCCTTGCACAAATCCGGACTACACGAGAGATAGTGAGTGTTTTCTATAGTTGCGAAGTGCGCAGACCTCGCATCTCGCAGTTACAGAAACCACTCACTATCTCTCGTGTAGTCCAGATTTGTGCGAGGCGGGCCTCGGACCTCGCACTTCGCATACATCGGTTCAGAAAAACCAAGGGTTTAAGTGGCTTCGAAACTTATGGTAGCCGTAAATCTTTCGTGTAGAGAATAACACTTCTCTGATGCGTATTTTTCTTCTAAAAGTCATCAGATATCAGAGAGAACAAAATGTATACATACTACGCGTCCTATGTTACATGACCGCTGAGCTCTCATGTCGCCACTGTCGTATACAAGATATCGCAGGCGATTACGGGACGCGGGGCATGAGGGAATTAAAGTATTCGTGAAGGGAAATGACGCATTCTGCTAGTTCTTGAAATCAACACAGGTCAATTTACAACGAACGAGTAGTATTTGTCTCCATCTATTCGGAGATAATGTCGAAAATTATCGACATCCAATTCCCTTACTAGACTTGTATGGTACAAATTCTTTCAAATAACCACTTTTTCTCTCACTGGCTTCTAGTTCCCTTTCAATTAACAATAATTAATCCGTTTTTAATAATAACACAGTAGTTAAACCAAACATATTATCTTAATCCATCTTTTACAACAAATCAATGAAACACAATGCACAAGCAGGTGGAAACAATAATGTGTTGACGTGCGAAGCAATTATACGCCAAGAATGAGGTAAAGCTACCGTGTCTAATACCCGCTTTCTAAGTGCAAAGTACTGTTCCGGGTCCAGCCCTCGAAAAGCTAAACCAAGCAAGGGTTTACCGTCCCTTATAAACATTTCATACGCGTAGGTGAACAACTGAATCAAGGCAATAAACATACGGAATTAAGATGAAGTGTATATCTGCAGACCTATCACTACTATTTTTTTAATTGGTATCACTTTATAATGTCGATTTCAGTAAACGATTATTATTGAAATTTTTAGAATATACATGTCGCTTTTCATCGAACCGCAAAATTTATAAATTTAATTGCATTAAATTAAAGTCACAATTGATTTCAAACTGGCCTAAGTCTAAATGGCAAGTTACGAGAAAAATTACAAAAACTGATAGAACAAATTTGACGCTCCTAGTGCCTGCGTATGTTTTTTTAAATGGATTTAAGTCAAGATTTAGAAGAATCCGTTTCAAACTTACACAGTTACACATGTATATGGGATTGAAGTGCATAAATTAAAACTAAAAGAACGAGTTAAATCATAAAAAAGTACTTAGAACACTTTGAATCGACCTCTTCAATTTGGGATTATATTGAATATCTTTCGTGTTTAATTAAAAAAAATAATGCTTATGATCTCATACAGTTCCATACCAAACGATTTCATTTGGTCAAGTTTTTCGAATAATACTCTGAAATAAATAATGTACAATAGTAATATCATTCACAATATCACAAAGGAACTGACATATGAATAAAAAAGTAAGAAAGTGAGTGATATCTTCAGGACATGAATATTCTTCAATGCAGTTATTTCAGTCCCTTTCAAGATGATGGGCTCTGTTAAGGCATTCTAAAATTTTAAATGGTGACGTTAGTAGTAGTAGTAGTAGTAGTAGTAGTAGTAGTAGTAGTAGTAGTAGTAGTAGTAGTAGTAGTAGTAGTAGCAGTAGTTACACCACCACCACCACCAAATTATTACTACTTCTTTGAGTAGTGGGCATGTCCCCTTTCAACTCTTTTCTAATGTGAAGTTTATTTTATACGCAATAAATGTATTATATCCAACCAAGAAACTGATCCTGTCCCTATTGAAATTGATCGCTTCGGCCAGATTTGATCCCGTAAGATTCGGGTCAAAAGGGTATGGTAAATATTAGAGTAGGGCTGACAAGTTACTTCAAATGCTGATGTTAGAAATTCATGTAGGCAGTACTCATGATTTGAGAATGTGTTCGTTTAGAGTTATCAAGTCTAAGAGAGTCGAAATAAGACTTGTCAAATGTCCATTAATTTTTATTATATATTTAGTTCCCTTATTTTCTGAGGACGACAAAAATCTCCAAATTTAATTACTTGATATTTTTCTCTTTCCCAACTGCCTTCCAGCTAATTGAAATCACATGTGTAGCATTCCCAGTTTCACTTCGTTTTTCCAATTAAATTGTGTCCACGATCACATTCCATGAATACTTGTCAAGGAGTTTATAGTCAATGGCTTCTAATGCCAAAGCTCTGCAGGATTTTCATATGCATTGTTGAAACACATGACGTCTTTTAGCTTCACTGAAGATGTATCTGATTATACATTGATATGCTCCTTTAACCTCTAAGTTGTCCTTATTGATAATGTATGAATACCATGTACACTGTTTCCAGAAATATATATGTCGGTATCAAATTAAATAGTAAACATTATTACGCTCCATTTCTATCATCGTACATTTGAAATTGAAAGTAAACAGTTGTGGTTTATAAAAGGAAATTGAACTTTGCAAAAAAAAAGAGCGAGTAAACAATGCTGCATGTCCTATGTTATACTTTCCTTTGAATGTTCAACCAGAGACAATTGTTTACAATTATTTTTTATCTTATAGCTGTTCTAACCTTCCTTCCTGGTAGCCCTATAGCTTTATTATAAATATTCACAATGTTACGCAGTATTTGCTAGGCATAAACTGAAACCTTAATATCTGAAATGTTTCGCTTAAGAGTTCGATTCCTAGAGTAATTATTCCCAAAAACTTTGTTTGGTTTCAGTGTGATCATCTTATAGCTGTTCTAACCTTCCTTCCTGGTAGCCGTATAGCTTCATTATATATATTCACAATGTTACTTACTATTTGATAGGCCTAAACTGTAAACCTGAATATCCGAAATGTTTCGCTGAAGAGTTCGATTCCTAAAGTAATTCTTCCCAAGTAGTTTGTTTGGTTTCACTGTGATTGTGTTCAAAATTGGACATTTTGATATATTACAGCCGTGTGCTGGAGATTAACATCAACGTTTCAAAACTGTTTATAGGTTTTCTATCACTAGAGAAGGACCACTTACTCTGTTGGACACATTATACTTGGCTATTCCAAATAGCTTGAATCGAACTCTCTTCTGATCAACATTTTAGGTTTTCCATTTTATGCAGTTTCGAAATGTTAGCGGTGAGAAGTTACAACTGATTCACTTATATTTAGAACAGCCAAGCTTAGGCTAATAGCCATGTTTAACATTCAGTTAGTTCTTTATTGGTTTACTTTGCGATGCTTTATCAACTGCAATGTTTATCTAGCATCTGAGTGGAATGGTGATAATATAAACGAAATGAGTCTAGGGTCCAGTGCCGAAAGTTACCCAGCATTTTCTCTTAATGGGTTTAGAGAAAATTCCGGAAAAACCTCAACCAGGTAACTGTCCAAACCAGGATTTGAACACGGGCCCACTGCTTTCATAGTCAGATATGCTAACCCTTACTTCACAGCGGTGGACTTCAGGTCGTTCCAATATTCCCTTAACGCTGAAGATGCCGAAGTTTCAGCATATGGCGAAATGCCCAGAGATCTACTTCTGAATTTCAGCCAATAATTTCTAAAACACTAGCATCTCTCAGACATCTTACAACAGAAACCAGAAGAAAGTAAGACCAAAATCTAGATTTTGAGATATGGTGAGGTGAATATTCCACTTCTCACACAGCTTTATGACTGACTTCAGATTCAAACGGCATCTCGCAGTTATAGAAAACACTCACTATCTCTCGTGTGGTCGGGATTTGTGCGAGGCGTGTCTCGCACCCCGCACGTCGCATGCGTTGGTTCAGTAAAACCAAGGCTTAACAGTACTATGCGTTCAATGTTGCACAACAGCTGAGTGCTGATGTCGCCACTGTCGTTCTATACAAGACATCGTAGGCGATTACAGACGCGGGATATTGAGGGGATGAAAGCATTCATGGAGGGAGACGACGCACTCTTCTAGTTTGTAGTATCAACACTGGTCAATTTACAACGGGCGGATAGTACAAACTCATTGCTATCTTTAACGAGTTTTTTGTATTAGAAACAACAGGAAATAAAAACTCAAATTTAAGCAAACAATAAGTATTTTTTAATCATGAGCTGATCAGAAACTTAAACGTATAATTTATCATGATGAATGTTATTTTGTACAAAATTCGTCTTCTCTTGAAAGCACACACCCTGTGCTAAGTTAATGAGGTACTTTTCAATAAATTTTCCTTCCGTGTATTCGTACTGTTTTCTCCTTTAGCAATTTCTCACGCTCGTCTGAAGAAGAATTTCCTCGTGAATTACGGCCCGGTTTACTATTTGGTTAACTGTTGTTTTAATTTTATTTATTTCTAACATAAAACTTACTTTTTACGTTACACAAGCACTGTCAGCACTTGCCAACGGATAAAGTTTGTAAATATAGTAACTTATATTATCTTAATGATGAATGTTATGTCGAAATTAGTATGGATGAATGTGTATATATTCATTTATAATTAAAAAGAAAAGAGTTACATGTTTCACAACATTATAATTAAATTGTAATCAATAAATCCTTGCAAAATTAAACACTTTGCCTTTGACATATTTCCATAACGCCACTCCACATTTCATATTTTAGTAAGTTGGCGACACTTTTTGGCACGGCAAACATCTAATGTTCTCCCCCTTCTCTCAAAGACGTATTGTTCATCTCATTCATTATGGAAATAATAATATTCCTAGCCTTCTTGGATGAACTTATTTCCTTTTAAAGAGACTTTCTTATTAAGCCATCTCTGGTAACTACGCTAGTGAGTACATTGAAGCATGTTAACAAACCCTGCAAGTACGGGTGGACTAGAGAATGGGGGTTGAGAAGTCGCGTTCTACAAGTTCTAAATGTACTACATTTGCCGACCGCTGCATTACGTAGCCTATTTAGTAAAATGATAAATTCAACCACATTGTAAGTCATTAAGATACACAGGGTAACTGGAGGATGAGGCTCCCAACTTTGTATATCATCGTCATTAATAGAAGTAGAGGTGACAGTCTCACGTGCTCGCCCTTTTTACTCCTAAGGAACTTCCTCTGATACTCATCTCTCTTAAAGGCTGAGTAAACCCCAAAGGAAGAGTTGAATTCAGACCGCAAGATTTCTTCTTCTAACATTACTCCTTAACCGCGACGATAACGTGTGCTCCATTATGTTTTTAGTGACATGATTAAAATTGTCTGTGCATGTAATTACCCAACAAATTTATATATGGTTTATATCTTCTTTTCTCACTGATTAATGTAAGAAAGAAAATCTAAGAAAAAGTCTCGACATTTAATCTTAGATACATCACCATATCCTCATCGTCTTGCATAGTAAACATATCATCTTTTTAGATATACAATTTATTAGATTTTCTCTTCATATTTCTACCATATCAATTCGCTGATAAATACTTTATCGTATCGACAGTATGGTATCAGATTTTCTCTACACATTTAGTTTTCTGTTTGCGGAGCCAGAAACTGTACGAAAGTGATGTTACAATATTCATTCTGCACAGCGCTTCTATACCTTGACTCAATTTGTTTACCTTTCTACTGACAACTACTACACTGCTCCGTTGATATAGGAGAAAGCCAATGTCTACCTACTTAGATACAGTATGACACGCGGAAAAAGTCCCCTGCAATCGAAAATCATCATGGTTAGGTACAACATGAAAATCCACTCATATTATGGGCAGTAAAAAATTAATCATACGGAAATGAGTATTCATACTTGTTAATTCATTTAAAAAAGTGAATCAAATAAAACCTTAACACAAATTAATTATATTTCCTAGAATATATTTATTTATAAAATACAATACTAAATAAATATATAAATAAATAAAGAAGGAAATAAATAGATAGATAAATAAATAAATAAATAAATAATAAATAAATAAAAAGACGAAAGACAGGAAGAAAGAAAGAAAGAGGGAAAGAAAGAAAGAAAGAAAGAAAGAAAGAAAGAAAGAAAGAAAGAAAGAAAGGAAAAATAAACGAAAGAATGAAAGAAATATTATCTAAAACTCTTTAGCAATATACTTAATATTTTCGCCGTTTTCAAGGCGTCGAATAATACTGTACACACTTTCTGAAAAATACTCAAACGTGAACGTTTTTGTGACATAATGTCTTACCGTTATGTGGGGACTTAGTGGTCCAAATTTTGTTCCTGGGTCTGTACCACACAATCGGACAGACGTGCATATGACTTATGCACAATGCCCATGCGTATCATACTGTGCATGATTTGTCATTGCTAGTTTCAGAAAAATTTATGTGCACAGAAGAATAATTTTATTACAAGACTCTGAAATATCAACTTATATTTTTTTCGGTTTCTCGGTATTTTATTTTGCTTTCTAGTGTGAGAAATTAAAAATTGAGCATCTAGAGGACATAGTCTATGGTACATTTTGGTCTATAATCAAAATTTAAGTTTGAGAGAGGAGCAGAGATTAAGGGTTCTTGAGAATAAGGTTCTTAGGACATTTTTGGGGCTAAGAGGCATGAAGTTACAGGAGAATGGAGAAAGTTACACAACGCAGAAATGCAATAATTGTATTCTTCACCTGACATAATTAGGAACATTAAATCCAGACGTTTCAGATGGGTAGGGCATGTAGCAGGTATGGGCGAATTCAGAAATGAATACAGAATGTTATTTTTGAGGCCGGAGGGAGAAAGATCTTTGGTGAGGTCGAGACGTAGGTGGGAGGATAATATTAAAATTCATTTAAGAGAGGTGGGATATGATAGAGACTGGATTAAACTTGCACAGGATAGGGACCGATGGCGGGCTTATGTGAGGGTGGCAATAAACCTCCGGGTTCGTTAAAAGCCATAAGTAAGTAAATAATCATTATATAAGACTCTGAAAATATCAACTTATATATATTTGGTTTCACGATACTTAATTTTGCTTTCTACTATGATAAATTAAATATTGAATATCCGAAGGACATAGTCGATGGTACATTTAATCTATCATCATAATTGAAAGTAAATATTGAATTTCCGGAGGACATAGTCGATGGTACATTTAATCTATTATCATAATTGAAGATTCTCTGAAAGTTGTAAAAAATCATGCTTTAAATTATTTGGGTCTATTGTCCTCTGTTATGGACGTTTAGACCCCATTTTATTACACTATTCTTATGAATTTATTTACAGTTACGGATTACAAACAGTTGGTGTGCAATGGAACGGTAAATTCACTATAGAACCAGTCCCGAAATTTTGTAAACAGACCTCATATATCTAATTACCTTACAGCGGATTAACTTCATGCATTACGTAAATACTGCGAATGAACAATGAAAAAGCTTGTCCAGTAGCCAAATACCAATCACATTGTTTTTTACGAAATATAAACAATATAGCAGTGCAATGGGAGAATGTATAAGCCACGGTTCAGTCAAATAACTTAATTGAATTTTAAATGGGAAAACTTGCTCGTTAGGGTAATTGCACTAAACGCCAAATTAAATTCTCTTCAGGTCTATATTTAACGGTTCAGTTACAATTCACAACGCTGTTCAAAAACAACGATTACGGAGCTCTGGATACTTTGTTACACGAGTTTAGTATTCCTAAGCAAGAAGGTTATGAAACAAAATTTGAAATACATACATGCAATTTGCATTAAATGTATGCTTAACAAAGCTCCTATGTGATACATACGAGTACCTTTAGTTCAAAGCATTATGTTTGAGTTATATTTTATAATTATGGTTCACCTTTGTTCTCAATCCAGTTTTTGTTTCCAGAACAAAATTAGCAACGAATGTTGTAACACAATTAATTAAGAACAAGTGAGCTAGAGATTAATGGCATAAAATAACACAGTGCTGCCATGTTTTGGTGTTTGACATGTCGAAGGGTAATTTTGAATGATTATTTCATGCTCTCTGCAAAATTGAAATCCGCTTTCGTCAAACAGCCACAGTTTTTATGTAATTCCTGAACCACAGGACCAACAACACTGTCGAAACGTGGAACAACAAGCTGAGTTCTTCAGTTGTGCAAATCCGAACTTTTATAAACTCTGAACAACCTGCGACTGGAGGCTAAAGAAAGTGGACTGAGATACTACCGTGCGGTTTCTAGGATTGGATGACATCAAAAGCGGAATGTACATGTGTGTTGATAAGACCATCGAAAAAATAATTTACACATACCGTCGGGTTACGGACATTCGAAAATATTTAAGGAACCTAGCTCACATACAAAAGCTGGAGTATAAAATAAAAGAAGAAATTGTAGCCTCTATTAACAAAAACAAACGGAAATGGGCGATTTTCTCTTGATCCGGCCCGACACTGGGAGATTTTTCCCCAGTGTTTAGCATAGGGCGCATTTATCCCAGCCGATTTTATCCTGATACGCAGGTAATCAATGCCGAATCCTCGGCCTCATCTCGCCATATACCATCTTGCTATCACCACAACCTTGACGCTAAATAACCTAATAGTTAATACAGCGACATTAAATAATCAAATACAATTTTTAAAAATCCTAATTGATCCTAAAAATCTTGAGAAATAATTGGTTAAATAATAACTTTTATTTCAGAGGAGCTGTATAATACTGTCCAAATTTCACGAGAGGATCCCTGCGAGGGGAGTATTTATTTATTATTATTTATTTATTTATTCTGGTGTAGTTAAGGCCATCAGGCCTTCTCTTCCACAACACCAGGAGTATGGTCCTTGCGGGGTAAGAGGAGAGTGTAAGCCAGTAACTCAGCGTTCTTGAAGAAGCAGATGAATAGGAGTGGTGTCATTGGTCGGATGGGACAAACAAGTTCAATCAATGGCCGGCCGGTTCCGTGTCGGGATAGGTTATGAGAGTGGGGGGAAACTCGCATTCCATGCTCGGATCTTCTCGTGAAATGCGGACAGTACCAGAAAATGCGTCTCATGATATAAACCTCTATTTCTTACTGAAAATATTGAACTGTAATTTATATATTTATATACATATAATATATATTGTTTTATATATAATACATATTGTTCAGTCAACTATCCGAAGGCAGGTTTGAACCTGATAAGTAACATCAATAAGGCATCACTCATGAGGAAACTACGGCAGGATATAATGGGGTAAGATGGCCAATTCCTTTCTCCCTCCATTGCATACATCGCGCTCATTAGCAATATATTATATTAATCAGACTTCAGAGCTATGCAAACAATTGCTTTTCCTTTAACACATATCGTCAGGTAAGATGTACTACCTGATAAATTTATGTACAACCTTTGACA
This sequence comes from Periplaneta americana, assembly GCF_040183065.1. Classification (NCBI taxonomy): domain Eukaryota; kingdom Metazoa; phylum Arthropoda; class Insecta; order Blattodea; family Blattidae; genus Periplaneta; species Periplaneta americana. The sequence continues at coordinate 69,638,118 of NC_091126.1, read as the reverse complement.
CGGAAATTGGTCGATGTTCAGAGACTAATTCCCACCTCGGAATAGCTCGGAAATCATCGTATGAGCTGTGTTTATACGCATACATTTTACATAGAGAAATTCGAGGCCCGGTCTTTGTAACGAGAAGATCTCTATCGCTAAGCCATGAAGGTTTCGTAGGAAATATGTCATTTCGTGACATACAGATACGTCGTTGCTACGACATTGCTTCACCTTCGGACCACGATGCTTAATTTCCCCGTGTGAATATCGCGTTAACCCGAACGAATCTTAACTTATTTACGCTACAGGAGAGCGACCATTTTCCATGCCAAAGGGTGTACATATCAGCAAGAAACTGAATCTGTATGTGTATGAAGACCATCTTATGTGAACATTGCATTATTAGATCTTACATCCATGCATTAAGGTAGAATTATTATCTTTGCATGCCTACTGCCAGAATAACTGAAACGGAACGTAAATTTAATATTATGGCTAATATATGTTGTGATAAAAATAGCACGAGAGGATTTTAATACACATTTTTTAAATTTAAATTGTACCGTTTCGATGGTTAATTAAAAATCTGTTTTATAAGTGACTGAGTTTCTAGGTTATAACGTTGATATTTCTCTTTACTTTGTTTTACTTAGTATTCACTTTAATCGTATGCATTATACTTAACGCTCGTGACAATAATTGATAATCATTTCATCGGTAAGCAGCATCAAAACAATATCAATATAAATTTCTACCAGTGAATTGGACTTCAGGGTCCATCAACCAGTAACAGGCGAGAATATTGCATTTTGGATGTTTACATTAAATCTGCACTCTTTTAATATGTTGAACTTTAACACACCTTTAATATTTGTGTATAACTCAAAATGTAATTTTATAAAAAGGTCATCTCCGCTGGTCGAATGCGTAATCATTAAGGTTCGGATAAAGTAGCTGTATCATGTTAGGCATCCTTGGTCCGTGCTTTTTCTTTACAAATCTGTACTAGTTGTCGCGTGTCTCCCACTGTCCATTCACTGATGTTTTAGCTAAGTAAGTAGAGTTTTAGCTAGTGGAAGTGTTTACCTAGTCTGAAGCAAGTCAAGGCCCTACCCTATACAACTATATAGCCTATCCTCATACAGCTACTTTATACGAACCTTAATCCTTGGTTTTTCTAAACCGACGCATGCGACGTGCGAGATGCGAGGCCCGTCCGCACAAATCCGGACTACACGAGAGATAGTGAGTGGTTTCTATAACTGCGGAGTGAGCAGTACTCGCATCTGGCAGTTATAGAAACCACTCACTATCACTCATGTAGTCCGGATTTGTGCGAGGCGGGGCCTCGCACCTCGCACGTCGCACGCGTCGATTCAGAAAAACCAAGGCTTTAGAAAGCGTTTTAGCCGTTGCGATCGAAGCTCACGGGTTCGATCCAGATAGAGTCTTGGATGTTAGACAACAACATACTACTTTGCATGGATTCCTCCGGGAGGAATTAAAGGAGACCAGTCTGTAAAATTTACAGGACGTAAAAAACCTGTCTCTGATAGCGGAATGTACCGAAAATTAGTCTTTCACTTCTTGTCTACGTAGAAGCTTGAAACTAGTACATTGGGCCAATATCAGTGGCTTATGTGCACGTAGACATCTTCTACCCTTCTCCTCTAATCAAAAAATATCAGAACTATGCGCGAAAGTCATTCTAATCTTTTCAAATAATAAAATTAGAAATTCAAATACCAGATAGATGTGCTTGTAAACAGGGGCATTGCTGTAAGGTTGAAGCTACTTTTGACCAATTAGAGTCAATCTCTTCGCCATCGTGACGTTAAGATATAAAAGAACGAAAATTATACCATTTAAAACTTCAATTCCAATTTTGTTTACGTACAATACGTGATATTGAACATTTTTCACATACGAAATCCTTCCGATTTCAATTCATGAGAGACAAATGACTTCGTTTCTTTCAACTTGTTGCTGGGATGGCTTCCTTCATGTCAGCCGCAATCGTCTCATTATTTCTCAAGAACCTAAACAATGACAAAAGTCGATATGTTGTTGAATAAGGAAATGACATTTGTACTGCTGCTGAAGACTACAAGCAATGTCCTGTGATGAATTTAAAAACAAATAAGCCATTAATGTCAACTGTTGAGTCGGTCTACGAACGTCAAGCAAACAAGAGAAAGAAATAGTACACTAACTGTAATGGAATCGATTAGCAGAAGGCTATCCAAGAGGCAACAATCAACCCACAAGATATTGATGAAATGTTCGTATGGAAATACATCGCAAGGTGAGAAAAGGCTTGGAGGAAAGAAGCTATAAATGAATCATGATTTCTATTACAGTGCGTATAATACCTCTGTTACTGAACTTAATACGCATTACTTTAATTATATTTATGTATATTGAATGATTTACTATTCCAGTATTTAGATTTTCAAGTTCGATGTGCGCTCAGTAGACTCTTCTGTGTTCCACAGTGTCCTGGAACGTACATCTCAAACATCCAGAAAATAGGTATAGGTTTCATTATCAGGGATAAATAGGTACGACCTACTCTTTTGGGTTCGTTAGGAACTCACTTAGTTGAGTGACTTGGTGGCCGAGATTACACAATAATATGCACTGTTGCTCGAAGAATCTACGTGAAGATTAATTTTTTGGTCCTACGGGTTCGATCCCCGGCGCCGGAGCGAATCTTTCTCCTCTAATATTAATTGTTACCGTAAAAGACGTATTTTATAGGACCGAGAAATTAATCTTTAAGTAAATTCGAGCAACAGTGCATATTACTGTGGAATCCCGGCCACCAAGTCACTCAACTGAGTGCTCTCCTTGTATGATGGCAGTTGAAATATAAAAATAACAACACTCATATCGAACTTGAATCAGGCCACAAAGGAAAAAACACTGATGGAGAGGGTGCTGTGGATTGAACTTCGGCGTATCTCAATGGTTAGAGCGCTTGGTACGTAGAACCAAGGACCCGGGTTCTATCCCCGGCGCCGGAGCGAATTTTTCTCCTCTAATATTAATTGTTACCGTAAAAAACGTATTTCGTAGGACCAAAAATTTAATCTTTACGTAGATTCTTCGAGCAACATTGCATATTACTGTGGAATCCCGGCCACCAAGTCACTCAACTGAGTGCGCTCCTTGTATAATGACAGTTGACTTAATATAAATGCCAACATACATGTCGAACTTGGAGTCAGGCCACAAAGGGAAAAACACTTGAGGAGAAGGATTCGATCCGGTACTGTGAATTGAACTTCGGCGTAGCTCAATAGAGCGCTTGGTACGTAGAACCAAGGATCCGGGTTCGATCCCCGGCTCCGGAGCGAATTTTCCTCCTCTGATATTAATTTAGTAGTAGTGGCTGTAGTTGCAGTTTAATTAGTAGTGGTTGTAGTAATAGTTATAGTTTCAGTTGTAGCGATTGTAGAAATTGTATATTTAGTAGCTGTGTTTGTGGTTCTAGTGGCTGTAGCAATAGCTATACATCTAGCTTCTCGCTGTAGCTGTAGTTGTAGCAGCAGTATAGTAGTAGTAGTAGTAGCAGTAGCAGTAATAGGATTGGTAGTAGTAGCAATAATTTTTTTGTAAGCTACAGGCGCACCTTTGACGGTAGCCAGTTGAACTCGATATATGAGTCTATGCTTGTCCCTATGTTGGTATTCTGATTGTGTTAATCAGCTAGTTGCTTTATTTTATCTGTAAGGCAAGTGTTATAATGGTCTTTGCTATTGTTCCAAGCGCTACGGTTTGTGACTTGTAATAAAGCGGATCCACATCGGTCTCAGTGTATTTATTATTTATTACCGTATTACGGTACTACTTTATCTGTTTATATTCAATACATGAAGAAACTACGTACTCGATTCGCTCTACGTTTGGAAACGAAAATGCGCTGTCTTCTTATGACGCAACACACAGCTCACTCACTAGCCAAACAAGCAAGGATAAGGGCCAAGATCGTTGAATCGAGCTGTACTCTCGCAACATGGATTTATTCATTACTATTTAATAAATTAATATTTAAAGACTGTATCAACCACACAGATAATTTAAAGTCTGTGAAGTACAATAGTAATATGCGTTACAAGAGCGGTATGTTGAAGTTTTCATGTTCGAGGAAAAGTTTGAAAAAGCGAAATGTAGTTGAGCTTTTTTAATTTCCGAGAATTGAAAGAAAACATACCGCTCGTGTATCGTACATTATTTTGTGCGAAGATCGTTTATTACATACCTGAAAGAGGAATTTCTAATTAGTTGCAATGAAATCTCCATCTTTGTTTCTGTTCAATGACGACAAATTTGCAAAACAAAAATATCTATCTTCAACATTGTTGTTTTAAAATGTTTTCTGTGTTTACTATACTCCAGCAGGCCGTGATATACGTCTGTCTTCCCCCCCAGTCTATGATGAGTTTGGAATCTTGCTGATTTTTTCACGGCTTCCTTAATGTTACTTGCATCACGAATGCAGTAACTTTAGTGGATTTGTAGAGTTTACTTAATTTTTGCAAATATTTAAAAACAATAATTAACAGTGCAATTTTGGTGAAATTGCAGTGGTAAGTTTCCAATTTATAATTATTACTATATTGAACGTCTCTAAAAATATGTTAAAAGCCTAAAGCAGTAAAATCAATATGTCACTTAAGCGGTAAGAAGAGGGAAATTGTTATGTGTGTTAGGATGGGAATACTGAATGTGGAATTTTAGACTTTCCGCGGATTGGTTTTGTGCGGAAACCAAGCAAATACGCACGATCTCGCACAAACGTAATGATCAGCCTGAAGTATTAAGAACAGACTGGAGGAACAACAATATATTCAATTCCCTTTCTTCGTTATATTTGTTTAGTTTCTTATTTAACGACGCTGTATCAAGTACGAGGTTACTTAGCGTCGATGAGATTGGTGATAGCGAGATGGTATTTCGCGAGATGAGGCTGAGGATTCGCCGTAGATTACCTGGCATTCACTTTACGGTTGGGGAGAACCTCGGAAGAAAACCCAACCAGGTAATCAGCCCAAGCGGAGATCGAAACCGCTCCCGAGCGCAACTTCAGACCGGCAGGCAAGCGCCTTAACCGACTGAGCCCCGCCGGTGGCTCCTTTCTTCGTTATAGTTCCCTTAATTCAGCCTCTGCGAATTGTGTTTCTTGGTCTTTTCAATTGATTCCAATCACGATAAGAGTCCAATGGTGAGATTATGCTAGGATGGCGATGGTCTCTGGTTGTCTGTCCTTATTTTCCGTTCTACAATCATCCTGCTTTGTCTAAGAACTAGACGCTCTGAGATTCTTTCGAACAAACCATCGGAAAACGAGTTAAAAATCAGGACTTCTAGTCAAGTGTTCAGCACGAAGCAAAACCACCTTTGAAGATGACTATGAATTATATTATTATTAAAAAACGGGAGAAAAATTTCGATATTTCCTCTCTTCGAATTGAACCAAAGTACATTATTTAGAAATAATAGTCCGTAGTGCGACAGCCCATGGAAGGCCAAGGAAGGAAAGCGGGCTTCTGGCCTTAACAGAGGAGAGCGATCATCTGAATTTTAAAAATACCTTCGCTAATTCCCAAAGAATATACCTTAACTCATACTCATTAGATCAAATTGGCTCATCCTAGTGGGAGCGACACACATGTGCATCCCTGTCTGTCTATAAAATAAAATTGTATTGTTTTGTACTGTGGATTATTCTATTTTAAAGGAGAATCATTGACGATATGTTTTTTAGCACAAAAACAGGAGAGTGACAGGACAAACTATTTGTGCAGAGAATTGTGATTTAGGTCTTTGTGCTGTTGCAAGTTTCTACATGTGCCATGCACATAAAGGATTTAAAGAAGTGTAGATAATAAATCCACCAATTCATTTTTCGACACCATTGCAAATTAATATCCTTTTGAAAACAAAATAAGAGATGAATAATCATAGGTTCTTCTTCCCTCTTCTCATTTCACGAATTAGACTTATTACCTGTTCAGATTTCATAGTTTTGACTTTATTGTTTGCACTTTCATCTTTTCTTTGATCTTTCCACATCTCTCATTTCCAAATAACTGTATTCATAAGCTATTTTGGACAGAACGAAATCTTTCATTTTTTTTTGTACGCGCTGGAATTAATAATCGTAAAGACAGATTTTTATTTTATCATTTATAATGTAGATTTTTAATCTCTCTTTTATCATCATATTTATTAAGTCTAATGTTGTACAGCCTTTGACACAAAAAAATGTCAGCTCTCCTGTAGCGTGAATTTGTCTAAAGCCTTGGTTTTTCCGAACCGACGCATGCGACGTGCGAGGCCCGCGTCGGACAAATCCGGACTACACGAGAGATAGTGAGTGGCTCAGGTGCGCAGACCTCGCATCTCGGAGTTATAGAAACCACTCACTATCTCTCGCGTAGTCCGGATTTCTGCAAAACGGGTCTCGCACCTCGCACATCGCATGCGTCGGTTCAGAAAAACAAGGCTTAAAAGACTTCGGGCTTGGTTCACACGACTAGGGAAAGGATGTATATTTTTTTACCTAATTTACTCCTTCAATATATCTTCGTTATAGATTATTCATAACACTTGACCAATAAAGAGAGAGAAAAAGCAACAAAATAACAAAAAACAAGGAAAAACAGACCGAAGTTGTGCATAAGAAATGTCTTAACGTATAAACTTAAGTTCTCAGGGAAACAAGCGAAGTCTTCCGAAGAGGGCATAGGGTATGACAGTCAGTCACTTTTTATCTAATACTGTAGGCTACATCTCTTTGCTTTTCTCTTATACACTGTATTTTAATTCGATTTCTTGTGTTACTACCCATTTTTGGAAACATATGCACTGGAGAAAACAAGTGATTGTATTGTATTGTATTGTATTGCAAAAAGCAATTATTTTTTCTAAAAATTTCAGTGTAGTTTCCCTTCCTGTTCTATTTTCAAGGTTGGATGGATGGTACTACACATCATTTCGAATTCTGATAAATTCTTAAGTCTGTCTTGTTCAGCATAATTAGGCATATACGTATTTAATTCACAACTTAAACAGTTAAAATTGTTTACTTGTTTAAAATGTTATGTTTTATTTAACGACGCTCGCAACTTCCGAGGTTATATCAGCGTTGCCGGGGTGCCAGAATTTTGTCCGCAGTTCTTTTACATGCCAGTAAATCCAATGAGATGAGCCTATAGCATTTAAGCACACTTAAATGCCATCGACCAGGCCCAGGATCTAACTCGCAACCTCGGGCATAGAAGACCAGCGCTGTACCAACTGTGCCAACCATGCCGACTGCTTACTTGTACAACAGGATTTATGGAGATTTATCCTTCAAAGTGGTGGAAAAATTCAAATATCTTGAAGCAACAGTAACAAATATAAATGACACTCGGGAGAAAATTAAACGCAGAATAAATATGGGAAATGCGTGTTATTATTCGGTTGAGAAGGTTTTGTCATTAGTCTGCTGTCAAAAAATCTGAAAGTGAGAATTTATGAAACAGTTATATTACCAGTTGTTCTGTATGGTTGTGAAACTTGGACTCTCACTTTGAGAGAGGAAGGGTGTTTGAGAATAAGGTTCTTAGGAAAGTATTTGGGGCTAAGGAGGGATGAAGTTACAGGAGAATGGAGGAAGTTACACAACGCAGAAATGCAAGCATTTTATTCTTCACCTGACATAATTAGGAACATTAAATCCATATGTTTGGGATGGACAGGTCATATATCACGTATGGGCGAATCCAGAAATGCATATAGAGTGTTAGTTGGGAGACCGGAGGGAAGAAGACCTTTTGGGGAGGCCGAGATTTAGATGGGAAGATAACATTAAAATAGATTGGGGAAGGTGGGATATGATAGAAAGTGGATTAATCTTGTACAAGATAGGGACCAATGGCGGTCTTATGTGAGGGCGTCAGTGAACCTGCGGGTTTCTTAAAAACATTTGTAAGTAAGTAATTAAGAGTGGTTAGTTCAATTTATTAGTACTATAGTTACTGAAGTTTCAATGATTTAATTTAGTTTAAAAAACTGAAGCGTTATTTCAAGGCGATAAACACTTTTCAAGAATTATTGCGATACAAATGAATTTTTTATCTCCAGAGTATGTCCGGCACTCGACCGTGTTAAACTTTTGGACTTGTCCAGTTTTATCGCACGTTATTAGGATCTGAAAGCATGACTACAGGCATGGTGTATGAAGATGGAGAGGCAGGCCATAGTGAAGGGATATCCCCTCGACAGAAATCGATTGCAGTCTCTTCAAGTTGAGGCAATGTCGCACACTACAGCTGATTCAGGGGATTTTCAAAATGTACGCATTTTATCAACTTGGAGCAACGTCTCCGTTACGGACGCCTGCACAGGATGTTTCCAAACTATGTACCACTGACGAGAAATTTCCAAGTTTAACAGGCTGCGATAATTTGAAATGAAATATTCTTGTCAACAGTAATCTCACTAGAGATTTTGATTTATCTAGAGAAAATCAAAACTCGAGTGGGATTTAATTGACTATTAAGCGATTAGAAGAAAGTATATAAAGATTAGAAGTAACGAAGTACTCCAATACACTAAAATATTAATTGACTTACGAAAATACAGTTGTCTTCAAATGTATTATTGTACCATCTCAACATTATAAATATTACGCTAGATGGCAATAGTGTCTTATGATTATCTGTTTTCTTGTTATCAGTTGTGCCAACAATGGAATCTTAATTGAATTCTGTGGACGGTTACTAGTCAAGAAAGCTTTGTTGGTTCAGTTTCATTTTTATTGAAACAGTTGCATTTCCCTTCAATAATTATCCGGATACCAGTAATGAACGTCACTTGTTAAATGATTATCAATAAATCTTAGTATTAAACAATCTCTGATATGTGACTATCCATAATATCATATAGCAGAAGCTTTAACATAACCTAAGTAATATAAAAAATTGTTAGAAAAGGTTTAATTATGGATGATGAAATAAAAAAGAAAAGTTTTAATTAAGGCCGATGAAATAAACAATAAACATGAATAATTTTAAAATGAACAATTATTATTGAAAGTACAATTTTTAAATTTGAAAGTTTTAGTGGTTGGTGGTTCAGTTGATGTTATATTGAACGTGTGCGTTTAAGAAGTGGAACTCATTAATGTTTATTCCTCAACTTATTCAGGGTTTCCAAATGGTGCTCTTCATTTATTTGTAAATAGGGTTTTAGGGAAGATGCATAACTATGACCAGTGATCTTTATTAACTCTTGTTCTTGAATGCAAATGCGAGTCATATTTGAAACTGCTGTGCATCGAATGGAGTGGTTTGAATTTTCTGTTTTTTTTTTTTTGACGTCTAGACCAGTGCAGTTTGAAATGTTGGCAAGCAAAGAAACAAATGCTAGGGTAGTGATAAAAACAAACAAATGCTAGGGAAGCAATACAAATATACAAATGCTTGGGACTCGATAAAACTGTGCGATAAGCAGCCATGATTGGTTGAAAGTCGTCCTTTCGTACCGTTTTATTGGTCAAAAGTAGTATGACGTAGTAAAAGTGCAATAGTCTAATTAATTATTATTTTCATAACTGTAGGCATACTTACACTACTAACTTCTACTGTCTTGAGAACAATTTCTTATGATCCATGTGATAATATTTACTACCTTAGGAAAAACTAGATTACTGTTGAACATGTCACAAGCCCAACAATGTGTAATACTTCATTTCATAGAACCATATCTGAAGAATCAGGTGTCTGCGTCATCTCAATGTGTTGCAATAATTACTGGCTTCGTGGAACGTTTACCGTATAAAAGTGAATATAGTCTCCTAAAATGATGAAATGCACCTTGTTGCAGATTCCGAATGATTAAGCAATTTTGAAGAAGGGTAAAGGAAACGCAAGTACTTCAAGAAGAAAGTAACAATTATTTCGAACTCTAGATATCACTCCACCCTTTTCTTTTTAAATATTGCACAAGATAGATGAAATGAGTAGGTAGAGCAGCGGTCGTCTACTCAGTGCACTTTCGGGCTAGCGCCTCTTACCCGCAGTTCTCTTACAGCACCAGCGTGCATTCTCTCTACCTCTTTCTGCTGCACGACGGGGCAAATCATATTGCTTCGCTTACCCTTTACCCATTTTAAAGAGTGCTGACGACCATTGGTGTAGAGGGAAACAGGAGTACTCCGAGGAAAAAACCATCTGCAAGTTCTTGTCCACAACAAATTCCATCACGACTTCATCGAGTATCGAACCCGGACCAACTAAATGGAAGACCAGAGTTGTAGCGCTTGAGCCATTGACGGGGCGGCAATCATCGAGATGATATGCATGTAAAGGTTAGGTAAAATTATTTAACATGAAAACAAACTAAAAGCGCCAAAATTCAGTAGTTTGAAAGTATTCTTTTTCGGGATCTAATAGCGTCGTGGATGAATGTGTCTTTGTGACATCGCTCGGCTATGTCTCTGATTAGGTGCACGCTCAAACCAAATCGTAGTCAGGAATCCAAAAAACGGTTATTTTTATAATATTGTTTACTTAACACCTCACCGTCCTAGCCAAAAAAGGGTACACCAGTGCAATGAGACTCGCAGGAGAAGTGAAATGACTCGGAGAAAGCCTGTTTTAGTTGTGTTTTACTCTCCATGTAATATTACAGGATGTTCTCGAGATCGTTCATTGGTTCCTCCTGTAAATCCTGTAAAATATATCCAGATGACTAAAGTGGTCGACCAAAGCCTCTGAAGGAAAATACTAACAAAAAGAATTTATTACACACTTTGGACCTTTCCTCCACAAAATATCCAGCCTCATACTCTTGGTGGACAATATTTTCATGATACAGAAACTGTCAACATGACCTTGATGTGGCTCCGACTTTGCTGTCTGTCCTTCGAACGACAAAACTCGGGGATCTCCATTGGAAACATATGTACGTTTCAGGATCGTAGCTGTACGCAAACTACATATCTCCGATTAAGACTGTTTTGATGAAATCTAGGTCATTGTTAGAGGTTTCAATCATGTCCTCTGGAACTGTTGCATCAAACTCCTTCTGTTCCTGGACAGGAGAAGCAGGAGAATTTACTGTCACAAGTTTTATATAAATACCATCAGTCTAATTTTTCGAAAAAAATATAGCATTAAATATCAAGATTTTACATTTTCGCATTGTCGAACGCTGATTTCGTTTGACTGCGGACCGCAACATTCAGCATTTTCCGGTGTTATGCTTTTTAAAGCTTTCCAGAATGTGAATTTCTTTCATGGAGTCCCCACCAGCTTTGAAACATCGGTGCCAAAATTGTATTTGGGCTATCGATTGAATCACCCCGAAAGTTCTCTTATTCATGCCAATACTTTCCGTGGACGAATGTTCAGTCTGCAAGCGATACTTGAAACTGATCTATTCGCTCGGTCACTGTGAATGCGGCAGTTACACATGAAGAAAATCACTGAACGTTGTCTCATTTCCGATTGAGTTCTAAGAGAGAATTATTCCTGTTCACGCATGCACAGTAAATTCTAGTGTGATTTCCCAAGTTTAATGAACCCCGCACGATCGGTTATCGAGACAATCATAAGGGCTGTAGACTTTGCGGACAGGGTCTCGTGTTTTGAATATGAATCAAGATTGGTATTCGGATGCTTCAAACACACTATAGATTATCAGTTGAATTTGGTTTTGTATTCGATACCAAGGTATCCATGGTCGAAAGTCTACTATGATGCATGTTTACCCAAAATTTCCAAATTTAACTGTCATTCTCCATTCAACTGCGTTTTTTAAATTCACTTATTAGCACCGCTGATCCTAAAAAGCTTATAATACCTTGATTATCAAATGCTTGTTCTCTTTAAATGATTATTAAATATAAATATGCATTAAAGAACGTTCTTGTTACCTAGAAATTCATGCAGTTTTATCCCCTCCTCAAATGAAGAAAAATTATCATGATATCTTTAGTGATATAGATTTTCCTCCATGGTTGGGATATATAGTTCAGAAATAGCCTGTAGAAGCTGCTCTCATGGAGAGAATCTCATAACAAGGGGTCATTGATGACACAAAACAAATGCTTGGAGAGAGTATCGCGCTACATCCAGGAAACATGCAACTATCATTACAGCACCAATTATGAACTTCGTATCGGTGGATAATGACCGATTGTTGAGCATGAACGTGAATTGGTTTGTAATTACTTCAGTAAGCACCGCTGTCGCATTCGAAAACTTCAATATTTGCTAAATATGAAAGCCTAATGTCAACCGTTCATGTCTGCATGGCACAAATACTGGACAGAATTCACTCCATCCTGACAATTATAATCACGAATATTACAGCAATAATGACGAAAATTACTTATTTCAATAGCTTCTCTTTGCGTCCGCCTTTGATGATCAGATATGACACACAAGAATGGCTGCACAATTTTTCCAGATAAAGTGTATTGGATGAAGAGAGTGAATACCTGCGTTATAAACAAGACAAAGGGTGATGTAATACTTCAAGAAAAATGTGAAAGAGGGAGGACTAGAAAGACAAAGCGATATGTGGGAAGAGAACGACGATTAAAAGACACAAATGATTAGTGATGTGTAACAGACTACTGAAGACTTATAGAAAACATGAGCGAATATGTATGTTGAAAAGTTGAAACCGGAAAGAGAATAACCTGAAGTTAAAAAGAAGACAAGCTGAAAGTAAAAAAAAATGCGGAGACAATAATAAGGGTAATAACGGCGAATGAGAAAGAAATTGAGGTACGAGGAAAAGAAGTGGAATGAGAGAAAACAATGGGATGTGATAATTATGGCTTGGAGGAAGATGAAAACTAAAGGAAAAAATAAGATGAGAAAGCGTAATATGGAGAGAAGCTAGAGAAAGGGAAGAAAATGGGCAGTGACGGGAAAAGAACGCGAAGAAAAGAGACGAAAAGAAGGGAGTGGAAAAGGGAGAGGATAAGGAGATGAAATAGAGCCAAAAAAAGGAAAGGGTTGGCAGAAGAGGAAGAAAGGACACGAAAAGACAGATGAAGAGAAGATGGAGAGATGTAGCGAGAAAGAGAGGCAACGAGATAGACAGCGAGACGAAAAAAAACAGCGAGACGGGAAAAACAAGGAGACGGGGACAGCGAGACGGGAAGCAACAGCGAGACGGGAAGAAAGAGCGAGACAGAAAGAAGCAGCGAGAAGGGAAGAAACAGCGAGCCGGAAAGAAGCAGCAAGACGGGAACAAACAGCGAGACGGGAACAAACAGCGAGATGGGAACAAACAGCGAGACGGGAAGAAACAGCGAGACGGTAAGAAACAGCGAGATGGGAACGAGCAGCGAGACGGGAAAAGCAGTGAGACGGGAAAAAGCAGCAAACTGAGAAGAAGGAAAGAAATATTGAATTAGTAATTTTGTACGATATGAAGAAGACAGCTTCAATTATTTGAACATAGATATTATAATTATAGTGAAGATATAAAATTTCGTAGGTTGTATATGATTGTTGTGTATGAAGTGGAAGACACTAGCATTGAGTATCAAGATTTTCGTTGTATGTCCTTTCACTGTTTACCTGAGAAGTCCGGGCTTGAAAATATGGAATATCTATGAAAATATTGTGGGGGAAAATGCCTCCCACGTTCCATAAATTACGATGTACTAACAACAAAGCACTTAAATTTTCTGATAATCCTTCCTTGTTCATCACAAATACCAAATCTCTCTCTCTCTCTCTCTTAGCAGAAATATTCTAAATTTCATTAATGTGCGAAGTGTTTTGAGGACACTTGTGCCATACCTTTGTTGGACAGTCGTAATCTCTCTGCTGTGCAGATGTTAGGTATACCTATCTAACACCAGATAAACCTGCACTTTATGGGCCTCAGTTTTATGGAGAATAAAAGAAATGGTGAGCAATCAAAAGCTCGCCGCTACCGCAGGAAACTGTGAAGAGCCTGGGAATAAGTGTTACTTATTAGCACCACACATCTGCGCTTGCAGCTGAGCACAGCATCCCTCAGAATGATACCAAGTGTTGCTAAGTGATTTCACAGTTTTCATCCATATTTTTGACGTTCACATTCTGCTATTACTTTTATTGAATATTAGAATATTTAACGATGACTAGACATATATTTCTCATTGAAAATCAGTAAGTTCTTGTGATCAAGGTTGAGCGAGAAGTAATGGTGTGGAGTATTAGTGTTACAGTTCATCCGAAGAAGCTGTACTGAATTCACACAAAGAAATAATAAAATATCTCTAGCCAGAATAATAAAAATTCGAGGTTAGTACACATAAATTTAAACTGAATTGTAGATTATATCCTGCAAACATCGTCAATAGTTGGCTTTCTGATAGTACCAGATGTAATACTGTGCGTCTGTTCTATTTCTTATAGATATGCTGCACTTTCTCTATCCGCACATTTGCTAATGGTTTCTGTCATACAGCCCGCCAAACAACAATCATCATTACCAAAAATTGCTATAACATTAAAATTAAAGTAATATACGTAGCATAAGTGTAGGTGATATGTTTTGACCTAACAAAACCTAAAGGATATGAATTTTTGTAGTGATTTTTTGTTTTCTAGGTTAGGTTAGTTTAGGATTTTAGTGTTAGGTTAGGTTAGTTTAGGCTTTTATTATCCTCGTGAAGATGACGGTGAAAGCGATTGAGTGTGGCGCTCTTGAACAGGTAGTGATTTTTTGCTTTCTATGTTGGCAGTTCAAGTGCGTCGGTGTCTGTTCCAAAATCGGCGGAAGTCACTCAACGCTCGTTTCTCAAATTTTCCTTTCATGCCTCCAGTTTCCTCAGACTTTCTAACAAGTTTACGCAATATATGACGACTATACTTCGTCCCAGAAAGTCTGAGAGAAGATGTAAACAATGCCGGCAGAAGAGGAGAGGAGTATGATTGCTATTCAACCAATGGCAGAGGTCTCTTTCCACGCTTGACCTGAAGTTGGACGGTCTGAAGCGTTCTACTCCGCCCAACTTCAAGATAAGCAAAGAATGAGATCTCTGCCATTTACTGAATAGCAATTATACTTCGATCATCTGCCGGCAATAATTACTTTTGCTGTCAGACATTAATGGAACGAAGTATAGATGTTTGACACAGAAAAGTCTTTTGCAAAACTTATTTACACTTCACAGGCACAATTCATGAATACAAGAGGATTATAACACTCGAATATTTTATAGTAAGGCGAGTATTACCCGTTTGTTGTCATATGGCCAGTGTTGATTCCAGAAACTAGCATAGTCTTATAAAATATTGAGTCTGAAGTGATAGAATTTGGCGTTTTACGTAGGAAAAACTTATATAAGAGGAATACTTGCTCTAAGAAGAGAAGAGCAATGGCAGCAACATTTCCCAACTGAAATATGAAACATTTGTAATCAGGTTGTGACAAAACTACACTAAAGAACTAACGTAGTTGAAGGATGGTACAACACATAGTCACACATCACGCATCGAACTAGAATTCATTAAGGAGGACGAAAAGAACAATGACATTGTTATAACTCAGTTGCTTTGCGGGGATCGGTATTTGCGATATCCAATTAAACGATCGTATCTGATAAATATAAGGCAGTGGAACAGATTGTTCAGAATATTACAACCATATAAGGAAGAGGATAACATCACTACTTATCTCAAAGCAACTAGTTATCTTTTGAAGCTACATGAAGATGAAGAGACAGAAGACAAGTAGCTGATTGATTATGGGAAGTATACTTCAACCCCAGATCACATAGATTGCTCTTTCCTTTATTAAAATCAGTTGCACTTTGAAGAGAACAACCGCCAGGATCGCCAACCGTCCGCCGTAAACGAACACGAGAGGGTAGTCAGTCGCTAATGCAATTCAAATTGAAGTTATGACGTGAATCCTTATGTAATAACTAGATGGCAGCATAGTAAACCTGACAAAAGTTGTTACCGTCAAAAGCTATAACGCCGAGCAATCTGGGTATATATCATCTAGGTTTCAACGTTTGAAATGGACATAATGAATTGGACATTCGTGCAGTGAACGTAAAAATGTAGAGATATAATGAAATGGACAAGTATTTATGGTCATAATTTAGTGGACTTTCATGTAGTGTACTTAATAAAATGTACGTTAAATTCATTGATATTAGAAATTGGAGCTCGTGTATAATAGATTTGTAAATGACGGTGGCAGATTTTAATATTCTAAACACAATATCGTCGGTTTACAAGCAAACAACATTAAATAAAAAATATTACTTCTGAGAAAAAGGAGTATATAATGTACATAATTTATGTCTACAAACTTAGGATTGGAAAATTAAATACACATAAAGAGGAACAACTTACGAAAAATAATATTCTGAGCATTCAGATTTGTCAAGAGCTTTCGAAACGCCTTTTTATCAGAGGTAATATTTTTCTCTTTAATGTATTCTGCTTGTAAGCCGACGATTTGTTTACTTAAGGATTTTATGATTACTAGCTACAAAGAACGGTTTGTAACTTGGTTTAAAGTAATTGTTACTTAAACCACGTTTACACTGCTGTACTTGCTATCAGCACGAAATCTATTCGAATGATGTCCGTTTCGAGAAATTCCTGTATTAGCTTGGACAAAAATCTTACGTATTGTACAGGCATCATACCCGAAACCGCTTTTTTGATATCAGTGATTGTAAAGTAGGCCTATACAGGGTGAACCGTAAGTACTATAATTAATTTCAAGAGGTTATTTTTTCTGAGATATTTCAAACAAAATAGTTAAATACAATTTTGCTCGTTTCTTCCTCCTATTCGTGATAAAATTACTTTCATATGAAACATATCATAGCGTGTTTTGTAAAAGTCATTGATTTAATATCAAACATGCTCAATCAGTTTAAGACAATAGTGTATTATAATAATAAATGATTGAAAGAATTTTAATTTTGTCCTTTAAATGTGCAGAAATTTGTACCATTGTAAAAATTCATTTGCAGAACAAAAAGTTACATTTGTTCGGAAAAAAATTATGCACACACAAAGAACAAAAGAAAAATTCTTTCAATCCCCTAAACTAACTGAGCATAATGGGAATTCAATAAATGGCTTTCCCGCTATGAAATGATTCATATAAAATAAATTTTTATCTCTAAAATGAAGCAAAAACGAGCAAAATTTTATTAAACTTTTTTGTTTGAAATATCTCAAACAACAACTCTGTAATTAATGGCATCGGTTACGGTTTATTCGGTATATATTTTCATTTCTTTTTATTTTATTTTATTTTATTCGTTGGGAATGTTCCTATGAGCCAGGGTCTCGAGGGTAGAACCACAATTTCAAATCAGACGGCATTTCCATATGTATTAACGATGTAGAGAGCATTAGCAAATACATGAACAGGTAATATTCATGAAAGAAATAGAAGACATAATATGTAGAGTACTAATGCTAAGGTACACACAACTGTATACATACGTAATGGAAGGACTAAAACATAACACCATATTACATAGGACATTAACAAAAACAAGAAGAAATGATAGAGACTATTAAGGGGAGAGGATGGTACTTTTTGGTGAAAAATGAGTATATTTTCAAAATTTCTTTTTCTTTAAAATACTCTGTGATATGTGTGGAATGCATAACATAACATTTTGTGGGTATTTGTGCCCTTATCGGATGTTGAGTCGCCATTTTTAAACTTCCTGCGTTATGGATTTTTAAATCACTCGCCCACTTTTATTGTTGTTTCAGGTAAATTAAATTAAAAAAAAAACAATTTTTCTTTAAAATACTCTTTATATGTTTGGAATGCATTGGATAACATTTTGTGGGTATTTGTACCCTTATCGGATATCGAGACGTCATTTTTAAACTTCCCGCGCTATGGATTTTTAAATCACACGCCCACTTTTGTCGGTTTCCAGTAACTTATTTATTTTTGTTACATTACCAGACAAAAATGGATATAATTCCTGAACTATTAAAGATACGTGCATGAAATTTAGAACACACACTTTAGACTATTAGGAAACGTTTCTCTGGAATAGAAATGTGTTAATTGATTTCATTTTTAAAATACTCAGTTTGTTTGCAAGAAAGGAAATCAGAAAATTGTTATTAAATTTTAATTGTTTAATTTACAAACGTAGGGGCTAATATCAAAATTCTGTTACAGACAGTTTGTAGAACATGCTTTTGCAAATACACTGCAAAAAAGTTTGAATCTATCTTTAAAAACGGTTTAGATATATCAGTTTTAGTACAATCCTGCATTGGGTATATATATATATATATATATATATATATATATATTTTTTTTCAAATTTGGTCCCCCAAATAATTTTTTTCAAAATATTTATATTTTGTTGAGTTCCTACAGCTATGAGCTCTCTACATAAAACATTAATATTTTACACCAAATAGGAAAAAAGTTTAAAAAATACCATCCTCTACCCTTAATGAAATAATTGAAACACATGTAAAGTAGACATTGCAAATAATATCAGTACTAATGATAGTTTTCTTCTAAGTAAGCTTTCAAACAGAACATACGTATTACTTACTTACTGGCTTTTAAGGAACCCGGAGGTTCATTGCCGCCCTCACACAAGCCCGCCATCGGTCCCTACCCTGAGCAAGATTAATCCAGTCTCTATCATCATATCCCACCTCCCTCAAATCCATTTTAATATTATCTTCCCACCTACGTCTCGGCCTGCCCAAAGGTCTTTTTCCCTCCGGCCTCCCAACTAACACTCTATATGCATTTCAGAACATAGCCTACGTATTTACATTTTAAATTTTGGAAGTTTAGATTTCTACTTAATTGAAAAATGGTAATTTGTTAAAAACATATGCATCTGTAATGCACTATTTAAACCATATTTACTTCACTCTGCATTACTAAAAATACATTCCCTGCTTTTCTTGTGTTGAAATTGTGTACCTCATTCCCATGTTTAATAATAAATTTAAGTTAACCACGTTCAATTTTAAACAATAAACATTCTGAGTAGTATTTGTTCGGTTACTGGGAGTATGTTAGTTTCACCAAATACTTCAGGAGAAGGTTTATGAAAGTGGTAACCAGAAATTATTGTACAGCTTTTTGTCTATAATTTCCAAGTGACTGAAACTGTTTAAGGCACTTCTTCCCCAAATTACATTCATATATACATGAAAATCTGGGTATCTAATGTTTGCTGAATAACAATAATTGTCTTTTAATTCAAAATAAAAAACCGCTGTTACTTTCCAAGAGACGATGTTCCCAAATGTATTTCTTAGTTGCGCAATGTACACAATCATTTCAACTTACATATATCGAACTTGTGTATTACGAATACCTATTTAAACACTCTGTACAAATATTAATGTTTGTATTCTCGTAGTCTGCTTGCAAAATGGAACAATGGAACACTTCAGTGTATTCAGGACGTCGAAGTGAGAGTTTGTCGTGGCAGAGTTTGAAGCAAGCAAGCAAGACGTTTCACGTAATATCAGGCAAACTAATTAAAGGACATGGAACAAACTGTAATCAATTCGAAAGGAACGACTGTTCGGGAAGTGATTCTCTAAATGTGTGATACGCCCGGAATCAATTCTAGGAACATGGAGACAGAGTTTACGTTCTAATAAATTACAGTAGAACGTTAGAGGTACGAAATAAGACACATGGCCAAACACCATCTATATAATTAACAGTTGTAAGTAAGGTAAAATTGGTAGGTAGGTGGGGGGGAGGAAATCTCGTTCAGGATGACTCATAATTTAACACTTGCGAAAAGAGGCTTAACAGCGGCTAATTAAAATTAAACTAACGATTCTGACTAAGAATTGCCAATTACGGTACTTTTATTGGGCTTGAAACCTATAAAGTATGACCTAAACTTGAAATATCTAACTTTATAGCCGTCCATGATCTTCAAGAGATTACCGAAGGTGCCATCCCATCTGAGTTTGGGGAGTTCAAATCGGGTGGAAGACGATGGGATTTTCATGGACGATTACTAGTAAACCATGTTAAAGTCCACCACTATGAAGTAACGGTTGGCACGTCTGACCATGAAACGAGCGGCCCCGGATTCAAATCCCAGTAGAAACAAGTTACCTGGTTTCAGTTTTTCCGAGATTTTCCTCAACTAATTCAAATTCAAATTCAAAATAAAATTTATTCATAATTTATATTTGAAATGGTACATTTGAATAGAAACCCGAAATGAGCATATGCTCTTGCTCGGGTACAGTCGAGTAGAGTCTACATAAATTTTACAGACATCAATAATAATGTTGATGATAGAAATAATAATAATAATAATAATAATAATAATAATAATAAAACATAAATATTAACAATAATAAAAATAATAAGTAAGACTGATAAAATAAAATATAAAACCCCTTAGCGAGAGTTAACACAACTTATATAAGCATACAATAACCAGGAAAAAAAAATAACGAACTCGAAAATCAACAAAAAAGTTCGTTGTATCGCAGATGACAGCAACCGCCGAATTGAAGCAGAGTTGCTGGGTAACTTTCGACGTTACATTTCGGACTCATATCGCCATCATAATTACACTTCCCCTCCATCATCATAGTCATAGTCATAGTCACCATCATCATCATCATCATCATCATCATCATCATCATCATCATGTTTCTTTCCTATACTTCGGGCTTGCTCCAATGTAGGGTCGGCTGAGTGGCGCCACCGAACTTTGACCCCGTGAATGTGGTCATTCGTTGTTGGTGGTAGTGCTATGCCCCGTGGGCTCTCCGCGGTGTCCGTGGTATCTCGTGGGACCGGAGATCAGGGACCACTGTGAGCTACGCGGTAAGGTATAAGGATCATATGAGAAGTTTGGTGTCAAAGTTGGACAACTCCACTTTTGCCTCTTTTTTAAGGAAAGGCGAGAAACTAGTTCCTTGGAAAAAATTAAATTATGGTTTATTTAACGACGCTCGCAACTGCAGACGTTATATTAGCGTCGCCGGTGTGCCGGAATTTTGTCCCGCAGGAGTTCTTTTACACGCCAGTAAATCTACTGACAGATCTTTGGAAACCAATGTCATCGTTATATGTAATTTTTTTTTAATTCTTATGAGTCATAGAAATACTTTTCCAGTCTCAAAATGTGATTAAAATTAATATCCAGTTCTGAAACGAAATCATGGAGTTGTCTGTTTCTGAAACCAAACGAAGCCATATTTGAAGTGAAGTTGTCTACTTTTGAATCTCTTCTAACTCGGTTTTAAAGCAAATTTACGTAAAGCACTATTTATTCATCAACAAACCGATTATATAAACAATCAGCCATGTTAGATTCGCGATGCGTGATGGGAAAAGGTGGTATGAATGTGGGCTTCTCATTGGCTATTGAAGGAATTGTCCTAATTGGAAACCAAGTCACATTTTGATTCAAAAGCACACAATTTAGTGCTATTTTCGCTTTATGTCCGTTCTTAAATCTAAATAGTTCCAGAATCGCATTTAGCACACAAAATTCTATGAGAAACAATCAATACTTCGAAATGGCAAAAAATGGGGTTGTCTAACTTTGATACTATGCTCCTCATATAGACTGTAGGTGAGTTCGGGGGCGCCGCGCATGGGGCCTTAGAGAAAGCACACAATTGCATCCAGAGTAGTACAATGGGCCCATCCGAGCGGCCTGCGTGTGAGGACAGTCCCACTCCGCGCCCTCCCCTGAAGGGGACTAACAGAAACCATGTCGCATTTTTCCCCTCGCAGGTGTGTTATGTACCGAAGTCTTGTCACTCTCAAGAATCAAGTGCGACTTTAAATCTTATTGAAATGATAGACCAATTGTAGTATAGAAAATAGAAGGGTGAAAGTTTTCAAGCGGCTATAATTTACTCTTCAACCTATAGAACTTCACTGTAACAACACTCGATTTCATCGCTAACTTTTTAATCACTTCATAGCTCACTGGAGAATATGGCAACGTTTCATGTACGTGGTTCGGTGATACTGTGTAAGTCATAGTATAGTTTTTTGTGATACGTTCATTATCGTTTTACTCAAAGAAGTACGTAGCGCCTAGTTTGCATACTATGTTGTCACATGTATTACCGGTGCTAATCGAGTACGCTCTGTGGGAAAGACGTGCTTATATAAGGGAATGTGACCGAAGGACTGTTTTAGTTGGCGAGACCTGCTAAAGGAACGGGATGGTTTGTAACGTACAGTGATCGTTATAAAACTACCCCAGTCATCTCTGTGCTCCCTCCGGGCTCCAAATCTGTCTGTAGGGCCTTATTTATCTGACAACCTTAAACACGGTTCCGCTCGAAAAATATACTGATGGGTAGTTCGTGTTGTAGAATTATAGGGCATAAAGTAACCTTGTCTCTTTATATATTTGCATACTAATGACAAGGTTTTAACTGACCAACTACTTGTTTCGATAAAAACTGCCCGAAAGTTTTTAAGTTTGCTATTTTTGTTATCCAGATACAACTTTGGCATTCTTCTATTTTGCATACTGATCAACAAACGGCAGCTATATTTTCACATATAGAAGATCATACTAATCTAAATCCAATTTGCACATTTTTTTTTAATTTCCGTGCTTATAACCTTCTGATATCAAGCTAACTATATGAGTAATCATCTCTATATGAGAAATCTCCCAAGAACATTTACCAGGCATCTCTCCCACTTAGAAATTCAACTGTGCTGGTCATCCTCAGACATATTATCGGAGGTATTCAATTCCAACTTACAGGTGCTCAACCTAGAATCTAATTCCACATTGTCTGACTATAATTATCCAGGAATGTGTCTGATCACCATACATCGAGGTATCTATAACCAACCAAACATAACGTCTATTGTGTATGAAACAATATGCAACTGCAATCGTGAAGGTTTACCGATGCACGACAGAAAAATACTGTATCGAATCCCACCTGGGTCTTAGATGCTTGTCAATTGTAAATGGATATCTGTCCGATTTTGTATTGGAAAGAATCTCAGCCATGTTCTGTCACCACTTCAAAAATGATCCTATTCCAGTGACTAATATATGCCAAAAATGTTCAAATTGTGAATGTATCGTATGCAGTGACAGTGTGGGAAATCTCTGTAGATACGAAACCTTGTAAAGATGAGGAACAAAAGAAATTACAGATGGAATGAATGGTCTTAAGGGGAGGCAGAGGTGAATATTTCAAAATCCACAAAATTTATCCCACTTGTTTGAAATTGATCATGGATACTAAGTATGTTATTAGTAATGGACATACCAAGTTTCAACTATCTAAGTACAATAGTTATGTAAATACTAATAATTGTATAAAACTTTATATCGTTTGATATAAAATGCTCCGTGCACCATATTGTAAGAAATTTTTAATATTTATTTTTATTTACATGTTCAGAGAAGGTATATAAATAATGATAATTATTAGTTTATTATGGGAATAATATAGTAATGCAGTTATCTTGGTTTTAATTTCATACTTTTAAGGGCACAAAATCAAAAAACTAACATCGGAATATCAAAATTAAGATAATAAAAATGGAAAAACTAAATTTTCATTTTTTCTTCAGTTTTGTTCGAAAATTTCACCTCTGCCTCCCCTTAACACACTGAGAAATGAAATAAGACAGAAAAATTAAGTTTCTGCTGATCTTCATTTAGGACACCATAAAAAATATGAGAAAGCCTTTTCGAAGTAATGAGCACATTATTTACTTGGGATATGTACAAAAACTCGCGGTAATTAGTGACATGATAAGTACTCAAATTGTATGCATTCCTCTTTCAGATAATATTTATTGGGTTGTTTTACGACGCTGTATCAACATCTCAGGTTATTTAGCGTCTGAATGAAGTGAAGGTGATAATGCCGGTGAAATGAGCCCGGGGTCCAGCACCGAAAGTTACTCAGCATTTGCTCATATTGGATTGAGGGAAAACCACGGAAAAACATCAACCAAGTAATTTGCCCCGACCGGGATTCGAACTCGGACCACCTGATTTCGCGACCAGACGCGCTACCCTTTATTCCTCAGGTGTGGACACTTTCAGATAATGTGGAGTATGTGTTAATTGCGTTATCATGCGATAACGTAATCATAAAATGATTCTGAGTAACAAATACTCTTGAAATATTTGATTTTGAAACGAGGCTTTTATTTTATGAAAGGAACCAAATTAAGACCTCCAATTACTTATTCCTTCGTAATTCCGTGGTGTCAGTAAGATGATGACAAAACTCTAATTGTCAGTTCACATATAGGTCAATACGTTATGGCCATTGACCTATATAAAATTTCTTATTTTTATTTTATTCCTAGAATTGCACTCTCTATTTTATATTGAAATTATTGGCAACAACGTATGGCCCACACGGCACTATTAACGAATAAGATCATCACATTTTAAACTGTAACTGAACACGCGTAAATAAATTTCAGGGGAACTGATCATTTCAGAAATTTTGTCCATCCCATTCCATTTTACTGCATCATTATATTTTCTCCGCTTCCAGGAATTAAGTTATATTTTATCTACCATCGCAAGCAGGTATTCATTATTTATTTTATTAGCCCTCCTGCTACCAAGGGGGGTAATAGGATTACCCCACTGATTCTTTTTCAATGTTATTTTGATTTTTCTCCATATTTATTTTTTGAAATTACACGTATTTGTTCGTCAGACCTATATATCTACTAATATTCTGAAATATGATTAACACAAATGTTTATTCTACTTTAATATATAGGAAGTAATAACACAATCAGTTTCCTTCACATAAGTGAAACATAAGTTTGCATTTAACATCATTGAAGACCCGACATTGGGACTCTTAATTCTACGATCCAATAGTAAAATGCACCAACATCTCAACGTTTTTTTTAACATTTGACACTTTTTAACATATACCAATACACCGATTTATATACTTGTGGTGCTATTATATGATCAGTAATATATGATCACAATTTCTACAAATTTATTGGTCATTATTTGACAACATAAAACGATTGTCTACGACAGTATAAGGGTCATACTACCATATCACTATGCTCCACAATAATCATATATTATCTATTTCACGATATATATATATATACATATATATATATATATATATATATGTTTATACTATCCACTTTTATTTCAGGATTGAAACAATGGTACACGTTAATATTTAAATATCGTTTGTTAATTCTCAACTACCACTCTACCACAATTTTCAACATAAGATTATATATATATATATATATATATATATATATATAATATTCACTTTTTATTGGCTCAACACTTATTCTCTTGTTTCCTTGTTACCTTACAATGTTTATTTCATTCACGCTTCATACACCACTCTTGGAGTTTAGTCATACTTTCCATCACTTGTTTCTCTAAATATGTAATTACTGATATTCTTTTGCAAACAGTTCCCGTACACTTTGTACAAATATGCATATTTAATTGTGCTCCATATGCCCCAACAAGTGAACACCTACAGGTGTTGCGATATTCAATATTACGTAAAATATATTTAACGACTCCACATAATATATAGCATATTCGAAAAATTTAAAATTCACTATCTTCCATAGACAATTGTAGTACTTACTGGCTTTTAAGGAATCCGGAAGTTCATTGCCGCCCTCACATAAACCCGAGATCGGTCCCTATTCTCAGCAAGATTAATCCATTCTCTATCATATCACACCTCCCTCAAATCCATTTTAATATTAACCTCCCATCTACGTCTCGGCCTCCCTAAAGGTCTTTTTCCCTCCGGCCTCCCAACTAAAACTCTATATGCATTTCTGGACTCGCCCATACGTGCTACATGCCCTGCCCATCTCAAACGTCTGGATTTAATGTTCCTAATTATGTCAGGTGAAGAATACAATGCGTGCAGTTCTGTGTTGTGTAACTTTCTCCATTCTCCTGTAACTTCATCCCTCTTAGCCCCAAATATTTTCCTAAGCACCTTATTCTCAAACACCCTCAACATATGTTCCTCTCTCAAAGTGAGAGTCCATGTTTCACAACCATAAAGAACAACCGGTAATATAACTGTTTTATAAATTCTAACCTTCAGATTTTTTGACACCAGACTGGATGACAAAAGCTTTTCAACCGAATAATAACAGGCATTTCCCATATTTATTCTGTGTTTAATTTCCTCCCGAGTATCATTTATATTTCGTACTGTTGCTCCAATGTATTTGAACTTCTCCACCTCTTCCAAAGATAAATTTTCAATTTTTATATTTCCATTTCGTACAATATTCTCGTCACGAGACATAATCATATACTTTGTCTTTTCGGGATTTACTTCCAAACCTATATCTTTACTTGCTTCCAGTAAAATTCCTGTGTTTTCCCTAATCGTTTGTGGATTTTCTCCTAACATATTCACGTCATCCGCATAGACAAGAAGCTGATGTAACCCGTCCAATTCCAAACCCTCTCTGTTATCCTGGGCTTTCCTAATGGCATAGTCTAGAGCAAAGTTGAAAAGTAAAGGTGATAGTGCATCTACTTGCTTTAGCCCACAGTGAATTGGAAACGCATCTGACAGAGACTGACCTATACGAGCTCTGCTGTACGTTTCACTGAGACACATTTTAATTAATCGAACTAGTTTCTTGGGAATACCAAATCCAATAAGAATATCATATAAAACTTCTCTCTTAACCTAGTCATATGCTTTTTTGAAATTATGAATAACTGATGCACTGTACCCTTATACTCCCATTTTTTCTCCATTATCTGTCGAATATAAAATATCTGGTCAATAGTTGATCCATTACGCCTAAAACCACACTGATGATCCGCAATAATTTCATCTACATATGGACTTAATCTTCTAAAAAAATATGGGACAAAATTTTGTGCGACGTCGACAAAAGTGATATTCCTCGAAAGTTACTACAGCTAGTCTTGTCCCGCTTCTTAAAAGATAGGTACGATTATGGACTCCTTCCATTGTTCTGGTACAATTTCTGTTTCCCTAGTAGCAAGTACAAGCTTATAAATTTCGTTAGATAGTGCGCTTCCACCCTCTTGCATTAATTCTGCTGGAATTTGATCGAAACCTGGAGACTTATAATTTTTCAGATTTTCTATCGCAATTTCGACTTCAGAAAGTTGTGGGTTCGGGTATAAATGGCTCAGCAGTTAGACAATTGTAGTATGGTATTAAATAAGCATATTTTAAAACAATTTATTTGGTAATTTTGCCAATTAATTACATTCACCTTCTAATTAGAAAGTTTTCTTAAAAGTTTTCAAAGGTTTTAAATTTTAATCTTGGAAAAATTGGTCAAACTCTCGTATCATGTAATATTTATTTTTTCACCATATATAGATATCTACACAATTGTCTGATGATGCCCACAATTAGGGGCGAAAACGTTCACGTATAATTGAAATGTGTTAACAAAAACAATTTTGTTGACATTGTAATAAATAAGTCAAAGACGGAAATATTGAAACTGTACTTTTCTATATTTTCATAAACATAGACATTATAAGAAAAGGAAAGACGGGACGTCATAAATTAAACGCTCATGGAGAGTGGGAGACTTTATTCCATAAACTAGAGACATGGATAAAGAATTGGAGTTCTCAAATTAATCGGTGGGATAGAAATTGAGGGATAGAACGATCGACTACTTATAGTAGCAAAATAGCGATGAATTACTCAAGGAGAGAGACGAGATTCAAGAACACTTCAAGAGGTGGAAAAGATCTTCACTTGAAGAGGACGGACGGCCTAGGGCTCATTCGTGAAATTGATGATTTCTGAGGAAACCTTGAGGGGTGCATTTATAACACAGATAATAGTGGTGGCTGGTGAGGGTTGCTTCTGTGTTTATAGCTGCCACCCACGCAATCCCAAGATCACTTTATTTCCGTGCTACGGGACACTTCTTTTATTTAAAAGTGTTTTCGAAAATAACCTCACGAACTTGTACCAAAGAGGGATAATTAGTTTACACATGTGATAAATAACACCGGTATGCATGAGTTTTCTTTTGTAAAACTAAAATAGTGTTTCCAAATCAGAAATTTATGCTTACTGCAAAAATATTTATTTATTCATTTATTCACTTCTTTATTTATTTACTCATTTTATATATTTTTATTCATTTATTCACCTATTTATTTACTAATTTATTCACTTATTTATTATTTACTTATACTTTCATATTATTTATTTAGTTTATTTTTAGTGGGTTATTTTACGACGTTGTATCAACGTCTCGGGTTATTTAGCGTCGGAATGAAATGAAGGCGATAATGCCGGTGAAATGAGTCCGGGGTCCACCATCGATAGTTATCCAGTATTTGCTCATATCTCAACCAGGTAACTTGCCCCGATCGGAATTCGAACCCAGCCACCTGGTTTCGCGGTCAGATGCGCTAACCTTTACTTCACAGGTGTGGACATTTATCTATTTACTCACTTATTTACCTTTATTTATCAATTCATTTATTTATTAATTCATTCTGTCATTCACTCTTTCACCCACTGAATTAATTATTTATTTATTTATTTACTTAATTATTTATTTATTTGTTTATTGTATTATATAGACACTAGTTGTAATAGTGTCTAGTGAAACTATTACCACGAGAACGTCAAAACCTGGGTACACCAAGAAAAAAGTTAAATTCAAACTTTCACAGATCACATGGCCTAAGCTAAGACATACGAAATCGGTAACAACCCTCATTGAGTTGGACGATATCGACGTAGTTTGCTTGCTGCAACATCTTATATTTAATTCTTCTCTCGCTATTTTGTTACTTTTCCTGTTACGAGCATCAAATATTCAAACCGTGAATGGTTACCGACTGTAAAATTTCAGTTTTTACAGCTACTGCTCTGGTTCACATAATGCTTGCGATGGATTGCGTATTTCATTTTAAAGTAGTATTAATTAGAATATTCTAGAATCACCTAGAATCAAAGATCGAACTTCGAAAGTACGAAAGGAAGGACCGAATATCAAACCCTCTCAGACAGCCGAAACATTCATATGAGCATACGTAAGAGTCATCAACTATCATGGATATATCCGTGTATTATAAATGTTTGTTTCTTTACTCAGACGCATCCTATGAATTAATATATCAATCAATTCATCAAACCTATGACAATTTTTTATTTTATCTGTTTTCAATCCTTACTTAAACTAAAATATGAGCGCTGCAAGTTAGAGAAATTCAACGACGAAAAGTGTGTCTCTCGAACGCAAATCGTGTTGCGCGTGATGCCTAAAACAATTTATGAACGGCTTGACACACACAGTATTTGGAGAAGTTACATAATATCATTAAGGGGAACGCAAATGAATACATATCTCAATATTATTTTATGTATGTTCTAAAAATCATAAAAGTTAGTCTCCAATGAGTGTTTAAACACTGAAAATATACAAATATGTAAAAGTTTGTATAATTAATTTATTCTGAACTTTTCTTCGTTTAAGAAGAGCGTGAATTGCAGTGTGACGTAGTAGATATTCCTACATCATAAATGACCCTCAATTAGTCGAGTTTACCCCATTCAGAAGCTGAGTCTAGCCACTGGCGCCTCAGATCCGACCTCTTAAAGGGGGAAGAATATTATGTTTGGAAAAATTTATTGTCAACGTCAGGAAATTTCTTCAACTCACCCTTTTGGAATAACCAAGACAGTTTTGTGATGTTGGTCTTTTATTAGTTTTTGACGCCAACCTGAAGTAATTGTAAGACAGATTGAATAAAGGAAGAGACAAAGAAAAAAAGGAGAAAAGAGGAAATACAAAAAAAATAATCATGGGGAAAATACAAGAAAAGAACGAACGCTGTAAAAGGAGAGAGAAAGGAAGAAAATAGGCGGGAAAAGTGAAGTGGAAGCGAATATGAGTAAAGGACACTTGAAAACAAAAACAGGGGAAGAAAAGAGAAAAACAAAGGCGAAGAAATGGAAAACGGAGGGAGAAGAAAAGAAGTTAAAGACATAACTCAAAATAAGAGAGAAACATAAATGAAGGAATAGAAAAGAAATATTGGAGGCATTGAAAAGCAAAAGACGGAAAAGAAAAGAGCAGTGAAAAGGAGATAAGAAATAAGATAAATAGTAGGGAAAAACAAAGGCGGAAAAAGAAAATTGAAAAACAAAAGCAGTAAAGGATAAAGCAACAGAGGAAAAGTTGACCAGTGAAAGGAATGGAAGTGAAGGAGGGAACGAAAGCAGGAAAATAAAAAAGAAAAAGCAACGGCTTGGTAGAGAGACAAAAAACGTTGAAGGGAAAACTAGGAAAGCAAAGGAGGCAAAGAAAATTGAAAGGTAAATTAGGTAAGAAGAGAGAAAATAAAGGCGTAAAGAAAGGAGGAAGCAAAAAACTCGTAGGAAAGAGAAAGTAATATAGGTAAAAAAGTAATGGAGGAAAAATTCTGGAAAAGCAACTGAGATGTAAAAGAAGAGAATAAAGATAGTAAAAAACAGAAGTAAGAATTAAAAGCAAAGGAGGTGGAAAAGTGAAAATTAGGAAAGGTAAAAATTACGTAAAAAATAAATAGAGGTAGGAAAGGGAAAAGGCAAGGAGTTAAGCAAACAAAGAAGTTAAAAAAAAGAAAAAAACAAAGAGGATAAATATAAGAAAATGCGAAGTACGTGAAAGTAATAACAAAGCAAGTAAAAAGAATAAAAAAGGAAATTAGGTAAAAAGAAAAAATAAAGAGGTAAAGAAAAGAGAGATGCGAAGGGGACCTAGAAAAGGGGAAAGCAAAGACAGTATAGCAATGGGAATAACCATATGAGAAAGCAACGCAGTGAAAAGAAATAAAGCATAGGGTGAAAATAGGCAAGGAAAGAGGAAAGGAATAAAGCAAACAAGGGAAGACGAAGAGATAAACAAAGGAAAATATAATTAGGGAAGAAAAAAATAGGAGTGAGGAGAGAAAAGTAGATGTAAGAGATCTTCGCAGAGGGAAAGTATTTAAAGAGCAATGTAGAAAATAGCTAATAATAAAGGCAATAAACAGGAGTGAATAAAATTATAAGAAAAATACTAAATTGAATTGTAGGAAAGATGTAGGAAATGCATAAAACGGAAGAAGAAACGGAAAAAGGAGCAAACCTCGAAGAGAAGGTATTCAAATTTGAATGATTGGATTAATGAATGTAACTACAACGTCAGATTTTTTCGGAATATATGAGTCATTCTTGAGTTTCACAGCAATTTCTGTATATGGCAAATATCATTACTATGTTGCATATTTACTATATAAATTAAATTTAAAATAATCAATAGAACACAGAAAATAATTGGGACAACATTTTAATTGTGTTTCAAAGTAGTATATATATTTATTATTTTCATAAGTAGTTGAAGTACTTGTAAATATAAATTGGTCACAATCAAAAATTGAAATAATATTGCTTTATAACTTAACAGATAGTGGGAAGATTCAGATGTTCTTGTTTGAAAACTAACTCTTACGAAATTAACACCAAACCTAGGCACTTTACATGCTCACTCTATGAAACAAACTTAGAAAGTAATTTTCAAATGCGTCAGAGAATAATGATGACCTTGCTGCTACCTAATATGTCTATGGAAATTTATATATTTGCAATTTGTTTCTGGATTCTACACTACTGGGTGTTCAGTTCAAAATGTGTCATGGTTCGCTATATGCCGTCATGTGGCTAGCCGATGAGCCTAGAGAATTCAATCTACCTACACTTCCGCAGAGGCGTATTACCTATGGGCCAGAGAAGTTGCCTAGCAAGTACGGCGTTCATTCTGAAGAGTACTTACCGATACGTACGGTAATGCTGGTAGTGGCAGGAATGTTAACTGTTTGGAAACATGTACTGAGGGTCGGGATATGGGGAGAGGGTTAAGACGATTACTTACGTATTTGTTGACATTAACTTCGACTGTCGACATGGACACGGAACATTTGACTTGTATTGTGGAATGTTGCCGTACGCAACCGATGATAACAAATACCCTGCGTACGACTTGCCTTCGCAAAACACAGTTCGAAAGAGGTTATGGTAGCACACAGACTTTACAGACCGCCATCTGTTGCTACGACTTTCAAGTTATACCGTACACGTTCTCAAGTTCAGATTGAACGCTTGATTAATAAGCAACTTCTCTGACATAAAAGCTGAAACTCGCTTCAAATCGCTGACTCACAACCAGTGAACACCCAGCATGAGTCAATCTTGAGTTTCATAGCAATTTCTGTATATGTCAAATATCATTACTATGTTCCATATTTACTATATAAATTAAATTTTAAAATAATCAATAGAACACAGAGAATAATTGGGACAACATTTTAATTGTGTATATTTATTATTTCCATAGGCTAGTTGAAGTACTTGTAAATATAAAGTGGTCACAATCACAAAATTGAAATAATATCGCTTAATAACTTGATTCAGATGTTATTTGAAAACTAACTCTTACCAAATTAATACCAAACCTACGCACTTTACATGCTCACTCTATGAAACAAACTTAGAAAGTAAATTTCAAATGCGTCACAGAATATTGATGATCTTGCTGCTATCTAATCTGTCTATGGTAATTTATACATTTGCAATTTGTTTCTGGACTGCACTAGAATGTGTTGTTATCAAAGTATATTCTTCCCATACATATAGGTGCAAAGAAGAAGAATTAATTTACAGTATGCAAATGTGCTTCAAGTGTTGCATATAGAAACACAGGTTAATTGCATATCTTTTGAGTTACTTAATATTTTGACAATAATAATACTGAAATGTCAATTATTTGTTAGTAAATGTACGACTTGTTCCTTTGTTTACATAACATAACCTCAACTTTATAACTTACTTACAAATGGCTTTCAAGAAACCCGCAGGTTCATAGCCGCCCTTACATAAACCTGCCATCGGTCCCTTTTCTGTGCAAGATTAATCCAGTCTCTGTCATCACATCCCACCTCCCTCAAATCCATTTTAATATTGCCCTCCCAGCTACGTTTCAGCCTTCCCAAAGGTCTTTTTCCCTCCGGCCTTCCAACTAACACTCTATATGTATTTCTGGAATCGCCCATACGTGCTACATGCCCTGCCCATCTCAAACGTATGGATTTAATGTTCCTAATTATGTCAGGTGAAGAATACAATGCATGCAATTCTGCGTTGTGTAACTTTCTCCATTCTCGTGTAAATTCATCCCTTTTAGACCCAAATATTTCCCTAAGAACCTTATTTTCAAACACCCTTAATCTCTTTTCCTCTCTCAAAGTGAGATTCCCAGTTTCACAACCATACAGAACAACCGGTAATATAACTGTTTTATAATTTCTAACTTTCAGACTTTTTGACAGCATACTAGATGACAAAAGGATCTCAACCCAATGTTAACAGGCATTTCCATATTTATTCAGCGTTTAATTTCCTCCCGAGCGTCATTTATATTTGTTACTGTTGCTCCAAGATATTTGAATTTTTCCACCCCTTCGAAAGATGAATCTTCAATTTTTATATTTCCATTTCGTAGAACATTCTGATCACGAGACATAATCATATACTTTGTCTTTTCGGGGTTTACTTCCAAACCTATCTCTTTACTTGCTTCAAGTAAAATTTCCGTGTTTTCCCTAATAGTTTGTGGATTTTCTCCTAACTAATTCACGTCATCCGCATAGACAAGAAGCTGATGTAACCCGTTCAATTCCAAACCCTGTCTGTTATCCTGAACTTTCCTAATGGCATATTCTTGAGCGGAGTTAAAAAGTAAAGGTGATAGTGCATCTCCTTGCTTTAGCTCGTAGTGAATTGTAAAAGCATCAGACAGAAGCTGGCCTATACGGACTCTGCTGTGAGTTTCATTGAGAAACATTTTAATTAATCGAACAAATTTCTTGGGAATATCAAATTCACTAAGAATGCTATATAAAATTTCTCGCTTAACTTTATACAGGCATTTTTAAAATTATAAAGAATTTTATGCTCGACCATGCCGAAATGTAGTAATTATACACCTGGTAGCAGCCGTTTAATGGAACTCATTCAAGTACACCTATTCATTAAAGTTCAGGTGTTCCACCAATCAGAAAATACCATTGTAGCATTATGAAAGCT
Organism: Periplaneta americana; assembly: GCF_040183065.1. Lineage (NCBI taxonomy): Eukaryota > Metazoa > Arthropoda > Insecta > Blattodea > Blattidae > Periplaneta > Periplaneta americana. The sequence goes on along the minus strand of NC_091126.1, from coordinate 69,603,994 downwards.
CAAGTATTGATTATTCTCGGATATGCAATCGAAAGAAAACTAGTTCTGTTACTAGCGTTAATTACAAATAATATTCAAATAAATTCAATTTGTCATCTAGTTTTTCCAATGTCTAATTCAATTTCAAGGTTATATCAAGATTGTTTATTTTACTCTCTAGATTATATCAAGGTCAATGTAGACACTTGTTTCTCGGAAAAACTCAATACTTTCGCGTCTGCGCACATCTTACAATTTACGAGGTATTGCACAAGGTCAGTTCCGCTCCTCAGTTAGATAAGAATAACATGAATACTTACGATTAATTTCAAGTTAGAAATATGGTCGAGCATAAAAAGTCGTATTTGCGCTCGTTTCATAAACATACTCGCGTCTTAATTACTACCATTATAGGCTCGTTGCATAATGTACTATAAACATAATCAAATGTCCCCTGGGTTACTGTCCTTTGTGTTACCATAAAATTGAAACAAAAATTACTGGGTAACACCAATCATATTAACATTTCAATTAAATGCTCTAATAAACATGGAAAGCATGTGCAATAAACCAGTTTACTTAAACTGAATTGTTTCAAGTAATAGGAGAATTTATAATTTTCCATTTCTGATCTCCTCTATTGCTGTGAACTTGGAGAATGACCCATACCATTCCTTCGCACACGTTCTCATTGTCTCATAATTTATGTAGAAAAGATAAAATCTTCACTACAAGACAAGTTTATAAAACGTTATCATGATCGGAGAGCCTAACAAACAAAATGAAACTGTAATAAACCGACCGACAGCAAGAAGTATAATACTAAAACGCAACAGCACTAAACTACAATGTCCCGCAAGACACAAGTAGCTAGTACGAAATATAATAGCACACATCATTCAGCTTTAGTTTGGCTGCACTGTATAGCAATCTCTTCCAGTAAGCTCCCCCCACCTCACATCGTAGACACATAGAGTTCATCTTCGAGTAAACCAAGAAAAGCTATTGATTTTATCGGTTTATGAAATTAACTGCGATGTCCAATGAGCTTATATTAGATATATGAACTATCCGTGTTTCTTCCTAACGGAGAATCGTGGGTAGAGGAAACGTTCTTTTTGAAAATTGAACCGAGGATAGCATCGATTAACTTCTATTCGGATAAAAGGGTAAATGTAGGACGAATTACTGAATAATTTATTCTAGGAAATATCAAAACGCTGGGAATTTAATGTAAGTAAGAAATAGTTTTCTTTGGAAAGTGGGGAGATAAAAACTTTTCCTCTTATTATACCTATTTATTTCACACTTTATTGAAGCAGTTATACGAAACTAAGAAGTGTATTACTGTATATGATTACTAAACAATTCTCTGAGCAATGAAGAGTATAATAGGAATCATAAAAGACACCACAATTTAAGAACCATTTCTTTTTAACAAAGTGTGTCCGTTATTTCATTTTCTTTCCGTATGTAGTACATGATTTATTTTGATGTCTTTCGAATATGGGAGTACCGAGATCCGCAATTTTCGTCACCTATTTTTCGTCACCCGGTGATTTCGTCACATATTACATTTTGTCACTGCAACATTTTGTCAACGATTAATTTTGTCACCACCATATTTTGTCACCAAATCAATTTTGTCATTGCCATATTTTGTCACCAATTTAATTTCTTCATCACTATTCGCCACCACAATATTTTTCCCCTTCGTGTCGCTTCCCTTGATAATACCTAAATAAAATAATACGTACATGGAATTGTTACATCCGTACCAGGGAAAAACTGTCCAGAACAATAAATACTTGCGAAGGGCGTCTCAGTACTTTAATGGGCCAAGTAAATTCCTCCTTTTACCATATCCTTTAATTGCTACAAGAGGGGACAGCAAGGATACATCAGGACGTTGAGAAATTAGAAGCAGATCAAGCTCCACTCAGAAAAAGAAGAAATACACGTCCTTAGATAATATAATTGCAAGAATTGTCGATAGGTATGAAGCCTATAGAACAGAAGATAACATCCTTGATTACCTACGTGTCATAGGTCACAACTTCAGTGGAAATTTTTGTTGAAACTCCATAAAAACAGGATGAATGTATGCAACTTCAAAATCCATGTTAATACAGAGCATTGAAATAATTATACAGTGATGGTTTTCGATTTTTTATAAAAAAGTCTAAACGTAATTTTCTGTATTACTTTGGTGTCGAAATTCCCTCACTATAAAAAGTATGATGACAAAATGCATATGATGACGATACTTCTTCGGTAACAAAATCTCCTCAGTGACAAAAAACATGACAAGATGTATTTGATGACAAAAAACTAATGACGAAAAATAGGTGGCAAACTATAACGGTGACGAAATTTCCGGTTACGAAATGCCCTAGACCCTTCGAATATTACCTCAAGAAAAGGAACTATGACCAACAATGTAATTCGCAACATAGTGAAAATCAATTGCTACATATTTAGCAAAAGATAATGGTAAATTTTATGTTATTTTTATAACTTCATCGGTATTTTTAACTAGTTAATTCATCAACGGAATCTGCACACTGATCAGTTCTCAGACTGCTCTGCATCCACTTCAACCGGTCGGTGAAGTGAAGTGATATGCAGTATATATTTTCTTGAAGTCGGAAAATATGAGATTGGTAATACGTGACATTTTAAAATGTTTTAAGATTAAAAGAAACACGTTTCCCTGTAGTGTATGCAATATGCAATTCATTTACAATTCAAAACGAGTTGTTTTGTCGTCGCGTCTTCTTAACGTTACTCGCACAATATTCCATCACTAAATTCTAAGGGAATTGGGAATGTCTGGTAATGAATGACCTAAATGAGAAATTTGCACACGCAAAACAATAACGCCATAAATTACAACGCTGGAATTCCCTTTGTTAATAACGCTCCGTTCTCGCATATGAAATTGTCACGTACCCATAATATACGGGAAGACCTTAAGTGCCCGTTGTTGTACAAATAGTCGCTTATATTTACCTAAGAAGTTGAGAGGAGCTGCAAGTGCCTCTCTTCGATCCAATTAGCATACGCTTCATTCACACGCAATTAACATTGGTAAGACTTCGAGAGGCCCACAACTGATGCATTGGAGATCCGGGTTCACATCCTGCCGATCCGAACAAGAAATATTTCCGCGATCTAAAGTTTCGGCAGGAAAAGAATTGGAGACTTCCAATGTGTGTTGAAACAGTATTCCTGACGTTTCGGAACTAAATGAAGTTCTCATCGATTGCTCTATTGGCTTAGTTACTCTTTTCTTTATTTCGTTTTTTAACAACGCCGTATCAACTGCGGGGTTATTTAGCGTAGATGGATTTGCTGATAACGAGATAGTATTTCACGACATGAGGCAGAGGATTTGCCATAGATTACCTGGCATTCGCCTTACGGTTGAGAAAAATCTCGGAAAAAACCTAAGCAGATACTTCAAGCGGGAAATGAACCCGCGCCCGAGCGAAACTTCGGATCGGCAGCAAAGCGTCTCAGTCGACTGAGCTTCCCCGGTGGATAGTTACTTCTTCAAATTGGACAAAATGCCCACCAAATTATAACACATACCGAAAGTTAGGGAAGTACAAATATTTTGACATTTCAAAGATATAATCAACACGTTCTGAACATTCCCCTACAGTTATATTCTTACTCTAATACTTTATTTATTATTATCAATCTCTGAAGTTTGAGTGTTTTTCTAACAAATACATTTCAGCGCCAATAGGTAAGGCTTCCCTCAGGAAGTTGTAAATCTTTCATCTTCTGACTTCAATGAGTCAGTCGTTCTGAATTAATTTAAATTGAACTTTCGCTTTAACGTCATCACTAAATATTTCCTTCATACCCATCCGTTATTTCATCAACATTTTTTATTAAATTGTAAGTAGTTCTTCACGTAATTATTGATTCTACTGCCAACTACTGTCTTTAACAATAGCATTATATTTGTTATTCCAAGTCACATATTTAATGTAAAACATCAGTAAAAATATTACCGTGTACAAGGAAAGGGGCTGAGAGGGATGAAGTTACAGGAGAATACAGAAAGTTACAAAACACAGAACTACACGCATTGTATTCTTCACTTGACATAATTAGGAACAGACGTTTGAGATGGGCAGGGCATGTAGCACGTATGGGCGAATCCAGAAATGCATATAGAGTGTTAGTTGGGAGGCCGGAGGGAAAAGACCTTTGGGGATGCCGAGACGTAGATGGGAGGATAATATTAAATGGATTTGAGGGAGGTGGGATATGATGAGAGAGACTGGATTAATCTTGCACAGGATAGGGACCCATGGCGGTCTTATGTGAGGGCGGCAATGAACTTGCGGGTTTCTTAAAAGCCATTTGTTGTTGTTGTTGTTGTACAAGGAAAGTGTTAATGAGATCCTGTCGAGACCACCTCTCGAACAGCAAACACTGTTATATATCCACTTCAGATATATAAATACAAAAATGAAAATCGACCGGGTAACTTTGGTTTCCTAATATTGCCCTAATGTTAAAGTCAATAACTGCTAATGTAAGCTTAAAAATAAAATTATATTTATAATATCAATAAATACATTTCATTTCATTAGGCTTACTTTGTACTACCTTTGTATTTTATTCTAATTTCCGTCTTTTGTACTCAGATACTTTTCGCACATCTGGTTTTGATGATTATGATGATCGACCACTGTTATTCAAAAGTTTGAATTTTACATATTCTTTTATATAATATTGATCGTTTTTGTAATTTGTCGACATCTTGTCGGTTGTATTTGACGAAAAAATATGTTACAATTAAAGAACTACGTTCTGCAATTTGTTTTATTGTATTGTAACTGGAATCTCAGCAGCTAAGGTTCCTGTAATTTGACTTAAGATTCTAAGAGTTCGTTAAAATTTGTGTATTTTATTTTCAAAGTATTCAGATCCAGCTCATCTACGCCTAATTTACTTGTAGAATTGTCAAGAGATCAAAAATGTAAAATTATTGCATGTATAAAAAGTATTTGTAACAATATGTAAAATAGTCATTATGTAATAAAGTAAATTACACAAGAAATTTTATTCACCCTTTAAATTGCAAGCAGGTTTTATGTCTATCTTTAGCAGGTACCCAGTTAACGATGTCGCTCGATAGCTTGACTTATATCAAGTTAACTACATTTTACTATTAATAACCTATTACTATACAAGGTGTCACATTTATCTTGTACACCTATTATAACTGTTTTGTTTGGATGAGTATTGGAATTTTTGTTTTTGAGAGTTATGTTAGAACGAGGGGCTAACATGAGTATAGAGATTTGGTGCATGTAACTACATTATAGTACAAGATACACGTGACGTCATTGATTTTTCAAATAGCACTACATACTTTAATCATGTTACATTGATTACACACATTAAGACGATTTCAAAAATGTATCGAAATGTCACCTTCCAAATCAATAACAACAAGATGCAAAATGAATGCCATCAAAATGTGTCGTTTGTTGTGTTTCCCCATTAATCTTGAGCATTAACTTACACAAAACGAAAGACAACTGATGTCCGTACACGTCGTGTGTTATGTGTTTGCTGTCCAACATGTAAACAAACCACAACTGTCGATGCTACAATCCACGTACAGTGGCCTCCACGTTCTCCGGACTTGTCGCCACTCGACTTCTTCCTGTGAGGAACTGTGAAGGACAGTGTGTACCAGAACATTCTGACAATACCAGACGACATGCAGCAACGCATTCGACAGGCTTTTGTGTTCATTCAGCCAGCAACATGCCGAGCAGTCACATGGTCTTTCGGGGAAAGCCTTCGAATGTGCATTAATGTGAATGGTCACCATTTGGAACATCTTCTGTGAGTCTCACAGCATAACATTATCACATTCGAAGTACGTTTTTGTTTCATTTTGTTATTATTGATTAGGAAGGTGACATTGTGAAAAAATTTTGAACTCGTCTTAATATGTGTAATCAACGTAACATGATTAAAGTGTGTAGTGCTATTTGAAAAATTGATGACGTCACGTGTATCTTGTACTGTAATGTAGTTACACGCATCGAGTCTCCACACTCGTGTTAGCCCCTTGGTCTAACATAACGGTCAAAAACAAAAATTCCAATTCCAATCCAAACAAAAAAGTTATAATAGGTGCACAAGATAAATGGAACATTCTGTATATGCCATACTACGTACAATCATTCTAGTTATTTCTTGACAAAAACTCTTTCCTTTTGATTAATATTTTTATATACATGTGTTTATACCCATTTTTTCTTTACTACATATATACAAAAATTTTCCGAGTTCCTTCAATGTTCTTCCGTTTACTGTTCTATACTATTTCCTATGCGCTCTTTCTACATTTAGTTATAGTAGTGGCTCCTGAATAAAAAAAAATATTTCTCTTTCATTTTCTGGGCAGGATAGAATGTGAAACGCGTCTTCATTTTGATTACATAAAGGACATATAATATCTTTTCCTACGTCTACTCTTCCAAACTTTAACCTCCAAGTTTCCAATCTCCATAATGCTAGTCTCATCTTTTCTTCCCTGTTATCATTTCTATATTCTTCCTGTCCCCTTATGATTTTCATTTCTCTGTAATTTATTATTTTAAACTATTTAAATTACTAAACATTTCCTTTTTCATTATCTCGTTATTCCACTCCAATGTAATTTTAATTATCAAATTTATATTTCTATTTAATTTTTATTTTAGTAGGTTATTTTACGACGCTTTATCAACATCTTAGGTTATTTAGTGTCTGAATCAGATGAAGGTGATAATGCCGGTGAAACGAGTCCGGGGTTCAGCACCGAAAGTTATCCAGCATTTGCTCATATTGGGTTGAGGGAAAACCCCGGAGTAAACCTCAACCAGGTAACTTGCCCCAACCGGGAATCGAACCCGAGCCACCTGGTTTCGCGGCCAGACGCGCTAACCGTTACTCGACAGATGTGGACTCAAATTTATATTAATTTCACCAATTTCTTGCCATAACCAATTTAGTCCTGAACTGCTTACATTATTTTCCAATTCGTTTATCCAATTAGACTTAGTTATCATCGTTTGTAGGAATTTTAAACATCGAAAAGAATCATAGATTAACGTTTTAACATTAAAATATTTCATACTACTTGTAAGGTTGGGAAAATATTATGCAAAAAATGCAGAATTTCTCGGGCATAAATAAATAGCAGTCGCTCGGCGGCGCTGTCAGCTGGCGATGCACGTTGAATGCACGAAAATATCTCGCATATCACGTGGCATGTGGGAGTTCACGAGGTTAGAAACTTAACTGACCTTTAGAAGCACGTGTCGTTGATTGTAAATGTAATGTTCAAGTTATTTACAGATAATACTAGTACCAATATTTTATATTTGTCTGTCTGCTGTGGACACCTGTCTTCACAGATTGAGTGATGAATTCGAAATGACTTCTTGAAGAGTTCCATTGTTAGTGTCAAATCAAAAGCCCCGTTTGCAGGGCGATAGTTCTTTCATGAGAGTATCTATTACGAGAGTTGCAATTATTTCTTTCTTTTTTATTTATTTATTAATTTCTTATTTATTACTTTATATATTTATTTTAATTAATTAATTAATTTATTTATTTTTAATTTATTTTTAATTAATTAATTAATTAATTTATTTATTTATTTTATTTATATGCTGGACAACAGCCATTGACCAAATTAATGCCCAGCGTATGATTAAAAATACGGGGTGAGAAAGATTTTTTCATTCCTTTCCCTTTGACTTCAAGTTAACAATTTTTTTCATGTAGGCAGTACATGGATGTGGTTTAAGATTGAGGCATTGTTGAATGCTCTGTGATCGTTTCTCTTGTTGGTATGAGGTTTCGAGTTTGGATCTTAAAGAAAAGAAAACTTTGATTGGAATAAAGGTACTTATTTTCAATATAAATTATATCATGAATTATGAAACTAGTGCTAATATTACTTGTTAGGTATTCGTGAATAATTCAGGCCATTTGGTGTACATGTATCTTTGTATAGAAGCATTGCAATTTCAGTTTCTACATATGGTATGATATATCATACGCTGAGCAGTAACGATATCATTTTCTGTATATTGTGTTAGATGAATTCTCCTTGGAGCATGTGTGAAATGGACGGCAAAAAATCTACAAACTATAAGCCTAGAGCAGAGATGTTCAAAAGTGAAGTTTTAACTCCAACCCTTGCAAAGAGGTGAAAGGGGTATACTACGGAATACTGACGTATTATCCCTTCTGCACAGGGTGAGTGAGTAGGTACCGTACTCGAGACAGTGATGGAATTTAGCTTACTGTTTATTACTCACACAATTCGAGAAACTGTAAAATATGCTGTAATGAAAGATTACCCATATATCATAGGATCTATGGAAGACATGTATCAATACCTTGACATTTTGCTTTTGTTTGGATATCTCTAATTGCCTTCGCGAAGAATGTACTGGGAGATTTGTCCTGATAGCCATAACATTCTAGTTGCAAACTGTATCACCAGAAACAAATTTGAAACAATTCATCATTTCTTCATTTCAGTCACAATAACACAATTGACAAGAATGATAAAATATACAAACTTAGGCCCCTCTTCAATCGTCTAAATGAAATGTTCCAGAACATTGTTGACATTGTTCCAAATTCATATTCAGTTGACGAAGTAATGGAACCATATTTTTTCATCATAATATCAAGCAATTCATACGATGAAAAACAATCAGATCTGGGTATAAGCCTTCGTGCTTGACGACGTCTGCAGGGTACCTTACAAAGTTCGAACCGTACATAGGGAGAGTCGAACGAGCACCAGGGGTGACTCTAGGAAATGCTATTACATTGGTGCTTTGTATTGGATTGCTACCTGATGACAGTAAACTGTATAGACAATTATTTCACTTCCTTCGGGTTATTGTAAAAATTTTCAGCAGAAAATATCACGTGCTTTGGAATTATAACCGCTGATAGAATTGAAATGGCACCTCCAAAGAATCTGAAAAAAATCCGTTAGAGGTACTTGCCATGCCATCAAATACACATCTAGTAATCTGACGATGGAATGACAATGCTCAGGTCACTATAGCAACAAATGCAGCAACACTAGATGTAGTTTCTTTAGGCTCATGCTCACGGTGGAGAACTAAGGATACGAGAAAAATCATTGTTCAACAACCGAAAGTTACAAAAATGTATAATGCGTGTATGGGTGGTGTGGACATGTTTGGCAAATTGAGAGGACTCTATCGACTTCGACTATGGTCCAAGAAATGGTTCTGGCCACTTATCATACTTTTATATCAACGGATCAATAGTCAACTTGTGGATGCTGTACAGATATCAGAAGGCAATATCTTTGCTGGAATTCACAGGAAAAATTGTAAAGTCATTGCTTGCAAACCACACTAATAAGCATTTCTAAGACTGAGGCAGAAACCAAGTTCTCAATGAGATACGTTTTATAGACTTGATCACCTAGTTGTCTGGTAAAGCACTCGGCGCAGATGTGCTTACCGTGGGATATGTGCTAAATTTTGTTGCGTCAAATGTAATGTTGATCTTTATCCTGATACTTGTTTTCTAAAATATCATATAAAATGAAGAAAACCGAAAAAAAATGTTGTTGAAGTATCTAAAATAATAATTAAAGTGATTAGACATGGACATATTGTTCAAATATTAGTTCAAAGTTCCTTTCTTACATTGTAGGGGCCTATTAAGTATTTGTATGAAAATGATACTGTAACTGCCCAGCGTATGTTATATCATACAGGTCATATCTACTATACCGGAAGAGACAAAATTTTAATTTTTGTATATTTGTACTCAGTAAGATGTAACAAATATAATATTATAAAATTATATGATTATGAAAACCTTTTTTTATCTGGGCATTAATGGGTTAATAGAATTAAATGAACAATTGTGGTACAAATTAATTAAGAAATTGAGATAATAACAAAATAAAGGACACAGATTACAATGATTAATTTACAAGAATCAATACTATTAAATTTTATGGAAAGTAGTTAATTCTTACAAAAAAATATTACCGATTTGTGTACACAGATTATGCAAATAATATTAAGCAAAGACATTGCCATGTTCTAATACTTCTATACATTGAAGAGATCGAAATCGCCTATTAATAAGTTAGCATTTTTAATGCATCTGGAGACCGGAGAGAAAGATTCAGAATTTATAACATAGAAGAGTTTGTGATGTGTAATGTTCTTCATAGGAATACGAAAGCTGACACTTTTTAAGAAAGATTAACAATTAATGTCACCTTTAAGAACCTTACATAAGAATAAGTAATCTAGTTCATGACGTCTGTAATACAAGCTTCGACATTTAGGGCCGTATTCATAGACATTTTTAGCGCGGGCTTCCGGTGGATGATCAGCGTTTTTCATATTCATAAACCAGTGTTAGCGATAGGATATGATTTGAATTCTGTACTAGTAACCAGTGGATAGCCGTGGCTAGCTTAGTACGCTCGTAGCGCGTGCTGTGAAATGTCTATGAATACGGCCCTTAAAGTACAAGTACATTTGCTCATAATTGAAGGGTTCAGAGCCGTAGCGGGCCAAGCGCCATTTATTAAAAACGGAGAAAGCAAGTGTTAAAGATAAGTAAATACCACCATTTAATGAAAATTGACATATCATTTAATTTTAATGTGCATACTTTACACTATTTGCTATATGTTTCGTTAAATTATGGTAATCAATTTTAACTATTGTTTTCTCCGTTTTCAATAAATGGCGCTTGGCCCACTATGGCTCTATCCCTTCGATTATACCCGGACTTATTAGGCAGAAACGTCTAAGAATATAATGATCTAAATTTCCTTTGAATATTTTCCAGTTTTGCCGAATCAGTAGTTGTAATAATAATAATAATAATAATAATAATAATAATAATAATAATAATAATAATAATAATAATAATAATAATAAGCAGGAAAAGAATAGTAATGCAATAATATTATTACTATTATTATAATTATTACTATTATTATTTATTATTATTATTATTATTATTATTATTATTATTATTATTATTACTTCTGCATTCTTTCTGTGTTGATGCTACTTTTACAGTACATTTTCTTTGTTCTTATACTGTTTGAGTGGACGCGAAGGTCTTAAGGCCTTAATTCTGCCAATAGAAATAAATTTATTAAATAGATAAACAAATCATTAGAGTCATATCTCGGAAGACCTGGAGGGACGCCTACACAGTTGCGTCCGACTTGTTCGAATAATTACACAAAGTTGCGTCTGTGTCAACACTAGAGCACTGGTCTTCCATTCACATGGCCCGATTTCGACCCCCTACTTGGTCGTGATTGAATTTGTGTTGAAAAAATTTCGTTGCAGACGGTTTATCAAATACACCATACCTGTTTGCCTTTTTTTTTATTCAACCTATAAACTCCACCTCCCGATTATTTTATCTATAATTTGTAACGTGTTGTTTGCTGCAACCATAGGATGATGAGCTGTGCAGGAAATCGTGCTTGATATATTCCTTCCCTTCACTGAATAGCTATAAAGTTACGTCAATTTTCGGCGTTTTCATCTACAAAATTCTCTCAACTTCAACGAAGGGAGACATGTGGCCAACAGACTTGGAGTTCACATAAATTCTTTCTTACAGCGCAAATTTTCCTTACTATGACGTGCAATTGCGTACATTTGAGTGTTCCTCTTCTTATTTCCCCTTTCATCGCAACTGTTCAAGACATTTATACAGTTTCAGAATGTAAATGAAACGGGACAACGACCAGAATATCGTAAAATGAAGAATGACCAAATTTACTTTCAGGCACAGCAAGCAATTATGGCCTAATCACTGTTCGCGAAGGTAATGCTGATGATGGCGTCGCAGTCACTTTTCGAAATAAAATTTCAATAATTCTTCTTTTTAATATAATCCATTGGCCCTGGCATTGAGCTGATTCCTCATCCGGGAAGGCTCTGCATGTCCTTGTGTGGTCAAAAAAGTATGTATGTGATCCATAGATTAATTCCTCTCCCGACAGGTCGTGGCCCTGTAAGGCCCGGATGGCGTGGGTCATGTAATAACAACCTAAACGGGAGAGGTTAAACTAAGGGGTAGAAGACGAAGAAGAAGAGTATAATCCACAGGGGCGGCCCGTCCTTATGTGCTACAGTGCTACAGCACAATGATCATTTTTGCTCAAATAATGTATTTGCAATACCACCATAGTATATGATCTGCCATTTGACAATTTCCCGTGGTTATGTTCATGACGCTTTATAGAGTGTTTAGTCTTCGCTCTTTGGTGCCTCAGGGGGTACGTTGTGTTACTCAAAACTCTACATGAGAATGTAGACAATTAATGCGCATGTGCGAAGCTGAAATCACTGCCCTGATTGGCTATTTTTACGCGGAGAAGTGCTGTATTCAGCTTCAGCACAACACAGCTTGGAGATTGCAAAAGTAAAGCGTAACGAAAGAATGCTTGTTTTTGGAAGAACTCGGTACTATGTACAATGTATTTGGTAATTCAAGTGTCCGACTGCTGCTGCCATTACCTGTTTTTTGAGGTTCCTCCTGAATCAGTCAGCAAGAAACGGAACATGGAATCCCAGAAAATTGATGCCAAGGAAGTATATGACCGTATAATTCAGGAAACTACTTATCGTTTCCAGTCTTTAAGCTACCTAGACGCAACAAAATTGTTAAACAGCAAATTTTTTGACAATTTTTCGCATAATTTTCCTGAACGCGAACTTCAAGTTGCTGTCAACAGATATACTGTACTGAACAAAAGAGTGTTAGACACAACTTTGAGTTCTACGGTAGGCTATAAGGAAGACCAGACTTTCGGAATATAGATGGAGCTGTTCAATTGTTACAATACATAGTCTCCAACAATTCACAGGATCCATTCTGTGAAGTACCGGTAGCGAAGTTGTTAAATATTTTGGTTACAAAACCAATGAGCACTGCTGAGCCAGAAAGAAGTTTTTCTTGCATAAAACGCATAAAAACGTTTTTAAGGAACACTATGTCCCAGGATCGCCTCACTGCTCTTGCAATACTATCAATATAAAGTAATATGATGTCCAAGATTGAGGGGTTTAATACCAGGGTAAATGACAAGTTCTGCAATAGGAAGAAACGTCGTATGGATTTCATATTTCGTCACTAGGCGAGTCTCAAATTAAGATAAATACATATAAGTGTATACAGTAGGCCAATATAGAGGTTGTAGAACACTCATTATTTTGACCACCAGCCGCTACTGATAATCCATGAAGCGTTTCGAAACATTGGCGGTTTTATCTATGATAGTATAATTCAAGAAGAGAATGGCTCCAGGTTGGAACAGAACTCCCTTCTTTCTCACTGTGTAATTAACGGAATTTTGTACATGTTTCGAATTCGCTAGCTGTTGCGTCGAACAGCGCGTAATAAAGAATCCCAACTGGACTAGTTTCATTATTGATTGCCTGAAACTTGTTCACGCGGAGGGTTCAAACTGCTGCCTCACATTTCGTTAAGAAAGTTCAACTTTATGACCTAACCCGTCCGAGATAGGGAGAGAGAGAGAGTTCCTCAACTAAATATTGATACGAGTACAACAATAACAACTGCCTGCAACTGGACCTTCTGCGTGAATGTATTCTAAATGACAGTTCCCCGTTTCATTTGTCGATATTCTCTACCGTTCGCAAGTATTTCGCATATTAATTAAAATGTAATTCATATTTTTTAAACAGTGTTTAGTTTTTAATAATCTATTTTAATGACGATTCATCAGCTCATTCGTCAATCCACTCATACATTTATCCGTCGATAAATTCAAGAGTCTATTTAACCACTAACCGATCCTAACAGACATTTATCCATGTAATCAACAAATTACTGATCCTCGTACGTAACGTTACACATCAATTGTTTCTATTATTTCAGTCAATGAATACCGACTCATTCATTCATTCATTCATTCATTCATTCATCCATCCATTCATTCATTCCCTCATTCATTCATTCATTCATTCAATCCATAAATTCCTTCGTTCAATCCATTCATTCCATCTAGTCCTTCATTCATTCCATTCATTCCATCTAGTCCTTCATTCATTCCATTCATTCCATCTATTCCTTCATTCATTCCATTCATTCCATCTATTCCTTCATTCATTCCATTCATTCCATCTATTCCTTCATTCATTCCATTCATTCCATCTATTCCTTCATTCATTCCATTCATTCCATCTATTCCTTCATTCATTCCATTCATTCCATCTAGTCCTTCATTCATTCCATTCATTCCATCTAGTCCTTCATTCATTCCATTCATTCCATCTATTCATTCATTCCATTCATTCCATCTATTCCTTCATTCATTCCATTCATTCCATCTATTTCTTCATTCATTCCATTCATTTCATCTATTCATTCATTCATTCATTCATTCCATCCATCCATTCATTCCATCCATTCCGTTATTCATTCCATCCATTCATTAATTTCTTCAATAATTTCACTCATTCCATCCATTCATTTCTTCATTAATTCTATTCATTCCTTCATTTAATCCATTCATTCCTTCAGTCATTCCATTAATTCTTTCAGTCATTCCATTAATTCCTTGAGTCATTACATTCATTACTTCATTCAATCCCTTTATTCCTTCATTCATTCCATTCATTTCTTCATTCACTTCATTCATTCATCCATTCTTTCATTCTACCCATTCATTCATTCAACCGTCTATTTATACTATACCTACAGTTCCTCATATCAATCCTTTATTTTTCTCTCAAACCGCCACCTCACCCATTCACATATTTATTTCTTATTCCATGCAGAAGTCCGTCGTACATCCACACATCAGTCCATGTGCGTCCGTACAAATAACACTCAATCAAGCAATGCGTCTGTCCGTTTTCAAACCATCCGTCCTTTCACTCAATTTTTCCATCCATCCATCCATCCATCCATCCATCCATCCATCAGTCCATAAATTATTCTCAACATACATCCATTCATTGCATACATCAGTATAATTAGTCTGTTCATCCAGCCACACATCCACAGTCTGTGAGTCCTTTCATCCATTAATACGTCCGTCAGTTCATCGTCCATCGCCAATTAATCCGCCCGTCCGTCCGTCTGTCCGCCGTCCGGGAATACGTTCTTTCACTCAATCTTCCGTCACATCACATCACATCCAATTAATCGATCCATTCATACAGTTAAACAGCCTGTCCGTCCATTCATCCAAAAATCTATTATATCCAGCCATACAATTAATCTCTCCGTCCATATATACGTCCGTCTGTCCGTCCATTCAGTAATGCGTCCGTGCACCTTTCGTCCATCCATCCTTTCACTCAACCGCCAATCCATCAGCTCATTTAACTGTCTGTAGGTCCATTCAACCAAACATAAATGTGTTATCCATATATACACAATACTATTAATCTATGCCTCCACCCACCCGTACACTCGTCTATCCATCCTACAACCATTATCACTTATGAGTTCCTACATCGTGTGTTTGCAACTACGGCTGACACGTAACAGCCACATAAGCTTACAGAGTGGATAGTGAATGCTGCCCAGGAGCATCAGGATATAACAAACTACGTTAATGCAAGTAGAAACAGTGTAGAAACTTACCCTCTATTTTTCAGTTCCCCCCCTCTACAAGACAAATTAAGGGTACAGAACCATAGTGGGCCAAGCGCCAATTACTAAAACAGTAAAAAACAAGGGTTAAAATGAAGTTATTACCATAATTCAATGAAAAAATATAGCAAGTAATGTAAACTATACACATTAAAATTAAATGATATGTCAATCTTCATTACACTATGATTTTCACTTAACTTTAATCCTTGCTTTCTCCGTTTTTAATAAACGGCGCTTGGTCCACTATGGCTCTGAACCCTTCAAATAGTATATTCTTCGACTATCCCTACTTCTTGGTCCAAGCACTGAGCTCGGATTTAAGACATGCCTGGAGATAGCAGTAATCTTGAGCATCTTGTCGGATAACGTAACACTCAGCATATCGTTCTTTTTCTGCAAACTGTCTGTCCTATCCGCTATGTTCCGCTTACATTCTGCTAAAGATATGATTTCCTACTTTTTTTGCATCGTCGAGCACATACAGCAACATGTTATGTCATTTTAATCACTACGGTCTAGAAGTTTCTTGATCAACATCTCAGGTTATTTGGCGTCTTAATGAAATGAAGGTGATAATGCGGGTGAAATGAGTCCGGGGTCCAGCACCAATAGATACCCAGTATTTGCTCATATTGGGTTGAGGGAAAACCACGGAAAAACCTCAACCAGGTAACTTGTCCCAACCGGGATTCGAACCCTAGTCATCTGGTTTCTCGGTAAGACGCGCTAACCGCTACTCCACAGGTGTGGACTACTGAGATAGTATTTTAAGAAATGAGGCTGAAGAGTACTTGACATTCGCCTTACAGTAGGGAAAAACGTGAAGAAGAAACCCAAACGAGTAAGCAACCCAAGCGGGGAACTAACCTACGCCACGTTGCAAATGCAAATCCAAATCAGCTGGAAATTACCGCTTGAGCTACGCCGATGACTTTGACTGACGTATTTCGTATTCTATTAGGAATCTGGGTATTTACTTGAATATTTACTCCAACATTGATATTGACATGAAGTTTCGTATTAAATGCACAATTCCTTGTCTGTATTTGTTCAGTTTCTACAGGGACATCATTTTATTTTTACTTCAACTATTATTGTACCTGAGTTTTTGAATGTACTTCACTCCCACCCCTTCTAATAACGAAGTTCCACACAGAACCAAGGGCGCAGTACTGAGTTAGTAATTATAGTACGTTTCAGAAATATGTTCGCGTTTTCCAGTGACGAAAACTTCCAATAATGTATCACATTTTCGCACAGGTACTGTCGTCAGTTTGCCTACGTCGCATCCCGATTTCCCCCACCTGCTTCTGCTCGCTCCACTGTAAAGAATAGTAGCTGGGCTTTCTTAGCTCTTTTCTGGAAACATTACTTTCTGTTAGGAATTAATTGGACGTCTATGTAATATTATGCAACTGTTTAAAATAACTTAAATAAAAAGGGCCTCGTTAAGTAATTAACTATCATGTGATTCCCCCCTTCCTACAATCCTGCGACATAACCACTTGGACGGACAGTAGATAGCATGTCTGAGTAATTTTATCTGTGCGGGTCGGGTAGAAGTGAAAACTGAATTTACAGTATGTAAGGTACTCTTTTATAGAGTAGGTACAGAATTATTTTAACATGAGTTACTAAGCATGAAGAACGAAACTGGTAATTGGAATTAGATGCAATAGTCTATAGTGCGATAATAGGCACAAAAGAACTGAAGCCTGTATCGAAATGAACGGCCACCATCTAAAAAATGTGTTTAAATATCCATATTATGATTATTTTTCATTTTAACTTCGTTCTCTATATCGTACGCTAATGTGCTGTAGACAGTATAATATACACTGCATAATGAATACGTTCGCATGGATAACTCAGTTCATGAGTAAAAACACTTATTGTTAATACTGTACTTTATTTTGATAAACAAAACCTATAATGAAAATTATCCCACTCAAAATCGCGATATTTCCTACTTTATGTAAATGGATGAACTACTTTTCTTCCCTCCTGTACCTAGTAGAGTGATTTGTTTGTATTTTACGCCAGTATCATCGAACTCCAGTCGTGGAAGGAGGTAGCAAACGGTGTTTCCGGGCCTCAATCATTAATCCAAAGGTATAGCCAGGTTAATATTAAAAATGTTAGTAAAAATAAAAAGATGTCCCTGTATAAAAACTCAGGTTCATGCCCAATTTAAGTTTCTGTTGCATTAATGTTTAAATACAAACACAAAAATTTCAAGAATATGACATAACATTTCTTCAAGTGTTACTTTATTCATCGTACATAACTTCACTTTTTCACTTCTTTTTTGATTCCAATGTACATACGACACACATACATAAAAACTCGCGTTTGTTCCTGGAGTATAATCAGTATCACACATTAAATTTTTCCTCAGTCAGTAATGCATTGTTTTGCTACTTAATTATCGTTAATTTTAAAACAAGGCCGATTTCCCCTGTCCGACCCAGTATAATCCTTTGAAATGGGGATAGCAGACCCGATAAATTCCCTTTCCTCTCCCTCAGAGAAACCAACAATAATCTCCTTCCTCGCTAATTGTCGACAACTACATATTACAAGACCAGTTCGCACAAAATGGCGCCATGCAAATATGGAGCACAGAAAAACTCGCCGTATGTGGAGTGTAACTGCTGCTATCACCATGTTTCTGTCTGTAAAGTTTTGTTTTCAGCGTATGAAATATTAAATATATATGACTGAAAAGCAGTACAAACGGCTGCATAAATTCTGTGACTTGATTTTTATTTTCTAGAGATATTCGATGTGGCTAAACGAACTTTCAAGTACGATGTATTGGCGTGTAAGGTTAGATTATATCTACTAATTTTATTTGTTTTCCTTCTACCAAATTATGTCTTAAATTACTTCATAACTGAAGTAAAATCCTTCCGTGTCTACTGTATATCTGTTTATGTTCTTAAACAATAAATTCATTTTGAATGTATTTGTTAAATTCTATCTGTACGGCATTTGATTATGACTTAGACATTTCTTCAGAACTAGGGCAAAAATAATACATTCCTTAATTAAATGTGACTACTCATATACCGGAATATTTGACTGAATGGCAAAATTTATATTTAGAGGGAAGAATAATATGATATAACTCCGCAATTAATTGCCCGATTATGATGAGACAAGTTTTGAATTCAGACGCTAAATAACCAAAAGCTGTTGATAAAGCGTCGTAAAATAACCTACTAAATTATAAAAAAATAATACAATAATAATAACAGTAATAATTCGACTAGACGTAAAAGTGAAGAGCAATAGAAAATTACAAATGCCCTCTAAAATGCTGTACATTCTACCATACAGAACTGCACAGCACAATTGTCCTAATTTACTATGTCACAATAAATACAATGGAAGTATGGAAGGGACAGATATTATCTTTGTCAACAACAGCTACCAGTCGCCGTATAAAGGAAAATGTTTAAATATAAACTTCCAGAAAATTGTAAAAGGTAACATAAATAAATTTCTGACACCAAGAACACTGTGGCTGCAGTACCAATAGCAATTCCACAACAAAAGACATAATATGCCTATTGGCCTAGTACTTAGCAACCTACTGTTCATGAAAATGTAATATCGAGGTCATAATTATTTTTCTCGGATATTAATAATTCTGTGAAATATTGTTTCACAGTTTCTGAACTTAATTGTAGATACACATTGACATTTTAATAATAATAATAATAATAATAATAATAATAATAATAATAATAATAATAATAATAATAATAATAATAATAATAATAGCCACCGACGTAGCTCGGTCGCTAAGACTCTTGCCTGTCGATCTGAAGTTGCGCTCGGGTGCGGGGTTCGATTGCCGCTTGGACTGATTAGGCTACGTGGTTGGGTTTTTCCGAGGTTTTTCCAAACTCTCTTGCGGATGTCTGGTAACCTATGGTGAATCCTCGGTTTCATCTCGCCAAATAGCATCTCGCTATCACCAATCTCTTCGACGCTAAACAACCGAGTAGATCAGCCGTGGCGAAGAAGAGTTCGTGCGCCGAGCCACTGTGTAACCTGAAACGTGCATAGCACCTATGGAGGGAGGTGGACACCCGAAGGAGAAGTGAAGCAACTGTCTGACTCAGTAACGGATTGTCATTTTCTTACGTCCAGCATTTAAAATATAATTTTATACAGTACAAGGCTAGAAACTAATGTTTCGTACGTACAACGAAATGAGAAATGTACAAGAAAACATAGGCCACATTAGGAACCTCCTGTGGACACAAAACTTGAGCATTTTTAATCATACAGGTTTTTAGAAATTCCCCTTCCTGAAATGCCTTACAACTCTTCGCAATTTCCCAAGCTACCAAATAACTAGCTTGGTTCCTTTTCTGTGCCATGCTTTGTGTATTACTAATAGTCTGGGGTTCATTTCTTTCTTTCAATTCCAGCAGTCTATTTGCTCGGTCTATACCTGTTAACGAAATAAGAGTATGACTATTCATCCGCAAATAAAGACTGATAACTATTCCGATAACAATAATAACAATAGTAATAATAGTAATAGGTTAATAATAATAATAATAATAATAATAATAATAATAATAATAATAATAACAACAACAACAACAATTACCTTTCAAGGTTTCATAATGTGAGTGACATGTAGTATAATTCCGTTTTATGTTATACAACCATTTTCCTTGTAATACTTGCGAACAAATTATACATTTAGTATTCTCACCATATTGGCAGCAAAAAAATGCGTCCTCCCATCCTACTTGAAACTTTCGTTTTTGTAGATGTACAGTACATGTAGACTATTGGAGAAAGACATTGCGACGATACGCCACTCGCAGATCAGAGGCAAATACAAATGGAACGGAGTTTGACTCCAGTGAGTGAGAGAGTGGGGGTTGTGGGAGGTAGAAATACACAGCTATCTTTGCGAGCCACAATGTGCTCGTGAGTCGCATTTTCGCCGCGTCTGGAGTAGATGATACAGCGTCGTTAAATAACCAACCAAAAAAATAACAATAATATCTGTACGTATTTACGTGGAACACCTCAAGGAATTTAATAACATTACAAGAGATGGCAGTTAGAATTACGTGTGTACAGCCGAACTGGAGATGATAGCATGTACTGTACACTGATCGATGTAGTATAATCGCTGTAGCCAATACAGCATCGTTAAATAGTTCACGAATCAATAAAGAGTGCGACAGATGTGCTTTCCCGAACCACACAAACCCGTATATATTTAATCGATTCATCTATTGATTTACCAGTGCGTCACTGGTAAACGGGTGGGTTAAACCGCCGAATCCTGGTCTCGTCACATCACCACCGCCAATAAAAATGCACGCATGTCTTTAAACACTTTCCATTTGTTCCGAGCATTCCACGTCGCATATCTTTCCAACCAACATTATGCGATGATCTGCAGAGAATAACGAATTTCTGTAACTTCAATTTTCTATCGATGTTCAACGAAAAGAATTCGAGATCAGGCAAAGTAAATAAAAATTATTTGATCTCAATGTTCTGCATTCTAATCCGTAATTACTACATGTCTTCGCAGTAAAATTTTCGCAATTGTGAAACAAAAATAAGTAAGGGGTTCGGGAAGCCCGCTTAGTAGCGTTGGCCTACGATGAGTTCGGAACCCGGTTCGAATCCCGGTCGCACAAAGGTCGTATTTGAGATGGACAAAGCCAAGGTTTGCGGGATTTTTCTCGGGATGCTTCCTGTTCCCTCCATTATTCAAGGGTTAATTTCCATTCAAATATTATTATTCCAACAGTATCTACCTACAACGGTGCGCTGACATGCAGTACCATGACTGGCGTAGAGATGGTATAATCTCAGAAGGTGTAGTAGGCTTTCGAGGGGGTGAAATGACATTCTAGAGCAACGGTGACCAAAACTCGAGCAGCAGTGATTACCAGGGACGACACTTCGTCCCAGCATGGACGGGTTTTAGGTTGGTTGTTGCTCGTATATATTGACGTCACGGAGGCCACGGGTTCGAAGGTATTGCACTGTGACAGGAAAGGGCAATCTGTGTGTGCTGCGCCGGAGGACAAACGTACGTTTCATTTGTTTAGGATTAAAACCTTGGTGGATTCAAACCTGCTATGGTGTTGTAAATATGTGTAAGTAATATTGTAAACATGTAACTAATCAAGACATATGCTACGCGCATACTTATTATATGGCAGTGGTAACCTGTAGAAACGTTGCATTTTCGTTCCGCCGATCTATACCAGCAAACAGTCGCGTGCTGTCGCTGGACTACTCGTATCAACTAGTAAACACAGGTACTCTATACACCGGTACCAGTGAACCTCGTGGCGAACTGGAACAAAGTATCGTCTCTAGTGATTACATGTGATTACATGTGACGGAGGAAAGGTACTTGGCATGAAAACTACAAACAGTGGTGGTTCCTGTACTAACATCTTGATCAATCCCGCGGATAAAAATCTCAAGCTTCGCTGTATCAGTAATGTCACTGCTGTCACCAAGAGCCAGTGAATAATATACGATTTTTCTTGCTTTTTTTTAACCTCCCTCTTGAATATAATCAGGAATTTTCGAAATTCTTCTCTCGATACTTGGTCGAGAAATTAGTAGTTTTTCAAAATGAAAAACTTCTTATGGAGAAATTATTCAAGCTATTTTAACCATTACTCTTTTGAGAAATTCTGTTCTATTAAAAGGCTTAAGAGCATGAGATATTTCAAACCCCATTAGGTAGCTGACTTCCTTACATTTATTTATCTCATCTTTCTCTTCCTGGCTATGATTTAAGACATGTCAATTCCTGGCGTTTAATAATTCGTTGCTATATAATATTGAATCAGTTTTTCTAAAATACTATTTTTTTTATTTTAGTAGGTTATTTTACGACACTCTATCAACATCTTAGGTTATTTAGCGTCCGAATGAGATGAAGGTGATAATGCCGGTGAAATGAGACCGAGGTCCAGCACCGAAAGTTACCCAGCATTTGCTCATATGGAGTTGAGGGAAAATCCCGGAAAAAAACCTCACCCAGGTAACTTGCCCCGACCGGGAATCGAACCCTGGCCACCTGGTTTCGCGGCCTGACGCGCTAACCCTTACTGCACAGGTGTGGACCTAAAATGTTATTATTAAATGAATAACTAATAAATAGTTACCCTCATCTAAAGATTAAGAAGATTAAAACTGAGATAAAACGTAATAATTTTATCCTTCTAGGGAGAAGATCTAAAAATATCAATATTCATGTACGTACAGAAGAATTATAGAACCACATGCTTAGTAGACAGTAATAATAATAATAATAATAATAATAATAATAATAATAATAATAATAATAATAATAATAATACATTATTCAGCGTGACTGTATATACCTACTCCTAATATTACTCTCAGTTGAGCAAAGTAAACATATTACATTTCGTCCGACAGAACAACAAAGAAGTTCTCCTCATTCTTTAGGAAACCACCTCTTACTGCTTGTAGAGAGAGAGAGAGTTTGTAGAGCGACATGATACTGCCACTGCTTGCCTGTGAATGAAACACACAGCAATGTACAGGAAACTCCTCGTACTCGTTTGAATGTCTGTGATTACACGATGTAATCACGAAACCCGCTTTGGTCATCGCTGTTCTAGAGCATAGATATACAATTGTAACTCGTACGAGGTAACCCCGGGCGTAAGCAACCCGCAGCATATAATATTTAAGGTCGTTTTTCCTATTTTATATTGAAAGTTATTCACCTTATCTCAGAGCATGCTTGACGTGCAATATCTCCTGGTTCTATAGGCGTTTGGACACCCATGTTCTAGAGCATATACCACCTCTTTCGTCTGTCTCTTTCCTTTCCGCTGTAAATCGCTCAGGCTCTCCTGGGCTCTAAAGCGCGCGCTTGCACCTATAGGCATCAATTGACATGCCTATTCTAGAGGGACTCCATTGGAGCGGTAAATCTAATGACCCAATCTACAGACGACACAACTTAGATTTGCGGCCTTATAGACTACGGTACCGGTCCGGTAGTTATGGAAGAACACGAAAATCTAGCATTTTACTGTAGAAATCTTCATATATTCCAAAAAACACTTGTCAGAAAAGAAACTTGTTTCTTTTTGTTTAGTCAACTGTTCGAAGACAGCGCTGAACCTCACAAGTGATACCAAAAATGCACCACTTATGAGGCAACTAGGCCAGGAGGTAATGGGGTAATTTGGCCAGTTTCCTTTCTCTTTGTTTTTTGTTGAAATCTAAATACCTTCTTATTTTATTAAGGTTTACATAATCATATAAAAACCAACAAAAAGCACTACATTAATTCAAAATTCTTATTCGCTTGTAATTTTTGTCAAAGTAACACTTCATCTAGTATGTAGCAGTATTTAGAGCTCGCACGCTTTTTCCAACGAATACACCACTTAACCCTTTCATTCACTGCGTCCTCTACAGAGAACAGCAACTTCAATTCCACTTCATAGACAGTTGTTGACATGTCCTTCCAGCCACCTTGTCCTCTCAAGTGGACAGTTCATATCTGGAAATCTAGGCATCAACGCTGAAAAATGAGGTCGTGGGAAATTCACAAAAATTTAAAGGAGTCAAGAACAAACAATTAGACTTTTCTAAACGAAAATCATAATTCGAGTCTGAAAGGGTTAAACGCTTGCTAGAATAGTACTCCCCAGAAAGATTAACGTTCTTTGCCTTCAAAATGCCCTTTCTTAATTCATTCACCTCGTAATTGGTATTAAAAAGCGACAAAAATTACCCTTGTTTGTGTTTGTTACTTTTAATCGATATTTCTGAAATTAAAAGTAAGATATGTTCAATTTTTTTTTCGCAATTATTGCTGTCAGGGCCAAATACTGTAACTGTAGATTGGCAATATCGTAACTGTTAATTTACAGTAAATATAATTTTACTCAGTGCGAAACGCTGAAAATTTTGACGTGTAATATGTATACTGAAACTATAAATTTGGGAAATGTGTAACATTTTTTTGTAAGATGAAGTTCTCAAAGTTGATAACATAGGCAGCACCATCCCTTTCGTTACTGCATCAGCTAAGAGATGGCAGTGCAAGTGTAAAAACTCGCTTAAAAGGAAGGTTGGATACTCGGAATTAAAAAGATAAAAAATTAATTATTTATTGAGCAGTAAACTTTAAATTGATAACATTTACAAGAGTCAGTATTAATGGGGAGTACATATGCATAATCGTATTGTTCAAAAACAAACTCATTAAGCATTTTCTTACTGCGTAGAGAAGGTTTAATTTTTACTCAAGTAAAAAAAGAAAACTTTCTTTGTTCTTAACTTCTACAATAAACTGTCTAGCCATTATTAATCCGTTAATCTTTTAGTTCTTTGACTTTTATTGTATTTGTAAATTTAATATTAATTGTAATTATAATTGTAATTGTACTCTTAATACTGTAGTCGAAATCCACTGGTAGAGGGGAAGAGAAGCCCTGTTGAACTTATCTCTACCAGGTTAAATAAATAAATAAATACATACATACATAAATAAATAAATAGTTAATTAAGCGTGTCTCGCAAGCAATAAAGGTGAGATAATAGCGAGATAATAATAATAATAATAATAATAATAGTAATAATAATAATAATAATAACAATAATAATAATAAAAGTAAGAATTCTGGACATTAAAATGAAAACAAGCCAGGAGGAGTGAAAAAGAACATGTCAGAGAGTGTAGACAATTTAAAACGAATGACAAACAGTTTTAAAAGATACAGTAGCTGTAAGTAATAAGGCATATTTATCGACTTTAGATGTAGAAACTACAGCCATAATCAATAGTCAAGAAGTACAAATTATACAAAAACTTTCAGTTATTTTAATAGTAAATTTATTAACTATGTTATACTTGTCATGTGTATGAGATGGGCTATGTTACGAACAAGATTAGAACCCGTGAACTTAATATAATAAAGACCTTTCATGCAATGCAAGGCATTGCATAAATCTCCTGTCACATTTTGTAATAAATATACGTAATTACCTGCGTAAGTACTTAAACAGAAAACGAAGAGACATAATTCTAACATTTATAGCCACGTTTTATGGATTTATCTTTCCTATTAATTGCGCGCACGTATCGTCATGTTCAGATAAGCTACCAAGTCTAAGAATTCTTCCATTATTACCCTATTGCAGATCAGATTGTAGTAAGAATTATCGACTTGGCTTTTCGAGGCTCAGGCCAGAGACAAATCTTTGCACTCGTATTACCTCATTATGCGCCCTTTACATGCGATGTTTTTCCAAGTTCGACAAGTTGCGAGGGCGGCATTTACGAATCCGATGCTGTCAGGTGGGTCACTCTGCCTCATCTCTGTCAGGGCCAAGTACCATTCACAGAATATTACTTGATAATGCCCAGGGCCTTGAGCCACAAGTTCTTCCCATATGCTCTATCAGAAACCAGTGTCATTTGAGGGGCTCTGACGTAAAACACGGTACCTGATATTTTGGTAAAACATGGAATATGTAGTGTCTAATACGGTATCTTACATTCTGCGTCTAATGCAGTAGTTAGTTTTGCAACATCTCAACAGATGGCAGAAGTATACAGAGTTTATCCTTCTGGTAACTATACTAACTGTTGCATGTATAAATGTTTACAGATCGAATATTTAGTCCTGACAGCTCGGAGACGCGAAAGAGGGGAAGTAATAGGAGTAGTGGGGAGAGCTCCGGGGGCGAGCGGTTGGTAAAGGAAGGCAGTATAGCTTAATTGTACTAGAAACATACCGCTCTACCATACGCATGACATTCGATCGCTCCGAAGGCAAGCGAGTGACTAACCCAAACATCCCTTGACGTAAATAAATGGACTCACCTGACCCAGGCGCATATAGCCGGCGACTGTCAGGACTAAATAATCGTACTGTACGTACCTAATACCTTCAAAATACTACACCTTCACTTACCATGTTTTACTTCCGAAACCCTCATTAAATAGATGAAATAAGAAGAAAATGAATAGGGATGGTGGAATGTCAGAAGGTAACGGGAGAACCTATAAAAGCCTTTTTAACGTCTCTTTGTCTAGCACAAATTCCATCACGACGTCGCAGGGGATCGAAACCGGGTAGTCTGAATGGAAGTCAGCGCGCTTTGCGCTTGAGCCATAGATGCGGGTCTTCTTGACAGAATAGAGCCTATTTATCTTGATAGTAGTACTGTTGTTTTTATTCACTGTCAAGTAGAGATCTTGAGGCAGACTAATGCCAGGCAAAACAAGTTTCATGGTATGAAATCTAGATAAGTCGTTTAAGATCAAAATCCGTTATATAGGAGTCCATGAAATGGCGGGATTACTCTATTTCCTTTTCAGTTTCAGCAATGTTCTAATTCTTATCTTTGATACAACTTGCTTCTGTCTATATTTAGCCATGCGTAACTAGTTTGCAACTAGGAACCGTTGATCCTCTAATAAATACGGTCTTTTCACTACCTGTGTTAACATGTTGGAGGGCTGGTTTAAAATTTAAGACTATATCGAACGGTCAGTATAAATAATTATGTATATAATTCCCCTATAGAATACTTTTCTCTCTAGATACGAAATACACTACTTTATTTGGCAGCTTATTCCAAGTAAAAAACAAATTGTAAAACATGTCACTTATTTTGGATTCAATCGTCGTTGTAAGATATTTATAACAATGGAAACTTCACTAATATATTGTTGAAAATACTGTATTTCATAGTTATTATTCTCGTGTAAATTAATTTGTAGATATTCATTATGAATAAGATCTATTCAATAACATAGAATATACCGAAAATATATGGCATGTTTTTTATATTTATTGTTTAATTATGCATATTTCAGACATTTTTGTGCATACAAATCCTGGTCCTAATCATCAAACTATCTCAGTCACCAACTTAGGCAATTTAAAAGGAAATATTAATAAAAGCAAGAATATTAATGACGTTATTTTCTCCGGTATGGGTAACATGGCAGCTCTCTAAGTATTCAATGGATTCGAGTTTGGTTCCCGATGGAAAAGATCAGATTCATATTCTTTCCACAGGCACTGAGTTTTATGCTTTGTACCTAGTCTAAAGTATGAGGTTTTAACTTGTTATATCCCCATCATGGTCAAATGACCACAAGTCTCGCCAGTTGTGAATGTGTAATATTGGTTACTATTTTTTATTCCAGAAGATGACGACAACGACGATGAAAACTGACGTCAGAAGAGAAAAAGATTTTTTTTAACAATGGATATCCATTGTGCACGCTCATTGATCTGGAAATAAAGTCCAGTCTTTTGATCTTTCGTTACTTTTTTTTCTTTTGAGTCTCCAACATTTAACATCTAACATGCGAATACTTCCTCCCTATGTTGGGAACCAAACACTGAAATTCTGAGGGAAAAATAGAGATGAATTAATTTTTATAAATCATATTTCATGCACATCTATGGTATGGAAATTATTTTATTTAGACTTACAAACTTTATTCCAGAAACTGTGTTTACTACAACAAAAATACTGTGGAAATACATGTTTTTTGTTTAAATTTCGCTTTGGGCGAGCATGAATACATATTTTGTCACTGTAATATGCTGTCTTTTCGTATGTACATATTTTGCTACGTGATGCTGTGACGTCACATGAATTCAACGGCGTGTCTAGCTAATATCCGCATGATGGGGCCTGGGATAAACCCGTCAGTGATACGAATACCCTTTATGGAGGAATTTATTTTTTCGCTGAACTTATTTAAGAGGGGACTGAACTGAAGTAGAAGTCATTTATTTATTTATTTATTTATTTATCTATTTATTCATTTATTTTATTTATTTATTCATTCATTTATTTCTTTATTGTGTACAAGTGCGAATTTTCGATTTTTACATTAAAAAATTCTGTATATTATTGTGAATCATTTCGCCAAGTTTCATTTGCATATCCATATTCTAACAGGTGTTTCTTCCGCCATTTTTAAAATCGTGCGCAACCTATTTAAATGCCACGATGGGTCATGCCTATTCCCTCTGCAGGTTTCTCCTTTCTTTATTTCAAAATTACTTTGGTTTTCTTCAATTTTCAAAGTGATTGTTTTTGCACATTGAGGCAGAGAGTCTGTTTAAGAATAATTGTGTGTCCAACCGATAGCAGAGTTTCAGGATGTATGTAGAATGCATTTAAACTCTGTTGTACAATTTCTCTGTTTAAATTTTTTTCTACACATTCACTTCTTGAAAATCGACCTACTCCCACATATATTGTCATATTGTTCTGAACTTTTTCTACTGTTTCAGTGCGTTCAAATATTTGATAATTGGCATTCAAATTTGTTTTGTGTTATTAATGATATTGTTTAAATTTTTAAATGATTAAATTTAATAAGTTTTAATTCAAAACACAATTAGACCTTAAGTAAACTAAATGGAAATTATGTTCACAATGCCATAAGCTAGATTCAGAAAAAATATTTAAAATTTGTGGAATTGTAGCACAAGATAGCAACAATATACATATCAAAATATTAACATAAAAATAATAGGAATAATTAATAATGCTGATATTACTTACACTACAGCTTTTTAAAATACTAGTGTATGTACGAAATAATGCCCAGAACTAGATTGCAAAAAATAATTCCCGTATCTTTTATAGTTCAGAAATTACCAAAATTCAGTTCAGTCCAACTTTAACAGTATATGCGCTGCTTTGTTCATGCTCTATTTATTTTGTTTTATTCGCTTTAGTATGAATGACTCATTAACTAATTAATTATTTTCACTTATTTATTCGTTCAATTATTTCATTATTTTAATTGGATTATTTCGTTTTATTTACTCCATTTTAATTAGTTAATTGATTTCGTTATTTATCTTACTATGTTAAATAAATATTAAAAACAATTGGAACATAATACAACGAATTTTTGGTAATGTTGAAGTGAGAATTGTAATAGGAATCTAACTAGTGGAGAAATTTAACAAATGTAAATTTCTTCAACAAAGTCTCCCAGAGTTTATGTGGATTCGAATATTGATCCTTTTAGCAGAAACAGTTTGCTGATCGCGCTGAATCTCTCGGAATTTCGTTTGAACACTAGATTAGTTTTCTGTGAGCAATTCATAAGATACGTAAAACTCGTATAGGTTGACTCAACAATCCATCCACATCAACGGACTCGAAGTTATTGTGTAGGTGCAGTGCCAGGACAATCGCCGTAAGATTTATTGACAAGCCTTACGATTAAATGTGACGGAAATGCAAACAACATTATTTTGTCAAAGCTATTCTTACGATATATAACTACAGTACGAAATTCCGTCAATTCTATAGTTTCCAACATATAGCAAATAGGACAACATATCTGTCGTTCAATATATTCGGAAACTCATTAGGTTACCAAATCATATATTCTCAAGCATTTCTAATATACGAGTGAAATAATTTGTTGTCTTAAAATCTTCTATAAACAGTATACTTAATTTTATATTAATTAATTAATTCATTCATTCATTCATTCGTTCATTCATTCATTCATTCGTTCATTCATTCATTCGTTCATTCATTCGTTCATTCATTCGTTCAACTAGCAATGCGAGTACAAATTAAATTTATACAACAAAAATATTTCTAGCCACTACGTAAAAGCCAGGCTCGTCTACGGTGTGGTCTTAGCCAATAATATAACATAAAATTTAGAAGGACAGTTTACTAAATACAGTAATTAACTTAATTAAAACCATAAATGACACACAAGAGTAAAACAAATGAAGAAAGAGAAAAGACAGAAAAAACACATTAAATATAAATTCATAATCAGACAGAAGCCAGTGATATTCAATAAAAAACATGAATATAGTCGACAGAAATGAAAAGGTAAAAAATAAACCAATTGTTAGTATTATATCTGTAGTTCTCGGGAAAAGTGGCACAAGTCAAAAATGTTAATTTTACAGGAGTAGGCAAAAAAAAAACTGTCTTCAAACTGGTTTATGTCGATTAGATTTTCTTCTGTATGAATTATTGTAATGGGAGAAATACTTATGTCTTTTTTCCCAAGCGAGCAGATGTTCCATAAGTTGTCAATAAATTATCAAAAAAGGTTTGTGGAAACTGACTTATGTCACTTTTCCCAAGCATTGTAGATATATCATGAATAATTTTGCAAATGTCTTTTTTAAAAGGTTCAATTTTAAAATATTTCAAATTTAGAAAACGGTTTGTAATTTTATTGTAAAGTCTTGAGCCGAAATTAGCACCATGTTTAAGTGTTGCACTTGTATGACATTTAGGCTCAATCAATGGGAAAGTAGACTTTTGTCTTCGAGTACGATATTCATTTCGATTAGATTTATGTTTTATTTTATTTCTGTGGTAGTAAGTTAGTAAACTATATTTATAAATTTCTTCAATACTTTAAAATCTGAATAAATTAAATTTGTTGAGTAATCCATAGTTTTGTTTAGACAAATTTTTATTAATCTTCTGTGTAATAAAATTAATGGTTTAATTATAGATGATGCTACTCCACCCCAATTTATTATATTATACTGTATTAATGATTGTACTAAAGCTAAAAATATTATTCTCAATTCCTTCTTAGTGACAAAATTTAGAAGTATTATGAATTTATAAATTGTCTTTCTTATACTTGTAAGTTATCATTGTTAATGGTAGCTGTGAGTGAGTGAGTGAGTGAGTGAGTGAGTGAGTGAGTGAGTGAGTGAGTGAGTATGTGCGTAATGATTAATATTCATAAGTCTGTAAGAAATCTCAATTGCGTAGGTAGCCTGCGAGCCCATTGTAGCCCTTTGATACGTGTATGAATATTATGTTATTTTAAATCGTATTAAAAGTAATAATGGCAGTGGCAGTATCGTTTTATTTAATGTTTCCAAATACAGAAATTATTCAGAGTAGATATTAAACGTGAGCAAGATATTGTTTACCAATTTTGTCACGAGCTCTCTACCAGACACTATGCTCTTTTGCCTGCCGCAAATCTACTGCAAGAATATCCGAGGTTTAATTCACTCCCGGAGGAAGTAATGCTAAACATTTTATTCCTTTTCAAATCCACCGCCTTCGGCCTGGTTTTAACTCCCGTACCTCGTATACAACGGCTAGGATGGTAAATGTGAATCCTCCGATGACGACAAAGACAATGTAACAATTCTGTATAGTAGTAAATAAATCTATACGAACACTATTAAATGTGACAATGTTTACGCTCTAGCGAAAAAGAAATTGGCGTTTACGACAGTATTCCAGGTGATACTATTGTACAAATAATAATATAACGGGCGACTTGAGCTAACACTAAATGAATCATCTACCACAATTAATGGCATTACTACGGTTCACCCTACATATATGGTAATTGCTCATCAAAATGTGCTATTAGAATTTCTTCGGGCATTACCATCTTAACGCTTTACTAATATTCATATTCATATTCATATCCATCATCATCATCATCATCATCATCATCATCATGATCAATTTTATAACTGTTGGCCTGTTCTGTCTCGTAACTATTCACGTCATTTTTATGATTGGTCTCTGTTTTTTTTTTCCTTAGTATTATACTGTAAGGCAATCTTGTTAACACTGGAATCTGACATATGTTGGATATGATATTTCCAATTTATTGTGTTCCATTCAGTTGTAGCTGAATTGATTCTGCATTCATTTCTTATCTCGAACCAATATTTCTCTTATGGATTAATAATTTAAAACCTGCCACAAAACGGAGAAACCTCATATTTATTATCATTTCTTTCGTTCTAGTTGGCCTGACGTTAAAATCTAGCTTTTCCATCAATATAATAATATAGTGGAAAAAATGCGTCGATTTTATACAATTTTAGCTGCTTCTTTCCGCAGATTTCTCTTCAGTCTTTGCTGAGTTGTCCCACAAAACTCTTACGTGACTTTTATTTCCTCATTTCGTTTTCAAATGCTGAAGTGGAGTTTCGAATTGTTTGTTAACCAAATTAATTTCAATATTCGTGGTAATTCACACAATAACAATGAATTAGTTGTCAAAATTGTCCCACGCATAATTCAGCAATATGACTATGATACAGGCTATATAGAAATTATTTTCCTGTTATTTACTGAGACAGATTTAAGGCATAACAATTTCTGTTAAGAGCAATTTCTCTTCGTTCTGCCTCTGCTTACCCTCCCCTTATAACCAACTTATACACAGATGCGATTAGGATAGAGAGATTAAGAGATACTCATTTCTCAAATGAAATTGCGGTATGAAAATTTATAGCAGCAAATTAATGAGGTTCAATATTTGAAAATTAATTAAATTGTCTGAAATATTTTTAAAATAGAAAAATAATTTAAATTAACTTCACGTATTCTTATTATGTACACTACAGCCAATTAAGTAAAGTAAATCCATGGCGCTAGAGCCCTTTGAAGGGCCAAGACCGACCAGCCGGCTGCTGGCCTGACGTCCACATGCCGAAGCAGAGGTGGACGATCAACCAACCAGAATGGAGATATCGTGTGGTTAGCACGATGAACCCCACAGGCATTATAGCTGGTTTGCGAAACCGGATTTTCGCTACCTATCGTAGCTCCGCAAGTGCATCACGATGATGGATGGGCACCGGTCCCATACACTGGCCGAAATTTCTTGAGGAAATTTGTTCCCCCATGAGGACTCGAACCAGTGCGCATTCACTACAGCCAATTGGTTTACATTAATTTGAAAATTAAATTGAAGGGTTGGGAATTATAAGGGTACTGTTATTTTTAAATTTTACGAGACAAGGTAAAGAAAGCTTGTAAATATTGTATCTTATTCAATTTTTATACATACGAGTATGTATGATGTTCTCTCTAAGCCTAGATCATATATACCTACATTGCTCGGCCTTATAGGCTTTGACGGTAACAACTTTTGTCAGGTTTACTATGCTGCCATCTAGTTGTTACATAAGAAGTCACATCATAACTCCCATTTGAATTGCATTTGCGACTGTGCTGCCATATTGTGTTCGTTGACGGTGGACGGGTGGCGATCCTGGCGGTTGTTCTCTTCAAAGTGCTGTCGATTTTAACATAGGGATGAGCAATCTGTTACATATATAATCTAGGCTCTAAGTAAAGTCTTAAAAAGTGCTCTAGCTCAAAAACGACAGGGAGAATCATATTCTAGACACAAAAGTACGTAACAAATGACGCATATCTCAATTTCGATAAAATTACAGTTAGTACCCTCATAAATTCTCAACCCTTCAATTGTACTTCCTTCAGAACATTAAATTTCCCTTCTTAAATAACAAATTAGTGAGTTGGGTGTGATTTGAAGACCTGTGATTTTGTTGCTGTTATAGGTTTGTCACTAGTTCCGATTGTGACTATAGTTCCGAGAAATCACCAACTCTACCCGAAATGCGACTCTCATAGATGGCGAATGATTTATGTGACAGGTCCAGACAAGTGCTAGTTAGAAGATTAATTTGAAGGGCTACATAACTAGATGTAATTAAATTTCGTCCCACTTAAAAGGTTAACGTCGGCAACTGCGGCTAAGCACTCGCTGTATTCTTACACGAACGATTCGCCAAATAATTTGTAAACATTTTAAACGAATATACGCACCCATACATCTTGGTAACACAGCTCGGAGCACGTTTTTAGTATACTCACCGCGATATTCAATATTGTTGATATTAGACATGGCATCACTGTGTCAATTCCATTCACAGAAGAATGATAAACATAAACATAATGTCGGCTCATAATGAGAAACATTCACAATCGTCAAGAATCATCCGAACACAAAAATCAAGCTGTGACTAAATCGCTATTATTTGTCACAGAGATTTTCCGAACCTGCCACAATTTGGAACTGTGACGGCATAACGCTCTCATACCCCATCTCCTATCATAAACAATTGTTCTGTTCCTATGTTTCGAGAGGAGAGATCAGCTCCTGTGTAGTTAAGTTCGTGATTTCTAAATAACTTTAGACTAATCATAAGCAGAAATGATCAACAAGTATATTAAAACGTCCCTTTATACAGACCTTACCAGGTGCGGCGCACGTAATTCGAGCAATATTTAATAGGACCTTTTAATCCCATACATAATTTGAGGAAAAACCCTTCAAAGTACCGTTGTAATTTGAGCTATAGGCATAAAATTAATATATTTCCAGACATTTAGCAACATTTTACACGAAACAACAAGATTTTTTCCTACTTTTCTCAGACTTACAATAGGTATATTGGTGTGGTTATTTTTTTCGCTTCCTATTTCTAAAGTATAATTATTAACTCTTTATTTTTTTAACTTTACTTTCTTAATATTGATTTAAAATTGGCTCGCTTCCCTAGTCGTATTAATAGCGTATTTGTCCAGCTTAATTCTATGTAGTGTTCCACCGGTAATCCGAAATTTTCGTCACCGATTTTTCGTCACCCGGTGATTTCGTCACATATTACATTTTGTCACTGCAATATTTCGTCATCGATTCACTTTCGTCACCACCATATTTTGTCACCACTTTGAAAACCTAGTATGGAAGAAGCTGCTGGAACCAGTGAATATGCTGTTTGTAGAGCTGTGTCACAGATTGAGATAATGACCAGTGAGGGTAGTCCGAGGCGCGCGAGTGAAAATACAACAAGGAGAAGCGATTGTGGATCAACTGGCAAGGTCAGCGCAAGTGAAGATCAGTTAATAAGAATGTTACAGACCGTTGGTAGTCCGGGGTGCTCGAGAGGAAGTGCTACAATATGGAGGAGCTGTGCGATACCGTCCGACGAAGTAGAAGCAGGTGACGAACATTTAATAAGAGGTAAAATGAAAAATAGAAACTGTAACAGAAATAAAGTAAATTCAATCAAGGATATAGATACTGAACGAAACTACCTACTAAGAGATAGACATCAACAAATATTAAATTTTCCTAAAATTAGAAAAACTAATTATTAACTAAATAGGATAAGAACACAGGTTTTGAAAATAAGATAGAATAACGTCAAGGTTTTAAAATAAAAAATTGAAAATAGAGAATTAATGAAGTTATTAATGTATTCCGATACCGGTATTAATTAGTAACTGTTCAAAAAGATAACTGACTTTATAAATTGGTAAACTTCTATATTTTAAATTCAATAAGAATGCGTTTATATTACATTTATTTGTCATAATAATAGCAATGAATCGAAAATTAGTGCATGCGATACAACGATGAAACTGAATTGAGGTTGATTATGTAAGCAACTAGTGTGTGTTTAAACATGTATGCGGTAGTCTTCATATTTTGTCACCAAATCACTTTTGTCACCACCATATTGTCACCCATTTAATTTCCTCATCACTATTCACCACCACAATTCCCCTCCTCTTCGTGTCGTTTCCCTTGATGATACGTAATATAGAATCTCATACTTCATTGTGTTCATATTGTTCATTTTCTTTCCAAGGATACACTGATTTTTTGGATTCGAAATCTTCAAGTACAGGATTCATTGATTTCAAAATCTTTAAGTTAAGATATGGCGGAATTATTTCGATTTGTAAAAAGTAATAGAGCAAGAGATAAATTAATATATAATGGACAAATGTATACAAAACACAAAATTACAAAGACCGTAATTGTATGGAGATGTGAACAACGCTATATTTGTAATTCACTGATGACTATTTCCTCAGATAAGAAAACCATTATAAAAGAGCCTACAAAGCATTCGAACCACTCAGCAAATTGGGGTAGAATTGGAGCTGCGGAATGTGTGAAAGCAATGAAATCTGAAGCTGGAACTTCAGAGGAAGCTACATCATTTTACGAGATACAATTATTATTTTGGAGACGAAATCCCTTCAGTATAAAAAATCATGACAAAAAGTATATGATGTCGACATACCTTCGGTGACAAACTGCCCTCAGTGACAAATAACATGACAAAATGTATTTGATGACCAAAAATGTAATGACGAAAAATAGATGACAAGCTATAACGGTGACAAAATTTCTTGTTACGAAATGCCCTAGATCCGTTCCACAGCTATATTGTCCCAAACTTAGTATCACCGTTTGCTGACATTTACGCAATGCTGTACGAATTTTTTTTTACCTCGTGGATATTTGGCATTTTTATATAAGTTTGAGTGAGGAACTGTCTTAAAATGTAGACAAAATGCAAAAAGTTCGGTTGAAATTTGTAAAGCTGAGGACTGAACACTGAGTGGAACGCTTGACATGCGTTCTTGGTATTCTCGGTCTAACTCTTTCAGGCTAGCAAATTGATGAACACTACACACGTTCAAAATAAAAAAAAACAACTTCTACAGACACACATGATTTGTTCCTCAAATTACAAGGACCCCTTCGAACCAACAACCGGAAACAGGTACAGTCACCAGTTCCTCAAATTTCATATGCCCGCCAGGTGACTACCACCAGTTGACTCGCTTTCAAATATCATATTTATGTTAAGTGTTCACACTGAACGGACTGTACACACAAGCACAATGATTCGGATTTAATATTTCCAAATTCCTCTCATTGCAAGGTCTGTTGCTCTGTTATAGATGAAGCCTCATTCCGTGAACAAAGTAGAAGGGGGTGAAAAGAAGATTAACAGAACAGAGACAGGAACGAACTCTCACTTGTTCACTGGACAGCTCTAGCGGCTTCTTCAATCTATTTATAATTCACGTTTCTTCGGAGTTTTATTGTGGAATATGTCTATACATATTCACTTAAGAGCTCTTTTAAATTACAGGGAATATTCACAGATTTGAAGTAGTGGGATTGCGTTGTATGAAATGTAATGGGAGGGAATTCAAAGTAATTGGGGAAAACCTACCCACCTTAAATTTCATCTCCACAATTCTCACATAGAGAATCTAGCATAAAGCTCCTTTAGGTAATGTTGTCAGTACATTGAAATACATAAATAAATGGTTCTGCACATATCTCCTGCTAAAATTGCCTTCCAATACCAAAGAATATTGAACAAAGACGGTGCTTTGGAGTTTTCCTGCATAACTGCACATCAAACCATTTACTATCATACATAAGACATTGACTTTTTTGGAAGTGTTCATACGCCTTCACATAAGGATTTACAATCGAGGACATAGCTGCAGTAAGGGCCCATAGCCCCATAGGCCCTTTTTCCGGAGAATGCATAAATTGATTGTCTATAGTTTCTTTGTTATACGCACAAAGTTTCGTTGTGAAATTCTGAACAGTAATGCTGGAAAACCTGTTTACTTTAATATATGTTATAGAGGGATTATCTATAGAACATTTTCATAAATGAAAAACTGCCCTCCAAGACTGGATCTTCAATTAGCGTGTCGAGTTGCACTGAAGAAATGTAAAGTTAAGGATGTCAGAGACATATTTCCATATCTAAAGGAGGAAAGACACTCATTTTATGAGTTTCTTTTCCACTCTTCTGAGACTATGGAAGATGAAGAGTAGAGTGAAAGTGATGACAGAGATAAGGAGGGAAATCTTGTGAAAAATAGGGATGTGGAATGAACAAAAATAATGTCCTATCTCGTTTAAAAAATGATTTTACTACTCAACATGTTCATGATGTGTTACTTTGTTCGATGAACTTCTATTCCTTTTTTTTTTTTTTTGAAAACATTTTCAACTTTTCAAAATGTTCTTGATTTCTTATTTTTTGTGGAATAAATTTCATGAGTTCTAAATATTCGTGATTCGTTATTTTGTTTTGAAAACATTTCTAACTTTCCGAAATGTTCGTTATTTGCTATATTATGCGAAAATATCTCAAATTCTAAAAAGCTTAATGAATATTATTAATAATATTGCTGTACCTTATGTAAAAATTATAATACATTTTTACAAAAACAACACACACCTTTTATTTATTTCTGAACTGAAAGTACGTTCTCCAGAAAAGGGGCCCATATCATGCATTACTTTTATGCATTATTTTTTAAATATAACATAATGGATTAAAATGCTTTTTAGCATTTCTGTTATATTATGTAAAAAACACAATACTTCTTATCCAGCAGTTTCATATTCCTTTGTTAGTGCATTTGTGCACTGCTTTAAAATTTTCAATTCTATATGTCTCAGAACAGAATTTTGGAGAATGGGCCTTTATTGCAGGCACGTCCTCAATTACTGACAAATTTTTCCCAAAGAATTTAAAGAGCCATACTATATGCGGAGAGTAAGAGGGAGGCAGAATATAGGAAAGACTGGAGAATGATGGGTTTGCACTGCAGGACCTGTTCTTGGATAGAACAGTATTAATAAATGTAGTCCAGGAGTAAGAGTTTCACAAGAGGGTACTGGGTGCATTATAAATTCATTAAAGAATATTCACGTTATTACTCACCCGAAAAATCTGTATTAAAGCTGTTTTCAAACACCCCACCTTCTGCAGCAACACACGTAGCCGCCCGAGAGTGAACTGCGCGAACCGCATTCCCTAACTCCTGCTGTTCGAATGCTAGGTAGATACGTTGTACCGGTGTTGCCTTATCTCTAACCGTGCCTGATGTCACAAGATTTTGTGTCGCTGGTATCAGCTGTACTGTAACACATACAGCTCCAGACGTCCAGAGAGAGAGAGAAGTTCACAACAATGCGTGTTACGGAAGAAAGAAACGTGATTTTATCCGAAACTATTCAAAATCGGACACATGTATTTATGAACTTTTTCATCAGAATGATGTCAGGCTATTGTTAAGACTGGTTCTATTGTTGTGAGCTAGATGGCGCCTCTAGATTTATTACTGATTTGTTATGAATATGATTTTGGTGATGAATGAAGTCTGTGATATTCAGAGGTTTTGTGGCCCGAATTTCCTGGCATTTGCTTCACGGTTAAGGGAAAATCCTGAAAAATCTCAACCAGGAAATTAAACCCAACCGGGAATCGAACCCGGGCCCTCTGCGTAAGGCACCAGCATGCTGACCCCTACATGACAGGGGTGGTCAACAAGGAATGAGGTGTGAATTTGGAGCACGATAATTCTAAAATATTCTCTGTTTAACAAATTACGGAACCAATGCAAATAATTTGAACGCTTAGATCTTAAATTATACAGATTTGTCTACGAATTTAAGATCTTCGGCTAGACACGCCGGATTTACCACCCATTAGAGATATTTGCGGACTTGATTAATGCACCCAAAAATATATATGAAACAAAATACGTAGCCACGGATACGTTTACTCTAATTCTGGCTGTATTTTACAGTCTTGTGCAATACGCATGCGAGAAAATCGGCGCATATATATAGTTGGCGATTAACAGGAAATCCTAATCATATGAAGCGATTTTAACCTCCCCTAACGAGGGCTTAAGTCTGCGTGTTACATTGCAATACAGAATAAAAGTCAAACTATGTAACTTTGAAAGGTTTAATCGATACTCATAATTACCTCCAACCATTCAGCAGAAATTTCCAACATCATTAGATAGTACACGATGAATTCACTGCCCCTATCCACAATTGTGTATCACCTTCCTGTGTTTCATAGAGCAAAGGTGAAACCTGAAAGAATGCTCTTTAAATAACTAGGATGGGTATACTGCGTTCTCTCCGTCACGTTTCCAGAATGAACGAAACGTTCATTAGTTTTTCAGTAAAGTAATAACCAGGTTAATTTCAAGTAGTGAATGTAAATGACTATCTACATTATTCCCTGCAATATAGGAGCAACTAAAGCCTTGGTTTTTCTGAACCGACGCATGCGACGTGCGAGATGCGAGGCCCGCCTCGCACAAATCCAAACAACACGAGAGATAGTGAGTGGTTTCTATAACTGCGAGATGCGAGGTCTGCGCACCTCCCAACTATAGAAACCACTCACTATATCTCGTGTTGTCCAGATTTGTGCGAGGCGGACCTCACATTTCGCACGTCGCATGCGTCGGTTCAGAAAAACCAAGGCTTTAAGGAACCCTGAGTTTCATTGCCGCCCTCACATAAGCCCGCCATCGATCCCTATCCTGAGCAAGATTAATCCAGTTACAGATTCACAATCCATATTTTTAGGTTTAGTGACCAGATAATATAATGATTATGAAGTATAATTTACAGTTCCAAAAAGAAATGGCACGCCTAATTTTACTAAGTTCCAGATACAAAGTATTGCAAATGTGCAGTAAACAAGGGTTCCTGTATATTACTTCTGGGATGTCGTGCGAAACTATTGTCTGTATACAGGTGGACTCCCATTAAGACTCGGGCCATTTTTTCTGTACTTATATTAAATGATATACAATTTAATGAGGATTGCGTAATTATTTCAGTTCCGCGTGCTCTTTTCTGAATCCGCAAAGTAGACTGAATATAGAAGTGTCATAACGCATCAGGTTGAAAGCTGTGGATTCAGTTTTATCCAGAACATATTTCTCTTGGTGGCCTGTGCATGGTCCTCAAATTTTAACAACCGCCTTTTCATATGAGCACCGGTTTCCCACTTAACTCTTTCATTTCCAATAGCGTGTGAAATATTTCAGATACGCACAAGTTAAATTACATCGAAGAGGACATCTGGTAACTTACACATAATGCATTTTTTCATGAAATAATTTTCAAGATATTAGAATCAACTTTCTTTTTTTTTTAATGGGAACCAACTGTTTTGTATTGCAAATGATGTGTTACCTCTGTCTAATAATAATTGACTACTTTATTGACTGTTTGAATGTTAGTGGTAAGAGTAAACATAAGCAATGTCTGACCAAGGATCGAACAGAAGGAGTTAGTTGTGCGTCAAATAAATCACAATCACAATGTATTGTACATTTCAATACTATTAATGAGACATAAAAGTAGTGTACAATAAAAATAAACAATTATTCTCAACAAAACAAAACACTAAATCTCCGATGTGTAATCAGATTTCTCGCCGATGTCTTATAATTCAATTGTGTAGTAAAGAACTGAAGAAATAAGGGTTGTATTGGGTAGTATACAGTACTATAGGTGTGTTCGACCTTCAATGAAGTCAACATTATAAGGAAGGGTACGTCAGACATTGTTTATGTGTACTCTTACCGGTGATATTAAAACAGTTTGTAAGTCAGTTGTTATTAGACAGAACTAACGCAACATTTTCAATAAAAAACACAGTTGGTTCCCATTTAAAAAAGAAAGTTGACTCTAATATCTTCGAAATTACACGGTGATCCGTTTGAGTATGTATAAAATAAAAACACCGTAAAACATTTGCTACTGAATTTTATTTGTTGAAACTTTGTGCATACAACACTGAAAGGTGGGAGATTCCTCAGAGCTCAACATGAACCCCATTGCGCACCCAGAACTCATAACGGTGGTCCAATTCAGCTCATATCCGTTGTAACATAAGAGGGGTGATTTGGTGAAATGCTTGAGTAATTTTTACCTCAGATCATCAATGTTTCTGAATTTCTGCGAATAGAACATGTCTAACAAAACCCCACACGAAGAAGTCAGGAGGGGTTAGATCTGGGGAGTTTGTGGGCCAAGCCAAGATATAGCTGTTTCTCGTACTGGGTTTCGCCTGCGACCTCCTGCATGTTTTTTTTAACACAACCTGTTTCTACAAATATTCGATACAACATTATGGAATCGTGTTTAGGTACATTACGTACACCATACTCACATCGAAATTCCCTTTGAACTCTTTCAACACACTCAAATTTAGCATACCAAAGAACACATTGTGAACGCTGTTGATTTGTAGTAGCCATTTTAATCATCTACGATTTTATTTGTCCTTTCAGATTGCGTATTGCTGACTTTCATATATGGAAACTCCCACATTTTAATCATATTATAACCAGCAAGAAATTTTTCCTACTATCATAACTTTATAATAACAAATTAATATTATCCATACCCAAACGGATTGTACTATATTTCATGTACAAAAAATTAGGCCCCATTACGTATATCAGATGTCCCCTTCGATGTAATTTAACTTGTATTTGTCGGTATGTGTGTATCTGAAATATTTCACACGCTATCGGAGGTGAGAGAGTTACGTGGGCCACCCTGTATTACATTAATTTTTTGCTTAATTTTTACTTTTTATGCGTAAAATTTTCGAATACATTGACAAA
The DNA here is from genome assembly GCF_040183065.1 of Periplaneta americana. Classification (NCBI taxonomy): domain Eukaryota; kingdom Metazoa; phylum Arthropoda; class Insecta; order Blattodea; family Blattidae; genus Periplaneta; species Periplaneta americana. The sequence goes on along the minus strand of NC_091126.1, from coordinate 69,561,175 downwards.
AAATTTCTGAGTATTAACAAAATCCGTCTAACCTCTTATAAAATCGCTGTGCACGAAAAGGGCTGCTCAAAATTGTATTTCCGTTGCCTTTGCTTGCCGAAAATTAGCATTTCCACGAAAATTTAGACATATACATCTTGATTACACAACTTTTTAACACTGTATCACTTCGGAATATGTATGATAAGAACTTTCTTGTGTTAACAAGGTACGTTAAAATTTAACACAAAAAAGTTCTTATCATACATATTCCGAAAATTGAGAGATGTATTTTTAGAAATACCACAATATTTATTTCATCAGCAATGATCGGTTAATAAAATTAAGTGTGATACACTAAATGATGGAATAGAGTTTAATCAGGGAAGCAATGCGTAATTACTCCAGCTCTGCAAGCTTATTACTGAATCCACGAAGTGGCTTAAATGTAGGAGTGTCTAGAGACTCGTAACGCCTCTGGTTGAAAGCTGTGGATTGAGTTCCTATCCAGAAGTTACTTTACTTGAAACCCTCTGCGTTGCCCATAAGTTTTGACAATCGCTTTTCTATTCTCTATATTCGGTTTACACTTCCCCTGAAAATTTATGTCATAGAACCTGATACTCTACTACGGAATTATTTCATAAACACGACTTTTAGTGGTAAAAATAATTACGTTTACATGAAATTCCATATTACTAGAATACGGATAAAGTAAGTTAAGTCTATTGTATCTAAAATATCACGGTAGAATAACGGAAAAGGGAAATGTTCGAATACGGAACCGTTGCTGACTTCAATGACGTCGGAACAATTGTGATCACCAGAGTTAAATTTTAACACATCAATATCATTGCTATGTATATTTCAAATTATACAATCACACTTGAAAAAATCTGTCATTTGTTTGCCTCCAAGCCCTCCGAATCATATACACAAGTTGAAATTGAAACTTCTCGCTATGGATTGGAAGTTTAAATATTGAAATATGACAATATACCTACAGAATGAAATGTTATCGCAATATATCAGGACAACTAAATAAAAATGTATCAACCTTCATTAAAATAATATATAATATAATTTCAAATACACACTGCTAACAATGTTGCGGCTGATATAAAATAACACCCACAGTCATGGTCTATAATTAAGGAAAGAAACTAATCATCCGCAGCTACGTTTCGGCTCCCATTCAGATTTCGGTATACTGAGTAACTCATCGAGTATTTTATAGAAGTTCTACCCAATTGCAATGCGAAAGTTTCGTCATCGCATGACGAATGACTATACTCATCTCTCCATAATAAATTTCACTGATACTAGATAACCGCACAGTTGATACACATATCATTACCTTTAATCATAGTTTGTGTTGGAGCCATCGCCGTAAGGTCAGCAGTCGCCAAATTCGCCTCCATCAACAAAAATATCTTCGCCATCGCTGCGACCGCCGTTAACACAGCCGTCATCACGTCCTCAGCCATCGTCACCGTCGCCGCCTCCGTGAACACAGCTGTCGTCAAAGTCGAAGTCATCAACACAGCTGTCACCGTCAACACAGCCACCGTCGCCGTCATCAACGTCATCGCCGTCAACACAGTCGTCATCATAGCCACCGTTAGGACAGTCGCCGTAATCGTCGTCACCGTCAACACAATCGTCGTTATCGTCGTCAGCACAGTCGTCGTAATCGTCGTTACCGTTAAACAGTCGCCGTAATCCTTGTCACCGTTAAAACAATCGCCGTTATCGTCGTCACCGTCAACACAATCGTCGTTATCGTCGTCACCGTCAACACAATCGTCGTAATCGTCGTCACCGTTAAAACATCGCCGTAATCGTCGTCACCGTCAACACAATCGTCGTTATCGTCGTCAACACAGTCGTAATCGTCGTTACCGTTAGAACAGTCACCGTAATCTTCGTCACCATCAACACAATCGTCGTTATCGTCAACACAGTCGTCGTAATCGTCGTTACCGTTAAAACAGTCGCCGTAAGTGTCGTCACCGTCAACACAATCGTCGTTATCGTCGTCAACACAGTCGCCGTAATCGTCGTTACCGTTAAAAAAGTCGCCGTAATCGTCGTCACCGTCAACACAATCGTCGTTATCGTCAACACAGTCGTTGTACTCGTCGTTACCGTTAAGACAGTCGCTGTAATCGTAGTCGCCGTCAACACGATCGTCGTTATCGTCGTCAACACAGTCTTCGTAATCGTCGTTACCGTTAAAACAGTCGCCGTAATCGTCGTCACCGTCAACACAGTCTTCGTAATCGTCGTTACCGTTCAAACAGTAGCCGTAATCGTCGTCACCGTCAACACAGTCTTCGTAATCGTCGTTACCGTTAAAACAGTCGCCGTAATCGTCATCACTGCCAACACAATCGTCGTTATCGTCGTCAACACAGTCTTCGTAATCGTCGTTACTGTTGAAACAGTCGCCGTAATCGTCGTCACCGTCAACACAATCGTCGTTATCGTCGTCGCCGTCAACACAATCGCCATCGTCGTCGCCGTCAACAGTGGTCACAATGGTCGCCAACGTCAACACAGCCATTGTAATCGTCGCCTTCGTAAACAGCCGTAGTTACCGTCGCTGAAGTAAACTCAGCCGTAGCTACCGTCAACATAGCCGTCGTCACCGTCAACAAGCGTGTTTAACGTCAAAACAGCCGTCACCACCGTCAAAACACCGTCTACACCGTTAACATAGTCGTTGTCACCGTCCCTACGTTGTATCACTCGTCATTGTCGCTGGCGCCGTTAACCCAGACGTCATAATCGTCGCCGTCAACACAATCATCGTCACCATCGAAGCCCTCATCACTAATCACTGTCGCCGCCGTCAACACACTCGTCGTGATCGTCGTTGCCGTCAACAAGATGGTCATTATCACCGATGTCGTCAACATAGCCTTCGTCACCATCGCCGTCAACAGTCATCGTCGCCGCCGCTGCCGCCTTCAAAACAACTGTCGTCATTTTTGCCTCCGTCAATACAGCCGTCGTAAATGTCGTTGCCATCAACTCGGCCGTTGTTATCGTCGCCACTATCAACATATGCTGTTAACATATTTGATTTCATGGTCGCCGTGTTCCAAGTAGTTGTTATCGTGTGATTCATGACCATTTCATAAAATTATACACTCAAGTTCTTATTATAAAGGACTTAATAATATGATATACAGTAAAAAATGTAGTATCACTGGGGTATTACGCTACAGTATTATCGTATCACATCGTAACATATTATATAAAGATTATAGCCTACATCTAAAGCTCTTGTAATCAAGGGAAACTTTTACAGTTAAATTCTTCAAATCATCTTTCCTTGATCTTACATCTTTTCTTGTTCCACAGATATGCAGTTGATTATTAATTTTCGAATGCGATCTTCACTCATTCTTCATAATGTTCCTTTGAAATGCAATTTAATATGCGCATTACTGAAGCGTATCAAGGGTGAAATGGAGGATGATCTTGAAGCGCATGTGAATAGCGAACAAAATTCTCTGTACAGATGAACTAAATGAAGACATGTGATGAAATGAGGAAGTGCTTTTAAGACAGATTTCGAAGAAAGGTCTTATGTAATAACATTTATTATCCCCGGGAAGTAGTGTGAAATTTCATGGCAGAAACTTATTTCACAAATCAAGTGTAGTCAGTCTATAGAACCCGCTAGTTTAAATACAAAAACCAATTTTTCTCCAATTTATGTAACTTCTCACAAATCTTCATATTTAATTCCAAATTAATCTGTAACTCATTAGGAACATTCGAAATATATCCATTTACAATTATCTCGTCACATACATTCCTTGAAGTTCAACAAAAAATGCAGTATTTCATTATGTTGGACTAGTGTTTTTCCTCATTCAATGCGTGCGTTCCCACCGATATATTAAATTATTAACTAAATCCGAACAAAAATGATATTTCGGAAAGTACAACTTGATTACCGTTCTGAGAAACGACATTAAACAAAAATTCAAATTCGATTCTCTGCACTTACTTACAAATGCTTTTTAAGAAACCCGTAGGTTCATTACCGCCCTCACATAAGTCCGCCATTGGTCCCTGTCCTGTGCAAGATTAATCCATTCCCTACCATCACATTCCACCTCCCTCAAACCCATATTAATATCACCCTCTCATCTACTTCTCGGCCTCCCTAAAGGTCTATTTCCTCCCGGCCTCACAACTAAAACTCTATAAGCATTTCTGGATTCGCTCATACGTGCTACATGCCCTACCCATCTCAAACGTCTGGATTTAATGTTCCTAATGATGTCAGGTGAAGAATGCAAAGCGTGGAGTTCTGTGTTGTGTAACTTTCTCCATTCTCCTGTAACTTTATTCCTCTTAGCCACAAATATTTTCCTAAGAAACTTATTCTCAAACATCCTTAATCTCTGTTCCTCTCTCAAAGTGAGAGTCCACGTTTCACAATCATACAGAACAACCGGTAATATAACTGTTTTATAAATTCTAAATTTCAGATTTTTGACAGCAGACTAGATGACAAAACATTCTCAACCTAATAATAACACGCATTTCCCATATAATTATTCTGCGTTTAATTTCCTCCCAAGTGTCATTTATATTTGTTACTGTTGCTCCAAGATATTTAAATTTTTCCACCTCTTTGAAGGATAAATCTCCAATTTTTATGTTTACATTTCGTACAATATTCTGATCACGAGACATAATCATATAATTTGTCTTTTCGGGATTTACTTCCAAACCTCAAGTAAAATTTCCGTGTTTTCCCTAATCGTTTGTGGATTTTCTCCTAATATATTCACGTCATCCGCATAGACAAGAAGCTGATGTAACCCATTAAATTCCAAACCGTCTCTGTTATCCTGAACTTTCCTAATTGCATATTCTAGAGCGAAGTTAAAATGTAAAGGTGATAATGCATTCCCTGCTTTAGCCCGCAGTGAATTTGAAAAGCATCAGACAGAAGCTGGCCTATACGGACTCTACTGTAAGTTTCACTGAGACACATTTTAATTAATCGAACTAGTTCCTTGGGAATACCAAATTCAATAAGAATCACATCATATTAAATAAAATGAATTGAAATTTCTCCCTTCGAGATCTTTCATATGCAGAATATTCATTGAATTCATCGATATTTCTCCGATTATTAAACAAACAAAGGTTTACTTCGCCTTAGAGACTGATAAATTAAAAAAAAAACATGTTGGAATATCGTTTCAGCACGAAATTTAAAAGCACTATTGGCGATATGTGAGATCTGGTTGAACGTGGTCTTTAATCAGAATGAAAGAAACATTTAACTATATAAACAATAATGGAACCCACTCTGAAGCAAGCGCTTTGTGTCACAGAATATTAAGTCGCATTAATTATTCGGCAGTAAAGAGGCCTCCAGCTTATTTTACAGCAGAACACCACATTTGATCTTTCTGCAACGCATATCTTTTAAAATATGCATGAATTTAAATGGATAAAATTATACGTTTTAGGGAAATGGATAAGCCATTGATTACATACTTCCCCGGGATGAAGTCACTCAACATAATGTTTTATGCATTTCGCAACATTATCACAGTAAAAACCAAACAACCGAGTGTGGTTCAGAATAATGTTATATGCACAGTTTGTTCCGAATGCTAGTTTCAATATTATTTTCATTTTTATACTACAGTTTTAACTGTGTGCGTATCCTCATTGCATATACAGAGTGACTCACTTAAGTCTTTCACGTACTATAAGATTTTCTCTGTTGTTGCTGCACAAAATACCAGATTTAGAAATTAAATTATATCGTAGGGGATAACTGCTGTACGTAATTATACTTTTTACATAGGTAATTTTAAAGACATCAATACCGACATCTTTTTTAAAATGGTAATAAGGCAACATTGTATTACACCGTGGAAATGATATACAATAAGTTCCCGGACTACCCTGAATGTAGGCAACATACAGGACATTTGAAACAGATATGTAATCTGGAAGCAGAGAAATGCCTGATATATATACTAAATGCACTACTTGAAAGGCAGAGAGGAAGACTAGCCATGAGCCGTACATGGATACATTCCAGGAAAAATCGCATTAAGTCCTTGATATGCACAAAATCACTTGTAGACGTTTAGTTCTTAAAGAAAATCTGTCGTTGTTTGACACACTAACTCAACAGGCATGGAAGCAATTATCTTCAGTGACACGCGCATATATGTTTAACGGTAGAATAAAGACAACTGCAGTTCGGAAATATATTGATTGCACCTTACACATCGTGTGGAGATCACATAATGCAGGCCTACGTAAATAAAGAAAAAAACAATTGCTATATGAAAAAACAGCAAATCCTAGCGATTTGCAGATACATTCCTCACAGTAGGTGATTTAAAGAGTGTGTCAAAAGAGATGACTGCATTGAAAAATTCTTGTCCACTCTCCATCACTGATCGACTCACTGCTGTCAATTTTTCTGGGGCTATTGCAGCAACTTCAGCGGCAATACCATCTCGTCGTTGTTCCTGCAATAACTCCTACTGTATGTGCAAAATATGAAATTTTTTAGTAGGAAGAAAAAACACATTTATTCATCCCATGGCAGCCGTACATAGGAGACTGTGAATTTTTACATTTTAGAAACAAAGAAATATAATTACATATAGGAGATTTTATTATTTGCTGTACCACTATCTAAGTTATTTAATAGAACAGAAATATGAAAATCGACAAATATGTCACATTGGAGTTATTTCAGGAACAACGACGATCTTTAATGCCTCCTGCAGTTGGGATCTACTGGTAAACTACTTTTTTTTTACATGTCCGCATAGAAAGACATCTAACTGCGTCAGATCAGGCGATCGAGCTGGAAATCTCTGAACTCGACTACCTCTTTCCACCCATCGATTTGGGAATAACCGGTTTAGCTTTCCACCTTCAGTTCTGATGTCAACATTATGAATTTTGGAGACATAGGAGGGTGTGCGTCAGATATAGTTTTTATATTTACTCTTTCAGGTGACACTCACAAGTCAAGAAGTAGCTAACCCAAGAATTGTAATTGAAAACATAGTGGGTTCCTATTTGAAATTATGGATTTGATCTTCATGTTTCATTCCGAGCATCAAATGTTCCCTTCGATGTAATTTAATTTCTATTCGTAGGATTTTGCAGAGCAATAAAAGTTAAATAGCTATCGGAGGTGAAAAATTTGAGTGCGTCAACCGGAATAAAAAATATTACATCCGTGAGTATGTAATTCACTACCGGAAATATAGAGAAAAAAATAAACCAAATGCTACAATTTATTTTAACACTAAAGATCTGAATCGGATGGTCTATCGAGACAATGAGTCCAACAGAATGCTTCTCTGGCTATAGGCTGTATAATTTGCCGATGATGGAATTTGTGCAAGTTCCAGGACATGGTGAAATAACAATGAGTCCATTTCTAAAGACATCCACTGTGAAATCTTAAAAACGCATAAAATCAGCTTCTATGTGAAGGAAAAACACAGTAATATTAGAAAATTTCAACGGATTATTCTTAAAAATTAATATGCCCGCCAACATTCACTTCTTGATTCCGTGATACGATGCTAAAATTCTTACAATTACATCAAAATATAAAATAGTTTGTTTCATACACAATTTACCGACGTACTAGTTGGCTTTTAAGAAATAAAGGTAATATATTTCACATGTGTGAATTTAAATTCAATTTCGCGTAACCTTAACGATCCACCTCACGTCAATGGAATTCCTTGTCACAAAGTATTAGGGGCTGCAAGACAATAAACACCTTTAAAAACTGCTTAAAAGATAACCTTATTAGCATTTCACTCCAATCATACTGATTTAAACTATCACTGACTACATTGTTACTTCTTTCTTTAGACATCATCCTGATAGTGCTGTATTTTCAAATTTGTCTCCTAATAATCTCTTTCTATTATCTAATATTATTTGAAATATATTAACATTATATGTATTTTAGCTTAATTCTGCTACATAATTTATCTCAGTGTTTAATTAATAGTTCATAGTATTTTATTGTTTAATTCGTAAATAACTCTTGTGTACTTGTAACTCTCATCTAAATCAAATTGTTGAATTCTTTGTAAGTTCATGCATATGTATATACACTTTTTGCTGGTTGAGTGGAAGAGAAGGCCTTACGGACTTAACTCTGCCAGCTAAAATAAATCATTATTATTATTATTATTATTATTATTATTACTATTATTATTATTATAAATTCATATTTATTTTGCAAACCATCTGTACGAGACAGGTCACAAACCGAGAATATTACCCACGATAATTCTACGAAGATTGGTTCGATTCACGCTTGGGCTGATTACCTTGTTGGGTTTTTCAGAGGTTTTCACCAGCCATAGGACAAATGTCAGGTAATCTATTGCGAATCCTCGACCTCGTATCGCCAAACATCATCCCACTATCACCAATTTCATCGACGCTATAAAATAAATTGTTTTATTTAACAACGCTAGTAACTGCCGAGGTTGTATCAGCGTCGCCGGTGTGTCGGAATTTTGTCCCGCAGAAGTTTTTACATGCCAGTAAATCTATTGACATGATTCTGTCGCATTTAAGCATATTTAAATGTCAGCGACCTGGGCCGGGACCGAACCCGCAACCTCAGACACTGAAGGGCAGCACTCTGCAGACTGCGCCAACAAGGCCGACTGGACGATATATAACCCAGTAGTTGACACAGCGTCGTTTAATAATTAAGTAAAAAGTAATAAGCAACATTTTTAGACGACAGATAAATTCGTCATAAGAACGGTTGTAAATTCGTTACCACACACACACACACACACACACACTCACACACACACACACACACAAAACTTCAGTCTTGAGTAGGAGTTTAAATTTTAGCAAAAAAAAAACAGTTTTGTTTGGAATGGCCATGCACAGCAGCCTCAATATACTAGGCGACACCTCTGCTCATACCTATTTGCATTGACGATGGTACTTCTCTATGTAGTCCCGAACCTAGGAAGTGTCTAGTTTCAGGACATGTTGAAATAATCAAAATTCTATTTCTAAGTGAAAGATTTCATTTACTGACAAGGTAATGAAAATATTTAGGAAAATACGTAATAGAGCTTTTAATAATTTTGGGTAAAATTTCTCAGATCGATGTATTGAAATTTGGTATTTATTTTAATATCTTACTGAAAGTTTTCTTTAAAATATAGTTCGCAAGGACTTATATATACATATATTTTATATATATATATATATATATATATATATATATATATATATATATATATATATATATATATTCCATTTCAAACATAAAACGACGAAAGAATGTATATACACGGAGAATTTCACACCCTAACCGAAGTTGACACAAACTAAATCAACATAAATGAGACGAACAAACCTGATGAATACGTGCCATGGAGTTAAAATGAAGCCAGACTTCCACCTCAGTTAATGCAGCATACAACATTGACAACGTACAAACTTCCATGCCTAAGGTGGGTTTCAAACCCTAGATCGTCGTTTCCACACAACGTTAAAGCCGCGAAATTTAGCCTTTGCGTACAACGCAGTCTGAGGACGAATATTACCTCTGACACGCAAGGATCACATCTCTGCACTAAGTTTCCCAGAGGCACTTTAAAAAGTGAGATCTATCATTTTTCTATAAATAAGAAATACATATGACGAAAATAGGCCGATGTTAATGTTACAAATATTCGCATTATTTCTGTTTAAATCTCAAAGTTAAAAACAACAATTGATTACTTTATTTATGTTAAATTAAAAAAACCTGAGAGGCTGTAAATTGTAATTTAGGAAATGTCGTACAAAAACTGTTATTAATTCAATGTCACTCGTCGGAATAAAAAGGTCATGCACTGCCAACAAACTTCGTACTTACAGTACAACGTGTCAGAATCACGTAACATTCTCACATTCTTCTAAACGTTTTCATTAGTCACCGAGAATTTCGTAACTACATTTGCAGTGTTTGCTATTTTCTGCACTGTTAACTGAACGTTCGATCACTGGTGTCAGAAATTAGCAGATCTCCCGTCAAATTATAATTTCAGCAACATATTGAGTTTTCGTAGCTTACAGAAATAGTGAAACCGACCTATCAATTTACCACGCAACCTTCGTTTACGTGCCATTAGTAAACGCTTTCCCGATGGTTCACAAGAAAAGAACGATATTTATTAAGTTATTTTATTTTGAGATTGGATGACTAGATTTTAATATTGAAACTGATATCTTTCCTTTCAACTGTCATCATATTAATTTCATTTCATTATTTCTGTCAAATTTTCAAAGATCAAATGAACATTGTAAGTTATACAACTAAGTTAAAAACACTTACATCACCAAGGTTTCAAATTTTAAAATAATTTGTAATTAGCTAATTTCATTATTATTACAATTAAATCTAATAAGATGTTCTTTCTAGTTTTATTGAAATAAATTATGACATCCGCAAAATGTACACAAAAGTCCACCGATATAGCCGACTTTAACTCATTTAATTTTAACCGTAATATAATTATGCATCGAGATTTCCATTTACAACACAATAATCATAAATATTAAATCGCTTTTACATACACAATCATTTTCAATGATTCCAGAATAAAAGTCTTCGCCATGAAACACTGGAACTTTTAATCATTTGTGTAACATTTTTAAGTTAACGTTAATTTTGAATTATTTTTTCTCTTCGTTACCTTTCTTCTTTAACATCACTTTAAAGCTACACTTGCTTCGTCATCATGTGTATATTAAATACTGCGACTAAAAAAAGTTAAATAAAATGTTCGAGGCCTTATTTAAAGGAATTTAAAGGCAACTCTCTAAAAAAAATAGGAGGATAAACTCTAAAACAAACCCGGATAGGAATCAATTAGCTATTTATATTTCTGGAATGATCCATTTTTGTTATACATTTCTGTATAAATATTTATCTTCTGTGAAAGAGGGGTTGTTTAATATTACAGAATTTGACTTAAAGTAGAATTTTTACTCATTATTTGAACGATATACTTGCAAAATAATATACATTTCAGAGAGTCTGTTTATTTCTTGATTTGTTCACGTACACATAGCGCGGTCTAATGATTTTCGGAGAAGGGCATCGTAGAGAAGTGTTTAACGCAGAATTGCGAAAATTTATAGCGGATTATATATCTCATAATGAGTGTTTTTATTTGGTTACTTTAAAACGCTTTATAAACTGGTATGATTATCTAGCGTCTGAATGAGATGAAGGGTCCAAAGCTGAAAGTTACCCAGCATTTGTCCCTAGTGGATTGAGGGGAAAACCCCGGAAAGAACTCAACTAGGTAATTTGTCCCAACCAGGATTTGAACCCAGACCCGCTAGTTTCATGGTCAACCGTGCTAATCGTTACTCCACAGCGGTGGACTCTCAGAATGAGTCTTTAAGGCTTCCTTCGATGTCCTAAAAATATGGAAATGGCGGAGATTTAGAGATTGTGTTCAGTCCAAACGCATGATATTTATGTACGTCGTATAGAACTATTAAGCGGCATATAAAAATTAACGTAAAATCCGATGAAAATGGGAGTAAGATTCTTCATATTGATGTTATTTCTGGTTACGGCAACCCAACACATTGCATATAATAACGTTAGAAATTTCTTGGAAGACTGCTACGGAAGCTGTGCTGTTTTTATCAAATAGACTGAAATAATAAAATAGTCGGTACAATTAAATTAATAATTATAAATGGCGTTGAGTAAATTAAGACATTTCGTAACTCAACACCTCAGTTGTTCGTACTGTACACATGTACATATGTTGTCATTAAGATTTTAATACTGAATTCTTTAAATATGGATATGTTTTCATGAATTCCATGCTTCTGTTTTAGACTACTGTATTTAATAACCGTAACTTCAGGTTATGTAGTATGTCAACACATATCAGAGATAAATTCAATTTGAATATAAATATGTATATTTAAATAAAGAAATTCGGAAGTGAATTTTGTTTCCTAAGGCACTGAACCCATATCTAAAACTTTCAACCTAATGAATATCATCTCTTTACCATCCATAACAGTCATATTTTTTTAAAATTCTAAGAGTTATGCGGCACTAGATCATTATTATAAAATCACGATAAACTTTCCGCAAGACATGAATTGTCTTTAAACTTGTCGATCGTTAACGTGAGTTCACCGATAAATGGAAACAAAAATCATATACAGTACTATAGTTTCATGTATAAATCGAAAGCTGAAGTGTAAGGATTCTATGGAAGAGAAAATGTGTTTTGGGCAAGTTTTATTACGGCATTACAACTTCAGATAGTTCGCTGAAAGCTAAACAACTTATAGTATACGTTTTTACTGGCTGAGTCGTAATTCATTATGTAAGTGATACTAAATGCATATTTAAACCTTCTAACTCATATACAAGTTAGAGAATCCCATCTGCCTGTTAAAGTTCCAGACCGCAGTCATACAGAATACAGTAATGAACATCACTAATGTGCGTGTATCTCACAATATTGAAAGACCCGAATGACGAAGAACATTTCTAACTGTTCAAACCGACGACATAGTAAACGCAATGACTTTGTGCATAACAGAGGAGATGCCGAACACGCATATGAAGTTTAGAGTTTACACGTTGTGTGTGTTTCTGTAACAATGAAAAACTAGATATTTTCTTCGTAAACTGTCAGTGATAAGTTACACCGTCAAACCAAACATGTCAAGCGTGGGAAGGAACGAGCCGTCGCGTCGTCAGTATTGCTTTAAAACAAAGTGATACGAAGTATAATTCTCAACAAAAAGTTCGTTTCTAGAGCATCAAACGCTAGACATTAAATTTTTCATTTTCCAGTTATTACAAACGATACTGTATGAAATGCAGTTATTTCATCTCGTTAGTTGCTACCGAGTTTTAAGGGAGATGTGAATGTAAAATGTATCCTGCGGGTTTGAATGTTAAGTGTCTGGCCTCTAGATTTCATCTTTCGGATCAATAAAAACTTCTACTTTTAGAAGATGATGTTGAAAGTATTTTATACAAAAATAAAAGTTTTACGGTTATTCCTGGTGTTTCATCTTATTATTTGGCGAAGTCCGTCCAGGAAACAAAAACCGGATTCTTTCCCTTGGATTTCTGATGTTTGAAACTATTTCAAACGAATTTATTCATGACGCGACACAAAATAAATTTGCTGAAGGAACTTGAAGAGACATTTCCGACTATCCTTGATTTAGAGTATAACTGTCAAGTAGCCAATAAAAATAAATGAGCAAACTGTAATTTTTCTTAATGGTTTGAATATGTACGCAGCATTTGTACCTATATCGAAATAAACTTCCTTAACATTGTTTACTTATCATTAAACACTTATTCCCTTTTCGGCCTATTGCTACTCCGAAACGAATTAATGTTCCTGAAGTAGTTAAATTGTGTAATTTATCAATTCCCAGGGCATTGTAAATTATTTATCAAATAAAGGAACATTCAGGGAATTTATTATTGCGTTATGTTCGATAGCAACATTAATTATGGCAGAAACGGAAAGGCTCCTGAGAGAGCCGAGAGTGTGAAGGGGCGTAACTGACGAGCGTGTGTCTAGTAACAACCGAGTCGCATGTTTCGTCACATTCCCAGACACATTCTCGTCCATGTAAAAACCAACTTCATCTAGTTCTGTCATTTTTTCCAACAAGCGGTAGGACCTGTCGGAAAGATATACGTATATCCCGTTCTTAAATCGATTTATCCGGAACAGAAACAAAGGATGAAATGTCACTTGCAAATGCTCAGAGGAAATAACATTTCCAATGTCTACACAGACACGGTAATGGGGCGGGTTCATGTTATTTTTTGTGGAATTCTGCAACACTCGACGATCACACATAATCCTTCTCCTGCGAAATTATGCAACGTGCGACACAACTTGAGTAACATCCAGTCGGGTCTACTTACCAAACACACGACCACCACAAACGTTCGCGATTCCTAGCAAGAGAGAGAAGGCTACGAGGCCTATAGACATTTTGAGACGCGACTTCTCATACCCGAGGATTCCGCTCCATTGCACTAACCACACTACACACAGAAGAGCAGTGACAGGCGAACAGCTGATCTAAACACGACTCGATTGGCACATGGTCGCACGCCGACTGTCGCACCGACACTGGCGCCGGCAGAGACCTCGCACGGGGAAGTCGCTAACCAGCTGGGACTTGCGCACATTTGGCGGTCAAACTCCCAACAATCCACCTTCTAACCACGCCTTCCTAACACAAACGCGGCAAAATGATTTATCTTTGACGATAAATTTGTTAACAGGCGCTAGATTGATAACTAGTAACACGTGACTTGAGCCAAGTTGTGACGTCATCACACGTGTCCCTGAAAGTCCAGATATCGATGCTGAAGGGGTCGCATTTTCTTCACACGTCGGTGAAATCAAGCAAAGTATTTACCAACAACTTATTTTTATCTCATTTTCTATATCTTCAACCACGCCGAGTCCAAGCGCGACTTGTTAATCTTTTAACCAACTCTGACTTGTTCTACTTATCCATTTTCCTGCGTGTTCAGATTTAATTTATCCGACGTTTCGTATCATACACTTCAATTCAGAGGTTCACAAAATGTGGGTCGCAACCCTCTAGGACAGGGACGGGAAACGGCCATCCTCAGAGAACTTAGCTTCTCCCGCTACAGTTGCTATTACGTAGATACTCTTTTGCTGACTGCTCTATTTACAATACTAGTTTTCCGCTCCTGCTCTAGGGGGGGTCGTGCAAAGAGCTGAGGGGGTCGCGAGATGATTACAAAATAATACAAAAACTTTTATTAACATAGGCCTACATTCATTTTGTATTTAGAACATAAATGCTAAACACAAAAATATAAAATATGGGTCAATCTAGAGCATCCACCGGCCACTGAACGAAGAGTGCACACTTTTATCACTGCCAATGTGACGATATAAACCAATTTTCAATACTTGTATCACAACCACAACACGTTTAAAATCTTATTGTACCATACACAGGCCTATAGAATTATTACTACATTAACACATTTAGTATATCACGAAACATGTAAAATGTAATTATTATAAAAGTCGCCAGTGATTCTTCTTCGAATTAGTAGTATTAGTACGATCCACTTCCAGTAGATCGAAACCGACATGATTGGCAGAGCCGACAATACATGAAAACGAAGTGGTACTAAATGTGAGGAATGTTACTACAGGTGTGTAGTATTTATGTGACAGGTTTGATTAGGTGTGTATTATGTGACAGGTTAGGTTAGGTTTGATTAGGTAAGTATTATTATAAGAAAGGTTATGTTAGGTTTGATTAGGTGTGTATATTATCACTATGTTGGCAACACTGAAACCCACTGTTACATTAAAGAAATATGGCTGTATTCTTCGTTCACGCACGACGATTTTCGTATATAAGTAAGGTAAGTATTTAGGACGGACTGGGTGGGCTCATAGCTCTCCCAGTAATCACATCAATTTCTACTAATCAATACTATAAATCCAAGGCATTTTCAAGGTATTTTATCAAGTTCCTATAGTGCCTGTGACATAAGAAAGATTTACCAAAATATCTTTCAGTAGTTTTCATTATTTACTTTCATGTTGTTTTATGATCTAAATATTAATGTAATAACTATGTAAGCAAAATGTATTTAATTAGAATTAGAGTCTGGCTGGGCGGAAGAGAAGGCCTACTGGCCTTAACTCTGCCAGATTAAATAAATAAATTATTATTATTATTATTATTATTATTATTATTATTATTCCATGTATGGTGGGTCCCTATCACCACGGCATGGCGCGTCCTCAGGTTGCGGATAGAGGAGACGGCCTCCAGATATGGAGGGTAGCTGCGAATATATTGAATAAGCAGTCGTGGACAGCCGATAAGGGGTGGTCCTCCAGCTTGGGGGTTGGGCGAAGGGCTAACAACCCATCACCGTAAAAAACAGCTTGTTACGAATTCCTACAGTAAGATAGAGTGTTAGTTGGGAGACCGGAGGGAAAAAGACCTTTAGGGAGGCCGAGACGTAGATGGGAGGATAATATTAAAATGGATTTGAGGGAGGTGGGGTATGATGATAGAGACTGGCTTAATCTTGCACAGGATAGGGACCGATGGCGGGCTTATGTGAGGGCGGCAATGAACCTTCGGGTTCCTTAAAAGCCATTTGTAAGTAAGTAAGTATTATTATTATTATTAGTAGTATAAAGAAAAAAATAATTCAATGACTGTCTTTGTCTTTTTTTTAAGTTACTTCTCAAATCTGGACTCTGTATTTTATACACACAGATATATCATTTTCGTCCACACCTGTGGTGTAAAGGTTAGCTCGTCTGGCCGCGAAACAAAGTGGCCCGGGTTCGATTCCCGGCCAGGGAAAGTTACCTGGTTGAGGTTTTTTTCCGGGATTTTCCCTCAACCCAATATGAGCAAATGCTGGGTAACTTTCGGTGCTGGACCCCGGACTCATTTCACCGACATTATCACCTTCATCTCATTCAGACGCAAAATGACCTAAGATGTTGATAAAGCGTCGTAAAATAACCTACTAACATAAAAAGTATCATTTTCAAGTTCAAGGAGATTTCTCGCTTTTTTTATGGCAATAATAGACAAGAAACTTATTTTGCATAAATTTCAGATTGTAAATATAAAAAATTTCAGAGTTTCATCTGCAAGCTCGAAATATTCCAGTATTCCTTCGATCCAAGAATGGTCTACAATTTGCGCTAAAAGTTTGCTTTCATTATTCCATCAGCAGGCATATTGAATTAGTTTTTCCACAATACAAAAAGTGAAATACAGAGCTATACTTTGGAATACAACATAACTCAATTAGTACAAATCGTTTTTAATTGCTTATTTTACAATGCTTTATCAACTGCTGTGGTTATTTACCGTCTAAATGAAATGAAGGCGATATCAGCAAAACGAGTCCGGGGTTCAATGCCGAAAGTTACCTAGTATTTGCTCTGAATGTTTTGAGGAAAAACGCCGGGGAAAACCTCAGCCAGGTGACTTGATCCAACAAGGATTTGAACCAGGGCTCGCTACACGATCAGACAGGCTAATCGTTACTCCACGGCGGTAGACTACATATAGTTAATAGGGAAAAACTTAAGTAAGAATACAAATGGAATGTAATAAAATAATAATAAAAAAAAAGAAATTTAGGTAAAGATCACAAAATTATGATAAATTAATCTGTGATCAAGGGAATATAGTGATGGTGAAAAAGAAGAAATATATATTTTATAAAATTGTGGCAGAGAAAAGGGATTTTATTGAAGAAAATCCGAACTGAAGAGAATCCGAACTGAAGAAATGCAGTTTCAATTTATTTCTGAAACTCGATAATATCCGACAGTCTCTGCCATGCAGTGATAGATAATGCGAGAGGTGTGTTGCGGAAGCGTTAATCGATTAAGAGTAGAAGGATTTTCTATGTTTAGGAATGGACAGTGTGATATGGTGTTGTAAACGAGTATTTATAGCATGAGGAAGACAAATTTTGAAAACAGAAACTAAATATCTGGGATTAGAGTTCTGAAGAATGTTGATGAATGCTGAAGAGTGAGATGACTGATTCTTCATTCTTTGAGACGGATCCAGGACAACATATTATTAGAGTAAGTGAAGGTGAGATTATGAACACGCTGTAGTCTTTCTGTCAATCACACGGTGAAGCCAGTGAAGAAAGTATCGCAGTAATCAAAATTAGGCATCACGAGCGACAGTTTCTAGCGGGAATATTGGTATTATTCATTTATGTTACAAGACTAGCATCAAATGAAATATTCTCTAGATTCTTCTTAAGCTCCAACGGAAGAAAATTTCGGATTATTTTAGTGACATGTGCGATGGCTAAGTGATCAGACCTCCATCCTGTCACGCAGGCGGTCCGGATTCAAATCCCGGCCAGACCTGGGATTTTTCATTGAAAAATCCATAGTGACACTTGACATTTTCTGGAGGACAAGTTCGAAATTGGGTTTTTTCTCGGGCTTCTCCCGTTCACCCATATTAGGCGTCTACATAATTCCGTCAACATTCGACCTGGTTGGAGAGTTGTTATAGCGCTGGCCTTCTATGCCCAAGGTTGCGGGTTCGATCCCGGGCCAGATCGATGGCATTTAAGTGTGCGCCTTGGTTGAGGGTTAAAGCTGGTTCATGGTGTCCCTTTTAGAAAATTCCATTCCATTTTAGTGTATTAATTTACATAAACTTTTTATTACATTTGTGCGTAATTTGCATATTACAACTTAAGTTTCTATTCATATACATTTCTAGATATTTTATAGCATCACTGTATGAGCTAACATTTCAATTTATCTTAATAGTACATAATATGTAACATGTGTTTAATTTACTGAACAGTCGTTTATGTCCCAATATACTTGTGTTATTTTTCTGAGTTCAGCTTTAATCTAATCTTGTCGAATATACGAAAATGGAAGCAAGCTGCTGTTGATCTCTGGAAAGAGATGAGCCGGAAACGCTGCACAAAAGGGCCACTAAGAGACGATCACACAAACGGAAAGGATCTTGTATGCAAAAGAAGAGATTGTGAATGATGTGGAAATGTAAGCAGCTTTTAAGGGATTTCCTTGTTCGAAATATTTACTTTTAATATGAAATCCATGAAAAATTTATGTTATTATTATTATTGTTACACTGTATTTTACGTTCTTTCTTTAATTGTGAAGATTTTTGTACGTGATATGGGACAAGTTATTGCGTAGTCAGATTCAGCATAGTGAAATTAGGGATATTACGTAATATGTTTAATTTTATCATAAATAATTGTTGCGTGACAGGGGACACAGTGCATATTTAGATTGAGCATAGAGAAATTAGGATTTTAAACTATTATAACGAAAAATGTCCTTGTTTGAAATAGTTACTAGTAATTTGAAACAAATGAACTGTTTAAATAATTTCAAGGAAAAATTTGTTCCAGGGCGGGTATCGAACCCGGAATCTTTGGCTGAGCGCGCAAGCGCTCTACCGACTGAGCCATCCAGGAACTATATCAGGCCTCGGCTCAATTATTCACATTATATCCACATACTTCAAGTAGGTTGACAGAACGTCAGAGCCCATCATTGAGTGCACAGTTTCTGTGTAACTTTAATTTGTGATTTTCTGTTAACGAGTAGTACCTTCAGCTTTATAGTGAACTATACATGAAAGAAAGTTTTGTATATCAACAGTTTATTGTATTTGTTATAGTGTGTACTTTAACTTTTTATTTAATTTTCAAAAATTGGTATGTCATATTTCATATTTCATTGTCACTAAGCATAGTAAATCTTAACTCTCATTGCTGTAATATGTTACCAGTCAGCAATGTATGCATTGTAGGAGGAAAGGAACTGGGCACACTACCCCATAATCTCCTGGCTTAGTTGCATTATGAGTGATGTCTTATTTGTGTCACTTACGATTAGGGAACGAAGTTGAGACACCAAAACATTACCTAGAGTCTAAGGGTGCTATGCAGAGACATTTCGCTAGCCCGCGCTACGAGCGTGCTAAACTAGCCCCGGCCATCGACTGATTACTTGTACAGGATTCATATCATATCATATCATATCATATCGCTAACACTGGTTTATGAATACGAAAAACGTTAGTTCGCTGATCATCCACCGGAAGCCCGCGCTAAGAATGTCTATGAATATGGCCCTACAGGTTTAAGGAACACAGATTATAGGGTGACGTTAGTTACTTTACTGATTTACCTTCAGGTTCGTATGCAAAATGCAACACGTCGTGTTAAGTGAGCTCTGTTCATTCGAAGTTTAATGGATACAGGTTTTATATTGTTTACTACTTTATAGTAGATTGTTTCGAAACAGCATGTCTATGTTCTGTTTAAAAAGTAAACTTTTGTAAGGAGTTCAGTTGTGATCGCAAAGGTGCTTTGAAGATGTATTAAAATGCTTCCAATGAAACCTAGAACTTTGCCTGTGCTTGTAAAGGACGGAGCTGACTATTTTGCAGTCAAGGACGAAAATATATTATGGTGTAAAGTAAGTTAGACGTAAAAGTTAATAAACGTCATGGTGTACAAAAACATTGTGACTCTAAAACACACATCGAACATATGAAATTGTTCAGTGGCTTGATTTCAGATTAATCCACTTTTTATTATGACTTGTGTCTGATGCTGACATGTGCGAATATTCCGTTCTATAAACTTTAGAATCTACAATTTAAAAACTTCATTGAAAAGTATGCATCTAGAAAACTGCCGACTCCAACAACCATGTGTACATAATACTTATCTTTGTGTAATTAAATAACTTTAAATTCTATACGATCAGCTGTTAGTAATAATAAAAGGGTTGAACTAAAGCTGAGGAGTGTCCTTGAAAAAATCCTGCATATTCGGAACCCTGTGAAGTGCAATGAGAACTGAATAGTGGACAGGCGCAGCATTGTAATACATAAAAACTATTTCAGAATCGCACCGATAACATCGTGATATTTCGAAAGAATATTTTCTTGTTTAGTGACAATGGGAAAAGTTTCATATTTTAAAATTTATTAATCTAGGCTATATAGTTGTACATTGCAACAAAATTAGTGACACTTAAAATACACCATTTTTATTTAAAATATATCACCATTTTCTACAAAGAAGAGAATGAGGTAAGTCGCTTTCTTAAATGTGTCTTATAACCTATTTGTTTTTGTCACCTGATTACACCGAGTAATATTTTGATTCAGGCTTAGTAATGTTTTTGTATGACCATCTACTACTCTGAGTTGATGTAAACAACACGACTTGTATAATAGGAGACGTAGTTAACTTCATAGGTTCGATGTGCGAATTTCTATCCTTACTTATGAGGTTAAAACCTGTATTCGGACAGTTGACTAAACAACAAGCATAGTACATGCAATAGACAATGTCAAAGAAAACTTACATAATAATATACAGGGACATCATTATACTTCTACTTCAATTTTTATTCTACCTGAGTTTTTGAATGTACTTCACTCCAACCCCTTCTACTAATGAAGTTCAACCTTCCTCCACACAGATCCAAGATCGCATATACAGTCATAGTAGCCTTACGGTCATTGTAAACAGTACGTTCCAAAAATATGTTCGCGTTTTCCAGTGACGAAAGAGGTTTCAATATTTAATCATTTTCGCACTGTCATCCATTTGCCTACGTCGTATCTCGGTTTCCTCCACCAGCTTTTATTCGCCGGCTAGTGGCTGGGCTGTCTTAGCTCTTTTCTGAGAACATTAATTGCTGTTAGGAATTGGACTTCTACGTAATATTATACCCATAAAACTGTTTAAAGTAACTTAAATAAAAGACCCTACGACATAACCTCTTGGACGGACAGTAGATAGTATGTCTGAGTAATTTTATCTTTTCAGATAGGGCAGAAGTGAAGATTGAATTTACAGTACGTAAGGTACTCTTTTATAGAGTAGGTACACAATTATTTCAATATGGGTTACTAGTACGAAGGACGAAACTGGTAATTGGGATTAGGTACAATAGTCTATAGTGCGATAATATACACATTAGAACTGAAGCCTGTATCGAAGTTTAAAAAATATGTGTTTAAATATCCATATTATAATTATTTTTCAATTTAACTTCACTCTCTATATTGTACGCTAATGTGCTGTAGACAGTATAAGATACACTGCATAATGAATACGTCCACATGGACATCTCAGTTCGTGTAAAAACACTCATTGTTAATGCTGTACTGTATTTTTATTAAACAAAAACCTAATGAAAATGATCAAACTCAAAAGCGAAATATTTCCTAGTTTACGTAAATGGATGAACTACTTTTCTTCCCTCCTATACGTAGTAAATTGATTTGTTTGTATATTACGCCAGTATCATCGAACTGGAAGGGGGTAGCAAACGGCGTTGATCCAGAGGTATAGCCAAGTTAATATTGAAAATGTTAGTAAAAATAAAATGATGTCCCTGTATTATAATTATAATAATAAATTAAAAAGTCACAATTATATATTTATGTCTTTCAATCTAAAAACTCATCAACTGAATATACACTATCCACCAAAAAGTAATTGGGCACTGTTTTTCCCCTTTAGAACCTCGTGGTACCACCTCTTGTTGCTATAACAGCAGCCACTCTGTCAGGCATGCTCTCCATTAGTTTGGGTAGGATCTCCACTGGAATGTGTCGTCATCCCTCTTACAACATGGCACTCAGTTGGACAATGGAAGTTGGCCCCATGTTTCGGCGGCTACTATGCAGAGGTATGCAGAGAATAATGCTCACCTGTTGGACTGGCCCGCACAGAGTCCTGATCCCAATCCCATTGGGCACCTTTGGGACGAATTGGACTGGCGATTGAAGTCTCGGGAGATGCGGTCAACTTTCATTGTCCAACTGAGTGCCATGTTACAAGAGAAATGGCGACGCATTCCAGTGAATATCCTACACAAACTAGTGGAGAGCATACCTGACAGGATGGCTGCTGTTATAGCAACAAGAGTGGTACCACGAGGTTCTAAAGGGAAAAAAACGGTACCCAATTACTTTTTGGTAGATAGTGTATATGATTTAAAACTAGTCATTTATGACTTCTTGATTTAAAAGCAACAATATTTAATAATTTTAGATTATCAGGTAATTTATTATATATTTTGATCCTAGATATAAGTGACTATTTTAAGTCTTACTCAACCTGAAATAAGGAAGATTAATTGCATTTCTGGGGGAAAAGGCTAATTGGTTTCTGATCGGGTCAAAAACCATGATAAAACTGATATTTAACCCTTGGAGTGAATTTCGATTAAGTCCGAAGGTCCTAATTAGTCAAATAAACTCTCACATCCACGCTAGGTTCCCCTGGAATCTTTTAGGATACGAAAGAGAGAGTGATGTGAGGAAAGCAACGGGATGCTACCGCATTTACCTTTTCCAATAAAAACTGCAAACATGAGTCCGGAGCAGAAGAAGATAAATATTTTATATATAATATTTACTGTGTGTGTGCGTGCGTGTGTGTGTGTAGATCATATGCGGAGACTAATAGGAAAGCACAAAATAGGAAGACTGGAGAATGCTGGGTTGGCAGTGAAAGACCTGCTCTTGGGCAGAACACTATGAATGCATGGATGAATGAATGAATTAATGAATTTTAGTCCTAAGCCTTGTTTCATAGCTGTGTTGGTCACTTCTTACACTAAAATAATCCAAGGAAATATGCATTACATTTTAACATAAAAAATAAACTACACACTGTTAAAATACCTAAATCTATGAGCAATAAAATCTACAATTCACTGCAAATTTTAAAATTAGAATTACCTTCTTCTATATTAATATTTTCTTTATTCTCTTATTACCAGCCTATACAGTTATGCCATATCTAATAATAATATTAGATAGGCGAAATAGAGCTTTTTATGTAGTGAAATGGAATACAATTTTTAATTTCTAATTAAATATAAAGGAGAAAAGTAGGTGCATATTTACATTGAATATAGCCAAATTAGGGATATAAACCTATTACAACAAAAATCCCAGGCAAAATTTTCAAATTTGTCATCCAGACTTATTTGTCAATAGTTAAACCACAACTTAGTTAAAATGAGAAAATTTATCTGCAAGGGTGTCCAAACGCCTATAGAACCAGAAGATATTGCACGTCAAGCATGCTCTGCTAAGGTCAATAACTTTCCACATAAATGAGGAAAAACCACCTTAAGGAATAAGCGCTGCGGCTTGCTTACGCCAGGGGTTATCTCTTACGAGTTACAATTGGACATCTATGATCTAATGTAGTTCCTGATATTTGCCCTTAATAGTAGAATAACTTTATTTAAATATATTGAATTATGAAAGCAAATAAAAGTTAGGGCAAATAATTAATGCAGATATATGGGGAATGGTAAAGTATAACATACTGGAAAATAGAAATCGCTTTTATTAACAGCCCGATGCCTATTTATTTATGTGAAATATTTCAGTGGATGTTGAGAATCGAACACCGTAGAGATTGGTGAGAAGCTATCAGTTCAGCTATGGCTGAACGCAGAGCGTTAAATACATGTTTACTAGACCTCAATTGATATCGGACTACGCATGCGGGTTCAGTAATTGGGAGGTGCGAGGTTCGATATGCGAGACTGGCTATTCCGATCGAAGTTACGCACGATTATAGCCGCCTTAGTAGCTCAGTTGCCAGAGCGTTGGTTTACGAACACTGAGGAACCGAGTTCAAATCTGAGCGAAGATGGAGTTGTATTCTGATAGATGGACCCAAGTTTATGTGGGTTTACATCGAGATCTCTCGTTTTCTCTTCGTTATTCAATCAACATTTTCCCACGATTCGCCTTCCATTATATTATTATTCTCGAAAAATAGGGAACCACTTGTGCTTGCGCAACGCTGAATCGATCGTCCACCAAGGTCGATAATCATCGCGGTTTTTCCGCAATTGGGTAGTAGATGACAGTGGTGGTGGATTCTAGACGACATAAAGGCCTAAATAAGAGGCTCCGGACCTCCCCTCCTCATTCCTTTGTTCTTCCATTCCTCACGGCAACGTCTTGCAAAGTTCTTCGAAATTTTCTGACAAATTTATTTTTTCGAATGTAGAAATAAACATCATTATTTGGCTCTTCTGTCCAGGAATGGTCATAAATCCGCTTGAAGGTTGAAACAAGAGAAGTTAAAACGAAAAATAACATGTTTAATCTTTCTGTAGATCAATACTACAACTTACACTTACTATTTCGCGAACTTCGTTTCCATTTCGGGCGCTTACTGAAATAGAGGAAATCGGAAATTAGAGATTTTCTCAGGATTGTCCAGTTTCCCGTCAAATACAAATAAGAGCCAATCAAAAAACATACTACTATTTTAGCGTGATCTTTCATTTTATAAAAATACGGTTTCAGGGTAAGTGTACTTAATTCGGTGATTTCGAGTTCAGACGACCAACCAGTCTGAATTAATGCTTCAGACTAATTTCCTATTCAGTCTGAGACGCCCAATGCCTTTTCCTGTTGGGGAGGACAAAAGTATTTCTTAAGCTGGCGAGGGACACTGAGTGGCGTCCCTCACATAGGAACGATTGGGCGCGACCTTCAACAAGATAAGATTTCTACATACCTCGTCTGTGTCTGTAATGATACGATGGAAGTTGCCTACCTGGGAGGCGCCATTCTGGTTTTCGGAGTCCTAGTGACCGTTGAGAATCTGTCTGTAGTGTCTCAAGAGCAGGAAATCTGTCAGTATTGTCATTCAATAATGTCACATTTATCAGCTCAAGTTTTTATGTGTAATTTACCCAATTGTGTGATTTACATACTGATCAATAGGGACCGAACTTTGTCCCACGAGGCTACAAAGTTAAGTATTAATGGAGTTTTAATTGGACGACGCGCTTGCATATGCAAGTGAAGTACCGGACTTGGTACTCACGCGACTTCTATTTGGTCAACTTAAGCAGAACAAAAGCATGGACCACTTTAACAATTACACTAATATTTACAATTTCAATTATTTACACTATACAGAGTGTTTCCGGGCTAGTGTTACAAACTTTCAGGGTTGATGGCGAAGGACACATGTATCAATTTGAGATAAGGAACCCTGGTCCGGAAATGATCGAGTCGAAAGTTACAAGCAAAAATAGTTATGTGGAAATGAAATAATTTTATTCCTCTGTACACCTTATTTACATCTATTTATCTGTACATCTTACACATATTGTATTATTCTGACGTTGTTTACGTTGTCTACTTACAGTACTGTCTGAGAGGTGGGGACAGGAAACTACACTAAAGCAATGCAGATGGCGTAATGTGTTACGGACATGGACGGTCCTGACATGCACGTCTGTAGACAGCAGTGTATGCGTACAAGCTGCAGTGTCCAGTCGATCAGTCCTAGTGAAATGGAGGAGTACACGATAGCGGAATATCCAGACCTGATTTTCGAATACGGATGAGCCAATGAGAACAGTAGACAAGCTCATTGATTGTATCGGGTTCAAGTATCCACGTAGGAGACATCCGGCCCATACCATCTTTCCACGACTGTTCCAAAGGTTAAGGAAAGGAGGGCACGTGTTGCACACAAATATTTTTGCTTATAACTTTCGACTCAGTCATATCCTGACCAGGGTTCCTTATCTCAAATTGATACATGTGCCCTTCGCCATCATCCCTGAAAGTTTGTAACACCAGCCCGGAAACACGCTGTATACATTAGAATACGTTATTTTTACTATTTAAACATACATAAAAATGTAGGCCTACATCGATAACACATTATTTACAATTCCATGTATTGATGTGTGTTGCAATGCAAAATGTTTTATTTAGTAATACTATAGCCTACTCATTTTGTAAATAGCGTATAGAAGATGTAATAGTGTAAATATGTTCGATCAATGTAAGCCTACATCCTTTATATTAGCGGAAATAGTAAAAATAGCGTATTCTAGTTTACATGTGTCAAGAGGCTGTCTGACATTGACTACATTCAAAGGCCGATTGTCAAAAAACTGCTTTTCGTCTCTAGAATCTTTCTTCAAATATTACTTTTGCATAATATGATTTTCATTTTTAATATGTAAATTTTCATTCTTCCGGTCCAAATTGTCTTCGCAATAAATTGTAATTGTTTAACTCTTAGACTTACATGTATCTAAACACATCTATATTTTGCTCTTCATATTATTACGATTATTATTATTATTCCATCGTTTTCTGTATTTATGTTATTTATAATATTTGTTATGTATTTTTTATACTGGTTAAGTGCAAGAGAAGCCCTTAAGGCCTTAACTCTATCAGTAAAAATAAATCAATTAAATAAACAAATTTAAATTGTAAGAAAGATTATCGCAATGTCATTCTTTATCACTACAATGCATTTTGAATAGTTTGTGGGCTCTAGTTCTGAGAACGTCAACTGCACACAAACATGATGAAAATGTTACCTGATAGTACCTGTGTCGCGAGCGAAACGTAACGTCACGCCAATATCGTCTATGAACAACTAACCTTATCTCCGTACACCCTGAGACAAAATATTATGGTTCCTACTAATCAATATTCAGGCACACATAAACACACATATTTCTTGAATGCAACAGGCCTATTTGCTCAGTGTGACGCAAGACTACAGCTTAAGTAAAAACGTCAAAATCACAAAACAGGATAGGCCTATGTATAGAGGATTCCACGTTAAGAAAATAGCATTGGACATATGAGGGCTGTCCCATCAACTATTTATAAGTATTTTCTTGAGAACTGAGAATTAATTAGTTTCCTTTAATTCATAGAACATAATTTCATTGAGAACTAGAGCGATTTCATGTGCTAAAATTGTGTTATACCTCTAAAATTAACATATATTTAATTTACGAATAACGGGATAACAGCTAAATTGGTGGAATAGCCTTGCGCTTTTTTGCCAAACATCCCCGCTGATAAATTTAACCTACAAGTAGAGGTGGTACAGTTGAGGCTAAGATTTTACACTGTTAAAACGCGTACAACATTGTCTCCACTTATTATGTGAAGTACACAAAATTTAACTGTCAGCAAAGAAAAAGAAAAAAGACATTAGGTATGTAACTTATTAGATTCTTGTTTGATTATAGTGTGTAGTTAATAATGGAAAAAAGTGTACTGTACATAATTCTAAATTTGTATTATAAGCACTTCTTAATATTTAATAACGGAAAACGTGTGCTGCACATAATCTTAATTTTGTATTATAAGCGCTTTTTAACATTCAATAACGGAAAACATGTGCTGCACATAATCTTAATTTTGTATTATAGGCGCTTCTTAACATTTAATAACGGAAAACGTGTGCTGCACATTATCTTATATCTGCATTATAAGCACTTCTTAACCCAACACGATAACTGTATTGATGTTTAACACAGTTTTCTTCTTCTTCTACTACTACTACTACTACTACTACTACTACTACTACTACTACTACTAATTATTATTATTATTATTATTATTATTATTATTATTATTATTATTAGTAGTAGTAGTAGTAGTAGTAGTAGTAGTATCATTATTATTTATATTATAAAGTACACAAAATTTAACTGTCAGCAATACAACAAAGGCATTAGACATGTAACTTAAGTTCTTGTTTGATTATAGTGTGAAGTTAGTAACGGAAAAAGTGTGCTGCACATAATCTTAAATTGGTATTATAAGCGCTCCTTAATATTAAATAACGGGACACGTGTGCTGCACATAATCTTAAATTGGTATTATAAGCGCTCCTTAACATTAAATAACGGGAAACGTGTGCTGTACATAATCCTAAATTTGTATTATAAGCGCTTCTTAACATTTAATAACGGAAAACGTGCGCTGCACATAATCTTAAATCTGTATTATAAGCACTTCTTAACACAATAAAATAACTGTACTTATGTTTAACATATTATTATTATTATTATTATTATTATTATTATTATTATTATTATTATTATTACTGATACTATTATTTGTAATTGCAGTAACTTTTTAATTGCCTAAAAGTATATTTTAATGGCTACTTTTGATCATTATGGAGCCTAGATGAGGTGTCTAAAAGTTGGTTAACGGCATAAATGTCCGAATTCTAGTCAGAATGTATAAGTTTTTGCAGGTACCATTAGGGCATTAATAGTTTTTTTTATCATTTGAACGGACTCAAGTACCTATCCTGTGCGATAAACTTGCTAGAGGGCTGTACGTGTTAGAAAGAGAGTGTATAGAGATACTTTACCTCACTCTTTCTTCCAACGGAGGCATCTTGTGGCAACAGTGTGCTAGCCAAGACCCATTAAGACAATGCTTTTTTCTTAAGCTGAAATACACTATAGACAGTCCTTAAAGAATGACGTCATAGCTCCACTTCGTTGAAAGAAATCGATCCACGAACTGCTAGTTTTTTGATTGGATATGCTAAAACATAAGTATCGTAATTTAACTTTTAATCTATTCTGTGGTATTTTTAGAGTTTACGTGTTTCATATTAGTCTATTAATTTCAGAAAATTCTATTTATAATGAAATTCCATTATTATGGACTATTATTTCTGGTTCCCGAATGTCTCGCATAACCTTGGGGTCCAGAATTGTCGAACTATGTTATTGTGAATTAGCGCTTGAAATGTTTTATGGAATGACAACCATTCAGCATATTCAACGCGGAATCTCGTGGCTTAATTACAGGTAGCTTCACCGACATGACACTGTCATACAGTCAGTGCTTCACCACCCGCCGCCATTGTTAGCAATGTTGGTGTTTTGAATAACCATATTTTTCCCATTGTTCCATTCAATGCAGTAGTAAGGCAACATTGCTCCGCAACAGCAATGCCATTACAAAAGCACATTATGTACTACTGCTAGTCATTTATTGATTAGGTATCTAAAATATACCAGGAAATGATTCATCTTCTAATACTTATTATAAACTTATATTTTAACCGTAACTTGCATGAGTCTCAATTTATTATTAAACTCTTAAAATAATATTTTCTTACCTTAAATAGTATAAAGCAGGCCTGCAGAACCCGCAAGTAGGGGAAAATGACGTCAGCCTCACTCCACTTCTATTGGGGACGATCGACTTCCGCGTAGAGTTGTTGACATTCTTTTCCCGTGCAAGGTCCATTAGTGGCCCCACTGTAATTTTCAAAAAGGATTGTAATAAATTAATTGTATTTTTAATGCCTTATCTCGTTTCAAGATTTACATTATGCTAGATTTCCTGTCGTTAGGTTCTTTGAGATCTCTTTGCACCTAGCCCTGCTTTAGATTTTCGAAAACTTCCTCCTATCATCACCTACGGAAACATATATTTATAGAATTTAAGTAATGAACCTTGAAAGTCACTATTAATTTCAATTCAAACTGAACACAAAGAGTGACGTCCTTAATTTAACAGTATATGAATAAATAATCGATATAAAGTTAGTAATCATGAATTTACCCGAAAGTTTCTGCATTCTATAATTCTTAATATGGGCTTTGTTGAAATGTGGTTCAATATTGAAATGACGAGTAGAAGTAAATTGGATGGGGTACAGTAAACAAGCAATTCTTTCGTCTTCAACAAGAAAATAATCATATTCCCATTTCATTTGGAAGTAGTAATTCTTCACGTGTTTAGATTTTGCCGTGTTCCAGTTTTCTTTAAATTGCAGTACGCGTATTGTGTATTTATTTATATTTTATTTATTCATATATTTATTTGGCTGGATTGCGTTACAATGTTGAATGACAGCTATATGACCGGATGTCAATGCTATCAACGTACAATTAATTTATCATCCTATTGCTAGTAAAATAAGTTAAGAGCAGTAATGCAAGTTTTATAAAAACAAGAATTAAAACTTTATTAGTGCACGAAAAATCATAATAAATTCTTGAAATAAATTAATTAGTTTGTTGCCTGCATGCAACATTTCGGACTTATTCCAGTTTAGTAGAATACAGAGCATGGCAAGACAAGTCGGGACTATACTTAACTTATTTTACACAAAAAGTGGACTTAATCGGCTTTATTAGTAATAGGACGATATATATACATACATATGTAGACCTTCTTACACTATATACACACATTTTAAATTTTATTTTACATGTCTTTTAACTTATTTATTTGCCTCATTCATTTTTCTCTTACTTTCTAAAGGATGATCCTAAAGATTTTATTATCTGTTCCTTTGTAATTCTTGATAGCGTATTGTATACCTGCCGCTGCGAGAATAAATGTTGATGCAGCTGACCGTAACTAGAACGCTATGACCGCACTGGTAGAATATGTGGGTGGAGTAGAAGGGATGGTAAGGCAGTCGCTCTGTGGAGCTACAGTTCTGCAATTCAGGTATAAAGTACAATATAATAATGTAATTCCCAAATAAATATGCTTGTACTTCAATGCTAAGCTGTAGCCTGGGTTGAAATTTCGTTCGGGCGGACCATATCTCGAGGTTATCTCTTGGTATGAGTGAATATCAGATAAACTCTAGGCTACCCCTTGTTTCAACTCACAAAAATACCATCAACGCGACATAAGCGTGCAGTTGATATTATAATATCGTTAAGTCATCAATTAAAATGTTTTGTTCTTAGGAATCAACAAGGGCGTTCTAGAGGTTTCGGGAACGACAAAAAATTCCACCAACACCCTAAACTGAACCCGGGACCTTCCAGTCCATAGAGAGTTGCACTGAAAATTCAGCTACTTCACCACCGAACTTACTTACCTATGTACAAAAAATAAAGACGTTTCATGAAATAAATTATATGATATTTGCTCAAATTGTCTTCGGAAATATCCTCCGTAAGTGGCGGGAACTCCCGTGAATCATCTCGTATAACAGCCTCATAATATAATTTTGTTTGGAAGAGACCGGAAATGTTCCGGAAAGTCGAGTATCCTGCCATGGACTATTGCAGTTAAATCACTGCTTTAAGATTTAGCGTTATTTATTTTTACACAAATATTCACAACAATTATGATGAAATTAATGGTCCAGAAACTTTATGAACCTCACTACTGAACAACGTGTTTCCAACATTTTCGTTAAATGTGGTCTTAAGAGGACACGGGTAGAGCGTTTTAATAACTTTAATGACCCGGAAATACATTCGGGTGCGTTCCGAACGAGTTTCAATAAAAATGGCTTATTTTAGACATGCTTATGATATGATCACTCCGTGAAAAGATGGCTTCAACCAGGCGTGTTCTAAATTCACATGTGACCCACAATATTCAGCAGTTGTCCTAGGTAGCGCAGTCGGTTTAGCGCTGGCCTTCTATTCTCGAGGTTACGGGTTCGATCTCGGGCCAGGTAGGAGGCATTTAAGTGTGCTTAAATGTGACAGGCTCATATCAGTAGATTTACAGGAATGTAAAAGAACTGCTGCGGGACAAAAATTTCGACACACAGGTGTCGCTGAATTAACCTCGGCAGTTGCGAGCGTCGTTAAATAAAACATAACATAACATAACATA